>NW_027362767.1:58988076-59588076 GCF_046119375.1 Phyllobates terribilis
GTTTCAGGGTACTGCCCCTCATCAGTGCAAAGTGTGAGATCTGGTTCGTTAGAGAGTCGATAGTGACTTTTAGGATTGCTACTCCCTATAGGTGGCACTAAAGTTCTAGTTCTCTTCCTCTCTGAAGAGACAATTTGCATATTTCCCAGAGGAGCATTGCGGCTTAAAAGTCTCCTCACCTTGGCATGTCAAGCCTGACATGTCACTCTCCGTAAGGAAATGACGGAAGGTCCTCAACCCTGACGATCCACTGCGGAGCCGCGGCCTACGGAAGAGGATCATCGCAAGGTAGGCCACGGTCCACTAGGGGGGAGAAGGATGCCGGATACGGAGGAGAGCTTCACCGCTTCAACCCCCGCCAGCGCCACCGCTGTTGCGGTCATGCCTTTCACCATGCCCTATATCCCGGGGGCAGCCTGGCTACCCCAGTACTCAGGGGAGTCACATACCCTGCATGACTTTAGAGAAAAGCTGGATAGCCTCTTCCAGGTGTACCCCCTCACAGAGGAGCAAAAAGTGAGCATCCTGGTGGCCCAATTAACCGGGGCAGCCCAAAGGGAGGTAAAGTCCTGGCCACCTGGGAGGAGGACTGTCGCAGAGATACTAACCCAGCTAACCGAGGAGGAGCTGCAGTACTACCAATACGAGGAAAGCCAAGAGGACCCGGACGGGTCTGAGGACTACCCTCAGGAGGGAGCACAAAGAGGACATAGCTACTGAAGGGAAGTAGCGTGAATAAAGAGCTGTAAATAGTTACCCGTAAGGGTACAAGGACTGCTGCTAATTAAAATATGGTCCCCGTTGGGATTAGTGAATTGTTCCCCATGTGCCCCTATCTTAAACCAGGCTGAGGACTGTGAGCAGCCAATCCTTATCCCCACTGGCCGAGGACTGAGAGCGGCCATATCCTGTAAATAATTATGTGTTTCTAGTAATTTATAGGAGTCCTTGGTGGATTTACCGGGAATCCTTTGTACAGTTAGTGGAGCGTAACCCAGGATGGACTAAAAGACTGTTAAGGACTCGGGGAGGACAGACCCCTACCTGGTTACGTCTCCCTGTTTTGGTGAAATGGACACCTTGCTTTTCTTCAAAGACTGCACCCGGTTGCGGACACGCCGTAACCATCTTTATGTGTTTTTCTTATTGTATTATTATTGTTTATACCTTGTTATGTTTTTCTAAAAATATGTTTAGTCCCGGAGTACTAAATTTCACTAGGGGGGAATGTGGCACCCCAGGGGTCTGGTTTCCACAGTAACAAGCAATGTTATGTCTGAGAGCAGGTGGGAGGTCTCTTGGTCAGGAATCCTATGCATGCCACACCTCCTGCCCAGTCCTGGGAGGGGAAGAACTTCCCCTGTATAAACCTGGGGCTGAGGCAGGGTTAGAGAGTTGAGAGGGAGAGTTCAGCCAGGAGGGCTGACAGGGAGCTGTGGCTCCGGCTGGGCCCAGCTCCTGGGCCATGCCAGAAGTAGAGAAGAGAAGCAGCATAGGAAGAAACAACAGGAGCTCTGTGGGAGCAGTGTTACAAAGAGTCAGGGGCTGGCAGCTGCAGAGCTCGCCCTGACTGAGAAGATTTCTTACCGGACCCGGAGTCCGAGGCTGTGGGGACTAACGCCTACCCAGCAGCAGAATCCGTCAGGCAGGGGATTTCAGGTCCTCTGGCCAAGAAACCCGAAGGCACGGTCACACGCATGGGACCAGCACCGCCGTCGTGGAGCGGAAGCTACTAGAAGGCCCCGAGTCACCGGCCATACGGGTGAGCACCACACGGTACACTCAGGGACGTGGGCTACTTATACTCGCTTCTAGCAAGGTAGCCAGAAGAGTATCGTTAGTTTGGGAGGCCTACAACTCCGCCTGGCCAGGGGAGATCCCATCTGCTCAAGGACTGACCAGGCCTCAACCGCTAGCCAGTACTCCGGGAGGGTCTATCTTTGTCACCAGTAAAGACCCTGAACTACACCGCATCGTCTCTGAGTGGTTCCTGCTACCCCCATCATCCACGTCGGCTGCC
Organism: Phyllobates terribilis; assembly: GCF_046119375.1. Lineage (NCBI taxonomy): Eukaryota > Metazoa > Chordata > Amphibia > Anura > Dendrobatidae > Phyllobates > Phyllobates terribilis. Next base: position 58,990,097 of record NW_027362767.1, read on the forward strand.
CTGAGGCCATACCCCTCCCGTTGGGAGTTATACCATCCACGCTGCACCATCCTTCCACCGGCCTCAGCGGTCTGCCCTGCAGCGGCAGCTCCATAGCTGCATTCAACGGGTGGCGTAGTCGTCCAACATCCACTGCTAATAGACCGCCACTTAGTTTGACTCCCTGGGCACGGACCGGGTCACCGCCACGAGACTACAACCCTCAAAAGATCCGGCTCCGGGTAAGCTCCCGCGTGCGCAACGCAGCGCGACACAGGCCCAGGGGCGCGTCAGAAAAACGTTACCCCTTGGATCCCCTTCTCTTCAATGGAAAGATTTCAGCAAATTCAATCCAACAATGTTTTATATAAGCTGGGTGATGGGGCCAACTTGGCCACCGGTCATTTTAGGTACCACCTAGGTGGACATCCAGCTTTCCTAGACTCCTGAATGGAGTAGAGAGCGTAACAATACAAAGTTGGGCAAATTTTGTTATTCGGGACTCTAGGAAAACAGATGACAACCCTTATGAAAGCCATAATGTTACCTAGTTGTCAGATGCCTGGAAGAACAAGGTAGATCAAGGATTTCTCATTTCTGGTGTTTTTTTGTAGCCACACTCCACACTGACTAATAGATGGCGGTTGTTAAAAGGTGTAAACCATTTTACATAAGTGATACTGTTCTAAAAATCCTCTAATACGGAAATCAGCAGCACAAGGCAAACAAAGCAAGAGCATGAGTATTTCCCACACCGCCCAGGAAACGAATTCACCTTCTTCTCTCCAGGGAACACTTGTAATTACAGGGGGCTCCAGCTTAGTCTGTAACTTCAGAGCAGCGGGTCAGGCATGGTGCAATATATTACTGTTCCTTAGTAATCAAGGGGCACGTTCTTACAAGACATAGTGTTTGCTTCCGTAAATTCCTACATGAGCCCTTATTGATATTTTAAAGGCTCCTCCCAAGGAAAGCTTCTATTTTCAGGACTTTACCTATACTTAAAAGAAGACAGTCTATAATTTTGCCAGTCACTACGGACATAAACGAGTCCTTTTTAAAGGGAACCTGTCAGAGGGTTGATACCTGTAGTTATGTTCTATAGAGAAGCAGGGTATATTTGCCCTACCATCAGCAATGCTGCTAAAGCTAAGGCCTCATTCACACATCCGATTTTTCCACGTACGATAAAATCGGATGGATTATTCTGATCAGGCTTTGATCAGAGTTTCTTCCGTTTGACGTGCGGAAATAAAAAAAAAAAAAAAAAATGACTCCACCTTCTCCATTCTGGTAGTCTGTGAAATTGAACCTCACTCAGATATCATCCGAGTATGGTCCGATTTTTTCACTGACGCATTGACTTGCATTGCCGCTTTTGATATTGACCCTCAAATCGGTCCGAGGATAAAAATTGGACATGTGCACAGCCCAACAAAATATCATAGGTATGAATGCTATCTGTGAAAGCTCGCATACGCGAAAATCGAACGTGTGAACGAGCCTTAAGAGCATGTACCCAAAGTGGCGCACAACGGCGCATGTGCAAGATTATGTGATGACAGTTATTGAGGGATGTGAATCAATCTTGATAGGGCAGGAAAAAAGCATGGACTTGACTAGGTAGCATCCTCTTCCTTGACTTGTAAGGACTATAATGAGCCTAGATCAATAGGACTCATCTTCTTTAGTTAGTAAATCTGGCCATACAACATTAGATGGATATCGCCCAAATGATGCTTCAGCTGACAGCCATTTCTCCCATACACAGGATCGCTCATTACACCGAGTGCTCCTGTGTTCTCCATGAGAAAGCCACCGACCGACATGTCGGCCGGTGGTCTATCTCTGGGAGAACAAAGATCGGCAGTCTAAATCGGACATGTCCAATTGACTTCTCTCGTGACAGTCAGTTAGCTGGCGTCCCCATACACATTAGAGTTTGCCATAACCATCGATATGGGTGGATTCAGCCAACATTAGTCTAATGTGTGTGGGCTCACCTTGGCATGTCAAGCTTGACATGTCACTCTCCGCAAGAATAAAACGTTACCCCTTGGATCCCGGTCAGACGCCTCTCACCCAGCCAAACCAGATCTCACACTTTGCACTGACAAGGGGCAATACCCTGAAACACAGTGTCTGCAAATTGAGATTTTTGTTATTATCCTAAGTCATGTGACAAGGCTCGTTAGAGAGTCGATATTGACTTTTAGGATTGCTACTTCCATGGGTGGCACTAGAGTTCTAGTCCTCTTCTTCTGTGAAGAGACAATTGGCTTTAATAAGGACACATTTGGATACTGCAGGTACAAAACTATTGAGTTTTGGTGCCGATTTGGAGAACAAAAACCTTCTGATAGGCTCTCATGAAAGGTGCATGGGGTGGGGGGCAGGGCAGTATGGATTCAGTGTTGAGGGGTTTACAGTCACATATGCAGATGGTTAGGGTCAGCCTCAGGTGGTATAAAACCAGAGCTGTCACACATGGCATATTACTTATGACTATAGAAGGGGGAACCACTGGCCTTGATGGTCTGAGCACCCAGGGCTTGCACCCTCAATCCTGATCATGTTGTCCAAACCTATGGAAAGGCAGCGACATATAAAGCAGATACACTCCCTAGTTCTTGGATTGTGTAATGTTTCTGGGTATCTTACAGTGGTCTTACATTGGAACTGTATAATTGTATAATATGGGCAATATACAGGACACCATATTGTCACTAGAAGGTACCAACCACCAAAAGGCATGTCTGACAGATGATGGGTAACGTGGTAACATGCAAATAACAGAGATGTGCCAGGTTACTGACCTTCCTCTCATTGCCCTCTGGGTGCCCATACAAGTCAGGGATCACAGGTAGCAAGGGACAAGGTCGCCCCCTACTGTCTGCTTTTACGGGTAGCTATGATGAACGCTAAATCTATTTTTTCCCCAATATTTTGCAATATTAATTTACACTGCCCTGAAGATGCTTCAAGATAATCCTTTTCCGCCTGTTACATAACACTCTGCTCCCGAATCTCCCACTTAATTTACTGTTGCAATTACCTTGAGTTGAGATAATTACCGGATGAAATCATTGTTTTTAAACATCAGTTAATGAATTCAGCACAGGTACCTGGGGCAGATTATTAAACAGGATTTCCAGCCATAGATAAAAGTTCACACCGAACCATGAGATTCTCCAGATTGTACATTGAGAAAACTGAGCAGAGTAATACTAAGGACATATGAAGACCACCGGCCTGTACTTTAAGGAAGAATTGACCCACTCATTCATGACAGCTAGCTTAAAATATATGCAAAATATATTCAAAAGTTGCAGAACTTTTCAGTGTTCGGTGATAATTATATAAAAACAGCTTCAAATGAATCTCCAAAACATTCAGTGTGGATTAATTTCTTGAAAGCGAGCCCTGCATTGAAACAAAGTGAAATGATACAATATAGGCTACCAGCGGTCACCACTAGAGGGCGCTTACTATATACAGTTTTATTATTGAGCTCAATGTATAACTAGTATGCAGTTAGCTCCTAAGCTCCCTCTAGTGGTGACTGCAGACAGCAAACAGTTTTTACCATTTATGTCTAGAGAAGATTTGTATCAGGAAAACGGGACTCCAAATGCGATAATTGTAAGTCATGAAATGAATCCGAACAAGATTTTAGACCTTTTTATATAGTGTTTATTGGGAAATAAACCTGTTGGGCTTAGTGTTACGTGGTTTCTGAACAAAGTGGAAGCTCAGGCTTGAAGTACACCTTTAGACCTGTGACCTTCCACGATGAGCGCTCTTATGTAAAACCAGCCCACACAACCTTGGAGCTTAATTCTGCATATATTACAAGGCAGCAGATGGGCTGCTGGGGGGGATCTGGGTTTCTCCAAGTATAGAGCAAGTAATTAAATGTATATAGAAGATACTTGAGATGGATTTGGTGCCCGCATAACACAGTCATAAAATGCAAGAGATATGAGAATGTAGTCTCTGGTGTATACTAGTCAAGAGATATTAGCATATATAAAAATGGCTATATGTATGTTATTAATTAAAGCCCCTCACCCTGCTGTGATTTATTGAATTTATTGATTGATGTACAATTTATGCTTCACTCTCTGAGAATTCTTAAATATGACCAATAAAAATATATCAAATTCTTATTTGCCATAAAAAAAGCCTAACGAATAAAAAAAAAAATAGACAAAATCATGTATATTATACTAGGGTAGCATACTGGCACCGCAGAGGTTAAACAATAGCGCAATTAAAGTGGACAAAATAAAAGTATTCACACCCTGGTAATAATCATTCTGGATAATCGCTGCCTACTTATTCTTTGTTTGCTTTGTCCTGTGCCCCCTCCACTCTCCTTCTTCTCATTTACTGTGTAGCCAGAGGTCAAGCCCGCAGGCAAGGAGTGCACCCAGAGTCTCTGGACTTATTATGCATCCAGCCAAATGAATGTGGCATGTGAAATGCAGCAGGATGGAAAGATAGTCTGGGTTTTTCACCCTTTGCATCCCTCCGTGTTATATCTATCATTTAAAGTGAGCTCTCCCCAATAATCTGCCAATAGAAACTTGTCACAGCTTTAGATCTTAAAGGGAACCTGTGACGTTGTGCCTGCTGTCCGGTCTGTGGACATTATCATATCGAGAAGGAAGAGCTGAACAGAACTATGTAAAAGGTTTGTTGGAAAAGATTCAGCATTTTATTAATTGAAATATCTGGTGCTTGTATTAATAGGAGTCCAGTGGGCGGCACTACTCAGGAGTCCAGTGGGCGGCACTACTCAGGAGTCCAGTGGGCGGCACTACTCAGGAGTCCAGTGGGCGGCACTACTCAGGAGTCCAGTGGGCGGCACTACTCAGGAGTCCAGTGGGCGGCACTACTCAGGAGTCCAGTGGGCGGCACTACTCAGGAGTCCAGTGGGCGGCACTACTCAGGAGTCCAGTGGGCGGCACTACTCAGGAGTCCAGTGGGCGGCACTACTCAGGAGTCCAGTGGGCGGCACTACTCAGGAGTCCAGTAGGCGGCACTACTCAGGAGTCCAGTGGGCGGCACTACTCAGGAGTCCAGTGGGCGGCACTACTCAGGAGTCCAGGGGGCGGCACTACTCAGGAGTCCAGGGGGCGGGGGAAAAACGCGGTTAGTTCCCGGAACAACCAACTGGACTTTTAACTTGATTCAATAAACTTATAATTTTTATACAGTCTGTTGTGCCGGAAACTACCCTCGTTTTTTATTCTGTCAGCTGCAATCAAATTAAGCTACGGCACCCACTGGTTTCTAATTACAGCAACGGATTAATCTATGTCACCAGCGTGAACAGCTCTAACCCTCCTCCTCCCCGCCAACTCCTTCTATGCATGCACACTCATACAGAGAAGACTGTCAATCACTGGATAGGAACGCCCACTGGACTAATATTGGATTTCCATGACTAAAATGCAAGTTTTTCCGAAACTTTTATCATCACAAAAATGTCTATCAATCCGATCAGCCTCTCCTGCTCTATTGCATCCTGCTTCCAGATCAGATACTATTTTCAACCATGTAAAAAGGAGTCTGTCGCCCCAAAATCACTATTTAAACGAAGCCTTAGCCATATAGGGGAATACGCCCCAATAAAAATCATACAACTGTTGTAGTAAATGCTGTCTTTTTTATAGCTAAAAAAAAGTATATTGTTTTTTATATCAAATTAGGGTGTTCAGTGCACCCTTGGCATAGTCAATAGATTTGGTGCACCGTTCCACCCCCTTAATTAAAATGAGCTGCTGCTTCCCTTTGTGTCGATTGACATAGCGAGCGCTGCCTGAAAAGAATCCTCCAGTGTGTGCACACAGTGTAACAGCAGGAGCCATGCGCCCTCACAGTCCTATCTGCTGCGGCCGCTTGCTCCTCTGTTACAAGCTTCAGAGAAAGGAGCAGAGGGTGGATGATCGCATTGATGCAGCTGTCAATCAACAAGTGGCGGTTCATAGACCGAAGAATGCTCCAAATCTCTTGGTCACTCCAAGGGTGCACCAAGCACCATAATTTGCATATCAAACTAAATGCTTTTTGGGCACAAAAAATAAAACATTAGTACAACATTAGTATGATTTTTATAGGGGCTGAGTTTCTTATATGACTATGGGCTTAATTTAAATAGTGATTTGGGGTTGACAGACTCCCTTCATAATTATCATTTGTAGGATGGTATTATTTAGACATTGTATAGCGCTGTTAGTAGATTGCCTTATATATGGTGTTGGTATTTGGTTACTGGATATAAGAATTATTTGAGCTATTTAACCCCCTCTTCTCCAGGAACATGATAGTAAATCATGAGAACTATGCCACTCTTCCATGCCACAATACTTTTAGGTCTTAGTGATAGAATGTGTACTTGGGCTACGTCTGTGCCATCATTTGCAGGTGCCAGCTGTATTATTCAACATACATTGTACCCAATTGGATAAAATCAGAGATAATTTAATTCCTAGCCGTTCAACCCCTTAGATGCTGCAATCAAGGCTGACCGTGTCATATAGGTGGTTAGACAGAAAAATAATTTATGGTCTGGCTAAAAAAAATGTAAAAGCTATGCAGAAATGTGATTACTGCATTCTACAGAAGAGTTATGTCCTACCCATCAGTCACCCAACTGCTGAGGCCACCGATTTGCAGCAGGATCAGGGATTCGACAAGACGTCATCCCTTCTGGTGGGACGACGTCATCCCTTCTGGTGGCATGGCATCGTCCCTTCTGGTGGCATGGCATCGTCCCTTCTGGTGGCATGGCGTCGTCCCTTCTGGTGGGAAGGCGTCGTCCCTTCTGGTGGGATAGCATCGTGCCTTCTGATGTGAAGGCGTCGTCCCTTCTAGTGGGATGGCGTCGTCACTTCTGATGGGAAGGCGTCGTCTCTTCTGGTGGGATGTCGTCGTCCCTTCAGGTGGGATAGCATCGTCCCTTCTGATGTGAAGGCGTCGTCACTTCTGATGGGATGGCGTCGTCCCTTCTGGTGGGATAGCATCGTTCCTTCTGATGTAAAGGCGTCGTCCCTTCTGGTGGGATGGCGTCGTCCCTTCTGGTGGGATGGCGTCGTCCCTTCTGGTGGGAAGACGTCGTCCCTTCTGGTGGGATGGCGTCGTCCCTTCTGGTGGGATAACATCGTCACTTCTGATGTGAAGGCGTCGTCCCTTCTGGTGGGATGGCGTCGTCCCTTCTGATGTGAAGGCGTCATCCCTTCTGGTGTGAAGGCCTCGTCCCTTCTGGTGGGATGGCGTCGTCCCTTCTGATGTGAAGGCGTCGTCCCTTCTGGTGGGATGGCGTCGTCCCTTCTGGTGGGATGGCGTCGTCCCTTCTGGTGGGATGGCGTCATCACTTCTGATGTGAAGGCATCGTCCCTTCTAGTGGGATGGCGTCGTCCCTTCTGATGTGAAGGCGTCGTCCCTTCTGGTGGGATGGCGTCGTCCCTTCTGGTGGGATAACATCGTCCCTTCTGATGTGAAGGCATCGTCCCTTCTGATGTGAAGGCATCGTCCCTTCTGGTGGGATGGCGTTGTCCCTTCTGGTGGGATGGCGTCGTCCCTTCTGGTGGGATGGCGTCGTCCCTTCTGGTGGGATGGCGTCGTCACTTCTGGTGGGATGGGGTCGTCACTTCTGGTGGGATGGCGTCATCACTTCTGGTGGGATGGGGTCGTCACTTCTGGTGGGATGGCGTCATCACTTCTGATGTGAAGGCATCGTCCCTTCTGGTGGGATGGCGTCGTCCCTTCTGGTGGGATGGCGTCATCACTTCTGATGTGAAGGCATCGTCCCTTCTGGTGGGATGGCGTCATCACTTCTGATGTGAAGGCATCGTCCCTTCTGGTGGGATGGCATCGTCCCTTTTGGTGGGATGGCGTCATCACTTCTGATGTGAAGGCTTCGTCCCTTCTGGTGGGATGGCGTCATCACTTCTGGTGGGATGGCGTCGCCCCTTCTGGTGGGATGGCGTCATCACTTCTGGTGGGATGGGGTCGTCCCTTCTGATGTGAAGTCGTCGTCCCTTCTGGTGGGATGGCGTCGTCCCTTCTGGTGGGATGGCGTCGTCCCTTCTGGTGGGAAGACGTCGTCCCTTCTGGTGGGATGGCGTCGTCCCTTCTGGTGGGATAACATCGTCACTTCTGATGTGAAGGCGTCGTCCCTTCTGGTGGGATGGCGTCGTCCCTTCTGATGTGAAGGCGTCATCCCTTCTGGTGTGAAGGCCTCGTCCCTTCTGGTGGGATGGCGTCGTCCCTTCTGATGTGAAGGCGTCGTCCCTTCTGGTGGGATGGCGTCGTCCCTTCTGGTGGGATGGCGTCGTCCCTTCTGGTGGGATGGCGTCGTCCCTTCTGGTGGGATGGCGTCATCACTTCTGATGTGAAGGCATCGTCCCTTCTAGTGGGATGGCGTCGTCCCTTCTGATGTGAAGGCGTCGTCCCTTCTGGTGGGATGGCGTCGTCCCTTCTGGTGGGATAACATCGTCCCTTCTGATGTGAAGGCATCTTCCCTTCTGATGTGAAGGCATCGTCCCTTCTGGTGGGATGGCGTTGTCCCTTCTGGTGGGATGGCGTCGTCCCTTCTGGTGGGATGGCGTCGTCCCTTCTGGTGGGATGGCGTCGTCACTTCTGGTGGGATGGGGTCGTCACTTCTGGTGGGATGGCGTCATCACTTCTGGTGGGATGGGGTCGTCACTTCTGGTGGGATGGCGTCATCACTTCTGATGTGAAGGCATCGTCCCTTCTGGTGGGATGGCGTCGTCCCTTCTGGTGGGATGGCGTCATCACTTCTGATGTGAAGGCATCGTCCCTTCTGGTGGGATGGCGTCATCACTTCTGATGTGAAGGCATCGTCCCTTCTGGTGGGATGGCATCGTCCCTTTTGGTGGGATGGCGTCATCACTTCTGATGTGAAGGCTTCGTCCCTTCTGGTGGGATGGCGTCATCACTTCTGGTGGGATGGCGTCGCCCCTTCTGGTGGGATGGCGTCATCACTTCTGGTGGGATGGGGTCGTCCCTTCTGATGTGAAGTCGTCGTCCCTTCTGGTGGGATGGCGTCGTCCCTTCTGGTGGGATGGCGTCGTCCCTTCTGGTGGGATGGCATCGTCCCTTCTGGTGGGATGGCGTCATCACTTCTGGTGGGATGGCGTCATCACTTCTGGTGGGATGGCGTCATCACTCTGGTGGGATGGCGTCATCACTTCTGGTGGGATGGGGTCGTCACTTCTGATGTGAAGGCATCGTCCCTTCTGATGTGAAGGCATCGTCCCTTCTGGTGGGATGGCATCGTCCCTTCTGGTGGGATGGCATCGTCCCTTCTGGTGGGATGGCATCGTCCCTTCTGGTGGGATGGCGTCATCACTTCTGGTGGGATGGGGTCATCACTTCTGGTGGGATGGGGTCATCACTTCTGGTGGGATGGCGTCATCACTTCTGATGGGATGACATCCTGTTCATTAGTTACCTGACTACTGCAGCTTACAGTGGCCTCATTGGTCGGGTGACTGATGTACACCTTGGGCCCTGACCGCTGGAGCATCCATCTATTTAGAACCTGTTTTTCCCCACTTCAGATTCAGTTCACATAATACTTTTAGTGACTATAGCAAGTGAAAAATAATTGGCTACTTAGATGTAAGTGTAAAAGAAAATTATTCCCAAGCACATGTAAATCAGATGGAATACTTCCTTTGACGGCAGCTGCATAAGCCTCATTCTTTAATATACACTTGAGAGTTCCTGTTCATTCATTTTCCTGACCACATGCGGCAATGCAGATCCAACATCCCTTTTTTCCTTCCAGATTTTAAAGTCTTTTTACAACATATAGAATTCAGTACTTAAGCTCCAGGCGACTGATGAAGATGAGATTGCAGGCTATGTTTGACCTTACAAATTACAATTTCTGTGATGATTAATTCTATAAAATGGCGTGTTAAAGACTGAGTATGGCAATGCATTATGATGTTATAATTCACATTTAACTAATAAAAACTGTAAAAGACCTTGTAAAAGAAAGTCCCTTTTCCGTCCACTCATGGGAATGTTTTCTAATGCTAACCGGTCATGTTACCCTTAAAGGAGCTGTCTCATTTAGAAAATCTGTTTCAAATACCCTATTAGGAAATGCTGAATGACAGTACCCAATACAAGGCCACTTTTTATTTAACTGGAGGACCCAGCATGTTAATGGACAACCCATTGATTTCCATTGCCTTTATGTAATTCTTCATTCCACCTGCGGAGGAGCTATAGAGGAATTGAACACTTTCTGCAGATTCCTTTACGGGTTACAGCTGTACTCTTGATCCAATTATCTTTAGGGAACTCTTCTACTGAGAAAGGATTCTCCTAGCCCTTTAATGACGTGGGATCAATTCCATGAGTTGAACAAGTGTTCAGCCTATGTTTTGATATCACCATCCTCACTAAAGATGCCATTTTATGAATTTGTCTTTAGAAAAGTATAGGCTTCAACCCAACCTGTTTTTAAAACCTTGTGGTTGGTGTTTTTCTTTTTCAGGTGAAAGTCATGCTTAGGATCTGTCCTTCTCAAGGAAGTCATGATACATCTGAGTCAATGTCCTTTTTAAAAGTTGACCCACGGAAAAAACAGATCACTCTATATGATCCATCTACTTGTGGTCCCTCCATTTCTGGCCACAGAAGAGCTGTTGTTGCTGCTCCAAAGATGTTTGCCTTCGATTCTGTGTTTCCTCAAGACTCTTCTCAGGTAGGTCAAGACCATCTGCATGTTTACGAACGTAATAGTTTGATCCTGGTCTTTAGTTTTGATGGCATCTAGATAAATATTGTAAATCTGACTTTCGAAGTGTTCCCTAGAATTATCAAGATTGCATATTGAAAAACAACAATAAGACCTAGTTGGGATCATACCACTTAAATAAAATATTTCATGTAGCTCATCCTTCTTGATGGTGGGGATAGGAAGGTGTATGATGACCAGTTTTCTTCCTCACTTTGTGGGAGAGTTGCCTTCATGATTCTTGGTATCCCAATATTCATGATTGCTAAAGTTGACCATACACATGACAAAGCTGTTGGCCAAATGTTCACTAGACATCTACCACTCCTTACTGCCCCATACTCCCCAACCGCATACAGTATTTTTTTTATGAGAGCAAGAAGGAGGCCACTGCCAGAAACACCTGTCAGTGGTTTATCATATCTGAAACCAAAAGGATCAGGTGTTAAAAGTTCCAACTGCCCAATCTGTATCTTCCCCAACATCTATTGCGAGTTGAGTGAGAAGGTCCCCATACACATTAGATGATCTGCCATTCCAAGTTGAATTTGCCCAGTTTTCATTTACTAAGTATTGGGGCCTTAAGATTGTATAGAGAACGAGCCCTTCATTCATTCCCACCACTCATAGGGAGGACAAATGTTGACCAAAATATATGGTTCCTCATCGGGAACACCATAGGAGCTGTAGAATCAGAGTATAGGTTCGATAAATTGTGTTATACAAGCAAATTGCAGCACTGTTCAAAAAATGTCCCCATCATATCTGTTATGAAAATCTCCATAGATGGCTCAGATACACAATACTAATAGGGCACTGTAAATTTCTTGATCGTACTCTAGGCTGAAGTTTGCTCCGGGACTGTTGCAGAAGTGATCCAGTCTGTCGTGAATGGTGCAGATGGGTGCATATTTTGCTTTGGTCATGTCAAGCTTGGTAAGCTCCCAGATTTGTTACAGTTAATTATATGTCAGTCTGTTAATTACATGCTGTCGGTATCTGGTTCGGCAAACATAGTGAATGCAAATAGATTATAGCTTTTAATTAGTTACAAAACTTGCTTCAATTAATTTCTCCTCCAATGTTACGATATCAATTGGAAATGATCAAAATTATTACTAAACATTGTAAATGATTGTGTTAACATTACATTATAGCCTCATCATGCGCTCGTATCACTATATTCATAGCGAATGAAAAGTCAAATTGTTGCTTGTCGAAAAGCCGAAATAGATTCTTGGAAAGAAAATGATTCCAGATTTTCTTGGAATTGGCCGTGGTATTTATAGCTTGCAGATGGAGATTTGTATGACAATGAATGGCTGACTCTACATCGAGATGACTCCATTGTCATCTAATGGCGCTTTCTTTTTAGGTAAGACGTATACGATGATTGGCAAAGATGCTTCTACACAAAGCCTCGGCATTATACCCTGCGCAATCTCCTGGCTTTTCAAACTAATCAACGAGAGGAGAGAAAAGACTGGAACTCGCTTCTCAATCCGGGTATCTGCTGTCGAAATCTATGGCAAAGATGAAAACCTTAAGGATTTATTAGCAGAGGTAGCCACTGGTAGCCTTCAAGACGGACAGTCCCCCGGGGTGTATCTCCGAGAAGATCCAATATGTGGAACTCAGGTATAATAACTTTCCATGGATTATTTATTTATACATTTTATTTCCAAATCTCCGACTTTTGTTTCAAATCTCTTTCTTTTCAGCCATTATAGATCTGATGAAACTCTCTCTTGCCTAAAAGCCAGAATCCCTTGTCCCTAGCTATCCATATTTGTTTTTCTGATTGCCCAAGAGAGTTCAGCAGTTGAGAAAGAAAGCTCACCCTCATCCTAATTAAGTGGTTTTTTTTTCCCCGTGTTTTCAGCTTCAAAACCAGAGCGAGCTCAGAGCCCCGACGGCAGAAAAAGCTGCTCACTTCCTTGATGCTGCCATTGCTGCAAGAAGTACCAATAAGGTGGATTGTGACGAAGACCGGAGGAACTCGCATATGCTTTTCACCCTTCACATATACCAGTATCGTATGGAAAAGAGTGGAAAAGGAGGAAGTACGTGTGTAGGGAATGTGCATCAATGCCTGATCTTTTTGGTGTCAAAGATTGTAGCACTATTACATTAATAGCCCAATATTCGCAGAACAGAAGTGCTGACCCAATAGGAATTAACCTATGGATAGTATTTCTTACCTGGAAATAAAAAGGGTTGTCCAAGATTAGAAAATCATGGCTTCTATTTTCCAAAAACATAATCATGCTAGATAAGATTTGCAGGACCCTGGTCTAGCGGTAATGTCAGTAGTCCATAACTTCTGGTAAGAAGCCCTGCAAACTGTCTCCTACCTACCAGAATCCCTGGCGGCTCTTTTTATTTGTAGGCGCTGTGTAACGTCACTTTTGTGGCTTAACACAAGCATGACGTTATGCCCGGCTTAAAAGGATTGTCCCTTCGCAATCAGCATATTTGCCCTCAGTAAAATAACACCACTTATACTCACCTTCGGTGCCAAAGCCGTTCCAGCTGTGTCAGTACTGGCTCTCCCGGGGATCGCGTCACACTGTTATTTCACGCGATCTCTGTGGCCAATCAGCGCTGGTTTTACTCTCCTCGACTTCAGATGTATCAGACATCAAGAAGAAGTGAGCTCTGACTCCCTCTTATTGTCTGATTTGTCCAAAGTCGGGGAGAGTAAAGCCAACGTTGATTGGGCACAGAAATCACGTGGCATAACAGTGTGGCACAATCCCCAGGAGAGCGAGTGCCAACACCGTAGGCGATTATATGTGTTGTTATTTTACTGGGGGCAAACATGCTAATTGAGAAAGGGTGATACTAGTAATGGACAACAACTTTAATAATTAGAAGAGATACCAAAGATGACTCAGGTAGGATGCCACAGACTAACGTGGTGGCTCAACCAGTGTCCTCCAAATCTTTTTGCTCATCTTTCCACCACACCTTTTCATAAATTGAATCTGATATTGCAGCTTAGTTTTATTCACGTGCATAGGGCTGAGCTGCAGTACCACAAACAACATATGAATATGTGTGGCGCTGTTTGGGAGGTGTTGATTTTTTTTTTTTAAATCAACCATGTTGTTATATTTCTGAATGATTACAATTCAGCCCGATCCTGATTTTGTCTCAGCATTGTTTCCCATGTTCTGAAAAAAAATTAATAGACCTTTATATCACAAAGGCAAGAACCAACAAGTAAGAATAGACAACTTGTTGTTTTTTACAGCTCCCCCATGAATTTAATTTGGACTATTTGCAAATGTAGAACAAATGTGGACTTCCCATTAAGGGGCAATTATATGTGTGTAACAGGTGCACAAAAAATTAACAGGTTGATGGAAAACAATGGCGCTTCCTACTCTGAATAGTAGAAATGCAGTTTCCGTGAGGTTTATGTCTACTGGGGGAATAGAGAAATGGAAGGAAGTGGCTGTAGGTTTAAATAATAGCTGAACTTTGTAAGGTTGTAAAGTACGGAAAGGTCAAGTGCTGCACTTTCCTCCAGAGATATCGGGTAGAAAATATTGATGGCTGCATCATTATCATGGTAAAGCCGACAATTTCAGCAATACATATGGTTTCATGAGAAAGAAAAACATCTATGTTGTTTACCATGGGATTCTGTTTTTATGAATATCTCATACTACAACTCTAATTTTACATGATATGGGGTTTTTCTCCTTCAATAGTGTCGGGTGGCCGCAGCCGATTACACCTTATTGACCTTGGGAGTTGCGAAAGAGTGCTGAGTAAAAGTCGTGATGCAGGAGGAGGCCTCTGTCTATCTCTGAATGCTCTGGGCAATGTCATATTAGCTCTTGTGAACGGTGCTAAGCATATCCCATACAGGTTAGTCCGGTGTACCCAACGTTTACGAGTCTTTGGACTTGCTGTAGGTAATGTATTTATATGAAAAGTTAGTGCTATGTCAAGTCATTCCGATTCAGTTGGACAGTGGACACCTCCAAGCTTGGGTTGACCTCACATGTACTCATATGTTTTAAAAATAACAAATGTTACCCACAATTCTAACCCCCCATTCTCCATTATTACCCAAGAGGAGCTTCAATGCAGTTTCTGAACCATCATGATACTATAGGAAAAGCAGAGCCATAGTAAGGATTTATTTCACTCTGGAGAATGGTTCATTTCTTTTTATGATTCCTCACCCACCTCGGCACTCAACATCCTTGGGACACTGGTGGCTCTGCCCATGATATAAGCTATAATGGGGCCTCTACTCTAGCATGATCCTCAACAGCAGCAAGATTTAGGATATGGAGAACAATTATTTTGACCCTTTCTTCAACTTTTCCTCCTTTGTTGCTCTCCCAACAATTTTCTTTTACTTTGACTCCATGTTCCATCTCCGCAATATATTTTTTCTATCTACAGTAAGTATTTATTTGACCTTATGGAGCACATGGAAAAGGGTAGACTCGTGAAGACAACCTCTTTAAAGCAAAAAAAACTTTTATAATGTGTTATATATAAAGGGGTTGTCCAAGCCTTAAACATTGATGGTTTATCCTCAGGATAGGTTATCAATGTCAGATTGGTGGGCGAGGATGACACGGCACCCCTGCCAATCAGCTGTTCCCAGTTGCGGAGCTGCACAGCACCATTGGCGGAATAGAGTCCTGGCCGGGTACTGCACATCCAGCTCCTATTGATTTGAATAAAGGGCGGATGTGCAGTACAAAGCCTCGACCACTATACATTGATGGAACTGTACTGTGCACCTCCGCAACTGAGCAGTTCCGGCTACCGCCAACACCGGGAACAGCTAATCAACTGGGTCAGGTTCGGGTGTCACACCCCCCAACGATTAGACACTGAGGACCTATGCTAAGGATAGACCATCAATGTTAAAGTCCTGAACGACTCCTTTAACGCTTGACCTAACAGGGCATAACTAAAAAATAAAATTCAGAGAAGCCGAGGCACCAAAACCGCAGGTTCTTGATAAAAATTTGATCTGTATTCCAAATTAGTTAAAACAGGAAGACAAAGCAGGCAACGTTTAAGCCATAATTGGCCTTTCTCAAGCCTAAAAAAAAAATACAGCACTACTGTTGGAGGGCGTAACAAAGTACATATACAGTAGAAAACCAAAACATATACACTTTGCCATTCCTACCGCTTGCTCCAGGTATAACATAATGTGTATAGTTTTATTAGGAGCCTTTCTTAAAGTCTTGTATAGGTACCTATACCTCTATTACGCCCCATGGCTTGAGAAATCTATCAATATATCTCTGATAGATGTATAGATCAAGTTTAGAGTTAAAAAAAAGTCAATAAATTAAACATTACTAACAAACTAAACAGCTATTGGGTCCAAGTAGAAGAATCCAAAGACGTAATTATTTTATTAAGCAGCAAAGTGGGAGCGGCACATCCCGTAATATTCTTGCAAGGTTAAAACGTTTGCAAATTGCAAGATGATTAATGGCTTCACATTGGAAAGATGAGAACCCTCCCAGCGTTGGGTCTTGGCTGCTGGCAATGAATGCCCTGTAATGTGCTGTAAAGTGTACGATTAAAGTGCAAGAAAAGCTGCAAAAACATAACACAAAATGAAGTATGCACCTCATGATATCTGATAAGTGCACTGGTGTATAAAAGGTAATATATCACCAAAAAATGAACTATTTAAAATCTCCCTTTTTCAATTCTTCTTTCCTGTCCTTTTCCACTGTAAGGAAGCGGATGGGCTTGTTGGAAGTTTATATTGTATCTTCGATATATAAATATTTATAGATTTTATAACAGTTTAATTAATATTATAAATTAAAAATTCAAAAACACTCTAGCCATGTCTTGTTTTGAACCAGGAAACCTGCTGAGTCCGCTGGTTCCTCGGGTGCACGGAGCCACTCTCCATCCATATTATGATGAGCACTGACTAACGGCTTCATTCCTTGAATTGTTTGCAAATACTGGTGTCAAAAATGGAAATAATTAATCCCTTAGTTGCCAGCAAGGGCTTTAGCTAAGTTGCCTTGAAGTTTATTGCAGACTGGACAGGTTAAATTACAACTGGCTGTCATTTATAGCATTGCAAACAGCTGGTATTTTTAATGTAATCCTTTTACTTGCTTGTTGGCATGCCCTTACAATACTGAAATAACAAAAGGAATGTCTCCAAATGCCCGGTGCAGAATTTTAATTCGCCTTTCCCCCTTGTTAAATAGGGACAGCAAATTAACTATGCTCCTGAGGGAATCTCTGGGGAATATTAACTGCAGAACAACGATGATTGCCCACATCTCAGACTCTCCGTCAAATTACCCAGAATCCCTCGCCACCGTGCAGCTCGCATCAAGGATTCATCGAATGAAAAAGAAAAAATCCAAGGTTAGTCTGTTCTCTCTATTGTACTTACTGGAGGAAAATAGATTGTGTCCAGGATAAATTATATTCTGTATAAAGGACTTTAAGGAGAAGGTTTTCTAGAAAAATGCATCGATGGCCTATTCTTAAGCTGGCCATAAACTTTATATAACGATCATACAATCGTTAGATGTTCCTTCCAACATCCTATACAAAATGCATGGATTAAATAACCGATGGATTCTGATGGCGTCTTAGATTTCATAAGGACAAGAAGGATCAGGCATGGTGAAAGCCAACAGCCTTATCCATTTTCCACTGCCACCGGAGGGAGAGTCTAGACACCACCATGCCCATTAGATAGGAAGCCAGTGTCACCAAAATTGTTGCGTTCTGCTGACTTTAACATGTATGGTCAGTTTTAGGATAAAAGTGCACCCCGAGAAGCCCATTATTGAGCAGAATGTCATATATAGTTTAGTTTGCCACTTTCCATACACTAAGATCTCATGCACATTGCGGCTTGATTCAGCGCGCTCGTTCAAGTGTGGGGGGAAAAAAATTGGGGGCATGTTCTATAGAGCTCTCGTCTTGTAGAAGCTATAAGCTTTGCTTTTAGGGGATAAAATCTGCCCATAGAGACTTGACAGTGAAGTCTGTATGGCAATACATGGAGTCTCTGCTGTGTGCATAGATCCAAATTCAAGCAAATGCATTTACTGTTATGCAAGCCCCCAGAGAGCCCTTCACGAATGCACAACATCCAAACCACCACACCCATGCTTCACCCATATCTAAATGGGTCCAAAATTCTGTGATTTAGTTCTTTATCACATTATCACTTTCTTATGGATGATTGACTGTAGCTGCAGTGGGTTATAATAATAGATAGATAGGTTTTTTTGCAGTATTTGTAGATACTTGCTTGGATGGGGTTCAGCAGTGGTTAGAAGAAGCGAGTAATTAGGACTTAAGATAAGTTTCCTCTTGACTCAGAAGGAGTGGGTGATATTAAGTAGTGCAGCTGTCACATTCTCAGCATACTGTCCCTTTCTTAATTTTCTAGTACGCATCCAGCTCATCTGGAGGAGAAAGCTCTTGCGAAGAAGGCCGAGCAAGAAGACCTCACCACATGAGACCCTTCCACCCAAAGACAGTTGTACTTGACCCCGATTTTCCTGCTCTTGGAATGCACAGTGATCCAGATTATTCTTCCAGCAGTGAGCAGTCTTGTGATACAGTTATCTACGTTGGTCCAAATGGGGCGGTTTTATCTGACCAAGATCTGACAGATAATGAAGGTCCTCCAGAGTTTGTCCCCATTATTCCTTCACTTCTCAAGAGAAAGAGCAAAGATAATTTATCCGGTCTTCGAAGTTCAGATAATGATCACTTGAAATGCAACACATTTGCCGAGCTACAAGAAAGACTTGAGTGTATTGACGGCAGTGAAAATCCTATCAGGTTCCTCCATGAAGAACTTGCCTCATCAGCTCTTGCTACAAAAGCCATGAATTACCAGGAAAATATACCTCCTATGCCACAGCAAGAAAAACTGCCACAGTCACCCAGGAAAGGACAAAGCAGTAATATTTCATCCGCTTTTCCATATAACTGTTCAGGATTGGAAACGTTGCCACCTCAGCCAACACAAGATCACCCTCAAACACAAGCCAAAGCTGAAACTGCACATTTGGACTATGTCCCAGATGGAGATCAGTTGACAATCACAGAAAGGCAAAAAGGAACATTGTCAATTAACAGCAAATTAATGGAACAACCAAAATTATCTATTGATCCATCAGTGAGGGAAAAAAGCCTCCTTACAAAAAGACCTCTCCCAAGTCCTGCACCACCACCTCCTCAAATGAACTCAAAAGTGAGCTTAGAACCATGTAGTGGTGTCAGGACACCTCCTGTTGGAATGAGCAGATTAAGGAGCCAGGACAAGCACAATTTACTAGGCAGCACATTTCCGGTTATGAAAAGCACTCCTAAACCATCTGGCCCAGTTGAGGTACGCAGGTTTTGTTCAGCAGTGAACGGAAAAGGGTTTGATCGCGATATTGTAACCACAACAGTAACACTGCAGAAGCCTGTTGAGCTTAACGGAGAAGATGAACTTGTGTTCACTGTTGTTGAAGAACTGTCCATAGGTGGGATTCTCGATAGCGGTAGACCATCCAGCATCATTAGCTTTAACAGCGACTGTTCTCTGCAGGCCCTTGCTTCTGGATCTAGACCAGTTAGTATTATAAGCAGTATTAATGATGAGTTTGATGCCTACACCTCACAGATAACCACCGCTGGTGTTAATATCGATATTGTAGTTCCCTTAACCGAGGATCAATGCACAATCAGCAGCAGGCGCTCTTCTATAAGCTCGTGGTTGAGTGAAGTGAGTATCTGTACAATTAAAAGTGATGGAGCACAGACGTACGACACTTTAATGCCGCACTCATCTTATAAAGGCGATGAAATTGTGGAAAGTTTGGATTTGGATTCAGACAGCACAAATGTTCATATTGGCAAGAATCTAAAAAATTCTCTAAACGATAGTGGGTTTTGCTTTTCCGAAATGGACAATGACAGTATTACATCTAGTCTCGTGTATGCTAGCAATGAGAAGAGCCTTAAGACTTCTGAGCTAACCAAAGCTATGCCAACTGCTCATCAAGCAACTAGCCAACCTAGAGCTTGTAGCACCTGGGGCACAATTTCAGTAGAAACTATCCATTCTAGTCTTCCTCGGAAAAATAAGTCTACCTCAAGCACAACACATGCGAACCCATTGACTTGCAAAGAAAGCATGTTTGAAGACCCATGGACAGTGCGACAGGAAAATTCCTTAGAAGGAAGGACTGAAAATCAGACACTTTCTGCAAAATCATTCACTTTGGTTACAGACAATCAGTTAAAACAAAGCTCAAAAGTTGCACAAACCAATATGCCTAAGGCTACAAAATCTCAAACAACGTTGGGATGCTCACAACGCGTGGTGGATGGCTGTGAGGTGGATCCTAAACCTTCCACTAAAAAGAGCGAGCCGCTCACAAAAGTGCCACAACTGAGGAGAGGTGCCACAACATTAGGTGTCGTAACGAACCACAGTTCACAAATGGAGCATGGGATAAAAGGAGTCTCAGATGCTACTTTTTCAGGAGCTAGAAAGACATTTCCGCAGAAGACAAGCATGTTGCCAAGACCAGGTGGTACTGGACCTCCAGCTCCTCCTGTAAGAAAGTCAAGCTTAGATCATAAAAATAATCCTCTTCACTCAAATAGTCTTGGCAGGTTAGAAGTAGCAGATTATAGTAGGTCCACTTTAAATTTAGAAGAAGATTCAGAAACACAACTTGGCAGCAAAATTGCTAAAAGTGATCATTCACTGCCCAAAGCAGTCTCCAGCTTGAAAAATAAATCCAACAAATCTGAGTGTGTTCAACGCTATGGAAGCCACACGTCTCTGGAGAGATGTGATAGTCTTACATCTGTTGGCTCAAGGACAAGCACGAATAGAGATAACAGCAGTGTCAGTAGTATCAATAAGGCTGGCCGTACAGTGCCTAGACTTGGCAATCCACCAGCATCTAATACAATTACCTCACCACCTTCTTGCAGCTCTTCCACCAAAAGCAACCAGGCTAAAAGTTCCCTTTCTCAGAAAGCTACAACAAGTTTAAGCAAAAACCGCAGCCTTACACCCAATGGATCAAAATCTCTCAGTTCTTCTGTAAAGTCTCTTAATCAGTCAAATGGCAAATGTTCTGGAATACCTCCTAGTGGAAAAGCAGGTTCGAGATCCGTTCAAAGTGCTAATGTCAAACCTGCGAGAGGAACCATTATGGGCACAAAGCAAGCATTAAGGGCTGCCAACAACCGTGTAAATGAGTTGGCATCTGGTGGTACTAGCAAAATTAGCCACTTCCGGGGGTCAACGGACTCAGATAGTGGTAATGACAGTGGTATTAATCTTAGCGATGAAAAATCTCAGGCTCCCGTTCTACCTTCACCCTATAGTAAAATAACTGCCCCAAGGCGTCCTCAGAGATACAGCAGCGGGCATGGCAGTGATAACAGCAGTGTGTTAAGCGGAGAGCTGCCCCCTGCAATGGGAAGGACGGCCCTCTTCTATCACAGCGGTAGCAGTGGTTACGAAAGCATGATCCGGGATAGTGAAGCCACCGGAAGTGCATCCTCAGCCCACGACTCAATGAGTGAAAGTGGAATGTCATCTTCTGGACGACTGAGGAGTTTAAAGTCTCCAAAGAAAAGAGGTAATGTGAATTTTACATCTATAAACCTGCCTAAAAATTTTTTGTTCCGAACTGATAAATTTTGTTAAGTATTTGATAAACTGTTGTGTTTGCCTTAAAGCGGACCTGTCACTTGCTATGAATATGTTGCTTTTATTTTTTATATCGAGTGTAAATGCAGTTGGTCTCTTGAATCTTGTGTTTTTTTTGTTCTTTCGCCTCTCCATTCCGGAGATATGGCTTCCACTTTGCTATATACATGAATCTAGTTAGTTTAGCCAAGTGAGCGTTATTCTTAGGAAGAGTCCCACAGAGAAAACGTGAGGTCCACGCCAATGCTGATAAAAAGACAAGATTTACATAGACCAGGTGAAAAAAATATATATATTTGTGGCAAATGACAAGTACTCTTTAAATGCTCTATTATCATTGCCTTATATTGATGGGTCTTTGATTGGTCAGGACTCAAGAGGTTGATTTTTTCTTAGGTCTTCAGCGCAGGAGGCTCATACCCACACCTCTTCCTGAGGCTTCTACAGTTGGCAGAAAGAATAATGTTACTGGCCAATGGGTCGACCTCCCGCCTTTGCCTGGCACTTTAAAAGAACCATTTGAAATCAAAGTTTATGAAATTGATGATGTGGAAAGGCTGCAGAGACACAAACGTGAAGAGACAGAGGTCAGATGTTATGTATTATTCATCATGATTATATATAATAGATGTCGAGACTCGAGAAATATCCTGTTGGGGATTTATGAATTAAAAGAGGGAGCATATCTTGCTTTGTAGGACCCTGCAAGAACAGCCCAATAATTTTAATGGCCTGTAATTCTTCATTTGTCCTGCTGTGGCACTGTAGAGAAATTGAGCCTTTTCTTCCAGGTTCCATCACAGATCAGTGCCGATCACAGAGACTCCCTGTTATAAGGTTTTCATAGGGTGACACATCTAACAGAAATGCATTACTCAAAGCAGATTGCATTAAGTAATTATCACATCACAATAATATAAGTTATTTTTACTCAGTTTTAAAATAAGGTTTCCCAATTAATTACCTTTGAAATTATGCAAATATGTCTAGTTCAGAATATATATCGACAATGGTTTCATATCTAAAAAAGGCAAACTAGTACACCATAATGAAAGTGGCAGCTAAGCTTGTGGTTTGCCCGTGTGAGCTAGTTACACTATATTAAGTGGTAGATTATTTACATAGAAGTGGTAATAATTTCAGGAGATTTTAAGGCCCACACCCAGCCAACTACTCAGATTCCAATTCAAAGGCTTGTCAGAAAGAGGTTGTCTGGTTTAGAAAACCCATTTTCAAATACCTTGTGGCTTCATTCTGTAATATTTGATGGGTTCCTCATTCAAGACCCCCATCCTTTGCCTAAAGCAGAAAGTGGCTACAAAAATATCTCTCAAGTTGCAGGGCCTGGTGCACATAACTACTACGTTAAAGGAGTTGTCCAGGACTTTATATTAGTGGCCTATTGTCACTTCAGGTGTGGAAAAGACTTAGTGCAACACAGAGGGAAAGGGAGCCCAGACACTAGGGAAAGGGGGAAGTGGAGACCTCCTTGTCTGGTCTAGTGTCACCCTGTCTCAACTAACGTCCCTATATTGGCTCTTCAGCAATCGCCGCATGCGTGACTCGACCTGTCTTTCCCTGGCGTATGGCTAAGGCTAGGGATGGGAGGAGATGAGCACTAGTCGATCTCCACTAAACTCCATAGACAACAAGACTAGATGACTCTAGACAAATGTGAACTCGGCCTCAAGCTCCAGAGAAGATGAAGTACTACTCTTGCTAAGCCTTCACAAGTAGAAATGAATATAGCCGGCACCTCCTTCTCAGATACACCAGGTATATATACACCCAGGCCAGGGAGCTAATTACCAAAGGGAGGTATCCGCTAGGTCCTAGAGACAGCCTCTCATCTAAGAAGATGTCTGTAATGCCAAACGTAGAGATCTCCTGCAATCAACTGCAGGGCGACTGTCTGTCACCTCTGATACACCCGTGACACCTATCCTTAGGATAGGTCATCAATGTTAGACCAGTGAGTGTGAGACACCCGGCACCTCCCCCGATCAGCTGTTTATGGTGGTGGCCAGAGGTGCTCAGTTGATGAGAGGAACTATACAGCTCCGTCAACTGTATAGTGGACACGGCCGGGTGCTGCACATCCGCCCCTATTTAAATGAATAGAAAGTAGATCTGCAGTACCTAACTATAGCCACTATGCAGATGACAGAGCTGTATAGTTCTTCTCTGCAACTAAGCATATCTGGCCACCATCGGCATATTGGTGAAGGTGCTGGGTGTCGCATCCCAACCGGTCTGATATTGATGACCTATCCTAAGGATAGGGCACTAATATAAAATCCTTTACAAGCCCTTTAAGAGTCTATCGATTTAAAAAAGCATCCTGTAATACCTCATTTTAACAGTGGTGGTGCTTTAGTGGAATTAACACAAGGTTCCTTCACAGATGTCACAGCTCTTCACTATGGGTCATCGCAGTAGGAAAGTCCAAGATTAACGTATTTTTTTGGTGGACTCTGAACGAAAAATATTGTGAAAAGCCATCGTCTATGAATTTTCATTAAATGTTTTTACAGATCATATCTGACTTTAGTGTAACTAAAGAGTTCAATCATTTTGTTTTAATTTGATTTATTTTTCATAGAAAAGTGTACTTTTTCTAAATTTTGTTGGGAAATTTGAGTCTAATATTTCCTTTTTTTTTTAGCCTTTCCAGGACATGGAAAAGGTAAAGATTGGAAATGTGTCTGTCTGTCTGTATCTATCTCATATCTATCTGTCTATCTATCTATGTTTCATTGATTCTCAAATTTAGAATCTTTTTAGAAAATTTGTAGAATTATTTCTTTAAACATTTTTTAATACTCCTAGTTATTTTCCGTACCTTTTTTTAATTGTCTATTACTCAAACATTTCCCTCAAAGTAAATTTGCTCAGGTAATATATATATATTTTTTTATTTTCTTCTAATTTAGTACTAATTTTTAAAATTGAATCTCAATTAAATATAGTCAGTACCTAATTAACACGCCCCTGTAGACTTTTATTTGTCTTGCTGTTAATTAGTAAATTAGAATAAATGGTTTAATTAAACAAATTGACGAAACATGAAAGGGAAAGCCAAGTAGACCATTATGTAATTACACTCGCACACAGATACTACAAAAAAAAAGAAAAAAAACATTTTCTATTAAAAATTTACACCATGACAAGTTTTGTAAATCAATAGTGAGTTTGTATAGTTTGGAAGCTTTTCTATGTGATACATACTTTTTTTTTTTATTTGTAGTATAATTGAAGCAATCCACAACACATTGCTAAGGTCAACCAGAAAGTAAAAAAAAAATATCTGCCCCGTGATCTCTACGTTATCGGAAATCTCTCTAGTGCTGATAACATGTTTTATCTATTTTCCTAAGGGTCTGATGTACTTCAACACCAAGCTGAAGGTTGCGGAAAGACGTCAACAGAGAATCAAAGATGTGAAGGCAAAATATGAGATGTTGAAAGAGGAGTTAGAGGAGACGAAGGCTCGCCTGATGATGGATCCCAACAAGTGGAGAGGAGAATGTAAGTATTATTGGTGTCCTCATGGGGTGATAAAATTCTTAACGATTTAAGGATTATGGATCAAATTTTTCACAATTGTAAATTAATTGACTGCAACTTGGCTACATGCATTTAAGGGCTTGTCCCCGTTCAACAAACCGTTGTTCTTAGGCTCAGTTGCATGTAAAAAAACAAACAGCTTTATTTAAACCTTCCTGGGTCTTCTGCGGTGCCTCCGATGCTGCCCCGGTCTCTGTTGTTTGACTGCACGCTGACAGCGCTGCAGCCAATCACTGGGCTCAAAGGCTCTGGTCAATGTAGACGGCACTAGTTGATGAGTTCAATCATTGGCTGCAGGTCTGTTAACATGATATCACCTCTGGTGTCAAAAGACAGAACGGGGCGGCAACAAAGACACAGCGCTGGACCTAGGAAACGTAAGTAAAGCACAGTTTGTTTTTTTACAGCTAAATGAGCCAATGGGTAAACTTGTGTTGAAAGGGGACAACCCCTATAATAGGAAAATAGAGAATACGAAAGAGAGGCTTATGTGCCTTTATTTCTAAGATGGTGGTCTTACAGGACTAGATCAAGGTGAATCATAGGTAAAAAGTTAATGTCCATTGAAGGGGTTATCCAGGACTTTTTTTTTTTTCTATGTGTCTAAGAACTAACAGGCAGCTAGTTATAAACTACCTGCCTGTTGTGCCCAGTGCTGATCTCTGCCAACACAGAGTGGTCACAGACTGCTCCTGCCGGTTATTTAGTGGCTTTCACTGATGTCACGTCAACAGAGCAGCATCTTCTCTTTCGTTCTGCTCTGTTGAAAGGGTGTGACTGCAATGTCATGCTGATTGACAACCGGCTCCCCACTGCCTAAATGCGGTAAGCCGGCTGTCCATCAGCATGACGCCGGCAGTCACGCACTGTCGACAGAGCAGCCCAGAAGAGGAAGAGCTGCTCTG
Source organism: Phyllobates terribilis (assembly GCF_046119375.1). Lineage (NCBI taxonomy): Eukaryota > Metazoa > Chordata > Amphibia > Anura > Dendrobatidae > Phyllobates > Phyllobates terribilis. Next base: position 59,016,048 of record NW_027362767.1, read on the forward strand.
TTGACATGGAGCAGCTGAATCACCGGCAGGAGCGTTCGTTGATCGCTTTGAGCTGCCACAGGGTGGAACAAACAGGCAGTTAGTTACCTCTGTTAACAATTACGTGCCGGTTAGATTATAGGCCCATAGTAAAAAAAATAATATAGTCCTGGACAACGCCTTTAAAGGTGTGTCCGGGACTACAATATTGATGACCTATCCTATAGAATAAGTTATCAGTATCAGATCTATGGGGGGCTAACGTCAACTAACCCCACCATAGCTCTATGGGAGCCAAACTGCAGTGCCCGAGAATGGCCACTACATAGTACACGGAGCTGTGAGGACCTGCCAACAGCCAATTGATAGGGTATTAGGTTTCACACCCACACAGACCTGATCTTGAAAGCCAACTTAATTGATGATTTGTCATCGATATAGTCTTGGACAACCCCTTTAATTTTATTTAAGCAACTTCTATAAACAAAACAATAACTTCTAAAGTAATCTCCACTCTTTTCATGTCAATACTGTGTATTTGGTGGTAGTGATGTATGAATGTAATAGATGTACCTTATGCAAAATTGTTATTATAATGATCTCACATTGTTTCCACATTCTTGGCCAACAGTTGAAGTGGACCCAGATCTCGACAGAGAGTCTCAGGAGTACCTAGAGGCACTGGAACAAGTCACAGAGGACCTGGAGCTCTGTGTTAACATATGCAAATCTCACGTCATGATAGTGACCTGCTTCGACATCGGAATGATAGCAGATCAGCAAGATAGTGGAAGAGAAGTGGAAGTGTGAAGAATGATCAAGTTGGATTGAAGACGATAATGGACATTGAGGAGTTGATTTAGAAATGACTCTGCATCGTGCAATGAAAAAAAAAATGTACATCAGAATGTGAAAATGTAAAAATGGAAAGAATGTTACTTGGATTGATACCGATGATGAATTGTAATGACCGAGAAATGAATACGGTGCCACTAGACCGTACGTAGGCGAATTGGTTCTCTGGGTTATTTGGATCTGCAATGACCTGCCACCATGTGCGGGCATAGATAGCAGAAGGCCACTATGCGGGAAACCAAGTGGCCACAGGACTTGTATATTGCCCACCTCAGCTCCATCGGGGAGAAGGAAATATATTAAAGGAGCAAAAGCTCAGTGTTTTTGATATGGCTATGGCACTTCTTGTTTACAGGACCCTTATGAAGATGCACTTGTTGCACGTACATGATATGTCCGCCTTCGCCTGCAAAAACAGACTGGAACTTGACGTTTCAAATAACCTAGAGAATTGGCCCGTGCTATTACAGTTACATCTCTGTTAGGGCGCATTCACACATCCGTACAAATTGGTCCGAGATCGGATCGCAACGCACGAACTGGCCACTGTTCTCCCGACCCACGGCCAGTCCGTGCATTGTGGTTTGATCTAGGACCGATTTGTACGGATGTCTGAATGCGCCCTTAGATGGCCATATTGTACTCATGTTTAAAAGAAAGTCTGTCAGCACAAAATGACTGTTCAGACCTAGCACACGCCCGCAGTGCACCCTCAGGGTGACCAAGTAGTTCTGCCTACTTGTTTTACATCTATCTTTATCCTCCTTTTGCTCCTGGAAAGTCAATCAAGGAAGATGGATGGAAAACAAGCTAGTAGGTAGATTCCCTGATCTGCTCAGCCACCCCAAGGATGCACCCAGGTCGGTGCTTGGTTTGAACAGCCATTTTGTGCTGACAGATTCCCTTTAACTATCTTTATTCTGGATGTAAGACCCCTACAGCTCTACTGAGCCAATGTTACAACACCATATATATCCCAGTAGAACCACGAGGGGTCGGGTTTTACATTCAGAATATGGTATACACAACATCTGCGTCTGAATAATAAATTCCGAAAGTATTAAAAAAGATTACAACCCTAGTGAGACAACACACTGCAATGGGATTCTCAAGCATTGGGAGTCAAGAGGGATATAGAAGAATGTGGTATTGAAAAAAAAAAAAAAAAGAGAAACATCACATCATGCGTTAAAAAAAAGAACATAATTAAAGTGCCTTGTTTTCTTATAAATTTTTTTACATTTTTTTGGTGCTAAATTTTCAAAGCCAGCAAACCTAAGCAGACCATTAAATGTATCAACATTTATACTGTACAGTGTAATTACTTGTAAAAAAATAAAAATAAAACAAAAAACATACAAAAAGGAGGGAAAAAAAGTAACAAAAATGAGAAGTTTTGTAACAGGAGCAATAAAGAAAGTATGTTTCTGGACCTGAATTATGCCTTCTGGTTTCACAAAAAAAAGCTGTTTTTATGCAGCCAAAACAAAAAGTTTCCTTCTTCATAATGAAATAATATTTTTCTGACCAATTAAACGAATTGTATGCAATTTTTTGGATTACGCTTCACTTTCCTTTTTCTACAGTTCTCTATTCTCCACTAAACAAAAAAAATGCTCCCTCTTGTACGTTTTTACATTGTACTATACTGGGCGTAGTACGGTGAAGCATGGTTTATTTTTTTCTACTTACACTGTTTATGCATTTTTTTAAGGAATTTTTTTGTTACCGTTTTTTATAGAAGGCAAAAGCTCAGGTTATACCTATACATGCTGCATGTAATGTGTGCATTTTTCTGTTTTCTAATGGATGTCTCAAGCACCGATTGTTGTATGATTGCCAAACACTTTGCAAAGGTTTGTGTAAGTAATATTACATTTCATATGGAGTCATATTTTCTGATCATCTTGTTTTTTTTATATGAGGTTTTCAAAACCTTTGTATAAATGTATAATAACTTACTTAAACTTTTATCTGTGAATAAAAGATGCATTTATTAATATATTTTTTTCTCTCTTTCCTGGAAATGTTTACACTTATGTTACAATTCCATTCGTTTGGGGCTTGACAGCAACATTTCACTCTCCGATCAAAGTTCAAGGGATGATTTTACCTATCAAACTAACGAGAAGACTGTTTAGGTAGTAAAAGAACAATAAAAATGGATACCTGTCAAATGTGCCAATGCTGAGAAATCGAGCTTTGAACCACAAGAAAATTAACTCAATAGTCTAATGAGTATGGGGTGCCCCCCCGACTCTCCCCCAACAGATGATGTTGGTGAAGGGAATGATCCGGCTTGTTTAATGTCCACTAGTTGTTCCTTTTGTTCTCCATGAGAGATCGTTTGGCTGACACCTATCTAATGTGTACAGGGATCTTAAAGGGGTTGTCCAGCCTTTGGGTACAAGTCTGCAGCCACTCTGTGTGCGAGCGATGTGAGGATTCTCCAATGCCGGCGCCGGGAGCTGCAAGTATGTGATTTGCATACATGCGGTCACATGCCAACTAAACGTATGCGACCTCGCTCAATACAAGTTCATTGAGTGATGCCGGACACGTTTAGTTGGAATGTGGCCGGAAGTATTTCAATTGCATACTTGCGGTCATGTGACCGCCTGCTCCCGGTGCCAGCATCGGAGAATCCTCACAGCTCTTTACTTTTAGGGGTCAAGGAGGGGTTTTAAAAGATGCCGTACAATTATACTGATTGATCATTGGGTGACTCTAGTAGTGAAATCCTCACATTTGGTTAATGCCCAGAACTTCTATTCCCTTAATTCCCTTATAAAGCTTTAAAATATGCAACTGTGGCCACTACTTTTGTAGGGCATACTACAGATTTGTTACTCTAAGGGCTATTGCAGATGGCTGTACTTCCTGTCCAAGTACGATTCGGCAAAACATTGAACCAACTGAGTGCAGTCCGATTTCCACGGACTGACAGAATGGACAAGATGCAGAACTTTTTTCCTCCATCTTCTCATCCAAGAGAATCCGATCACACTATGATTACTTTTTAGTCACAGTTTGATCAGAGTGTGATTTGTCTAATCAACCCAATTCTCTGGGATGAGAGAACACACAGTCATCTACACCTAGCCGAAAGATTACTTTGACAGCAGTAGGTTCCCTTTAATATATCTGACATATGCTAGGATTCATCAAAGCAACTTGTCTAAGGTTTAGATCCCCAGTGTCAGCCCGATTTATGGTTGTGTACATTTTTATTACTCTCTCTAGGAGAAATGGAGACTCTTTGTTCAGTCTTTATGACAAAAGGGTCCATTTTGGTGGCGTTTTCAATAAATGGCACTGGCAAGACTGAGGCTGGCACTGCGTCAGCGCGACAGTCTTTTGATTTCTGATGGTTGGTAGCAATATATAATACTGGGAGCGAGGAGGTCAGCATGTAGCAATAAAGAAAGTTATGTACCATTTTCCAGGTCATTGCTTGTTGCCGTTTAATTGTCAAAGTCATAACCAGTGATATACAACAGACGCGTCGGTAGAGAAAATAGTGCTGATATCCCGATGGTTGAGCATGGTTTTACTACTAAAATGAAAGTCCCTGCACAGATGCCACGAGAATACCAACATTTATGGCCTAAGTGCTTAAATTATGGTTTACCCAAACATCTCTGTAACATAAAAGAGTCCTAAATCTTGACTCCATGAAGTCAAAAGGGTTCATCGAGTTTCTGTTGAAGTTCTATTAGTGCTGCAAACTCAAAAATAACAGAACCCATGATGAACATCTTCAAATATTAAATATGAAGAGCTCCTTGGTCAAGTAAAGTATGCCCTATGATTAAGTCATAAAAAATTCTCTTCATCATGGATTTTCTTCATTCCCTGTGTTTAATTCATTGTAAATCAAAAGCGTTCACTAGCCCCGAAAAATGTGTGTGACACAATTCTCTTTTCCTCACACATCAATCTTCCTCAGTACTTTATGGTTTTATTTCCCCTATCTCTATGGCTAAGCTGTGACATTCTCTCACCTTCCAGATTCACCACAAAATGGCTGTTGCATTCCCTGTCTCTGCTTTTATACAGGCTATGATAGTCCCACCTGATTGGTTGCTCTATACCAGTGATTTTCAACCAGTGTTCCGCGGCACACTAGTGTGCCGCGACACATGGTCGGGTGTGCCGCGGGGAAAGTTCCCCAAACTATGGTGCCCCCTGTGTTTTGTTTCCCGGCAATGCGCTCGATGCGCAGTCACGCCTTCTTACAATGTAGGAGACGTGTACAATAACACATGCGCAAGCTTTGAACCTCGCGCGACTTAATGACGTCACCGAGGCCGGCGCGTCATCCTGAGAGCGGAGAGACTCTCGCATTTGCCCGCCGCCAAGGTAATGCCCACCAATAATGCTGACTATATGAGCTTTTGCCTGAGTATATGAACTGTTGGCAGAATACTCAGCATATGAGCTGGTACTTTTAGTACTCCAGCAGTATACTGCATATAACAATGAGAAATGTAAAACGAGAAATACTATAGTCATGAGGCTGGAGTACTACAAGTACCAGCTCATATGCTGAGTATATGAGCTGGCACTTGTACTCTGACCTCATGGCCATAGTACTTCTCATTGTACCCCTTTATATTGCAGTATATGAGCCACATAATAATCAGCACCATATACTGTGGCGCTGTACAGTGCACATCACCACAGTATATGATGCTGATAATCATGTGCTCATATACGTGGGACTGTATTTATGAGGTTACATGGGATTGAATATATGAGGGGGTTATCCTTTTTTATTTCACTTTTTTTAAATAAATAATTTATTGAAAGGACCTCTGCCAGGCATATTTCACTCTTGAGGGCTAAAAAAGTAGCTCTTGTGGTGGTAAGAAGCTGATTTAAAACCCCCAAGAGTGAACTCCATGAGAGTTGTATGTATGGAATAATAAATGATATTAGTACCGTTCCTCAGCAGTCATGTCCTGCTTGAATCGACTCTAGTGGCGTAGCACTTGGCAGCCGGCTCTATTCTACTTATAGAGAAAGCTGAGTGCTACGTCACTAGTGTCAATTCAAGCAGGAAATGCAGACCGTAGTAATAGAAGTTATTATCACACACATACAGCTCTCGCGAAGTTCACTCTTGGGGGGTTTAAATCAGCTTCTTGTCACCACGAGAGCTGCTTTTTAAGCCCTCAGGAATGAAATATGCCTAGCAGAGGTCCTTTAAGTGTGGCAGATAATGTAATACTCTTCTATTTTAGTGTGTGGCTGCGCACACTATCTCAGCAGTGATGGAGAAGTATTTGAGAATGGAAAAGGCAAATGCCGAACAGGATCCTGGACACAATTCTAACCCAAATGAAGGCCCTAGTATGAGAGTTCGACAAAAGAAAAAAGACAAGACGGTGAGCTCAAGGCAATACAGTGAAAGCTATCTTTCATTTGGATTTACTTCCACTGGGGATGCGACAGCACCAACACCACTGTGCTTGGTGTGTGGTGAGAAGCTTTCCAATAGCGCTATGGTGCCAAGCAAACTTAAACGCCATCTCCAAACGAAACACCCTTCCGTTCAAAATAAACCGATGGAGTATTTTGTACGCTTACGTACAAACAATGAGAAAGGGGCAACTTTTTTGAGAAAAAGCACAAAGGTAAATGAGAGAGCCCTCAAAGCTAGCTACCTTGTTGCTGAACTCATAGCTAAATCAAAAAAGTCCCACACTGTGGCAGAAACATTAATACTACCAGCTTGTAAAGCTATTGTAAATGAGATGCTTGGCCCTGAAGCAGCTAAAGAGATAGCTAAAGTGCCTCTCTCTGATAACACAATTGCCAGACGGATTGATGACTTGTCTGCGGACATTGAAACAGTTGTTTTGGAAAAGGTGCGCATCAGGAAGAAATTTGCCTTGCAACTTGATGAGTCGACAGATATCAGTGGACATTGTCAGTTGTTGGCCAATGTGCGTTTTGTGGATGGTGAAGCCATTAGAGAAAACTTCCTATTTTGCAAGGCACTGACAGAAAAATCAACAGGAGAGGCAATATTCCAAGTCACATCGGAATATCTTGATAAAAGTGGACTTACATGGGAAAACTGCACAGGTGTCTGCACTGATGGAGCCGCAGCCATGGTCGGGCGCATCAAAGGCTTTGTAAGTAGGGTTAAAGAAAGAAACCCAGATGTTCTTGCTACCCACTGTTTCTTGCACCGTGAGGCCCTCGTTGCAAAGACCTTACCAGCAGATCTAGCTCCTGTGTTGGATGATGTTGTGCGCATAGTGAACTTTGTGAAGACGCGACCTTTGAGATGTCGCTTATTTGCGTCTTTGTGTACAGAAATGGGAGCGGAACATAAAATCTTATTGCTCCACTCGGAGGTCAGGTGGCTGTCACGCGGCAAAGTGCTGGCCCGTGTGTATGAGTTGCGAGAGGAACTTAAAATATTTCTTACAAACGAGAGGTCCGATTATTCAAAGCTGCTTGCAAGTGATGAGTGGTGTGCAAAGCTGGCATACCTGGCTGATATATTTCAATATCTGAATGAACTAAACACACGGATGCAAGGTCGAAATGAAAACCTGCTTACAAGCACTGATAAAATGAACGGATTCCGTTTAAAGGTGCAGCTCTGGCAACAACATGTGCAGGGTGGCAACCTTCAGATGTTCCCACTCACCGAGAAACTGCATGATGACAATACTGCTGCAATGTGCGAAGCGATTGGCAGACATTTGAAAACTCTTGAGGAGAAGTTATCGTTCTATTTCTCTTCAGCCTTCACAGAATGCCTTGACTGGGTTAGGGACCCATACAGCTCATTATCCGTTGCTGGAAAGGACATGACTTTAAAGGAGCAAGAGGAACTCGTTGAACTGAAGCAAGATCGCGGTTTAAAGCTAAAGTTTGCTGATCTTCCTTTGGACAGTTTTTGGTTATCTGTTGCCAAGGAGTTCCCCATTCTGGCCAACAAAGCTATTTTGACATTGCTCCCATTTTCAACCACATATCTATGTGAGCTGGGCTTCTCAAGCTTGACTGCGATAAAAACTAAAAACAGGGAGAAACTGAGAACTGTTGAGGAAGAGCTTCGTGTGTGTCTTTCCACCATTCCTGCCAGGATATCCCTTTTGTGTTTATCGAAACAGGCCCAGGTTTCACACTGAGTGAGTAAAATAAATTTAGAATCTATATTATTAACTATATGTATAATATGACTGTTTTAGTGTCATTTTGTGCTATTTTGGTTGGTGGTGTGCCCCAGGATTTTCTAAGTATAAAAAGTGTGCCGCGGCTCAAAAAAGGTTGAAAATCACTGCTCTATACCATATGATAGGTGCAAGGCATAAGTGGAAAATCAACCAACCATGACCAGCGTTGTGTGATCCTTCTCTGGCTGACATAATCTTCTGTAATGTGTAATATAGTTGTAACCATTTTAGGCAAATTCACCAGGTTCAGCGGATTCCTAAAAATTATATTTACATTGAATTGATTCACTCACCTCTAATTAGGAGAGCAGTTATTCATGGAGAGGTTGGAGATGTGGAAATAGGAAAAATGGAGGCTCATGCATAAAAACCAGTGCAATCAAGAACACTGAGGTCTCTCACAGCATATGTATGCATAATAATAATAATCTTTTTATTTATCTAGCGCCAACATATGCCACAGCACTTTACAATCCAGACACATTATCGGCACTGTCCCCATTGGGGCTCACAATCTAGATTCCCCATCAGTATGTCTTTGGAGTGTAGGAGGAAACCGGAGAACCCAGAGGAAACCCACGCAAACACGGGGAGAACATACAAACTCCTTGCAGATGTCGTCCTTGGTGGGATTTGAACCCAGGACCCCAGTGCTGCAAGGCTGCAGTGCTAACCACTGAACCACCGTGCTGCCCTTAACCATCATTTTGTAAGCAAAGTGTAAAAAATAGATGCAAGCAACTGAAGTGACACAGTTAGGTTGGGGCTACGGTGCATGAAAGATTGAAGGGTGGGATTACAAAAAATTTGGGATCAAGGTGGTGCAAATTATCCTTCCGCTTAAAGGGAACCAATTAGAATGATTTTGCTACTGAAACTAATGGTACGGCTGTGGAGGTCTTAGCACAACAATAAAAATGGCTCCTCTCTTGTAGTAATCCGATCTGCCAGTGCTGAGAAATCAAGCATAGTAGCCACATGCAAATTAGACTGGAAGTGCTCCAATGCTCCCCTAATGCACTTCGAGACTAATTTGCATGTGGTTTCAAAGCTTGATTTCTCAGCACTGGAACATGGGATTACTACAAGACAGGTATCATATTTATTGTTATAGTGGGACCTATAAAGCTGTATTGCTAGTTTTAGTATTGAAGTCGGCCTGAAAAATTCCCTTTAAGCTTTGTTGAGTTTTGTTAGTTTAGTTGGGGAATAGGGATGTCACATATATTGGGCATATGCAGGATTATTTTGGGGGGAGCGGGGGTATTATAAATCATGAACACTGGTTCATACACATAAATGTATGTATGCACATTAAGTAGTTACAGTCTGTAGCCCCATAACGTTGTCAGCCATGGTAGCAGGCTTATCAGTGCCAGTCAATATCCATATCATATACATGTCCTTATATAATAGTGTGAGCCATTTACACCCCCCTAAAGGCTATTTATGCAATTAAAGGAGTCATTAAGGTTTTAAAAAAAACCATGGCTGCTTTCTTTGAAAAAGCAGCGCCTCCCCTTTTTTATAGGTTGCGTGTGGTACTGCAGCTCAGCTCCTTTGAATATTAGCCTATGGGTTTGTATAATGAAGCATTTAGGAATTGCAGTTCACATACAATGTTTTGTACCCCTATACATGAACATTACAGCCATATTTTGTTTTCCTAAAAATTAAAGACATCCCCTCTGTGCAAAAAAATAAATGCCATCTTCTCTTTAAATTTCACAAAGAAATTCTCCTGCCTAGTGATTTTTTTCTTTTTTTTAAATTTTCATGAAGCAATAAACATAAATGTTCCCATGTGCAGCGTATCCTTTATAGGCAGCAGGTCTGGAACATACGTCTGTACTAAATACATATCCTCCGAGGTTCCCTTAATGATTGACAGATTACTGCTGGAAAAAATGCATTTCCTTAGCAAAGCATTTTTCAAAGAATCATAAAAGAAAGGAGCGGGTTTTCTAACGGTGGCTGCGAGCGATCTTTAAATGTCCCCGTACATACATGAATCCCTTTAATTGGTTTTTCTTATAGTGTGTTGGATGTTATATTTACTCTCTGAAGTTGAAAGTCTGCATCCCAAAGCTGGCGTTAAATCTCGCCATTTCTGCCGAGCTAGCAGAATGGATTTCTCCAGCACTTCCCCTGCCCTGGGTCTTCCCTTCATCATTGCCGGTGTCAGAGCCGTGCTCACTACAGCGCACAAATACCTTCTAAGGCCGCCAGCCATCTGTTACTTAAAGGATCCCATCTTTACATTTTAAAGGGGGAAGGATAAGCTTTTTATTTTTTTTTTTTCATGAAGGTTCCTTTAATCCCCTGCCGACCGGTAAAAGAAGGCATCTGTTACTTAATGGAAAGTACCTGAAAGTAATCATGCAGATTGTAATACTTACTTGATGGTCCATTCATCATAGTTCTGGATAAATTATTTAGTGGGATAGAGTCTACACCCAACATATGTATGCAAGATGTACTCTGGTGTTTTATAGGCTAGGTTCCTTTGGGGTCAGATTTTCATTATATACCGTATATATTTTTTACGCACAATAATGACTGCAATAGATTGTCATATCGCAGGCAGTGTATCCCGAAGGGGGGTATACAAGTTGTGCATGCAATTTAATGCAAAATGTCCATGATTTTCATTATTGCAATCTACATATGTCACGCAAGGTGAGGGAAAGACTAAGTGCACAATGACGGGAAGAGGGGGAGGAAGCCCAAACACTAGGGAAAGGGGGAGTGGAGACCCCTAGACAGATCTGAAAACACCCTGACTGTCCTAACGTCCTTAAATAGGTTCCGCATCTATCACCGAGCAGGAAATCTAATCCCTGACTGCCCCTAGCGGTAGGCCCTAGATAGGGGGGACGGGGTGAGTACTAGTCAGCCCCCACTGCAACTAAAGACAAACAGGTAAACAGACAAGGGGATATGTAGCGCCCCGAGGGTTCGGTTGCTACAGGGGTATTGCACCTCAACCAGAAGTGTGATATTCCACTACCGGGTAAGGATGGAGTGTGGACCAGGGCTCAGTAGCTGCATGCATCACACACACCCCATTTCCAGGGGACAGCTCAACGGTGCTCCCACTAGACAGAAGTGCAGGCACAACAGACCATGTCCATGGCTGGAGTGGGGAGGGGGGAGAGAACCCAGTGATGTAGGAGCAGTAGGGGACGGTTTCTGGAGCATAGGAAGGAGCTCATTGGGTGCTGGTCACCTGAGCTCAGACACAGGGAAGCAGATAAAAGGTGGGGGCTAGTGTTGAGCGATACCTTCCGATATCAGGAAATATCGTATCGGATTGGATCGGGCCGATACCCAAAAAGTATCGGATATCGCCGATTCCGATACCGGAAACCAATGCAAGTCAATGGGACACAAATATCGGAATGAAAATAAACCCTTTCTTTCCTTGTAGGTTAATTCTACATGAAGTAAAACAACTAAGAATAATGTAGAATGACATGAAAAGCCGGCAATTCATCAGCGGCATACACCGGTACCCGACAATTTACAACAGAAAGAATAGAGCTTCACACATAGATTAGATAGATAGAAACATGTCAGTCACATATATATGAAGTACAGTGACAGTGTTGCTTACTGTACTTGTCATTTAGTGTAAAGGATTTATTAAAAAAAATATTAGTGTTTTCGTGCACCGTCTCTTTAAAAAAGCCGGCCGGCAATTCAGCAGCGGTACCCGACAATTTATAACAGACAGAATAGAGCTTCACACATAGATTAGATAGATAGAAACATGTCAGTCACATATATAAGAAGTACAGTGACAGTGTTGCTTACAGAACTTGTCATTTAGTGTAAAGGATTTATTAAAAAAAATATTAGTGTTTTCGTGCACCGTCTCTTTAAAAAAGCCGGCCGGCAATTCAGCATCTGTACCCGACAATTTATAACAGAAAGAATAGAGCTTCACACATAGATTAGATAGATAGAAACATGTCAGTCACATATATATGAAGTACAGTGACAGTGTTGCTTACTGTACTTGTCATTTAGTGTAAAGGATTTATTTAAAAAAATAATAGTGTTTTCATGCACCGTCTCTTTAAGAAAGCCGGCCGGCAATTCAGCATCTGTACCCGACAATTTAGAATAGAAGGAATAGAGAATCACACATAGATTAGATAGATAGAAACATGTCAGTCACATATATATGAAGTACAGTGACAGTGTTGATTACTGTACTTGTCATTTAGTGTTAAAATAAAGGATTTATTTAAAAAAAAATTGGCGTGGGGTTCCCCTTAATTTTAGGCTCTAGCGGAGGTTAAGCAGACAGCGGGGGCAAATGTTTGAAGCCTGGGAAGGGGGTAATACCCACGGAGCTTCCCAGGCTACTAATATCAGCCCCCAGCTGAATACCTAGCCTTTACTAGCTATTAAAATGGGGGAACCCCCCCCAAAAAATAACGTGGGGTCCCCCCTAATTTAATAGCTAGCACAGGCTAGGCAGACAGCTGGGGGCTGATATTAATAGCCCAGGAAGGGTGCCATGAATATTGGCCCCCTCCCAGGCTAGAAACACCAGCCGTCAGCCGCCCCAGAAATGGCGCATCCATAGGATGCGCCAATTCTGGCACTTAGCCTCGCTCTTCCACGCTGCCCTGGTGCGGTGGCAGGGGGTAATAGGGTTGGGGTTGATGTCAGCTTATAATGCCAGCTGACATCAAGCCCAGGTTAGTAATGGAGAGGCGTCTATAAGACACCCCCATTACTAACCCCATAGTCAAAGTTAAAAGAAAACACAAACACCCAGAATAAAGTCCTTTAATTGAAATAAAGACACAATTCTTTATTGTTCTAAATTAAACCATACTTACCATCACGCCCATTCCAGCTGAAGCCAACGATCTCCTGCAATAAAAGTAAAATAATAAAGCAACCTCATCCTTACCTTTCCATGGTTCCCAGGACAGCTCCAGCTCTGCTACATCGAGATGACAGGCTGGACCGCAGCAGAACGCTGCCATCCAGCCTGTCATCCCGCAGACACTGAGAAGCGCAGGCATGCTTGCGCTCCTCAGTGTCTCTCTGTGACGTCATCCAGATGAGCCGAGTTCATGTCCAATGAACTCAGCTCACCTCATGCACGTCACTGACAGCGTGGGAAAATTCTCCTGCACTCAGCGCTTCAGCGTGAGAATTCTCCCACGCTGTCTCCCACGGTTATCCTCCAGGGGAACTCCAAGAAGACACTAGCCGGCTACTAGTACTTCAGAACAGGACAGAGGAAAATAGAGATATCACAGGCGACTCGCTGGAGAGACTGAAGGTATTTAAAACATCCAGCAATTAGCAGCCAAAGGTTTAGGTCACTGCTAGGTCCTAGAAGGAGAAGGATATCACTACACTACAAAGATGAAAAGATCAAGAATGTGTCTGCAGAGCCAAGCGCAATGACCTTCTACAGCTGGATCCAGAACGACTGTCTATCACACCTGACACACCGGTGACAATGAATCATGTAATTGTGATTTTAACATTTCTACCTAAATTGTATGTGCATTTTTGTCTTCATGTCACATAAAATTGTACGCTATACAGTTGTGTGACCTCAATCATAAATTTCTGTGGAGCTCAAGCCATTGGCTGCATAATAAGAGCGTAGGTTGGTGCAATATAAGGAGGCAGCAGCGGAAACAGACAGAAGAGTTCCCTATGCAAGAACAGTATATGGGTCCTTTGCAGTCCAGTAACTCATCATAAAGCACAATTCTACCTGCTTTTGCTTTGGAAATAGAAGTTGCCCCCTTACCTCTTGGACCTCCGTGCATCTGCACAGGTTGCACCAATGATATATGTCAGTCCCTGCTCTGAGGTTAAACAAAACCTAAATCCCCAAATGGACGCATTTTTATCAAAATTCAATTTTTATTTAAAGGTTAAATAATTTTCAATTACAAAAATATATATATATATATATATATAAAAAATAATAACTAGGACAATATCAGCATCAATATATCATAGAATATAAGTATAACGTCCAATAAAACATCAAGTTATCGGAAGAAAAAGGAGGGAAGGGAACATTTTAGGCCATCAGTATTACAATTATGAAGTTACTAAAATCCAGTGGACACCATACATAGTGCAGCCAGGCGCAAACCAACGCGGAGCACAATCCGGACAGAGAAGAAACACACCAGAGAAAAGGGTGGGTCACATCAGTCTGATGTAAGACGGTAGGCATCGGATTCCTGGGATTCAATCCAGTCTCTCCAAGTCTCACAGTATCTATCAGTCAGTGGGGGATTGGGCAATCAAATGTTCCATCCTATTTAGATCGGCTATTTCACAGAACCACTCCTCCAGAGTAGGTGAAGTACTTTTCCAGTGACGAGGAATAATATTCTTAGCAGCCTGTATAAGGTAGGTTATTAAAGACCTTTTTTATCTGGTGAAACTAGTTGGGATCATAAAGAGCAAAAGAGGACGCATTTTTATATTAATAGACACAATGCCAGAACCTCCTCTGTGTTACCTGAACTCAACTGAGCATCACAATGCAGCCTCAGGAGGTCAATAAAACTTCATGAATATCAATCCAAATCAATCAATGGAGAGCAGATACCAGGAGAAGGGCCGTCACCTGGCAGGAGGCACTGTAAGCGCCATAGAAAATGACCTCCAGCAGCTGTTGTTGGGCAGGTTTCTCACCAAATTGTCAGAAACAGACTGTATGAGGTTCAGGAGGGACCAGTGCTCACAGCCCAGCACCATACAGTGCAACTGGGTGAAAACTGTCAGATTCGTCATTGGTGCCCGTGTCTTCACAGATGAGAGCAGGTTTACACTGAGCACAAGTGACAGATGTGAAAGAGCCTGGAGATGCTGTAATTAACTTCATGTTGCTTTTAACTCATTTAGCATGACTGGTTTGGAAGGGGCATCCATCATGACTAGTTTGGCAGTGGTGGTCTGGTAGGCATATCCTTGGAGGGCGGTCAGGGGAGGAATATCCTTGGAGGGCGGTCAGAGGATGTATATCCTTGGAGGAAGGTCAGAGGATGTATATCCTTGGAGGGTGGTCAGGGGGAGGCATATCCTTGGAGGGCGGTCAGAGGATGTAAATCCTTGGAGGGCGGTCAGAGGATGTACAGTATATCCTTGGAGGAAGGTCAGAGGATGTATATCCTTGGAGGGTGGTCAAGGGGAGGCATATCCTTGGAGGGCGGTCAGGGGAGGCATATCCTTGGAGGGTGGTCAGGGGGAGGCATATCCTTGGAGGGCGGTCAGGGGAGGCATATCCTTGGAGGGCGGTCAGGGGAGGCATATCCTTTTAGGAAGGTCAGAGGATGTATATCCTTGGAGAGTATTCAGGGTGAGGCATATCCTTGGAGGGCGGTCAGAGGATGTATATCCTTGGAGGAAGGTCAGAGGATGTATATCCTTGGAGGGTTGGCGGTGGAGGCATATCCTTGGAGGGTGGTCATGGGAGGCATATCTTTGGAGGGCAGTCAGGGGAGGCATATCCTTGGAGGGTGGTCAGTGGAGGCATACCCTTGGAGGGTGGTAGGGGGAGGCATATTCTTGAAGGGTTTCAAAAAGCTCCATGTGATAGCCAACAGTTTCTGGACTGCTGTAGTTTACCAGGATGAAATCCTTAGAGTCATTATCAGACCTTAGGATGGTACAAGGCAATGCCGGTCTCATGTGGCCAGAGTGTGCAGGCAGTTCTGGATGATGAAGGCTGACTGGCCCTCACATGCCCCAGATATGAATCTAATTGTGACATTACGTATCAGTTAGAAAGAAGAATACTCAGTTCGCCTGCACCTGGGTGGTCACACGGCTGATTTCTAGGCAGTGGATAAACAGAACGAAACAACCGAAGCCAGCGTCCAAAATTAATTATTGATCATTGCTACGATTACGGGCCAGTTGTGCCTGAAGCACATAAGCGATACTCATATCTTCCGTTTGTGGAGTCTCACTGGATATATGTTTTTTAATGTGAAGACATACATTTCAGGTGTTAAATAATTTTGGACGCTGGCTTGGCTTTTTTCATTATGTATCAGTGCATCCATCACCACAGACAATCGAGGAGGTCACTGAGGTCCTGATTCAGGTCTGGGAGGCGATCCCTCCAGGACACCATCCTGCAAGGGTGATACGCTGCAGAGCTGGCTGTCAGTCAAAGTCCAGGGCGTGCTTACAGCTTACAGTGACATGAGCACTGACTGTAGCCTCTCCGGGCATGCCTGTATGACAGAAACTCGGCGGCTCAGGGAAGAATAAAATTAATTTCCTCCCAGCAACTGCGCTTTCAGTATGGCGGCCGAGCAGATTTCTAAATGCATTAACCTGCAGATTATGTATCTGCAGGTTAATAGCAGTTTGGGACCTTTAATATAAGGTCTGGTCCTCATAACACTTGCATACTGTGCTCCTCTCTTGTTCATATAGAGAGCTACGCTGCAAGCGGCAATTTTTTCCCCAGAACATGGTAGTATTATTTTACAATTAAATTGGAGTATTATTTGGATACTACATGGTGGCATTATGTGGGCTAAAATGATAACACTGTTTGCCAGTTCGTCAACTGATCGCAGCCATGTTTACATGGTCCAATGATCGGGAAAAAGTCTTCTTATGAACACCTATTCTGTTCATTATTAAATGAAAAGGGGTGAAAAGGTCTCAACTTCAGGCTACTGGGCCCCCAATGTGAAATAACGCATAATCTGTAAAAGTTAGATTCCCATCTGCTATGTGCTATTTATAATACTTTTGACTATGAGCCTCTTAGACCCCAGAACCTGGTACGACGCCTTCTTCTGCACCCCCTTTATAGCTGAGCCCAGTTACACCACTGTGTGAATCCTGTAGAATATATTTTTCCTACTATTTTTTTAGGATGATTTATGAAATACAATCTGAAAATAAACAAAAGAACCCCACCACAATAAAGAAAAACCACCACGGAGATATCTACAATGTAGTGTTTGCATATCAAACAGGTTCTAAGTAATCATAGTAGATGGTGGAAGTGATGGAGGGCTCTGTTCTCGCCTGTACCCTCAGGAGAATCAGAATTTTATGCATTCAGAATAAAATAAGCATGAAATGCATACGGATCTGCACGCTGCATAATTTATTAAAAACTCTTAGTTGTAAAAAAATAATTTGATATTCCGAAAAGAATGGGCTCCTGATATGATTAAAGCAAAAAAAGTCAAAAAGTATTTAATCAGCTAAAATACAATTTTCAAGTGATTTTTCTATTGAATTTTCCTGTTTGTCTTGCCCACGTCCCCTCTAATCTAAATCTATGATTTTCATATTTTCCTGCTGAGTGAGGTATAATCCACAAGATTTGTGAAATACGATTTATCCCTCTCTTAAAGCAGAAACCAATTCATCTGATACAAGATGGTCTGTTCCATATTTGATTTATCCTTAGGTTGTCATGGTGTGCAGCCAACATATTTTTTTTTTTTTTGCTGGAAATGGATTTTGATACAGGAAAAGAAGAATTACAAAGAGACTGCTTAGAGTCCCAGTTTACTAGTTCTCCCCCGGAGAATAGGAAATTCAGAGGAAAAATTAAATTACTCAATGTATGGTGGTATTATTTGAAATCTGAAAGTGGGACCTATATGATTATAAGACTCGTTAAAGGAGTTTTCTGAGCTATGTTCAAATTTCTGCAGTCACTATGAGACTGCAGATTACTGAATTGTGATAGTGTGCAACGTGCACGGTGTCTGGATTCCCCTGCATTCCCAGAGAAAGTGGGTGGTCACGTCATCACATGGATGCAGTTTGCACACTTGTGGTCATGTGCCGACTATATATTCGGTTACTTCTCTTAATATAACATTGTGAGAAGCAGATGAAAATCTAGTGTGCACGTGACCGAAAGCATGAAAATCTCATACATGTGGTTACATGACCGTCCACTCCTCCTGGGAATACTTTGGAATCCTGACAGTGGGCACATTGTACACTCTCACGACTAAGTATTTCTTATCTATTTCATATTTATCCATCTCTTAAATCTATCCATTCATCTCATAGAGATCAGTTTCATATCCATCTATCAGTCTCATGCCCATCAGTCAGTCTCATGCCCATCAGTCAGTCTCATGCCCATCAGTCAG
The DNA here is from genome assembly GCF_046119375.1 of Phyllobates terribilis. Classification (NCBI taxonomy): domain Eukaryota; kingdom Metazoa; phylum Chordata; class Amphibia; order Anura; family Dendrobatidae; genus Phyllobates; species Phyllobates terribilis. The sequence goes on from NW_027362767.1 coordinate 59,034,226, forward strand.
TCTCATGCCCATCAGTCAGTCTCATGCCCATCAGTCAGTCTCTGCACCCTATCCCTCTTCCCCAGCAGGGATGCCAGCTCGCTCACTGCTGCAGCACCCGTCCCGCACTTCTTCCTTCTTCCAGGTCAGCGGCCGCCCAGAGTATGCTCACGGCTCGCAGATCCCCGGGCACTGTGCTCAGAGTGTGCGCATGCACCCTGTCTCTTAAAGGGGCCACGCGCGCTGTCCTAAAGTGTCTCTAGCCAATAGCTGGAGGACACTTACTATTTAAGGCACCTCCTCCAGCATCGAGGTGCCTGAGCAACGTTGTTTGTCTGTTCTAACACACTTGCTAGTTCTCAGGTCCCAGTGCTCGTATCCAGTATACCAGTCCTGTACAACAGTCGTGCCTGCTTGCCTGCCTGTCTGTCAGCCTGCCTATCTATCTACCCTCCAAACTTTCCTTAAGCCACAGCACAGTGGTTCCACCCATATGTCCATCAGTCAGTCAGTCTCATTTTGCACCAGTCCACCAGATCAGTCGGTCCCATCACACATCAGCCTGTCCCGTCACACATCAGCCTGTCCCGTCACACATCAGCCTGTCCCACACCAGTCTGTCCAATCACACATCAGCCTGTCCCGTCACACATCAGCCTGTCCCGTCACACATCAGCCTGTCCCGTCACACATCAGCCTGTCCCGCCACACATCAGCCTGTCCCGCCACACATCAGCCTGTCCCGTCACACATCAGCCTGTCCCGTCACACATCAGCCTGTCCCGTCACACATCAGCCTGTCCCGTCACACATCAGCCTGTCCCGTCACACATCAGCCGGTCCCGTCACACATCAGCCGGTCCCGTCACACATCAGCCTGTCCCGTCACACATCAGCCTGTCCCTTCACACATCAGTCTATCTCTAAATGCCTCCTCTGATACTATCTCCATAGATCTTTATGTTCTATATCTAAAGATGCAATTTATAAAGGTGACATTTCATTAAACAGATCTGAGCAATCTTAATTACAATAAAACCATTACGATTTGGTGGATCAATTACGTGGCAGTAATATGTGAGCTACTAAACCATGTACCTGCAAGGAGATCGGTGAATTACATTTATACGCTTGTAGCAATTAAATCTATTGGTCTGACATTTGGTAGACTGGTCATACTGAAGTTTAATTACCTCTGTTCTTCACATATGGGAATGTTGTAAAAGGATATAACTAGCATTTCCAGTGTGATTACAGCCGGTCTACGACTTGGGGAAAAATGTCCTTCCTCGAAATTCACAATGAATGGTTTTACAATCAATAAACTGTAACTAGAGTCATAAATCTCATTATACCTGTGAATCATATCCATCTACATCTATGTATCTGCATTTTATGTCATTCTGTCTTATTTATCTCACATTGGTATAACTCATATCTATCTACCTTTTAATCTATTTTTTATCTATTTATCTAGCTGTCAATCTATCCAGCTGTCAATCTTTCATTGGTATATCCAGCTGTCAATCTTTCATTGGTATATCCAGCTGTCAATCTTTCATTGGTATATCCAGCTGTCAATCTTTCATTGGTATATCCAGCTGTTGAACAATATGTCTATTGATGTCTCCTTCATGTCACTGTCTTTATATCGGTCCTTCTATCTTTTCCTATCCCATATTTGTTCCCCCCCTGTCCTGGCTCCGGAGCTGGGCTCGCTATCTTCCTCCCTCTGTGGCTAGCTCTCTCTGTGATTCACATGGTAACCCGGAGCACACCTCTGAGGTCATGCTTATAGTCTAGACCTTAAAAGGCCAGTTCAGGCAGTGGCATGCCACCTAAGTATTTAGGTATCTGGCTTCCATGACACTAGTAATTTGTGCTACTCTGCAATACCAAGGTGGCCCCTGACCATAATAGATTCTACAGCATCAACAAAGAATCACCTGACATGCTCAACTCTGCTACATTGCTGGGCTCTGCTACATCAATGAGTCACCTGCGTTTTTTACTGATGGAGTTTGTTCAACTCTGAAATGCGTTGGTTAATAAAACTGCTCTTCAGTCAGCACAATTATCTTTATTGGATATCTTTGTGACCAACAGCGCAGCAGAATTATCTGTATATCCCTTTCTACTATTACATCAACAAGTCTCCTGACATACTCAACTCTGCTACATCAACAATAAGTCACCTGACATATTCAATTCTGCTACATCGCTGGGCTCTACCACATCAACAATGAGTCTCCTGACATACTCAACTCGGCTACATCAACAATGAGTCACCTGGCATATTCAATTCTGCTACATCGCTGGGCTCTACCACATCAACAGTCACCTGACATACTGAACCCTGCTACATCAATAATGAGTAACCTGACATACTCAACTCTGCTAGATCGTTGGGCTCTGCTACATTAACAATGAGTCACCTGACATACTTCACTCTGCTACATCACTGAGTTCTTCTACATCAAGAATGATTTATCTGACATACTCAGCTTTGCTACATCGCTGGGCTCTGCTACATTGCTACAGAGTCTCCTCACCTAGCCAGAATAGTTGGCACTGTTTGGATATAGTTTCTCAGAAAGCATTATTGCCTCAGCATCTTCAATTAATAATAAAGTTATAGTTTTACCATCAGTTACATCAATAGCTGCCACAACAAAACAGCAGACAATGCATGTGTAAGGAAAACAAACATAATTACCAAACTGTAGCTCTGATGCTTGATTTACTAATATCTGCCCAATTTGTCTTTTGGGTGAAAATCCTGGACTCCCCCTTTAAATCTGTCTGCAGTTACAGAATACATAGCAGATACTGTTATTTTCCTTGCGAAATCCCAGTGTTTGCAAATTCCCAATATGTATAGAGTTAAACAAATAGAGTAATTGGCAATTCAAGGATTAAGATATTTTTTTTTTTCTAATCTTGGAAAGGTTACAGAATTTTTGAATTTTAATGTAATGGTATGTGAGAGTGTAGCCTGCGAGCTCAATCACCCCATGAATTCCAACAACTGCTTGCCCAGCTGGTGATCATACCATGGAACCTGCCTGGGGGCATCTCCAGATGGCTCAGTGTGTCTCAGAATGAATGTTGAGAAAACTAGTTATTTGGGGAAGCGATAAAGGTTATCAGTAACAATGCTGGGAAATTTAAAGGGACTCATTCATCTTACCCTTTACTTTTGATGCAGGAGATATTATCTTTATAATGCGCTGAGAAATAACCAAAATCGCAGTATTCAGTAATTTCTGCAGTTTGTATCATTTATACTTGGGGTGTAGCTGTGATAAGGGGGTGTCTGACATATGATTTGAGGTGTTGGGTAAAACATAGAATTGGCCCAAGAAGAAACTTCCCATATACAATTAAGTTATAGATTTTGGGAGGGAAGAAGCCCTAAAATTAACTTTGTCCCAGGTGGGGTACTGTCTTAAGGGGGTTGTCTTAACATAGCCCTTGAGATGGATACCAGTCCTCAGCCTCTCAGCTTCATCAGAAAATGTACCAATTGTTTACATCATGTTTTTTGTTACATGCATTTTTTTAATTGTTGGCCAATGTTTTTTTTTCCCATATTGCAATTTTTTTTAAAAATATTTTTAAGTTCCTCTTCCTTCAAACTCCACATGTTCATTAGCCAAATTGAACAGACCCTGGTCCTATCTCTTGTATTAAAACATCAAATGAGTGTGGGCAAAAGTTATTGAGAAGGGGCAGGGAGCAGGGTCGGCTGTGACATCACCTATTGTGATTGGTGGATCCTGTGTTATCAGCTGGGTATACAGGTGTTACCTGTCCTTGTAATCCTGTCTCTGCTGATAAGGAGACTGCTGAAAACTCTATTTGAAAGGACAGGAAGCTTGAGTCTAAAATAGCTTCAGGGGCCAGCATAAAAATTGCAAGATTACAATTTTTTTTTTTTTTTATAAAGATAGTGATGCATATATTTAAAAAAATTGCCTTTAGCACAAAAATCTGATTAGGTAATTTTCTGATGATCGATTTCCTCAAAAGCCATGCCCCACTAAATATAGTGTTTGAGGCTCTTAGAGGTAACTGAACTTCAATATACATGTCGGAATGGCTATATAATCACGAAAGTAAAATGACTTGGACTTATGAGTATGACAAGTCTAAGTATGAGAACACATCAATCCAATGACATTCAGTTACCCCCGCCCAGTCTGACTCATAGCTGCAGCTTGTCCTGAGCAGTGTGAGATCTCAACAGTAGGTATGAAAGACAATGAAGAGCTGTCAATAGATAGCATGACGAAACAGCTTCTTATCTTAATCAGCCAGACATATACATTTGTTAAGCCAAGAGGAATACACTATTGAGTTGGAAAGACTTAGTGCAACACAAAGGGAAGAGGGAAAGAGAGCCCAGACTCTAGGGAAAGGGGGGGGGGGAGTGGAGACCTCCCAGATTGATCTAGCTTCACCCTGTCTCCCCTAGCGTCCCTGTATTGGCTCTTCACCAATCGCCGCACACTTACCTCGCCCTGTCTTTCCCTGGCGTTTTGCTCAGGCTAGGGAAGGGAGGAGATGATCACTAGTCGATCTCCACTAAACACTATAGACAACAAGGAAGGACAAACAGAGGGGGGGATTGCTTAGCTTTAGACAACTCCAGACAAGTGCGCACACGTCCTCAAGCTCCAGAGAGGACAAAGTACTGCTCTTGCTAAAGCCTTCACAGGTAGTAATGAATATCACCGGTACCTCCCTCTAGAACACACCAGGTATTTATACACCCAGGCTAGGGAGTTATTTAGCCAGAGGGAGGTAGCCGCTGGGTCCTAGAGACAGCCTCTAAGAAGATGTGTGTAATGCTGAATGTAGAGATCTCCTGCAAACAACTGCAGGGCGACTGTCTGTCACTTCTGACACACCCATGACAGTTGACTTGTGAATGTATGTGTGCTTCTTTGGCTGGTCAAGGACAGTGACTCAGGGTGAAACAATGATGTTTGTTACTATGCTAATTGCATATTGTACTAAAGCCAGCTAGATGTTGATTTACAAGAGCCCCCTTGCTATACCGACTATGTAAATTGATTAAATGCTCAAACAATGAGACCTGTGGAATAATACCCTCCCTAATCCTTGACACTGAGGAACACTTTCACAAAGGATTATACCGTCACACTGACATATATTTCCAAAGCAAGTACACCAGCCTCATCAGGTCTTAGAGCTATATTTAGCAATGCATTCAGTTTGTATTGTGATATCTGGTGACAGATCAACTTTAAATCAGGCAAGTTTTATGCGGCTAGACAAACAATTCACAGTGACTGCGAGCTATTTTCTTCTATACAAATGTGTGAGTGAAGGTGCACAGTTCACCAAGCCCATGTTATTATCTGGAGAATTCAAGTTAATGGGGATTTCATGAGGCGATCGGCCACCACTGTTAATTCTTTCATTACCAGGAGCTTGTTATACAATGGAGCTGCTGGAGACGGTAATGGTTTGTATTTTCTTTTATATATTTCAGTATATTTGCAAAGAGAAAGAGGAATTGTTTTTCCGCAGGAAATCAATGTAAAGCAGCTGTCTATATACGGCTGCTTAGCGGCCGCGCCATTGTTTTCTCAAGTCAACAAACAGAAGTTACTATGTAATATACATGTGTTTTGTAACGTCGCTTCATTAATTCTTTTCAGTGTGTTGTAATGAGCTGTATGTTAATTATTTACAGCTTGATTTTTTTTTTATTCTTTCTTTCCAAATCATGAAGCTGTGGGTAACACATTACTATAATAAATCTAGAATTATGATGGATTATTGTTTGCATTAAAATCAGAATTGGAAACAAAGATCGGAACAAAGAGGCTAATCACCTGCCCACTGCACTCCGCAACTCTGATCTCACCCCCCAGGCCTTTTTAGGTTGGCTCAAATTGCAGTACGCTGGCTGAGTACTGAGGTGGTTTAGCCTATGCTGGCTACTACTTGTTAGGACTCTTTATTGTTACACATTCTCTGAATTGTGCCTTCTAATAAACTTGACGTTGCTCCAAGATAACTGTCCGCACAATTGGCTCTGCTGTTCCAGGCTGCTTGTCCACACACTCAATAAGCAGCATACTGAGCTTTGCTGATGCAACGTTCCAAGATTCTCACTCCGATCTACTGTACCATGATCCCTGTCTACATACTCGGGTCTGCTGTACAAAAGCTCTGCTTTTCCAAGTAGCTGTCCACACACTCTGCTCTGTTGTACCAAGATGACTGTCTGCATATCCAGCTAACTTGTTCCACATGCTATCATGTTCAGCTTTTGCTGTTCCATGCCACTCCAGGTGCTGACCTGCCATGCAGGTTATCCAAGTCTGCTGTATCTCGCTGCACCAATGCCTTAAATTGGTGCCAACTCATGCAATTCTACAGCTTAGAGAATTCACCTTCCCACAGAATAAATTGCATGGAATACCATGAGAAATTGCGTGGGACAGGACCCCTCATATGGTTATGAGGGACCCGCTATAGTTATACCACTGGGATATATCGTCACAAAGATGTAGTAAGTGGTGAATCATTCCATAAAAATGGACCCTTCTAGCAGGCTAATGGCTGTAAATCAGACTTGGGCAAACTGCGGCCCACGGCCTATGGCTGTTCCAGTCCGCACTGCGGACCGAGACAGTCAAAGGGCTGAAACAGTGGCCTATGGGCCACATCCTGCCCTCACCCGCCCGCCATTCACCCATCCGTCGCCACCCACTTTCACCGTTATCTGCATCCTCAGAATGCAGACAGAGGTGGATCCATTGGTGGATGACACGGCCGCGGGCTCCATCTTCCACCAGAGTGTGAGCCAGCAGTCGCGATGACGTTCTTTCATCGCACTGCTGCTGAGACTCAGTGCACAGGAGCCAAGTGCTGGGGCAACGGGAGCAAGGCGAGTATGTGTTGTTATTTTCATATATATGGGATATTTGTATGTATACATGAAGGCTATGTGGGGGGCTGATACTGTATATATGAGACTATATGAGAGTTGATATTGTATACAGGAGGCTATGTGAGGGCTGATACTGTATATATGAGGCTATGTGAGGGCTCATACTGTATATAGGAGGCTATCTGAGGGCTCACACTGTATATGGGAGGCTATGTGGGGGCTCATACTGTATATGGGAGGCTATGTGGGGGCTCATACTGTATATAGGAGGCTATGTGAGGGCTCATACTATATAGGAGGCTATGTGAGGGCTCATACTATATAGGAGGCTATGTGAGGGCTCATACTGTATATAGGGGCTATGTGTGGGCTCATACGGTATATAGAGGGGCTGTGTGCGGGCTCATATGCTATATAGGGAGATGTCCGCATACTTAATTCTGCTCAATATTAAATGATACAATTAATATTAATATCAATAATTATAATTAATATGTTAATATTAACATTGAGCAGAATAAATTTCAGCCTATTGGTGCGGCCTCCACAACTGTCACAGTCTCTCATATGGCCCCTCGGGAAAATTGATTGCCCACCCCTGCTCTAAAGTGTATTGTCTTCTGCTGAAGTGGATGAATGTGCAGTAACGGGGAATGGATGAGTATCTGATAGTTTGGCACCACTGACAAGGTTTGGTATGAGAACTGTAAACAAAGAGGGGCCTGGTTTGGGGTCTGTACATAAAGCAAGTTTGGTCTTGGTTTGTAAACAGGAGGGGTCTGGTCTGTGATTTGTAATCTGAGGAAATCTGATCTGAGTTTGTAATCAAGGGGGAACTGGTCTGTTATCTGTAAATGATAAAGGTTTTTTGGGGTGTCAGTAAATGAAGCTGGGCTAGTCTAGGGTTCTATAAACAAAGGAAATCTGATGTGGGTCTGTAAATATGGGGGGCTGTTCTGGGGTCTGTAAAGAAGAGATATGGTCTGAAGTCTGTAAATGGGCTGACCTGTCGTCTATAAAAGGGTTTGTTCTGGGGACTTAGCACTGATGAGGAGTAGTACCCCAAAACACAGTGTCTGCAAATTGAGATTCTGGTTCTGGTTTTTATCCTAAGTCATGTGACAAGGCTTGTTAGAGAGTCGATATTAACTTTTAGGATTGCTACTTCCTATAGGTGGCACTAAAGTTTTAGTCCTTTTCCTCTCTGAAGAGACAAATTGCATATTTCCCAGAGGAGCATGCATGGCTTAAAAGTCTCCTCATGTTGACATGCTTAACATGTTACTCTCTGCATGAGGTTGGACTAGCATTTATGAAAACTGATCTGGATCTGTAAACAATAGGAACTAGGGTAACTGTTACACACACGCCGCTAGGTTCAGATAGGGCGAGACGGGTTTCATAAATTCTTTGGAATCCCGGGGGAACCGTTACTCAGGGCGACCATAGGCTGCAGTTTTCTCAGGCCCACAATAGATTCAATTGCTGACCAGACACATCTGACAATAGTCTTTTTCAACAGTTTAACAGTGGAATTTAATCTGAAGCACGGCCAGTACAATTCAGGGATATTACAGCAACAATCTTCATTACAGTACAGTCTGAGTTTCTTGAGCAACCGACTCCAGTAACAATCCAGTAGTTTCTTCACTAGGCACAGTATTACAGTCTCTTCAGTAGCATAATTCAGCATAGATTAGATATCTTAGCAGCACACTTCTATGCATACACAACCACAGGCTTTTCCTTCACAAGGACACAATAATACACAGCATTCTTTATCCTGCATGGAGATGGAGGGGGGAGGGTTTGATGAGGGAGATGATCCATGTGACACAATTCCTTCCAGTCCTTATCTTCCTGCCAGATAATACTCTGAACTGTTAGTTCAGGGAGTTTATCTGACCTGTGTTTAGTTTCTCTCCTGATCTGAATCCTGTTCAGTTGCCTTCTGTCAGATCCAGATAACACACCACCTTTCTCTTCGGCTTCAGCAAGACTACAATAACAAGTTCCCCACAATCCCCCTGGGGCTCTGCTAAAACACTCCCTGTCTCCTGTGACTGTGTTAACCCCTCTAGCTGCTGGATGCTTCTGAAGCACAACACTTCCTATCTCCAGTGCTTGTGTTATTTGTAACAGTTGCTGGATGCTTTTGAAGCAACAGCACTACTTCTGCATGTCACATAACATCTGTAAAACGGTTGGTCTGGGGGTCTATCAGTGAAAGGGATGTGTTCTCAGGTTGGCAAATTAGATCGGACTTATCTGGGGTCTAAATATAGAGGAAGTTTGGTTTCATGTCTATATTCATGGGCCTGTGCTCAAGAGGTCTGGTTTGTGGTCATCATTTTGGGGTGTGATGGAGGGTATCATATAAACAATTTGTGATTCATATACTGTGTGTTGGGAATAGGTTTAAAAAATGGGCAGGGCTTAAAGATTTTTTTTTTTTTTTTTTTTTAATTTTAAAGAAATTTTGTGTGTGCTACTCTGTATTCCCCTATTTTGTATCTCAAAAATATCCCTTTTCAAAATTTGATATACTATATATATACTTCAAAGGTTGCACTTGCTCCAAAAAACAGAAAAATATTGTTTATGGACCGGTACAATATGTGTGTCCCAACCCCCCCCCCCATCTCTACAGCCTTAATTTATATGTAATATTTTCCATTCGAATATAAAGAAGCCGAGAACTGGGCGACATTCCTGTAATTACATTTAGATAGAAATATGAAGAGTCACATAACAGAGGTGTGCAGTAACGCGCAGCTTCCTGTATGGAAAGTCACAGACTGAAGACGAAGTTCAGATCCATCCACTGAAATGTTTCCTTAAAGTCCACAGAAAATCACTGCATGGAATTTTTACACTTGTGCAAATTTCCTCTTAAATATTTGCCTATAAATCCATATCCTTTGGTTAAAACTCAGATATTCATCCTATTTTGCAGAGGAGTTTACTAAACTGGCACCATATCACCGCAAACAGGTTCTGCAGGTAGAATGTGTATTATAAAATATGGTGCATTGTCTAAGCTGCTGCAGGACCTCTTTTAGAGGAGAGAAGGTTGGTGTGAAGGTTAGTCTAAGACAGTGGTTCTCAACTCCAGTCCTCAAGACCCACTAACAGATCATGTTTTCAGCATTTCATTAGTATTACACAGGTAATAATTCCATCACCTGTGCAATACTTAGGAAATCCTGAAAACATGATCTATTGGTGGGTCTTGAGGACTGGAGTTGAGAACCACTGGTCTAAGACAAACTTGTCAACTTTCATGGATGCCTCCCTGGAGGACTGTGCTTGTCCGTGTAGTTGCGTCCTTTAAGGTCAGACCTCTTCTATGCCCTCTGAATGAGTGTTGGTCCTGGGTTCCTTGAGGTCATCAGCGAAGATGATTGAGATGCAAGAAAGTACAATAGAAAATAGATGCACAAGGCAAGGTACACATCTGCATTATCATTTTTCAGGAGTTTGTTCCAACATAAGAACAGGAAATGGAATATGATCATGTGCTGGATCCATCACCAATTGTGCGGATGCCTGGCTGATGGATCCCTTTGACTTACAATGAGGTCCACTGAGTTTTACCATTTGACTGGAAAAATTAGTGCAGCATGTTGCTTTATTTTTTTACTCACCTGTCAGTTTTGAATGATCTAGACTGACTTCCTTTTTGGATGTAGCTTCTGTCTTGTGCCTTGGTTCTGTCCCTGTAGCAGAAAGGGAGGCCATGGTCAAGGGTCAACATCCACGCCCCACCAAGCTACAGAAAAATGGGGGGTACTGGCTGGGTGTGTCTGGTTTTACCTTAGCGAAAAAAACATTGCAGACCACATGTTGCTGCTTGACATGGCAGGCCAGGATCCAATGAGGTAAAGATGAACGAGGGAGACCAGAGTCCAAAAATAAACTTTTCTTTACTGAACAAACCAATGAGAAGTATATACATCAGATAGCAGGCACAACACTTTACATCTTTTGCACAATCCAGAGGCAGGAAAATTGCGGTTACATGTGGCGGTACATTATTTCCGTTACATGTTACATTAGTCCTGAAAACTATTATGGGAACCTCCATCTTTCACTGTGAGGACCGCATGGGTCGAGGTGTGTCGCTATGGTCTCTCACAGGTAGTCAACTTCCAATTGATTTGTGAGAACCTCACTGGCTGAGATGCTACGACTCCTCAGTACTATTATCAAAGTCCATTCAATGAAGGCCACACGCCCCTTGGTGTGCCACTGTACCTTTAGTTCCCTGTAGGAGAACACTTGTCCCAGCCTGGCAATCTTCTCCTCTATGACCCTCAGGTCTGGCTACACTTCCACTTCTTATCTAGTATAGATAACGATTACTGTAGGCCACCACTTGCCTGAGATAAGGAATTAGTGGCAGAAGGAATCCTTGTTTCCTTCAGAATATAATATCAGATTATGGCTTCCCTTTTTTGTGTCATGGTTAGGGGGCTCACTAGGTGAGGTGGATCCTCTAATCCAGGGTTCCCCAACTCCAGTCCTCAAGTCCCATCAACAGGTCATGTTTTCAGGATTTCCTTAGTATTGCTCAAGTGATAATTCCATCACCCGCACAGGCAATAATTCCATCACCTGTGTAATAGTAAGGAAATCCTGAAAACATGACTTGTTGGTGGGTCTTGAGGACTGGAGTTGGGGAATACTGCTCTAATCCCATGGTCCTGGTTGGCACATGGGCATTGGTGAAGCAAGCAGGTGAGGCACACAGGACACAGATAACAGACAGGAGACTTAACAGAGGTACTGAAGGCCGCAGACCGGAAACTCAGGGACTGGAAGCCACAGACAGACAGGTGACATCCTGAAGACTACAAACAGATAGTGTTACTGAAAGCCGCAGACAGCCAGAGTTACAAGAAGCCGCTGGCAGATTGCAGACTTATTGAAGACCGCAGGCAGACTGCAGAGTTACTGTTACGACAGGCAGACTTGTAGAGTTACTGAAGACTGCAGGCAGATTGCAGAGTAACTGAAGACCGCAGGCAGATTGCATAGTTAAAGTAGACAGCAGGCAGACTGGAGACTCAAGGACTGGGAACCGCAGGCAGACAGGAGGTGACATGGAAACAGAAGACAGGTATCAGACAAAACTCCGGAGGAACAGGAAAGGCTAAATACCATGGAAGCCGCAGGCAGCTAGGAGATGTTCTGTAAACTGCCAGACATGAAGCAGAGGTCCTAGAAGACTGGGAACATGCAGCAGACAGAACTCCAAAGTAAATAGAAACTCTGAAAACCATAGACGATGTCCAGGAGAATCTAGCCATTTAGCAGTGGTACTGAAAATTGCAGACATGTAACTCAGGGACTGGAAACCACAGGGGTCCTGGAGACTGTGGCCTAAAACTGTTCACAGACAAACTAAAAGACACACTAGAAAGTCTTAATACCAAGACACAGGTGTGTGTCTTGGGAGGCCTTATGGGGGCCTAGGAAATAAACATTACAGAGCAGGCTGGGCTACTTACAAAGCCCGACGTATAGCACAAGAAAGTCTAGCAGACCGGGAAGATGGAAGTAAAGCAGGTGCATAACACTTCTCACACAATCACCTTTTTCAATGTAGGTCTGCGAGCAACTGCACGATAGGGAAAAATACTTGAAAGGAAAAGGACCTATCTTCCTAACAATAGGAAACTGTATCTCTCATGCCCATGTAATTCCTCTTACTAAGGGATTGTTACATGCATGCTGCTAGGTTCAGATAGAGCAAGATGAGTTTCATGGATTCTTTGGAATCCTGGGGGAACAGTTACCCAGGGCGACCATAGGCTGCAGTTTCTCTCAGGCACATGATAGATTCAGTTGATGACCAGACACATCTGCCAAGAGTCTTTTTCAACAGTTTAACAGTGGAATTTAATCTGAAGCATGGCCAGTGCAATTCAGGGATATTACTGCAACAATCTTCAATACAGTACAGTTGGAGTTTCTTGAGCAACCGGCTCCAGTAACAATACAGTAGTTTCTTCACAAGGCACAGTATTACAGTCTCTTCAGTAGCATATTTCAGCATAGATTAGATCTCTTAGCAGCACACTTCTATGCATACACAACCACAGGCTTTTCCTACACAAGGACACAATAGTACATAGCATTATTTATCCTGCATGGAGATGGATGGGAGGGGGGTTGATGAGGGAGATGATCCCTGTGACACAATTCCTTCCAGTCCTTATCTTCCTGCCCAATAATACTCTGCACTGTTAGTTCAGGGAGTTTATCTGACCTGTGTTTAGTTTCTCTACGGATCTGAATCCTGTTCAGTTGCCTTCTGTCAGATCCAGATAACACACCACCTGTCTCTTTGGCTTCAGCCAGACTACAATAACAAGTTCCCCACAATCCCCCTGGGGCTCTGCTAAAACACTCCCTGTCTCCTGTGACTGTGTTAACCCCTCTTGTTGCTGGATGCTTCTGAAGCACAACACTTCCTGTCTCCTGTGCTTGTGTTATTTGTAACAGTTCCTGGATGCTTTGGAAGCAACAGCACTACTTCTGCATGTCACAGGATGGCCCCAATAGTTAACCCCATCTGCAGCTAACCAACTGTTGCAGGCCAAAAACCAGATAAAATAACATATAAAACATGGCAATGCATTATGTAACCATAAGGCCTTCAAGGGAGGGTGACGATATCTTCTTCACTCCTTTACATCCTGACTCATCATCTGACTATATATCTGTGTTATTCTTTGGTTTGTTGAATCCAGACTACTTTCCTGGGGGTATAGAGTCCACAATCACACCTGGTGATTGAGGGGGGCCCCTCTGCCACATATGATACCAGGATTATAAATGCCACAGGCTTAGTAAGAGACCCAGTTACAGATTTTGCATCGTGTCCCAGGAGCTTCCAGTTATGCCTGTGCTTTTAATGGGCTGACTGGTCTGGAATATATACATATATATGTTTATGTTTCCAGAGCAGATGCGCTTTTTTTTTCTATATGCGGGAACTTGTAGATCAGATTTTGAGCCTTTTTAACAATCTAGTTTACCAATTTGTGAGACGGCTGCGATGATCTGCAGGATGTAATCTGGCAGACGATTCATCGGGGTATTGAATATTCCTATTAGTTTGGGATAATGCCTTCCCGGGATGCTCGCACACACTGTACGTGGAATTTTGCTAAGGAAGTTCTTTATTCTCCGGACGAACGTCTGGGGTGGGTGATGTAGAAATGGGGCGACGTTTCATAAACACGGCACGGGCTCAGCTTGTGGAGAATTCCAACATGTCATTTGCTGATATGTGAGTTAAAAGGGCAGCTGTCCGCACTTACCTAAGACTCCAGGGTTACTCATTATTCATAGTGTTGCAGGCAGCTTGTTCACAATAAATAGAGTGGGGGCATTATATTAATATGTAGGTAATTGGACAAACAGATGTAGCAGGGCTGAGAATGTCAAATGAGAAGCATTGAGATTATTAGAAGTGGTGAAATTCAGGAACATTTTTTTCCCAAAATCGCAACTTAGCCCCTGTTTATAGAATATGGGATAACCTGATAACTTCTTTGCAGAGAGACACCCAGCAATCCTGAAAACATGGCTCGGGGCAGTAAAGCCTCATCATGGAACGGAGGTGTGGATACCCGGCCTCAGCTCCATTCATTATGGGACTGCTGCACAAAGCCGAGTGTTATACCCTACAGAGCCTCGTTCTCAAGATCGCTGGGTGTCACTGCGGTCGGACCCCCAAAAAACATCAACCCAAAGGATTGGTGATAACTTGCAGTTTTTGGAAAATCTCTTTGAGGTTGTCAGATGTGGCAGTACTGAGATTAAGAGGCATGGCTGGAGGGGGCTGGAGCGGGCTGGTGGGAGATGAGTTCTGGGAAAGCCTCAATAATCAACTCTCCCCATTGCAAGTTTTAGGTCGTGAATGTGGGGACTTGCCAAACCGAACCTTTCCCCCGGTTGAAGGAAAGTTCACCTATAACTCTGCTGAGATGTAACAGAGCCGAGATCATCTGCAGAAAAAAATCTGAGATTACCAGGAGAAGCTGGGCTAAAATGATCATTTATAAATTAGCGAAGATTATCAGCTGTAGCAGAGATGACATTATCAGATGCTCGGTAAATACAAAATTGCAAGATTTAGCAATGCTGCAATAGTCCAAATATAATAAATCGCTATAATGCACTAATAACTCTGCGCCAGAGACAAAATCCGCTCAGCTACATCTGTCCACTAAGACATAAAGGGAAGCATTGTCCAAAGTTCCTACATTGGCAACATTAATATCATATGTAAAGCTCTCGCCTGAGCTCTCCACCGTACGAGGACATGGAGGAGACCGTGCAGGGTTTATGTTGGCTCAAATACTTTCCGTAAAGTGAGATGTCTGCCGTCATTGAGCACATACTGGAAGCGTATTCTGAAGACCTGAAGAAAGATCTGCTAGAAATGGCTGGATCGAAATGAATTTTCTTTTAAAGTGAACCTACTGTTAGTAAAAAAAAAAAAACCTGTGCCCAATGTATGGAAAAGAATATAATTATCACATACTGTATATCTACATCCATTCAGTGTTTTATTATGGTACAGAGCAAGAAACTATATAAGAGATATTATAGTCAGAAGGAAATAAAGAGTTGGTGGACAACTTTTTTTGAACTGGGGTTGTATTTATATACATACAGTACTGCGCAAGGTTTCAGACAGGTGTGGTGGAAAAAATGCTGCAAAGCAAGAATGCTTTCATTACAGAAGTATTTATAGTTTATTCATTTTGCATTTTGTTAATTGTTGAAAATAAACAAAATTGTTAATTGTTGAAAATAAACAAAAGAGAAATCTAAATTTAATCAATATTTGGTGTGAACGTGTCACACCCTGGCCGGGCCGCTGCGGTCACGGTACTGGTGCACAGCAGTCCGAGAGCTGGTCAGGCCCGACCGGGGGTGAGCGACAGTCTATCAATTGTGGGATAATAATAAAATAATAAAAAGGTTTGTGATGCCAGTTGGGATGTTCGGCCTGGTATGGCCGGGCACTGATGAAGGCCCCTTGGAGTTAGGTGGTGATGAACAGTGCCAGATGATTAACCCTTCCCAACCAGGGCTGACTCCCAGGATAGCAGGCAGCTTGAATCCTGTGGAAAACACTTACTTTCTCTTGCAGCAGTATTCCTGATTCTATGTGCTGCTGAACTCCTGGACAAAGCACTTCACTGCTTGTTATATGAAGACCGAGCAGTCTCTCAGTTTCTCTGGAAGTCTATGTGGCTCTAGGGACGGATACCCTGGCTCATGCAGCTTGTCCTTTAAGAGAGCATGCTGCTCCTCTTCACCCGGAACTCCATGTTGCTACTTCTCCAGACATCTTCACTTCTCTTCTGAAGCACCTCCTCCCCTCCTGAGGGATCATGCACACTTCCTGGTTCAGGCAAAAGTGCACAATCCTCCAGTAAGGGATCGGGTACAATGTGTGGATGCAAATATAACAGCAGAGAAACCAGCCCTCACCATAGTTGGCAATACATATATAAGTACATCACATATGCAGGCAATTTGTGGCGCTATAGAGAAGTGTCAAAGTCGACTATAAAGGTGAGGTTGTGGAAGACAGTTTCACGTCACAGGTCCACTCATCATGGCAAGATTGAGCACAGCAACAAGAAACAAAGTAGTTATACTGCATCAGCAAGATATGTCCCAGGTAAAGATTTCAAAGCAGATTGGGGTTTCAAGATGTTCTGTTCTAGCTCCTCCAAGAAATGCGCAATGTCGTAAGCTGAAAATGCAGTGGTCGACCAAGGAAACTTAGTGCAGCAGATAACCAGGGTCGCCTTCGGGACATTACTGCCCTTACTGCTGTATGGGGCCCGGTGAGCAGCAGTACAGAGGTGGGGCCCCATACTGTAACAAAGTGCCTTCGGCGGTGCACACCTCAGCGCTAACTGCCTTACCGGAGCTCCATAACCGCGTAGCTCCAGCAGTTCCCTCATACTTCTCCGGACTTCTGGTCAGGTGACATCGCGTACGCACCGTCACCTGACCAGAAGTCAGCAGAAGTATCAGGAAGCAGGAGTTGCGTGGCTGCGGAGCTCTGGGAGAGCACCCAGCGCCATTGCCTGGGCACCACAAGCCGAGCTGCGCCTGCAGGTGATTTCTTTCTAAAATGAATTAAATAGGTGAGGGAGGGGGACTGCAAGTGATGGAGCGAGGGGGGGCTGTAAATGATGGAGTGAGGGGGGGCTGTAAATGATGGAGTGACGGGGGCTGTAAATTATGGAATGAGGGGGGCTGTAAATTATGGAGTGAGGGGGGCTGTAAATTATGGAGTGAGGGGGACTGCAAATGATGAAGTGAGGGGTGTGCTATAAATGATGGAGCAAGGGGAGCTGCAAATGATGGGGGAAGGGGGATGCAAATGATGTATTGAGGGGGGAAGAGGTACTGTAATTGATGGAGTGAGGGGGAAAGAGGTACTGCAAATGATGGCGTGAGAGGGGAGCTGCAAATGATGGGAGAGGGGGAACTGCAAATGATGGGAGAGGGGGAACTGCAAATGATGGAGTGAGGGGGGAGCTGCAAATGATGGGGCTGAGTAGAAGTGGAAAAAGTGGGGAATGTGCTCTAGATTACTGTGTTATTTTATGCAGAGACGAGTCCTGGCTGGAAGAAGTGATGGCGGTCTGCACTGGATGAAAAAGAAAAGCGAAGATGAAGGACTTCTACTAGAGACGTCACTGGTGAGTCAGTGTGTTATCTGTACACTTACACTATACACAGAGATCCCGTGTATAATGTCACTGGTGAACCCTGTATTACCAGTACACTGACACTATACACTATATAATATGTACAGAGCTCCTGTGTATATCATAACTGGTGTTCACTGTATTACCTGTACAGTATACACTATATACAGAGCTCCTGTGTATAAGGTCAGTGGTGATCCCTGTATTACCTGTACACTGACACTATATACAGAGCTCCTGTGTATAACGGCACTTATGGTAATATTAATATTTTGTTTTTTTATTAATGATCGGTATTGTAATATTTGGTCACTATGTGGTAGTAATATGTGGTCTGATGATGGTGTGGCGGTATTTGTTCTTTGTATGTGGTATTATTTGGTTACTATGTGTTGGTAATATGTGGTCTGGTCATAGTGTGGTGGTATTTGTTCTTTATATGTTGTATTATTTGGTTATTATGTGGTGGTAATATGTGGTCTAGTCATAGTGTGATGGTATTTGTCCCTGTATGTGGTATTATTTGGTTACTATATGGTGGTAATATGTGGTCTGGTCATGGTGTGGCAGTATTTTTTCCTTATATGTGGTATTATTGGGTCACTATGTGATGATAAAATGTGGTCTGGTTATGGTGTGGCGGTATTCCTTGTATGTGGTATTCTTTCATTATGTGGTCCGGCCATGGTGTTATGGTATTTCTCTCTTGTCTGTGATATTATTAGTCATTTTAAAAAATGTACTTCACACATTCCCTTAAATAAAAATATACCTAAAAAGAGTACTGGATATTTTAACTGTTAATTTTAACTGTTTAATAGGTTAGAGGCCCGGCCAGAAGAGTCTCCTTGTCGTGGTGGCAGCTTAAAAAATCTTTTGGCCAAAACAAAAGCTGCTGGCTATGTGTGTGATGTGGTGTTCAATGGGAACTGTTAGTGTGTGATTGGTGAGGATGTGGGGCAGAAGAGGAGTTTGGGGTAGGAATATGGGAGTTTTGAGGTGTAGAGGCGGAGCTGAGGTGGAGGCGGAGCTGAGGTAGAGGCGGAGCTGAGGTAGAGGCGGAGCTGGGGTGGAACCTGGGTGAAGTCTCAAGGGGGCCCGAAAATGTTGCCAGTATGGGCCTTGAAATTCCTGGTGGTGGCCCTGCAGATAACAGACACATCATGCTTCCCTTTTAAAATTAGATGCCCAGCAGTGCCATCAACTCAGAACTAAAAAGGATAAGAACCAGGTGCGCTCCATATGTGAAATCTGTGGGATAAAACTGAGAGAGAGGGACTCAAGGGTCAGGATTACCTGGTAAGGTTATTCAAATTGCACGTACAACACTGCACTGGGTTTGAGGAATGAATGGTAGGACGTGGCTGCTGCTCCACCCGCTGAATCTGACCAAGTCAGGCACAGAACTTGAAGAAAAAAGAAAAAAGGAAAACGTGGTGTTTGTAGGTGCTGCCGGTTGACTGTTTTTCCCTCAGTGGAATCCCCCAGCTGTTGTGACGTCACACAGATACTAAGAGCTCACATCCTTGATTATCAGCGGTCCTGCATGTGTGACCGGCCGGCACACCTACCAGGCTGTCTGCAGTTCTTCTCACCCATGATCTTCATCCCTGTATCCACCTAGTGCAACGGCTGCATGTACCTGAAAGCCCGAGTCTCTGAGAGTCTCTGCAGCCCTCTATCTCCGGCGTTAACACGCCGTCTGAACTCATATTCTGCAACACTCACGGCTTGTTCTACAGACTCCGGCACTTGTCCATCACCTCTAGTTGCAGTTGTGACTTCTTCAAAGGACCCCTGGAAGCTGCGTATATCTGAAGTGCTTCATTTGGACTACCATTTTCTCTAAGACCGGTAGGAATCACTCTTTTTGTATTTTATGAGTGGTTTGCAGCGCATCTCTTTTCTTTTATCATTTCATTATTATTTGCACCAGGGCATACGGTGCTTTGAGATTGCGGCTCTTTGCCTATCTGATCTTACTATAGCAGCAGCGATACTGCAGTTTTTTACATTTTACTTTAACATCTGCAAGGAGTCTGTATGTTCTCCCCGTGTTTGTGTGAGTTTCCTCCAGGTTCTCCGGTTTCCTCCCACACTCCAAAGACATACTGATAGGAAATGTAGATTGTGAACCCCAATGGGGACAGTGATGATAATGTCTGTAAAGCGCTGTGGAATTAATGGCGCTATACAAGTGAGTAAAATAAATAGTCACACCTATCTATGTATGTATCCATT
The DNA here is from genome assembly GCF_046119375.1 of Phyllobates terribilis. Lineage (NCBI taxonomy): Eukaryota > Metazoa > Chordata > Amphibia > Anura > Dendrobatidae > Phyllobates > Phyllobates terribilis. The sequence goes on from NW_027362767.1 coordinate 59,054,134, forward strand.
TATACAATGCTTGCGGCTACCCTATAAGTAATGGGGGTTGACTGCCAGCTTGCAGGGCTATTAGTAGTGCTTCCTACGGTCTATTAGGTTGCATTGACGAGACTGAGCTAATGAGAATAAAACTGCTAAAGAGACGTGAAGGAGATACTCAATAATAAGCCGTGGAGAGCAGGATCCTTATATATTCTTCTTACATTGGCACCACATACAGTACAGACCAAAAGTTTGGACACACCTTCTCATTTAAAGATTTTTCTGTATTTTCATGACTATGAAAATTGTACATTCACACTGAAGGCATCAAAATTATGAATTAAGACATGTGGAATTATATACTTAACAAAAAAGTGTGAAACAACTGAAAATATGTCTTATATTCTAGGTTCTTCAAAGTAGCCACCTTTTGCTTTGATGACTGCTTTGCACACTCTTGGCATTCTCTTGATGAGCTTCAAGAGGTAGTCACCGGAAATGGTTTTCACTTCACAGGTGTGCCCTGTCAGGTTTAATAAGTGGGGTTTCTTGCCTTATAAATGGGGTTGGGACCATCAGTTGTGTTGTGCAGAAGTCTAGTGGATACACAGGTGATAGTACTACTGAATAGACTGTTAGAATTTGTATTATGGCAAGAAAAAAGCAGCTAAGTAAAGAAAAACTAGTGGCCATCATTACTTAAAGAAATGAAGGTCAGTCAGTCCGAAAAATTGGGAAAGCTTAGAAAGTGTCCCCAAGTGCAGTTGCAAAAACCATCAAGCGCTACAAAGAAACTGGCTCACATGAGGACCGCCCCAGGAAAAGAAGACCAAGAGTCACCTCTGCTTCTGAGGATAAGTTTATCCGAGTCACCAGCCTCAGAAATCGCAGGTTAACAGCAGCTCAGATTAGAGACCAGGTCAATGCCACACAGAGTTCTAGCAGCAGACACATCTCTACAACAACTGTTAAGAGGAGACTTTGTGCAGGAGGCCTTCATGGTAAAATAGCTGCTAGGAAACCGCTGCTAAGGACAGGCAACAAGCAGAAGAGACTTGTTTGGGCTAAAGAGCACAAGGAATGGACATTAGACCAGTGGAAATCTGTGCTTTGATGAGTCCAAATTTGAAATCTTTGGTTCCAACCACCGTGTCTTTGTGCGACGCAAAAAAGGTGAACGGATGGACTCTACATGCCTGGTTCCCACCGTGAAGCATGGAGGAGGAGGAGGTGTGATGGTGTGGGGGTGCTTTGCTGATGACACTGTTGGGGATTTATTCAAAATTGAAGGCATACTGAACCAGCATGGCTACCACAGCATCTTACAGCGGCATGCTATTCCATCCGGTTTGCGTTTAGTTGGACCATAATTTATTTTTCAACAGCATAATGACGCCAAACACACCTCCAGGCTGTGTAAGGGCTATTTGACCAAGAAGGAGAGTGATGGGGTGCTACGCCAGATAACCTGGCCTCCACAGTTACCAGACCTGAACCCAATCAAAATGGTTTGGGGTGAGCTGGACCGCAGAGTTTAGGGAAAAGGGCCAACAAGTGCTAAGCATCTCTGGGAACTCCTTCAAGATTGTTGGAAGACCATTTCCGGTGACTACCTCTTGAAGCTCATCAAGAGATTGCCAAGAGTGTGCAAAGCAGTCATCAAAGCAAAAGGTGGCTACTTTGAAGAACCTAGAATATAAGACATATTTTCAGCTGTTTCACACTTTTTTGTTAAGTATATAATTCCACATGTGTTAATTCATAGTTTTGATGCCTTCAGTGTGAATGTACAATTTTCAAAGTCATGAAAATACAGAAAAATCTTTAAATAGGAAGGTGTGTCCAAACTTTTGGTCTGTACTGTGTATAACCCTCATATAAAATCTTTCCAAGAATCCATCCATCTGTAAGACAAAAATAAGTCCGCCATCCTCTTACAAAAATATTGACTTAACTAGCTAGCCTTATTCACTGCTTTTTAACCGGCTAAATACTATTGTCAATTTCTGACAACGACATTTAAGAAACCTACTGGCTGCCCTATGACACGATCACAGAATGCCGATCAGTTTCCATATTACCCCGGGGCCGACTAAAAGACACCATCTCTGTTCATCTCTGTGCTACTATGAAACCTGTGGCTTGACTTCATATAAGATAATAAACTTCACCACAATATAGTGCAGCGCTATAGTATTGCAGTATACAAAACAAGCAATCAAGTGATTGCAGGTCTAAGAAAAAAAAAAGTAAAAAAAGAAGTAAGTTTTGTAGATAGAATAAAAGATTCCTGTCTCCCCCCCCCACCAATAAAGTTCAAACACAACCTGGAAAAGATGGAGAAACTGTGCAGCAGCAAAAGCTTGCGCTATATCTAGCTAGCAAGTGGGAGTTAGGGGGCCACAGTGGAGCATTAACTGCAGCTGATGTGATTTATCCCAGATGAAAGAGACAAACCAAACTGCAAGAAAGTACTGCCTTTATGGAGAGAGGGCGAAGACTGCCACTACAGAGGGGAGCGGAGAAGCTTATTCCAGTGAGTGAAGAGTACATCCACAAGATAGATAAAAATTAAACTCCTCACAAGGGCACATCACACCATAAAGGGGGTCTCTATGCCAATGTCTGTCTGTAAAGAGTTCTAATATCTATTCATCCATTTCATATCTATCCATTCATCTATACAGCCATCTATTATACATATATCCATCTATGTGTCTATCTCTCTGCTACGCCCACCTGTAGCAAATCTGGATTAGTGGACCCACTGTGCCACTGTGCTGGGACTGCCTAGGTAGGGGCCTAGCTGAGCGGCTGCCTGGTGTTCACTGCAGCTCCAGATCGTGGAGACAGGCTAAGCTGCAGGTAGCCACCAGGTACCACTCCTAGGCTAATGCCAGTACTACAGCAGCTGACCCCAGTGATCCGGTTAGCTGACACAGACTAGGGCTCCGTACAGGATCACTGCAGAATGGTTACTGACACAAAGATTCAGATAGGGAAACATTCTGCTATTTATTTCACCGGGACCAGGGGACTTCGGAAACAGGACTGGCCACACCAGGAACAGGGGACAATGTTCAGGCCCTGGGATTCAGGTTCATGACCTGGCCGCACCGGGACTAGGGATTTGGGTTTAGGACACTGGCCACACCACTGGGACCAGCGGACCCAACAACTCACTAGTAGGGGAGACTACATACTAATGAAAACAGTTGCTTTGGTGACTCCCTAAGGGAGAGGGAGTCTTTCATACAAAATGACTCCCAGCAATTGGCTGAGAGTCATCCAGCAGGTGAGGTTGTTATACTAAATACCTCTCAGCAACAATTTGAGAGCAGGGGAACATGCGCCCTAGGCGCACCACCCGGTCTCTGGACAGAGCAGGAAGTAGGAAGCAGGGAACGCGCTGGGGACCATGTCGCGGAGCCGAGGCTGTGAGTAAGCCAGCATCCCTGCATGGAGGGGGGAGAAGACAACATGCAGGGGCGCCGGCAATGGTGTTACACCCTCTAATATGTATCTATCCATCTAATATCTATCTATTCATCCATCTAATATGTATCTATCCACCAATCTAATATCTATTCATCTGGGTCCCCTTCACACGTCCGTATTAAACCGGTATCGGAAAAAACAGCTCTAGTGTCATTGGTATTTTGGACAAGTGTGCCGACACTGTTTTTCCAGTACAGATAAAGAGAGAATGAAATTACAAAGCTTCTTCTCTACTTTGCAAAGTTAAATACCTACAACATGGGTACATGTGGTATCCGTGAAGAAAACGGATGCCACACGTACTGTACACACATACGGTACATGTGAAGGAGGCCTAATATGTATCCATTCATCTATCCAATATATATCCATTCATCTACCTAATGTCTATCCATCCACGTAATACATATCTATCCATCTGTCAATCCATTTATCCATCTAATATCTTTCCATTCATTAATATATATCCATCAATCAATCCATCTAATATCTTGCAATATATCCATTTAATTATCTTACTACATAAAGAGCTTAATGATGAGGTGAGTCCAAGAAAAACATCAGCTGCAATTACTTCAAGTAGGCCAGAGGGGCAGCACACAGAGAGATTTCCACGCGATCTGCCCTGGGCAATTCACTTTTTGAATTGGCGAACATCTCTGTAATCTTCTAAATTTTATTTTTGTTTTCCGTAATGCCATTGACTAATTTATTAATTACTATAACTCTGTTTTTTATCTTGTTAAAAGGCTGAAAGTAAATAGACAAGGGTAATTTGAGTTAGCTTTTATTATGTAGAGCACACTTTTCTAGCTTCCAAAACGTATTTTTCTTAAACCTGGGTCGCTAGTGTATATATATATATATATATATATATATATATTACTGCTCAAAAAAATAAAGGGAACACTCAAATAACACATCCTAGATCTGAATGAATGAAATATTCTCATTGAATACTTTGTTCTGTACAAAGTTGAATGTGCGGACAACAAAAATCACACAAAAAATCATCAATGGAAATCAAATGTATTAACCAATGGAAGCCTGGATTTGGAGTCACCCCCAAAATTAAAGTGGAAAAACACACTACAGGCTGATCCAACCTTGATGTAATGTCCTTAAAACAAGTCAAAATGAGGCTCAATATTGTGTGTGGCCTCCATGTGCCTGTATGACCTCCCTACAACGCCTGGGCATGCTCCTGATGAGGTTGCGGATGGTCTCCTGTGGGATCTCCTCCCAGACCTGGACTAAAGCATCCGCCAACTCCTGGACAGTCTGTGGTGCAACGTGACGTTGGTGGATGGAGCGAGACATGATGTCCCAGATGTGCTCAATCGGATTCAGGTCTGGGGAACGGGCGGCCAGTCCATAGCTTCAATGCCTTCATCTTGCAGGAACTGCTGACACACTCCAGCCACATGAGGTCTGGCATTGTCCAGCATTAGGAGGAACCCAGGGCCAACCGCATCAGCATATGGTCTCACAAGTGGTCTGAGGATCTCATCTCGGTACCTAATGGCAGTCAGGCTACCTCTGGCGAGCACATGGAGGGCTGTGCGGCCCTCCAAAGAAATGCCACCCCACACCATTACTGACCCACTGCCAAAACGGTCATGCTGCAGGATGTTGCAGGCAGCAGATCGCTCCCCACGGCGTCTCCAGACTTTGTCACGTCTGTCACATGTGCTCAGTGTGAACCTGCTTTCATATTTGAAGAGCACAGGGTGCCAGTGGCGACTTTGCCAATCCTGGTGTTCTGTGGCAAATGCCAAGCGTCCTGCACGGTGTTGGGCTGTGAGAACAACCCCCATCTGTGGACGTCAGGCCCTCATACCACCCTCTAACCGTTTGTGCAGACACATGCACATTTGTGGCCTGTGGGAGGACATTTTGCAGGGCTCTGGCAGTGCTCGTCCTGTTCCTCCTTGCACAGGCGGAGGTAGCGGTCCTGCTGCTGAGTTGTTGCCCTCCTACGGCCCCCTCCACGTCTCCTAGTGTACTGTCCTGTTCCCTGATAGCGCTTCCAGCCTCTGAACACTACGCTGACAGACACAGCAAACCTTCTTGCCACAGCTCGCATTGATGTGCCATCCTGGATGAGCTGCACTACTGTGGCGCCCCTGAGGGTTCAGTCGCCAAAGATGTACTGCATCTCACCCAGAGGTGTGGTATCCCACTCTCAGGTAAGGATGGAGTACTGCCCGGGACCCACCCACTTGCATCCATTACGCTCCACTTCAGAGGGAAGGGCGAGATTGCTCCTAAGAGAGAGCACAGTCCCTGGTCCGTAGCTGGAGGGTGGAACCATGTAGTGGGTGTGGGTGGAGGAAGCTGAACAGGGGAGCACTTCAGAGGGAGTATATAAAGAGGGAACCATCTTGAAGGAGACAGATTAGTCTGAGGAGAGAGTTCAGTGAGGAGAGAGTGTGGGAGCAGGAGCTCTGTAAGAGCTCTGCTCAGAGGAGCTGGCCTAAGTTGAGAGGCCCAGGAGGACTGGCAGGACAAGGAAGGGAGCGGAGGAAGGCTCCAGGAGTGAGGGGATCCCAGGGGCACGGCGAGTGCGGAAGCCACCCGTGCGCCCGAATCTGCAGGAACGTGGAGGGATCAGGCCGCAAAGGGGACCAGCCCCTAACTAGTGGAGAACTACAAGGCTCAGCTAGAAACCGGAGGCTTCTGTACTTTCAGGGTGCAGTTGCCACAGCCACAACTATATCGCCGAAAAGATAGCCATATAGGATTCAGGGGACAGCAGGTTGCCCGCCAAAATCTGAGGTTACTGGCTTGGGACACTGGTTGCGAGGCGCAGGGCAGGAGGGTGAGAGCCAGCGTAGAAAGATGACCGAGGAAGGCACACAGAATGGGGTCCCGTTATGTACTTCTGAAGCACCTGGGAGTTTGCTGAACCCCTGCCTTGGTAAACACAGGACGGCGTGGGAGGTTACCACGGTCCTGGTAACCTGGAGTGCAACAACTGTGAGTAAACCTTGAAGACTGCACCCCACTGTGTCCTAGAATTATTATCTGTGCCATCCCCTGCACTACACTGCACAGCAACATCTACCTCATCTATAACATCACTGCACTGCCCTGGAGCTTAGCTCTACCTGTGGAGAGTTGAACCAACTCTGCTGCATCACCAAAAGCTCCAGAGGATCTGCACCGCAGCGGCGGCTCCATATAGCCACATACCACAGGTGGCGTCACAAACATTTGTATAAAAACTTTATTCCCTTTTCTTTATTCCCCTTTTATTGACCGCACTGGGTCACGGAGCGGGTCACTGCCACTGTGACATCACCCAGCATCGACCGGCCCGGGGCGCGTCACTACCTGAGCAACTTCTGTGGGTTGTACAGTCCATCTCATGCTACCACGAGCGTGAAAGCACAACCAGCATTCAAAAGTGACCAAAACATCAGCCAGAAAGCATTGGTACTGAGATGTGGTCTGTGGTCCCCACCTGCAGAACCACTCCTTTATTGAGGGTGTCTTGATAATTGCCAATAATTTCCATCTATTGTCTATTCCATTTGCACAACAGCATGTGAAATTGATTGTCAATCAGTGTTGCTTCCTAAGTGGACAGTTTGATTTCACAGAAGTTTAATTTACTTGGAGTTATACTCTGTTTAAGTGTTCCCTTTATTTTTTTGAGCAGTGTATATATGTGGCGCCCCTGCGGGTTCAGTCGCCACAGAGGTACTGCATCTCACCCAGAGGTGTGGTACCCCACTCTCAGGTAAGGAGGGAGTACTACCTGAGACCCAAACACCCACATCCAACACTACACCATTCCAGACCAGCAGGAGGGGCAAGATGCACTGATCCACTGCTGAGCCCTGTCCTGGTTGGAAGGGGGGGAACCAAGAGAGGGGGAATCATGTAGTGGGTGTGGGTGGAGGAAGTAGATGAAGGCAGCACAGACAGGAAGAGTATAAGAAGAGGGGGAACCATCTAGAAGGAGTGAAGTCAGTCAGAGTGAGAGTCCAGAGCAGGAGCTCAGGAGGAGCTCTGCTCAGGAGGAGTGGAGAGAGGAGTCAGGCCTAGTCTGAGAGGCTCAGGAGATATTGGGAGAGGACAAGAGCAGAGGGAAGGCTCCACCAACAGAGGGGATCCCAGGGGCACGGTGAGTGCAGGAAACCACCCGTGCTCCCGAATCTACACGGACGTGGAGGGATCAGGCCGCAGAGGGTACCGGCCCCTAAACTAGTGGAGAATAATTAGGCTCAGCTAGATAACCGGAGTCTGCTGTATTTGGAAGATGCTGCAGCCAACCACCACAATTACATCGCCGAAAAGGTGGCCGCATAGGGTCCAGGGGATTGCAAGTCGCCCGACAAGACCCGAGGCTACCGGCTTGGGACACTGATTGTGAGGCGCAGGGCAGGAGGGAGAGAGCCAGCGCAGGGAAGACGACTGGGAAAGGCACATAGAACGGGGTCCCGTTTAAGTACTCCTCAGAGACTTGAGAGTTTCTGAACGCCTTCCCTGGTGAACACAGGACGATGCGGGAGTTTACACACTGGCGCTGATAACCTGGAGTCTTGAACAACTGTGAGTAAACCTTGAAGACTGCACCCCACCGTGTCCTGGAATTATTGCTGCGCCATCACCAGCCCTGCACTACACAGCACCAACAACATCTACCTCATAAAACCCCTATATCCTGCCCTGGAGCTTAGCTCTACCTGTGGAGAGCTGAACCAATTCTGCTGTGTCACCATCAGCTCCAGAGGATTTGCACCGCAGTGGCGGCCCCATATAGCCGCATACCACAGGTGGAGTCACGAACATTATCCTAAAAACTTTATTCCCTTTTTACTTTCCCTTTAATTGACCGCCCTGGGTCACGGACCGGATCACTGCCAAAGTGCTATCCCCAGCACCGACAGGCCCGGCTACCGAGTACCCCACGGCCCAAGGGGCGCATCATAAATACATTGTAGGGTTCGGTACTCACTTAGCCGCGTTAGAGGTAGGCACGGGACACTGTCTCTTTAAAATATCCAAAGCAGATTTATTACGCTGCATAAACCGCACTCTCAGAAGTAAACAAAAGAAAGCCTTGTCCGACACAGTGTAACAAAATCAGAAAATAAACAGTCCAATACAATATGGCGGGTTCACCCACTCACGGTCTTATGACTGCTTGAAAAAACCAGCCCTGATACACCTAATTAACCCTCTCAGCACTACTTGTGCTGGAGCATGCTTTTCTGGTTTTACATCACTGAAGTTGCCAACCTCAGCGATACATATCTCCCCTCAAGGACATGTTCGGTGGCCATTTTACATACCCCCCCCCCTTCCTCTGCCCAAAGCTGGGAGGCTTGGCACCTTCTGCTAACATACAGTGGACCCTCGACAATGCATCAGCATTGCCATGCAGTTTCCCAGGCCTATGCTTTACATGGAAGCTAAATTCCTGGAGGGCTAGGAACCACCTGGTCACTCGGGCATTGTTCCCCTTCTTCTCGCTCATCCACCTTAGTGAGGCATGGTCTGACACCAGCCTGAACTTACTGCCTAAGAGGTAGTATTTCAGGGTGTCCAACACCCACTTGATGGCCAAACATTCCTTCTCCACTATGGAGTAATTCTTCTCACAAGATGTCAGCTTCCGACTTAAAAAATACATTATGGGGTGCTCATCCCCGTTCACCTCTTGTGATAAGACAGCCCCCAGTCCAACATCTGACTCGTCCGTCTGGACCACAAACTCCTTTGAGAAATCCGGCGCCACCAGCACTGGCTATTTACACAGAGCCTGCTTCACCTCCTGGAAAGCCGTCTCAGCTTCTGGAGACCACTTAGCCATAGCCCTTTGTCCCTTTAAGGAGGTCTGTCAGAGAGGTGGCTATCATGGCGAAGTTAGGGATGAACCGGCGGTAGTAGCCCACGATGCCCAGGAAGGGTCTGACATGTTTTTTTGAGAGAGGTTGTGGCCAACCCTGGATCGCTTCAATTTTATTTATTTGGGGCTTTATCATGCCTCTGCCTATGACATAGCCCAAATATCTGGCTTCCTCCATGCCCATGGCACATTTCTTTGGGTTGATTGCAAACCCCGCCTATCGCAGAGCATCGAATATTGCCTGGACTTTACTCAGATGGCTTCCCCAATTCTGGCTGTAGATCACAATATCATCCAGGTAGGCCGCTGCATACTTCTTGTGGGGAGCTAGGATCCGGTCCATGGCTCTCTGGAAGGTAGCTGGAGCTCCTTGCAACCCAAATGGCATCTTGGAGTACTGAAAACACCCATCTGGAGTTGAAAAGGTCATCTTCTCCTTGGCATCTTGGGCCATAGGGATCTGCCAATACAGTTTTGTGAGGTTAAGGGTGGTAATGTACCTGGCCGGCCCTAGCCTTTCAATTAGTTCATCTACCCTGGGCATTGGGTATGAATCAAATTTAGAGACCTCATTTAGTTTCCTATAGTCGTTGCAAAACCGCCATTCTCCATCTGGTTTCAGCACTAGGACTATGGGACTGGACCAGCCACTCTTGGATTCTTCAATGACTCCCAGACCTAGCATCCACTTTACTTCTTTCGAGATTACCTCTCGGCGGACTTCAGGAATCCGATACGGCTTCAGGTTTACCCGGACATGAGGTTCTGTAAGGACCTCATGCTCTATGATCTGGGTACAACCTGGTAGTTTGGAGAACAGGTTCCTGTTCTGCTGCAGCAACTCTCGGCACTGTTGCTTATGGCCACATGAGAGCGACTCAGCCACCTTGACCTCTTCCACATCGGCTTCAGACTTCGCCACCAAACACAAAGCTTCCACAGGCTCCCTAGCTCGCCATGGCTTGATTAAGTTGACGTGGTACACCTGGTAGGGCTTTCTCCTCCCTGGCTGATGAATTTTATAATTTACATCACCAACCTTTTCCACTACTTCATAGGGACCCTGCCACTTGGCCAGGAATTTGCTCTCCACTTTAGGCACCAGCACAAGTACCCAATCTCCAGGGTTGAAGTGTCTCACCCTCGCCGACCTATTGTACACCCTCGACTGTGCTTCTTGCGCTTTGAGGTGTTGTTTCACAATGGGCATTACTTCTGCAATCCTCTCTTGCATCTGTGCCACATGTTCAATTACAGTCCTGTAGGGTGTAGACTCAGCCTCTCAGGTCTCCTTTGCTACGTCCAGAAGTCCACGAGGGGTGTCGGCCATACAGCAGCTCGAAAGGGGAGAATCCAATAGAGGCCTTTGGGACCTCTCTGATGGAGAGCAGAATGTACGGCAGTAAGCAGTCCCAGTCCCAGACGTCTTTCTGTACGACCTTCTTCAACATGGCCTTCAAGGTTTTATTGAACCGCTCCATCAAGCCATCTGTCTGCGGGTGGTAAAGAGAGGTCCTTAGTTGTGTGATTTGCAGGCTCTTGCACAACTCCCTCATCATCTTTCACATAAACGGAGTTACTTGGTCAGTTAGAATCTCTTTAGGCAACCGCGTCCTGGAAAAGATATGGACCAACTCCCGGGCTATACACTTGGAGGAGTTTCGTAGGGGTACGACTATAATAAAAAATAAAATAAAAAATAAACTATTATATTATTACGACCTCCAGATACTGCGTAGCATAGTCCAGTACCACTAGGATGTACTGATGTCCCCCGGCGGACTTGACCAGGGGTCCCAGTAGATCCTTTGCGATGCTTTCAAACGGGATCTCAATGACAGGTAGAGGAACTAAAGGGCAACGGAAGTGAGCCACCGGGGAGGTCAGCTGACAGGTGGGACACGACCTGCAATAATTCACTATCTCTCGGTGACACCCAGGCCAGTAGAACTTCTGGAAGATCCTTTCCTGGGTTTTTTCTACTTCCAGAGGTCCACCCAAGACATTTGAATGGGCCATATCAAACACCCTGCGTCTGTGCGGCCTTGGCACTAGTAACTGCTCGATTACTTCCCCTCTGAGCTTGGTGACCCGATATAGTAACTCCCCATTTATGGCTAAGTGCGGATATCGGGTGTCAGCCCCCGGCTCTTGAGCAACACCATTAAGAACCGTTACATTATTAAACGCCCCTTTTAGAGTTAAGTCCCTGAGCTGGGCAGTTCCAAAGTTTCCCCCAGACACCTCCAGTTCAGGGATGTTAACCTCCGGGGATGCTGCCTCATCCTCATCCCCAACCAGCACACAAAAAGGAAACCCATCGACTGCGGCCTGTGAAGAGGTTTTCTCAGGGTTGACTTGGTTGTTGCCCGGACAACTCGACTTCCTCCCATTCTCCCACGAGTCCCAAAACAGGGCAATGTCCCGCCCTATTATAACCAGATGCAACAGGTCCTTGACAACGCCGACCTTATGGGACAGTTTGTGTCTATGACAACTCGGGCCACAGGGTATTCCTTAACATCCCCATGGATACAACGGACGCCAACCTTTTTCCCCGGAACCAGCTGATGAGGAACTGTGGCTCTCACTAGGGTTACTAAACTCCCCGAGTCTAACAGAGCAGTCACTTGCATACCATTCACCGACACAAGGCATGCCTGCGGTCCCTCGCCTGGTTGAGGGACAGCACTGCAGGCAGGATATGCAAAATATGAGCAACGCCGTCCTGCGCTGCAGTCCATTGGTTCAGTTGTCATGGGGCACTGGGTGGCTATGTGACCTGGGGTATGACACCTCCATCATTCTACGTTATGGGGGGGGACCTTGGGCAGCAACTCAGACCCCTCCTGAGCTTTAGGACGCCCCCCAGGTGTAGCTCTAGCTCCCCTCTTTTGGGTGTCCGCCCCTTTTTGGGAACCCCAGTATGGAGATGCTACGACCCTTTGTTTCCCCAAGGAACTCTCAACCGCCTGGTACCTTTCCACCAACCCCACCAAGTCATCGGCATTGCAGGGATCTCCCTGGGCAACCCAGGATTGCACCGACCTCGGAAGGGAGTGTATGAACCTGTCCATGACAACTTTCTCAACCATTTGTGCTGGGAAGGAAGATTCAGGTTGCATCTGCTGATGCTGTTGCCACTACCGATGCGCTTTCTGCTGCTGTTGCCACTGCTGCTGCTGTTGGTGCTTCTGGAGGTTAGCCTGCACCAGTTGCTTAATGAGCTCCTCCATGCTGCTGGACGTCCCTGGCTGGCTGGCGGCCTTCACCCAGGACATAAACGGGTTCTTATAGCCGTCACACTGCCCCTTGGGATTAGTGCCTGCATTCTCCACCAACTGCAGGGTTCGGTACTCACTTAGCCGCGTTAGAGGTAGGCACGGGACACCGTCTCTTTAAAATATCCAAAGCAGATTTATTATGCTGCATAAACTGAACTCTCAGAAGTAAACAAAAGAAAGCCTTGTCCGACACAGTGTAACAAAAACAGAAAATAAACAGTTCAATAAAATATGGCGGGTTCGCCCGCTCACGGTCCCAGTCAGTGTCTTTTTGGCACAAACACTCTGGAGGTCTCCACACCTCCAGCCACAGACACTGAATGAGACACTTGGTCTCCATTTTATACACACGCCCTGGGGGTGGGGATATGTGAGCAGCCAATCCCCCCATCTCTTATGACTGTTCGAAAAAAACGGCCATGATACGCCCTATTAACCCTCTCAGCACTACTTGTGCTGGAGCATGCTTTTCTGGTTTTACATCACTGAAGTTGCCAACCTCAGCGATACATATCTCCCCTCAAGGACATGTCTGGTGGCCATTTTAATATATATATATATATATATATATACACACACACACACACACAAACGCTATATCTACCTAATATCTATCCATCCTTCTATTATCAAAAACTAAAAAAAGTAAAAAACAAACAGTGACAGGGAAATTGGTTTCCCATTGGTGGCCTTTTCTTTCTTCTCCAGCCTGGCAGCCAGAAGGGCTATTTACTTTCACGACCAGCGTCTACAGTAACCTTCTAATCAATTTCCCCCTGGCTCGCTCGCTTTTTTTTGGAAGGCAGCTCGGCCAGCACTCTCCTCTGACAAGTGTAAATGTCACAGACTCAGCAACTTGACATGTTCATTCTCAGAGGAGGCAGAAACGATTTCTGTCCTGGTCCTCCCCGGCCTCAGAACGTGGAAGTGTAAAAACATTGTGGATAAAGCAAACAAGCCTGGATCTTGGCGAGGATTAAGGCCGAGCTCCTTCCTGAATACATATTTACACTGGGTAATAGGAAAGGAGCCGTGCTGCGTGCCGCTTCCTGCCCGGCCGTTCTTAGGTATTTCACCACATTAACGAATGGTCAAAAGGTGAAAATTGTGCGCCGTGTCGCGGGAGGGATGCATAATAGGCTTTTGGCTTTTCTTGCGTTTTTCTTCTCAAGACTCCAGGTCGCCTTATTTGCATTTTGTCTGGCACAGAGCCATTCTAATTGACTGGGATTATTAGAACATGGATATAAGCCAAGAGCATTGTGTCCCCTGCATTTACTAAGGCATTGCTATATTGTGGTTGTATTTTCTACAAATGGAGCCATATTTCATATATTTCCATTATTGCACATATTACCAAAATAATAAAAATTGCATATGCCAAGGCCACAGCAGTATGGTCTACTGACCCTTCCCTTTAAGGGCCTAAATATAAAACTGCCTACTATAGTGCCCAAACAGCAGTGCCAAACAGTCCATTGGCTAAATAATACTTCCATATAGATGCCTAAAGAAATGCTAGTGATACTGTGCAGGGGCAGATACAGACAGTAAAGGACTCATGTCCGGTCCCCTTCCCCTACGTCAGGCCCCACCTGCATATACACACACGCACATTTACATGCATATTCACATTAGGTACATCATATACTATAAAATATGCACATGCAGATTACATGAGCATTTACACATTACAAACATGCACACAAGCATATATAAGATACACCCATACACATTACACATGCATATACACAGAACAAACATGCACACAAGCATAAGATACACATGCATATACATAGATCAAACATGCGCACAAGGGTAAGATACACCCATACACATTACACATGAATATACACAGAACAAACATGCACGCAAGCATATAAAAGATACACCCATACACATTACACATGCATATACACAGAACAAGCATGCACACAAGCCTAAGATACATCCATACACATTGCACATGCATATACACAGTACAAACATGAACACAAGCATATATAAGATACACCCATACACATTACACATGCATATACATAGTACAAACATACACACAAGCATAAGATACACATTGCACATGCATATACAGTTAGGTCCATATATATTTGGACAGAGACAACATTTTTCTAATTTTGGTTCTAGACATTACCACAATGAATTTTAAACAAAACAATTCAGATGCAGTTGAAATTCAGACTTTCAGCTTTCATTTGAGGGTATCCACATTAAAATTGGATGAAGGGTTTAGGAGTTTCAGCTCCTTAATATGTGCCACCCTGTTTTTAAAGGGACTAAAAGTAATTGGACAATTGACTCCAAGGCTATTTCATGGACAGGTGTGGGCAATCCCTTCGTTATGTAATTCTCAATTAAGCAGATAAAAGGCCTGGAGTTGATTTGAGGTGTGGTGCTTGCATTTGGAAGGTTTTGCTGTGAAGTAAACATGTGACCAAAGGAGCTCTCCATGCAGGTGAATCAAGCCATCCTTAAGCTGCAAAAACAGAAAAAACCCATCCAAGAAATTGCTACAATATTAGGAGTGGCAAAATCTACAGTTTGGTACATCCTGAGAAAGAAAGAAAGAAAGAAAGAAAGCACTGGTGAACTCATCAATGCAAAAAGACCTGGGCGCCCACAGAACACAACAGTGGTGGATGATCACAGAATAATCTCCATGGTGAAGAGAAACCCCTTCACAACAGCCAACCAAGTGAACAACACTCTCCAGGAGGTAGGCGTATCAATATCCAAATCTACCATAAAGAGAAGACTGCATGAAAGTAACTACAGAGGGTTCACTGCACGGTGCAAGCCACTCATAAGCATCAAGAAGAAAAGGGCTAGACTGGACTTTGCTAAAAAACATCTAAAAAAGCCAGCACAGTTCTGGAAGAACATTCTTTGGACAGATGAAACCAAGATCAACCTCTACCAGAATGATGGAAAGAGAAAAGTATGGCGAAGGCATGGTACAGCTCATGATCCAAAGCATACCACATCATCTGTAAAACACGGCGGAGGCAGTGTGATGGCTTGGGCATGCATGGCTTGCAGTGGCACTGGGTCACTAGTGTTTATTGATTATGTGACACAGGACAGAAGCAGCCGAATGAATTCTGATGTATTCAAAGCCATACTGTGTACTCAGATCCAGCCAAATGCAGCCAAACTGATTGGTCGTCGTTTCCTACTACAGATGGACAATGACCCAAAACATAAAGCCAAAGCAACCCAGGAGTTTATTAAAGCAAAGAAGTGGAATATTCTTGAATGGCCAAGTCAGTCACCTGATCTCAACCCAATTGAGCATGCATTTCACTTGTTAAAGACTAAACTTCAGACAGAAAGGCCCACAAACAAACAGCAACTGAAAACCACCGCAGTGAAGGCCTGGCAGAGCATCAAAAAGGAGGAAACACAGCGTCTGGTGATGTCCATGAGTTCAAGACTTCAGGCAGTCATTGCCAACAAAGGGTTTTCAACCAAGTACTAGAAATGAACATTTTATTTACAATTATTTAATCTGTCCAATTACTTTTAGTCCCTTTAAAAACAGGGTGGCACATGTTAAGGAGCTGAAACTCCTAAACCCTTCATCCAATTTTAATGTGGATACCCTCAAATGAAAGCTGAAAGTCTGAACTTCAACTGCATCTGAATTGTTTTGTTTAAAATTCATTGTGGTAATGTCTAGAACCAAAATTAGAAAAATGTTGTCTCTGTCCAAATATATATGGACTTAACTGTACATAGAACAATCATGCACACAAGCATAAGATACATCCATACACATTGCACATGCATATACACAGTACAAACATGCACACAAGCATAAGATACACCCATACACATTACACATGCATATACACAGTACAAACATGCACACAAGCATATAGAAGATGCACCCATACATATAACACATGCATGTACACAGAACAAACATGCACACAAGCATATATAAGATACACCCATACACATTACATATGCATATACACAGAACAAACATGCACACAAGCATAAGATACACCCTGTAAGATAACTCTCGGACACATGGTTGTCATCTGTGATGTAATCCTGGAATGTTGCTCTAGTGCACGTAAGCAGTGAGAGGATTGTTTGGTGCATCCGGGCCCAGATTTTACAGGCAACCTGAGAGATGGGCGGGTCTGATTGCCTACATACCTCACCTCTGGGTGTGGTTAAGAGGTTAAAATGGAGTCCTTTGTTTGACACATGGTCTGTGTATGGAGGGATAAGGCCTCCTGTGTGAGACTGAGCCAGTGTACTAGATGCTATCCAGCCTGTGTGACCACAGGACTAGTTAATCAGAGATTTTGCCTAAAGGACCGTTTTCTTTGTTTTGCCTGCACCGCAGGCTGTTTGTTTTCCTTTTGCTTGTGGACGATTTATGAGGTACTAAACCGACATGGACATTTAAAACAGAAATGCTTCCTGTTTTGCCTCCCGACGAACCCGAGTGAGTAGAAACCCCACAACCCATACACATTACACATGCATATACACAGTACAAACATGCACACAAGCATAAGATACACCCATACACATTACACACGCATACACACAGTACAATCATGCACACAAGCATAAGATACAGTTGTGCTCAAAAGTTTACATACCCTGGCAGAATTTTTCCTTTTTTGGCCTGGTTTCAGAAAATATGAATAATAACAATGAGTGGAGAAAAAGATTTTTTGGTATTGGTTGGGTGAAGCCATTTATTGTTAAACTACTGTGTTTTCTCTTTCTAAATCTTAATGACAACCAAAAACATCCAAATGACCCTGATCAAAACTTCACATACCCCAGTTCTTAATACTGTGTATTGCCCCCTCTAACATCAATGACAGCTTGAAGTCTTTTGTGATAGTTGTGGATGAGGTTCTTTATTTTCTCATATGATAAAGCTGCCCATTCTTCTTGGCAAAAAGCCTCCAGTTCCTGTAAATTCCTGGGCTGTCTAGCATGAACTGCGCGCTTGAGATCTCCCCAGAGTGGCTCAATGATATTGAGGTCAGGAGAGATAACCACTCCAGAACCTTCACTTTGTTCTGCTGTAGTCATTGACAGGTCGACTTGGCCTTGTGTTTTGGATCGATGTCATATTGGAACATCCAAGTACGTCCCATGCTCAGCTTCCAGCTGATGAGTGCAAATTTGCCTCCAGTATTTGCTGATAACGTGCTGCATTCATCTTTCCTTCAACTTTTACCAAGTTTCCTGTGCCTTTGTAGTTCACATTTCCCCAAAACATTAGCGATCCACCTCCGTGCTTTACTGTAGGAATGGTGTTCCTTTCATCATAGGCCTTGTTGACCTCTCTCCAAATGTAACATTTATGGTTGTGGCCAAAAAGTTCAATTTTGGTCTCATCACTCCAAATTACCTTGTTCCAGAAGTTTTGAGGCTTGTCTCTGTGCTGTTTGGCGTATTGTAGGCGAGATACTTTGTGGCATTTGCGCAATAATGGCTTTCTTCAGGCGACTCGATCATGCAGCCCATTTTTCTTTAAGTGCCTCCTTATTGTGCATCTTGAAACAGCCACACCGCTAGTTTTCAGAGAGTCCTGAATTTCAGCTGATGTTATTTCTGGGTTTTTCATTGCATCCTGAACAGTTTTCCTGGCAGTTGTGGCCGAAATTTTTGTTGGTCTACCTGACCGTGGTTTGGTTTTTACAGAGCCCCTGATTTTCCATTTGTTAATCACAGTCTGAATGCTGCTGACTGGCATTATCAATTCATTGGATATTTTTTGTATCCCTTTCCTGTGTTATACAGTTCAATTTTTACCTTTTCCTGTAGATCCGTTGACAATTCTTTTGCTTTCCCCATGACTCACAATCCAGATATGTCAGTGGCTGGATGAAAGATGCAAGAGTCTGTCTGGATCCCAGAAACTCACTCAGCTTTTATGCACACACACTGATTACAAGCAAACAGGTCACAGGTGAGGATGTTACCTTTAGTAGCCATTCAAACCCATTTGTGTCAAATTCTGTGCATGTTGTCAGGCCAAAATCACCAGGGTATGTGAACATTTGATCAGGGTCATTTGGATGTTTTTGGTTGTGATTAAGATTTAAAAAGAGAAAACACAGTAATTTAACAATAAATAGCTTCACCCAACCAATAACCATGAGTGGAGAAAAAGTTTTTCTGTTATCATTCATATTCTCTGAAACAAGGACAAGAAAGCAAAAATTCTGCCGGGGTATGTAAATTTTTGAGCGCAACTGTATACCCATACACATTAAACATGCATATACACAGTACAAGCATGTGACGCGCCCCCTGGGCCGTGTGTGCACGCGTGTGGGTTACCCGGAGCCGGGTCTCTGGGGGTTGTAGTCTCCGTGGCGGCGACCCGGTCCCGTGGCTCAGGGTGGTCAAACCAGTGGCAGTCTTTATAGGGTTTTTGTGGTTTAATGTCCGACTACGCCACCCGTGGATTGCGGTCAGGGTGTACCGCCGCTGCGAGGCAGACCGCTGAGGCTGGTGTGGTGTGCGCAGCAAAGGATGAGACAACTCCCCACGGGAGGAGTATAGCCTCAGGGCAGGGAATGTGGATGATGGGAGTGATGGTGCATGAGCGCAGCAGGAATGACTCAGAGTCTTTGCAGTGCAGTTCAGGGTCTTTACTGGTGATAAGGCAGACCCTCCCGAGAGTACTGGCTAGCATAAGGGGCCTGGTCAGTCTGTGAGCAAACAGGAGTTCCCCTGACCAGGTGGAGTTGTAGGCCTCCCCGTCTGTCTGCACTCTTCCTGGCTACCTTGCTGTAAGCGAGTGGAAGTAGCCCACGTCCCTGAGTGTACCGTGTAGTGCTCACCCGTACGGCTGGTGACTTGGGGCCTTCTGTTAGCCTCCGCTCCTCGATGGCGGTGCTGGTCCCTTGCTCGTGACTGAGCCTCCGGGCTTCTATGGCCAGAGGACCTGGAATCCCCAGCCGGCTGGTTTCTGCTGCTGGACTTAAAGATCCTTGCAGCCTCGGACTCCGGTGTCCGGTTCTTAGATTCTTCTGCCAGGGCGAGCTCTGCTTAGCTCCAGCCCCTGGTCTTCAGCTCCTGCTCCTACAGAGCTCCTTGCTGTCACTTTCCCTGTGTCTGGAACAAACTCCAGGCTCTGACTAACTAACCCCGCCCCAGATCCAGTTTATATAGGGCAGGTTCCTCCCCTATCTGGTCTGGGACAGGAGGTGTTGCATGTTTAAGGGCTCCTGACCAGGAAACCTCCCACTTGCTCTCAGACGTAATATTTCTATTACTGTGGTAACCAGACCCCTGGGGTGCCACACATTCACACAAGCATATATAAGATACACCCATATATACACTCAAATAACACATCCTAGATCTGAATGAATGAAATATTCTCATTGAATACTTTGTTCTGTACAAAGTTGAATGTGTTGACAAAATCACACAAAAATCATGAATGGAAATCAAATTTATTAACCAATGGAGGCCTGGATTTGGAGTCACCCCCAAAATTAAAGTGGAAAAACACACTACAGGCTGATCCAACTTTGATGTAATGTCCTTAAAACAAGTCAAAATGAGGCTCAGTATTGTGTGTGGCCTCCATGTGCCTGTATGACCTCCCTACAATGCCTGGGCATGCTCCTGATGAGGTTGCGGATGGTCTCCTGTGGGATCTCCTCCCAGACCCGGACTAAAGCATCCGCCAACTCCTGGACAGTCTGTGGTGCAACGTGACGTTGGTGGATGGAGCGAGACATGATGCCCCAGATGTGCTCAATCGGATTCAGGTCTGGGGAACGGGCGGCCAGTCCATAGCTTCAATGTCTTTATCTTGTAGGAACTGCTGACACACTCCAGCCACATGAGGTCTGGCATTGTGCTGCATTAGGAGAAACCCAGGGCCAACCGCACCAGCATATGGTCTCACAAGGGGTCTGAGGATCTCATCTCGATACCTAATGGCAGTCAGGCTACCTCTGGCGAGCACATGGAGGGCTGTGCGGCCCTCCAAAGAGATGCCACCCACACTATTACTGACCCACTGCCAAACCGGTCATGCTGAAGGATGTTGCAGGCAGCAGATCGCTCTCCACGGCGTCTCCAGACTCTGTCACGTCTGTCACATGTGCTCAGTGTGAACCTGCTTTCATCTGTGAAGAGCACAGGGCGCCAGTGGCGACTTTTCCAATCCTGGTGTTCTGTGGCAAATGCCAAGTTCCCTGCATGGTGTTGGGCTGTGAGCACAACCCCCATCTGTGGACGCCGGGCCCTCATACCACCCTCATGGAGTCAATTTCTAACAATTTGTACAGATACATGCCCATTTGTGGCCTGCTGGAGGTCATTTTGCAGGGCTCTGGAAGTGCTCCTCCTGTTTCTCCTTGCACAAAGGCGGAGGTAGCGGTTCTGCTGCTGGGTTGTTGCCCTCCTACGGCCCCCTCCACGTCTCCTGGTGTACTGGCCTGTCTCCTGGTAGCACCTCCAGCCTATGGACACTATGCTGACAGACACAGCAAACCTTCTTGCCACAGCTCGCATTGATGTGCCATCCTGGATGAGCAGCACTACCTGAGCAACTTCTGTGGGTTGTAGAGTACGTCTCATGCTACCACGAGTGTGAAAAAACAACCAACATTCAAAAGTGACCAAAACATCAGCCAGAAAGCATTGGTACTGAGATGTGGTCTGTGGTCCCCACCTGCAGAACCACTCCTTTATTGAGGGTGTCTTGATAATTGCCAATAATTTCCATCTATTGTCTATTCCATTTGCACAACAGCATGTGAAATTAATTGTCAATCAGTGTTGCTTCCTAAGTGGACAGTTTGATTTCACAGAAGTTTCATTTACTTGGAGTTATATTCTGTTTAAGTGTTCCCTGTATTTTTTTGAGCAGTATATTACACATGCACATACACAATGACATTTTGTTATGCATTTGTTCAGACAGTTTTCTTTGTTCATTCGTTCATTTCATTATTCATTAAAAGTCAATCTCTGAGTTTTAATTTATCCTTAAAATACAGGTACAATACATGGAGATGTATCTCTATGTACCATTATAACAGGTTTGTCAAGAAGAGGAATATTATTTAGATGTTTAGGCAGAGAAAATGCTCCTATACCAAGCAGTGCAGCATGTGGCTCACTCCTTAGGTTTCTGTCTGCCATGCTACAGATTGTGAGTTTGACTTCCAAGGAAGACCAAATTGCAAGAAAAGCAAATAAATAATGAACTATATAGCCATGTACTAGGTACAAACACACACTGGAGTCCTTCCCCCTAGGTCCTGATTCAGAGAAAACAGATCCAACTCTTCCAGGTCCTGACTGAGACACTTTTAGTTCTACTGGTAAGTCTCCGCATCGACCCAAACCTTTCATTACAAAAACAACAGGTTCCATCAACGTAACCACCATAGTTCTCTCTTCTACAAATTCAATGGTTTAACAGATGGTCTTAACTAATAAAAAGAGCTATTTTAATTAGTGGTTCTGAAGACAGTAATTCATATTGGTGGGCTTGCCGTAAAATTTCATTGACCAGAGTCAGCACTGTTGAATTCCAGCGGATGCCATCTGCTAGGTGCTCGATGCTGGCGACTGAAATTGCCGTTTGCATCTCTCACTTCATTGACTTGGAAGCCGGGTTTAGAAGGGACATATAGCATTGGCTTAAGAAAACTCTTCATTGCTGCCTGCCTGGAGTCGTAAAAAGGCTGCCGGAAAGATGCTTCCAGTAACAGATTACAAAGGCTTTACCCTGCTATCGACGACAGCAACTGCCTCTAAAAGCCGCTTTCACCCAAGGTTATAATTTCTTTGGCAGCGGATTTGTAGCATTTGAGGATCTACCTGTTTATTTGCTAAACCTCTTACCCAGTTTATTAGCTTTCCCATAAATCTGCCCATTAAAACACATCTCCGCCTGGCTTTTATCTGTACGTGGAGGCTGGGGCTAAACAAGAAGGGGACAAACACGGCTCGTTACTTTAATAAAGGTTTACAGCACAATGAATACATCTGCCTGGGTTTTGTGTGGATCTATAAATCCCTAATTATTCACGTTTCGGTACTGATTATTATATACATTTAGGATTTTCTTTATGATTTACTTATTTGGGGCTTTCGTCTCATCCATTTATCATCCACGATGCTTCAAATTAGGATGAAATAATAGACAGAAAAGGTTCCTTTAAGGTGCAAGTAAAACTTAAATACTTACAGCGTGCGATGCGCACACAGTCAGGATTCTCTGGTATTGCCAGCGAGAGCGGGAGGTTGTGTGACCACAAATATGTGATTTGCATATTTCTGGCCACAATTTAACTAGACGTGCTCGGCCTCGCTCGATCAAAGTTAATTCAGAGACCGAGCACGTCTGGTTGGTATGTGACCGCAAGTATGAAAATCGCTCTTGCTGACAATACCAGTGAATCCTGACAGTGTACACACCACACACTGGAAGGCTACGTTCCATGATGAGCTTTTGGTGCTTTTATTTACGCTGCGTATTTTTGCTACCGCAAAAACATTGCGTCTTACAGTTCCAGCAAAGTGGATAGAATTTCTAAAAATCTCATCATCGGCGGTGCGAGTTTCAAATCCGCAGCCAGTTTATATCTCTTGTAAGTAAACAGAGTTTTCTGTGATGAATTTCCCCATAGATTTACATTAGAAACAAAAAATCAGCAGGTAAAAAAACCGCACGTGTTTTTAAGTGCGTTTCCTCGGCAGAAACGCATCAAAAATGCATGTAATCTGCACCTAAGTATGTCAAAGTTTTGTCAAAGCCAAATATCAAGGCGTTTCAAAAACAAAACAGCTTTATTTAAAGCATGACACATCAACAAGACAAAAACCGCAGCGTCAAAAACACGTTAAAAAAACGCACACAAAAATGCAATAAAATAACGCAAGTAACCTAATTTCAATAATAGGCACAGAAATTCTGCAACAGTAAAAAACTCAACAAAAGATCATCGTGTGAACATAGCCTAAGGATTCAGAAGTCTACAGTCACATTGAGTGGCTGCAAGCTTTTATCAGAAGACCCTGCGGACCCCAGAACCAAAATCAAAGTCAATCTATAGGACATTGAAAAATAATACTGACCTACAAACCCAAGGATCTATAAGACTTCACAAAGCACAGATAATTCTGCCTAAGTAATACTGATGTAAACAGCCCATGTAATATCATTATACAGTGAGCATATAATAGTGCCATACACACCCTATGTAATACCAATATACAGAGCCCACGTAATATCACTATACAGTGAGCACATAATAGTGTCATACACACTATGTAATACCTATATACACAGCCCATGTAATATCACTATACAGTGAGCACATAATAGTGCCATACACACCCTATGTAATACCAATATACACAGCCCATGTAATATCACTATACAGTGAGCACATAATAGTGCCATACACACCCCATTTAATACCAATATACACAGCCCATGTAATATCACTATACAGTGAGCACATAATAGTGCCATACACACCCCATTTAATACCAATATACACAGCCCATGTAATATCACTATACAGTGAGCACATAATAGTGCCATACACACTATGTAATAACAATATACACAGCCCATGTAATATCACTATACAGTGAGCACATAATAGTGCCATACACACCCTATGTAATACCAATATACACAGCCCATGTAATATCACTATACAGTGAGCACATAATAGTGCCATACACACCCTATGTAATACCAATATACAGAGCCCACGTAATATCACTATACAGTGAGCACATAATAGTGTCATACACACTATGTAATACCTATATACACAGCCCATGTAATATCACTATACAGTGAGCACATAATAGTGCCATACACACCCTATGTAATACCAATATACACAGCCCATGTAATATCACTATACAGTGAGCACATAATAGTGCCATACACACCCCATTTAATACCAATATACACAGCCCATGTAATATCACTATACAGTGAGCACATAATAGTGCCATACACACCCCATTTAATACCAATATACACAGCCCATGTAATATCACTATACAGTGAGCACATAATAGTGCCATACACACTATGTAATAACAATATACACAGCCCATGTAATATCACTATACAGTGAGCACATAATAGTGCCATACACACCCTATGTAATACCAATATACACAGCCCATGTAATATCACTATACAGTGAGCACATAATAGTGCCATACACACCCTATGTAATACCAATATTAACAGCCCATGTAATATCACTATACATTGAGCACATAATAGTGCCATACACACCCTATGTAATACCAATATACACAGCCCATGTAATATCACTATACAGTGAGCACATAATAGTGCCATACACACTATGTAATACCAATATACACAGCCCATGTAATATCACTATACAGTGAGCACATAATAGTGCCATACACACCCTATGTAATACCAATATACACAGCCCATGTAATATCACTATACAGTGAGCACATAATAGTGCCATACACACCCTATGTAATACCAATATACACAGCCTATGTAATATCATTATACATTGAGCACATAATAGTGCCATACACACCCTATGTAATACCAATATACACAGCCCATGTAATATCACTATACAGTGAGCACATAATAGTGCCATACACACTATGTAATACCAATATACACAGCCCATGTAATATCACTATACAGTGAGCACATAATAGTGCCATACACACCCCATTTAATACCAATATACACAGCCCATGTAATATCACTATACAGTGAGCACATAATAGTGCCATACACACCCTATGTAATACCAATATACACAGCCCATGTAATATCACTATACAGTGAGCAGATAATAGTGCCATACACACCCTATGTAATACCAATATACACAGCCCATGTAATATCACTATACAGTGAGCACATAATAGTGCCATACACACCCTATGTAATACCAATATACACAGCCCATGTAATATCACTATACAGTGAGCACATAATAGTGCCATACACACTATGTAATACCAATACACACAGCCCATGTATTATCACTATACAGTGAGCACATAATAGTGCCATACACACCCCATTTAATACCAATATACACAGCCCATGTAATATCACTATACAGTGAGCACATAATAGTGCCATACACACCCTATGTAATACCAATATACACAGCCCATGTAATACCACTATACAGTGAGCACATAATAGTGCCATAAACACCCTATGTAATACCAACATACACAGCCCATGTAATATCACTATACAGTGAGCACATAATAGTGCCATACACACCCTATGTAATACCAATATACATAGCCCATGTAATACCACTATACAGTGAGCACATAATAGTGCCATACACACCGTATGTAATACCAATATACACAGCCCATGTAATATCACTATACAGTGAGCACATAATAGTGCCATACACACCCCATGTAATACCACTATACAGTGAGCACATAATAGTGCCATACACACCCTATGTAATACCAATATACACAGCCCATGTAATATCACTATACAGTGAGCACATAATAGTGCCATACACACCCTATGTAATACCAATATACACAGCCCATGTAATATCACAATACAGTGAGCACATAATAGTGCCATACACACCCTATGTAATACCAATATACACAGCCCATGTAATACCACTGTACAGTGAGCACATAATAGTGCCATACACACTATGTAATACCAATATACACAGCCCATGTAATATCGCTATACAGTGAGCACATAATAGTGCCATACACACCCTATGTAATACCAATATACACAGCCCATGTAATACCACTATACAGTGAGCACATAATAGTGCCATACACACCCTATGTAATACCAATATACACAGCCCATGTAATACCAATATACACAGCCCATGTAATACCACTATACAGTGAGCACATAATAGTGCCATACACACCCTATGTAATACCAATATACACAGCCCATGTAATATCACTATACAGTGAGCACATAATAGTGCCATACACACCCTATGTAATACCAATATACACAGCCCATGTAATACCAATATACACAGCCCATGTAATACCACTATACAGTGAGCACATAATAGTGCCATACACACCCTATGTAATACCAATATACACAGCCCATGTAATATCACTATACAGTGAGCACATAATAGTGCCATACACACCCTATGTAATACCAATATACACAACCCATGTAATATCATTATACAGTGAGCACATAATAGTGCCATACACACCCTATGTAATACCAATATACACAGCCCATGTAATATCACTATACAGTGAGCACATAATAGTGCCATACACACCCTATGTAATACCAATATACACAGCCCATGTAATATCACTATACAGTGAGCACATAATAGTGCCATACACACCCTATGTAATACCAATATACACAGCCCATGTAATATCACTATACAGTGAGCACATAATAGTGCCATACACACCCTATGTAATACCAATATACACAGCCCATGTAATACCACTATACAGTGAGCACATAATAGTGCCATACACACCCTATGTAATACCAATATACACAGCCCATGTAATACCACTATACAGTGAGCACATAATAGTGCCATACACACCCTATGTAATACCAATATACACAGCCCATGTAATATCACTATACAGTGAGCACATAATAGTGCCATACACACCCTATGTAATACCAATATACACAGCCCATGTAATATCACTATACAGTGAGCACATAATAGTGCCATACACACCCTATGTAATACCAATATACACAGCCCATGTAATACCACTATACAGTGAGCGCATAATAGTGCCATACACACCCTATGTAATACCAATATACACAGCCCATGTAATATCACTATACAGTGAGCACATAATAGTGCCATACACACTATGTAATACCAATATACACAGCCCATGTAATATCACTATACAGTGAGCACATAATAGTGCCATACACACCCCATTTAATACCAATATACACAGCCCATGTAATATCACTATACAGTGAGCACATAATAGTGCCATACACACCCTATGTAATACCAATATACACTGCCCATGTAATATCACTATACAGTGAGCACATAATAGTGCCATACACACCCTATGTAATACCAATATACATAGCCCATGTAATACCACTATACAGTGAGCACATAATAGTGCCATACACACCCTATGTAATACCAATATACACAGCCCATGTAATACCACTATACAGTGAGCACATAATAGTGCCATACACACCCCATGTAATAACACTATACAGTGAGCACATAATAGTGCCATACACACCCTATGTAATACCAATATACACAGCCCATGTAATATCACTATACAGTGAGCACATAATAGTGCCATACACACCCTATGTAATACCAATATACACAGCCCATGTAATATCACTATACAGTGAGCACATAATAGTGCCATACACACCCTATGTAATACCAATATACACAGCCCATGTAATACCACTATACAATGAGCACATAATAGTGCCATACACACCCCATTTAATACCAATATACACAGCCCATGTAATATCACTATACAGTGAGCACATAATAGTGCCATACACACTATGTAATACCAATATACACAGCCCATGTAATATCACTATACAGTGAGCACATAATAGTGCCATACACACCCTATGTAATACCAATATACACAGCCCATGTAATATCACTATACAGTGAGCACATAATAGTGCCATACACACCCTATGTAATACCAATATACACAGCCCATGTAATATCATTATACAGTGAGCACATAATAGTGCCATACACACCCTATGTAATACCAATATACACAGCCCATGTAATATCACTATACAGTGAGCACATAATAGTGCCATACACACCCTATGTAATACCAATATACACAGCCCATGTAATATCACTATACAGTGAGCACATAATAGTGCCATACACACCCTATGTAATACCAATATACATAGCCCATGTAATATCACTATACAGTGAGCACATAATAGTGCCATACACACCCTATGTAATACCAATATATATAGCCCATGTAATATCACTATACAGTGAGCACATAATAGTGCCATACACACCCTATGTAATATCTATATACAGAGCCCACGTAATATCACTATACAGTGAGCACATAATAGTGCCATACACACCCTATGTAATACCAATATACACAGCCCATGTAATACCACTATACAGTGAGCACATAATAGTGCCATACACACCCCATGTAATACCTGTAACGGGTCTGGGAGGCGGAACCTCTGAGCTACTATACAAGGGGGCGGTCCTTGTAAGGGAGCGGGTGGCGACCAGGCAGGCAGTCACAGCAGGTGACCGGGGCAGTCTCTGGATGAACGGGCAGATGGTCACGGCAAGTGACCGGGGCAGTCTCTGGGTGAACGGGCAGATGGTCACGGCAAGTGACCGGGGCAGTCTCTGGGTGAACGGGCAGATGGTCACGGCAAGTGACCGTGGCAGTCTCTGGGTGAACGGGCAGATGGTCACGGCAAGTGACCGGGGCAGTCTCTGGGTAAAGGGTTGGTACGACCTGTGGCGGCTGATGGTAGACGTGAGCTCCCAGGTGAGCAGGCGAGAGTCTCTGGATAAACGGGTGGTCACAGCATGTGACGGCGGAGCCTCCAGGAAGACCAACAGACAGGCGGCAGATGAGTGCTCCCAGGTGAGCGGGCAGAAGTCTCTGGACAGGCGGGTGGTCACAGCACGTGACGGCAGAGCCTCCAGGTAGGCTAGCAGACAGGCAGCAGATGAGCGCTCCCAGGTGAGCGGGCAGGAGTCACTGGACAGGCAGGTGGTCACAGCACGTGACGGCAGAGCCTCCAGGTAGGCTAGCAGGCAGGTAGCAGATGTGCGCTCCCAGGTGAGCGGGCAAGCTGGTCCATAGACAGACTGACAAGAGTTGGAAGGCAGACCGTCGGACCTCAGGCAAGCAGGCAGGTAGTTGATGTGCGCTCCCAGGTGAGCGGGCAAGCTGGTCCTTAGACAGACTGACAGGAGTAGTAAAGCAGACCGTCGGACCTCAGGCTAGCAGGCAGGTAGCAGAATATCAGGCAGGAATAAGACCGCAAGCTGGCAGGAATCTGGCAGGTATCTGGCAGGTAACTGGCAACGGGACCTGAGGGCTGAAGCAGAGTAGTGAACAGTGTAACAACATTGCTCGGGCACCTCCATTTTGGAGGAGGTGCCTTATATATGGTGAAGTCCTCCGGCCATTGGCCGGGGACTCCTTAGGACGGCGCGCGCGGCCCCTTTAAGAGGGAGGGAGAGCGCGCGCGCGCGCCCTAAGCACAGTGGCCAGGAAGGAGCGCGCGCTGCCAGCAGAGCGGGAGGAGGATGCCGGGCACGGAGCAGAGAGGTGAGGGGAACAGCGTCCCTTCCTAGCAGAGGGCAGGGACGCCGGCGCTACAGTACCCCCCCCATTAGGCCCCCCCTTTTTTAGGCCAGACAGAAATTTAGCAAGGATGAGCGGGGCATGGATGTTCTCCCGGGGCTCCCACGTTCTCTCCTCAGGACCAAACCCCTTCCAATCTACTAGAAAAAAGGTCTTTCCTCTTACCCTTTTGGTGGCAAGAATGTTCTCTACCTCAAACTCGTCCTCAGCAGAAACCGGAGCAGGAGGCGTACCTGTAGACTTGGAAAAAGAGTTAAGTACCACAGGTTTGAGGAGAGATACATGGAAGGAGTTAGGGATCCGTAAGTTGGCCGGGAGTTTCAATTTATAGGCCACCGGGTTGATCTGACTGATGACCTCCAGAGGACCGATGAACCGAGGCCCTAACTTGTAAGAAGGTATCTTGAGTCGGACATATTTAGATGAGAGCCAGACTTTATCTCCAGGACGAAATTGTGGAGGATCCAGGCGTTTTTTGTCAGCGTGTCTTTTCATCCGTTCGGACGACTGAAGGAGTGCGGATCGTGTACTCTCCCAAATGGAGGAAAATTTGCTAACGAGAGATTCCGCAGCCGGGTTGTCCACAGAGGTGGAGACAGGAAAAGGAATCCGAGGATGCTGACCGAAGACTACAAAAAACGGGGATTTGGAGGAGGATTCGCTCTCGTGATTGTTATAAGAGAACTCGGCCCATGGTAGGAGATCCACCCAGTCTGAATGATGGGCATTAACGAAGTGCCGGAGGTAACTGGTCAGGTTCTGATTGATCCGCTCCACTTGACCAATGGACTGTGGGTGGTAAGCGGAAGAGAAGTCCAGGGTGACGTCTAGCAGTTTACAAGTGGCTCTCCAGAAGCGTGAGGTGAACTGTACCCCACGATCCGACACGATGTGGAGGGGCAGGCCATGAAGACGAAAGATGTGACGAATAAAGTCTTTAGCTAGCTCGGGTGCAGACGGGAGGCCTGGCAGGGGAACGAAATGAGCCATCTTGGAGAAGCGGTCAGCGACCACCCAAATGACCGTACAACCGGCAGAGACTGGGAGGTCAGTTATAAAGTCCATTGCTATATGCTGCCAGGGGGCAGCAGGTACAGAAAGCGGAAGGAGGCAACCGGCTGGCAGATGTCTCGGAACCTTGTTGCAGGCGCAGGACACACAGGCAGAAACAAAGTCTATTACGTCCTTGTGCAGGGTAGGCCACCAGTAGTGCCGGGTAATAAGCTGGAGGGTCTTTTTCTGACCGGCGTGGCCAGCCAGTTTAGACGAGTGACCCCAGTGAAGGATCTTCTCCCGATCAGGTACTGATACGAACGTCTTTCCGGGAGGGAGACGATTTAGACTCACGGGAGCCACCTGCATTACTCTGGCGGGATCGATGATGTGTTTCGGATCTTCCTCGAGATCAGACACCAGAAAGGATCGGGACAAGGCGTCCGCCTTGACGTTTTTGTCAGCCGGGCGAAAATGAAGAACAAAATCAAAGCGAGCAAAAAACAAGGACCACCGGGCTTGGCGCGGGTTAAGTCTCTGGGCATGCTGGAGGTAAGCCAAGTTCTTGTGGTCAGTGTAAATTATTACCGGGTGAAGAGCCCCCTCGAGCAGGTAACGCCACTCCTCCAATGCCAGTTTGATGGCCAATAACTCTCGGTCTCCTATGGAATAATTGCGCTCTGAGGAGGAGAAGAGTTTAGAGAAGAAGCCGCAAGTTACCATCCTCCCGGAAGATGATTTTTGAGTAAGTACCGCTCCGGCTCCAGAGGAGGAGGCGTCAACTTCCAGGAAGAACTGCTTGTTGCCGTCCGGGCGATGCAGCACCGGGGCGGAAGAGAAGGCCTGTTTTAAGGAAAGAAAGGCCTCCTCTGCTTCGGGCGGCCACTCTTTGGGATTAGTACCCTTACGGGTGAGCGCGGAAATTGGGGCAGTCCGGGAAGAGAAGTGCGGTATGAAGAGGTGGTAGTAGTTGGCGAAGCCCAGGAACCGCTGAATGGCCTTCAACCCCTCCGGTCAAGGCCATTTCTCGATGGCAGACAGTTTCTCTGGATCCATTCGTAGGCCGGTCTGAGAAATAATGTAGCCCAAAAACGGAAGCGAGGTCTGCTCAAAGAGGCACTTCTCGTATTTAGCGAAGAGGTGATTCTGCCTGAGCCTGAGCAGGACCTGACGAACGTCCCTCCGGTGAGTCTGGAGATCCGGAGAGAAGACCAAGATGTCGTCCAGGTACACCACTACGCAGGAGTAGAGAAGGTCCCGGAAGATGTCATTGACCAACTCTTGAAAGACGGCAGGAGCGTTACAGAGACCAAAGGGCATTACCAGATATTCATAGTGGCCGTCCCGGGTGTTGAATGCCGTCTTCCATTCATCCCCCTGACGGATACGAGCCAGGTTGTACGCCCCACGGAGGTCCAGTTTGGTGAAGATTCTAGCCCCCCTCAGACGATCAAATAACTCTGGAATGAGCGGAAGGGGGTACTTATTCTTCACCGTGATCTGGTTAAGGCCTCTATAGTCTATACAGGGACGGAGAGAGCCGTCCTTCTTTTTGACGAAAAAGAAGCCTGCTCCCGCCGGGGAGGTAGATTTCCGGATGAATCCCCTGGCCAGATTCTCCTCAATATATTCGGACATCGACCGGGTCTCAGCAGCGGATAATGGATAAATACGCCCACGGGGAGGAGTAGTACCAGGTAACAGGTCGATAGGGCAGTCGTATGGTCTATGAGGGGGTAGTGTCTCTGCCTCCTTTTTATTAAAGACATCAGCATAAGACCAATAAGGAATCGGAAGTCCAGGTAGATTAGCTGGGGTAGGAGAAGGACGGACGGGATGGACGGGAACCAGACAGGTCTTATGGCAGTCCTGTCCCCAGCGAAGGACTTCTCCGGTCTGCCAGTCAAGCACGGGTGCATGTCTCTGGAGCCAAGGTAGACCTAGCAAGAGGGCGTGAGAGAGTCCAGGCAGAACATGAAAGGAGATACTCTCAGAATGCAGCATTCCCACCTGCAGAGTAATGGATTCGGTGATGAGTTGGATGGGGCGTGGTAAGAGACCCCCATCCACGGCAGCAACAGACAAGGGTACAGCCAGAGGTTTGGTGGGGATGCGGTATTTCTCTACCAGGGACTGTGAAATAAGATTCCCGGCTGCTCCAGAGTCAAGTTGGGCTAGTTCGAAATAACGGTTCTCCCCGCAGACGATTGAGACTGACAGCAGCAGAGATGGAGAGGATTTATTCTTGTCTAGGTCGACCTCTCTGAGCGAACCTAGACACAGGCGTTTCCCGACCTCTCCGGGTAGGCACGGATCCGGTGCTCCTTACTGCCACAGTAGAAGCAGCTCCCCTCGGCACGGCGTAAGTCCTGACGGGTTTTGACCATCTTGGTCTGGTCGACCTGCCTAGGCTCAGGAGAGTGTACCTGGGGAGAGACGGATTTCTGAAAAGTAGGAGCTAGACGTGGAAACCTCCTCTCACGGGTGACCTCTTTGGCACGCTCCTGGAACCGTAGGTCAATCCGGGTGGCAAGAGTTATTAGGTCATCGAGAGTGGTAGGAATGTCCCGACCGGCAAGTTCATCTTTAATACGGCCGGACAGACCCTCCCAGAAGACG
Organism: Phyllobates terribilis; assembly: GCF_046119375.1. Lineage (NCBI taxonomy): Eukaryota > Metazoa > Chordata > Amphibia > Anura > Dendrobatidae > Phyllobates > Phyllobates terribilis. The sequence goes on from NW_027362767.1 coordinate 59,087,803, forward strand.
GATACCAGAGCGTCGTTATCCCAGGCCAGCTCCGAGGCAAGGGTACGGAACCGTATGGCATATTGGCCCACGGTGAGGCTTCCCTGACGGAGGCGTAGCAGTGATGATGCGGATGAGGTCTTCCGTCCGGGTTCGTCGAAGACTCTCCGGAAAGCCATGAGAAAGGCAGGCAAGTCGGACACCAGGGGGTCTCCTCTCTCCCATAGAGGATTTAGCCAGGCCAGGGCCTCCCCGGTGAGATGGGACATGATGAAGGCAATTTTGGCCCGGTCGGAGTTAAACTGGTGGGACAGGAGTTCAAAGTGCAGGGTGCACTGATTTATGAAGCCCCGAGCCTGGGCGGAGTCGCCTCCGAAGCGAGGAGGTGCAGAAAGCCGGGGTAGGATACCATGGTATTAGTGGACAGCGGAGCTGCCGGATTGCGAGTCATGGCACTGGCGGAGGTTGCTGGTGGAGCAGTCAGAGTGTCCAGGCGAGAATTGGCATTCCGCAGGTGACCCAGGATGGACTCCTGTTGGGACCTCTGACGGGACAGTTCATGACACAGGTCCGAGAGCGAGGGAGCTTGGGTGCCACCTGGTTCCATGGCCCAAGCAAACTGTAACGGGTCTGGGAGGCGGAACCTCTGAGCTACTATACAAGGGGGCGGTCCTTGTAAGGGAGCGGGTGGCGACCAGGCAGGCAGTCACAGCAGGTGACCGGGACAGTCTCTAGAAGAACGGGCAGGAGGTCACGGCAAGTGACCGGGGCAGTCTCTGGATGAACGGGCAGATGGTCACGGCAAGTGACCGGGGCAGTCTCTGGGTGAACGGGCAGATGGTCACGGCAAGTGACCGGGGCAGTCTCTGGGTGAACGGGCAGATGGTCACGGCAAGTGACCGGGGCAGTCTCTGGGTGAACGGGCAGATGGTCACGGCAAGTGACCGGGGCAGTCTCTGGGTAAAGGGTTGGTACGACCTGTGGCGGCTGATGGTAGACGTGAGATCCCAGGTGAGCAGGCGAGAGTCTCTGGATAAATGGGTGGTCACAGCATGTGACGGCGGAGCCTCCAGGAAGACCAACAGACAGGCGGCAGATGAGCGCTCCCAGGTGAGCGGGCAGAAGTCTCTGGACAGGCGGGTGGTCACAGCACGTGACGGCAGAGCCTCCAGGTAGGCTAGCAGGCAGGTAGCAGATGTGCGCTCCCAGGTGAGCGGGCAAGCTGGTCCATAGACAGACTGACAAGAGTTGGAAGGCAGACCGTCGGACCTCAGGCAAGCAGGCAGGTAGTTGATGTGCGCTCCCAGGTGAGCGGGCAAGCTGGTCCTTAGACAGACTGACAGGAGTAGTAAAGCAGACCGTCGGACCTCAGGCTAGCAGGCAGGTAGCAGAATATCAGGCAGGAATAAGACAGCAAGCTGGCAGGAATCTGGCAGGTATCTGGCAGGTAACTGGCAACGGGACCTGAGGGCTGAAGCAGAGTAGTGAACAGTGCAACAACATTGCTCGGGCACCTCCATTTTGGAGGAGGTGCCTTATATATGGTGAAGTCCTCCGGCCATTGGCCGGGGACTCCTTAGGACGGCGCGCGCGGCCCCTTTAAGAGGGAGGGAGAGCGCGCGCGCCCTAAGCACAGTGGCCGGGAAGGAGCGCGCGCTGCCAGCAGAGCGGGAGGAGGACGCCGGGCACGGAGCAAAGAGGTGAGGGGAACAGCGTCCCTGCCTAGCAGAGGGCAGGAACGCCGGCGCTACAATACCACTATACAGTGAGCACATAATAGTGCCATACACACCCTATGTAATACCAATATATATAGCCCATGTAATATCACTATACAGTGAGCACATAATAGTGCCATACACACCCTATGTAATACCAATATACACAGCCCATGTAATATCACTATACAGTGAGCACATAATAGTGTTATACACACTATGTAATACCTATATACAGAGCCCACGTAATATCACTGGTCTACAGTCTACCATTGTACAAAGCCCATGTAATACCACACATACCCCATGTGTGACTGGCGGCTCCTGGGTCCCAATGCAAAATCTCTAATATGGGTCTGAACATCCAAGTCCCACTAATACTGAAGTCTCTTTGGGGGCAGAGAGGTGTTTGGCCACCCTCAGACACCAGGGCCACCCTCAGACACCATCTAACTTCATGGAAGGGGGAATACATTAGGAAATTACTGATTTCCGGTGATGGGTAGGAGTTTGTAGGGTTTCTGGGCTGGCAGCGGAGACTGACACTGCGCACACTGTGCGGCCATTATTTGGATCTGTGGACAGATTATCATTCAGCCCCATGCACGCGCCACCATCAGTGGGATATATGCCGAGGCTCCGGTTATTGGAAAAAATGTTGATATATTCTAATGCTGAACACGCAAAGTGAGTCACTTAAAGGGTTCAGTCAAGCACTAAGCAGAAATGTGTTGTAAAATTGGTCTGAAATGGGCTGGAAATGTTAATTCACCACCAGGGATTTTTTTCCAGCTCTCTGCCCAGTTAAGGGTAATTTAGTCCCGTTCTTTCTCTAGGTGCAGCTTCTTTAAGAAAGGAATTGATCGGGACCCCTGATTGCTTCGCATTGTATCAATATTAGGTGAGGCGGCTAAATGGATAATGTTGACTCCGTCATTTCCCACAATCCATTGTGCTGATATAACGACTTGCTGTGCAGTTCAATGCCAAACAACATGATATGCCCTATTATCTACCCAGATGGAAAACAGGTCTAGTAATGAATGTCGCGCACATCTGGACATGGCTTTCCCTATACCTCTCCGCAGTACCCATTATAAAGCTCCACTTTTCCGCCAGCGTTTTGTGTTCTGCCTAATTTAATCAGTGATACATAATAACTTGTTATGTGCCGTGTTCAGAATTTCAGGATGATGCTATTATATCCTTCACAGACAGATGCTATACCGCAGATGCATTAGGTAATGGTATGGGATTATGTCTCCATCTATAAACATACCTTCCAACACTTCAATTTTGGAAAATTTAAAGGGAAACCCGTCCACGTGTTTTAACAGATGTTTTTTCTCACAATAAAAATTATACCTTTTTGTTGCGCCAGTCTGGAGAAATCTAGCATAGAAGCCATATGCAAATCAGGCTGGAAGTGCAAAGGGGGCGTGGACTGCTTCTTCCAAATGCATTGACACACCCAGACACACAGTCTTCTGCACTAGATTTCTCATGACTGGTTCCTTGGATGTCTACATAAAAAAAGGTATCATTTTCATTGCCTATACAGCCATACCGTTACTTCCATATGCACAAAAAGGTGCGGACAGGTTCCTGTTAAAGGGGTTGCCACAAATGAGTAGGTAACTACCAATCCACAAAATAGCTGGTAACATGCAGATCACTAGCTGTGGCCCCCCGAGAAAGGGATTCTGAGATTGGGGTTCTGAAACGCCTTGTTGGAATGGAGCGGTAACACTCATCTGTCTCCGAAAGTCCCACCGACAATGCACAGGGCAGTGAGGCAAATACGCAACCACATGCTACATGCTAATGGGCATTTCAGAGCCCAGATCTTGGGATTGGTGGGATCCTAGCCATCAGCAAATTATCATCCAATCCCTTTAGGCTCTCTGCCCCAGAAATGCCACTTTGACGCAAATTTGTATATATGCCACGCTGATTTGAGATCGACATTGAAGTTTGTATAGTCTTACTGTGTTTGCATGGGTTTTATATTAATACTCCACTAAAAAAAAATATAAAAACATTGGCTTTGTATGCAATTGGTCCTAGTGGGAGGGTTATTAGATTGTGAGCTCTTCTGGGAACAGAACTCGTGAGGTCCCCAGCGAAGAAGATCGCCTTGTTGTGGTTGCTGGGCACACATGGATTGGCCAATTCATGTGCTAAGTATCTTCATTTTTTCCTATTTTCTAGAGCATTAATGCAATTCCAATTTCATATATTTCATGCTATGGTGTTACACAGTGCAACTTTGTTATTTGTTGTTATATATGCAGATGGCTACTCTTAGTATGTACCTGTTCACACCTGTTCAGTTTGGAAGGGACCTTCAGTCTTTTGATATTTGTATACATAGGCTCTCTGACCAAGTACTCCACCCATCAGCCTATGGTGGTTTTAATAACAGCAGGATCCTACCTACCCATATATTTGTATGCTATTCAGCCCAGGAGAGGAAACACATTAAGCTAGGTTCCCAGCAAAGAAGATCGCCTTGTCATGGCTACTGGGCATACATGGATTGGCCAATTTATGAGCTAAGTATCTTCGTTTTTTCCTATTTTCTAGAGCAGTAATGCAATTCCAATTTCATATATTTCATGTTTACATGCTATAGCACTACAGAGTACAACTTTGTTATATATAGAGATGGCTACTCTTAGTATGCACCTGTTCACACCTGTTCTGTTTGGAAGTGACGTCTTTTAATACTTCTGGGAACATAGACTGATGTTAATGGTGATCATTTTTGTACTGTGATGCAGAATATACTGGCTCTATATAGGCAAAGGGAAATATACAGTGCTGGCCAAAAGTATTGGCACCCCTGCAATTCTGTCAGACAATACTCAGTTTCTTCCTGAAAATCATTGCAATCGCAAATTCTTTGGTATTATTCTCTTCATTTAATTTGTCTTCAATGAAAAAACACAAAAGAGAATGAAGCAAAAATCAAATCATTGATCATTTCACACAAAACTCCAAAAAAGGGCCAGACAAAAGTATTGGCACCCCCAGCCTAATACTTGGTTGCACAACCTTTAGCCAAAATAACTGCGAACAACCGCTTCCGGTAACCATCAATGAGTTTCTTACAATGCTCTGCTGGAATTGTAGACCATTCTTCTTTGGCAAACTGCTCCAGGTCCCTGATATTTGAAGGGTGCCTTCTCCAAACTGCCATTTTGAGATCTCTCCACAGGTGTTCTATGAGATTCAGGTCTGGACTCATTGCTGGCCACCTTAGAAGTCTCCAGTGCTTTCTCTCAAATCATTTTATAGTGCTTTTGGAAGTGTGTTTTGGGTCATTGTCCTGCTGGAAGACCCATGACCTCTGAGGGAGACCCAGCTTTCTCACACTGGGCCCTACATTATGCTGCAAAATTTGTTGGTAGTCTTCAGACTTCATAATGCCATGCACACGGTCAAGCAGTCCAGTGCCAGAGGCAGCAAAGCAACCCCAAAACATCAGGGAACCTCCGCCATGTTTGACTGTAGAGACCGTGTTCTTTTCTTTGAATGCCTCTTTTTTTTTCCTGTACACTCTATGTTGATGCTTTTTCCCAAAAAGCTCTACTTTTGTCTCATCTGACCAGAGAACATTCTTCCAAAACGTTTTAGACTTTCTCAGGTAAGTTTTGGCAAACTCCAGCCTGGCTTTTTTATGTCTCGGGGTAAGAAGTGGGGTCTTCCTGGGTATCCTACCATACAGTCCTTTTTCATTCAGACGCCGACGGATAGTACGGGTTGACACTGTTGTACCCTCGGACTGCAGGGCAGCTTGAACTTGTTTGGATGTTAGTCGAGGTTCTTTATCCACCATCCGCACAATCTTGCGTTGAAATCTCTCGTCAATTTTTCTTTTCCGTCCACATCTAGGGAGGTTAGCCACAGTGCCATGGGCTTTAAACTTCTTGATGACACTGCGCACGGAAGACACAGGAACATTCAGGTCTTTGGAGATGGACTTGTAGCCTTGAGATTGCTCATGCTTCCTCACAATTTGGTTTCTCAAGTCCTCAGACAGTTCTTTGGTCTTCTTTCTTTTCTCCATGCTCAATGTGGTACACACAAGGACACAGGACAGAGGTTGAGTCAACTTTAATCCATGTTAACTGGCTGCAAGTGTGATTTAGTTATTGCCAACACCTGTTAGGTGCCACAGGTAAGTTACAGGTGCTGTTAATTACACGAATTAGAGAAGCATCACATGATTTTTCAAAGGGTGCCAATACTTTTGTCCACCCCTTTTTTAGGTTTGGTGTGGAATTATATCCAATTTGGCTTTAGGACAATTCTTTTTGTGTTTTTTTCATTGAAGACAAATTAAATGAAGAGAATAATACCAAAGAATTTGTGATTGCAATCATTTTCAGGAAGAAACTGAGTATTATCTGACAGAATTGCAGGGGTGCCAATACTTTTGGCCAGCAGTGTATAGACCCATCAGAACCCTATCTGTTAAGTATACCTTAAAGTTAAAGGGGTTAACCTGCCCCTCGTGCCTGTTACTGATCACAAGGAAACCTGCGGGGCCGTACTCCTCCATATGAGTGATATTCGCAACAGTAAAAGTTATCAACTATCCAATGTAAGGTTGGGTTGTTTTCTTCACAACATGGAAGTTTATAATCGTTTTAGTCTCTTTCCTTCTTGACTTGGTCTCCCAGTAATCTGCAACACTAAATCCAACTTCCATCTTCAGTTATGACTAACTACTAGTCACCTCTTGATTTCGGGGTTGCATAGTAGTGGCTACCTACTATTTAGAGATTTTACTCATCTACTAGTTGAGCAAAAAATATTTTCAGGACCCTGGTCCAGCGGCCATGTCAGTAATTTGTGGACCAGAGCTCTGAGAACCTCCTACAATATCCCTAGCGCCTCTTCTGAACTGCAGGTCCCAGCAACATTGCGCCACAATGTAATTATGTTGCAGGGCATATTAATCGAAAGAAGCACTGGGGGTAGGTAGTAGGAAGTTTGAAGTGCTCTGGTTCGGTAGCCACAGACTACAGACTCGCCAACCGGACCAGGGTCTTGCAAATATTTTTTGCTCAACCCTACTCTCTACATATTGTATCCAGCATGCACAGGAGCCGGTCTCCAAAATGAGACAACCTGTAAGCAGGGTTGGGGCTGTTAAAGGAATTAGAAAAACATGTCTGCCTTTTTCCTGTAAGAAATTATATATTTTTAAATTGCACCCCCCCCTACATTTGAGCCTTAGTCTGCTGCCTAGTCCGTCTACCCTTGCATGATCTTACTATGTGCATACTGCTGGATTCGGAAACACACATTACAGTTCTGATGGCGATTTTACAGAAGATGAAACATTACTTTTATGAACCATTCATCTCTCTGTAGGAACAGCGTCTAGACTGGAGAATGAATGCTTAAAGCTATTTAGCATAATAAAGCCCCGATAGTATCATGATGTGACTGAGGCCGTGCTATGATAAGTCTGGAGGTGCAGTCCCCGCACTACTCCGCTGCTCCGTTATATGGCGTTTCCCGTGCTGAGAGCCTGGTAAGTGACTGTATCCGCACAGATTTACTGCCCCCGTCATGTCGTGTTAGAGGTGCTCTCAGCAGATAATGTGATACTTGTTGGAGAGACTTTCACACATTTAGCGGCTATTATTACGCCTTTTTCAGCGGGTCCATCAGGTCGTAACATTTCATTTTGAGTTTTTACGTCTGACATGTTAATGCAGTGTTAAAAGGAGAAAAGTGATTTAATTTCTATTTGGATTCATGTTTAAAATGCCCAAAGCTTTTTCACTAATAGTAAAATTAAAGGATGTTTTCATTAAATGTGTTGCTCTAAAGTAACTTCCCTTAAAATATTTCTGTACATAATTTGCCAATTGCTCTCTATGGGTTATGATGACCTTAAAAAGGGTTTTCTACCGTTTTTTTTATTTTAAGGTATAGCCCTAAAGTGCTGTCAGCATAATGAACAGCACCTACACACCTGCTGATGTCCCGCCGCTCCTCCGTCCCGTTGGCCGGGGCCCTCGCTGATCTCCTTTCCTTCTCTTCCAGCGTTGTCGGTGTGTGACTGATGGCTGCGGTGGAAAATCAGGAGCCATCCAAGAAGGAAAAGATGAAGCGGAGACCGGTAGGAAACCTAGACAGCGGGATGGAGTAGCGACAGGGGAACACCAGGTGAGTTAGGTGCAACCTGTCCAGGGGCCCAAGAGGTAAGGGGGCCACCTCTACCTCAAAAGCAGGTAGACTTGTGCATTATCATGAGCTATTGGACTGCAAAGGGCCCATATACAGCCCTCGCACAGGGGCCTCTTCAGTCTATGTCCTCCAATGAGTTTGGTATAATACGAGTTATACCTAAAATAAAAGGAAGGGGTGGAAAACCCCCTTAAAGGGGGTCTACATGTACAACCAATATTTTTATACTGTACCATTGTGTCTAAAATTAAAAAAATAAGCCATTTTGTAAATAATCGTGATTATTGTTATTATACCTTGTGTATATAACTCTTATATAGACTTGTGCCTCCATAGTTACAGACTACAAAAAGATCCTTTGTAGTCTGATCACATCTAATACTCATCTACTGAAGGTGCCCAATTATATTTCTCTCATATTCATCTATCATCTATCCATCGTATCTATCAATACATCCTTCTATGTATCCATCCATTTCCTACGTATCCTATATTTATATATCCAACCATCACATATCTAATTACCAATTCATCTATCCCATATCTATCAAGCTATACAGCCCATATCTATCCACCCAATCTCCATCCATCCCATATCTAAATTATCTATTCATCTATCCATACATTCCATAGCTAATTATCTATTCATCTCATATCTATCCATGCATCCCATGCCTATCAATCTATCATCCCATATCCAGCCAACTCCTATTCATCAAATATATATATCCATGGATCTGTATCTGTGGCTCTCTCCCCATGGATCTCTTGTCTAACATCTATCCATCCATCACTTCTACAAAGTTTTTTTTACAAACTTTTGTATAAATGTCCATTGATCAGCTCACATTTGTACCAGCCTATGTCTGTACATGAACACATATGCATGAAAAGGAATGACAAATGGTTTTGAAACCAGCTCTCATCACTCTTCTTCATGCGGTTCATGTGGTTATGTCTGTCCGTGAAGATGCGGCAGCGTGTCAATCTAGTGACGCGATTCAAAAATACATCTCTGACCACAAATATTTGCTGCATTGCTTATATGCAGTGATCCTGCTCCATATGACCTGCACACATATATCTGGGCATTATATGGGAGCTAAATATATGTATTATTCATCTGATGGGTAATTGTACAGAATTCCTGCCTGAATATCTACTAGTGATGAGCGCCAGTACTCATTACTTGAGTTTGCCGAGGGTGCTCGGTAATGCACAGAGTATCGCGGGTGCTTGAGTGACATGTTCAAGTCTCCGCAGCCTCATGTTTCGCGACTTTTAAGACAGCCACAAAACATGCGGGGATTGCCCATGTTTGTCAGGCATTCCTCGCATGTTTTGTGACGGTCTAAGGCTATGTGCCCACGATGCAGAAATGAAGCAGAAAATTTCTGCAGCATTTCTGCATCTCCCTGGCAGAAAAAACGCATGCAGATTGTGCATGCGTTTTTCCTGCAGAATACATGCGGATCCACATGCGGGTTCACATGCGTTTCCGCATGCAGATTGACAAGCGCTTTCCAGGCGATTTTAGCATCAATTGGAAAGTGCTTGACAGCTAGGTCACACTGTATAAATCCATGCAAACGGCATGGATTTATACAGTGTGAACTGTAAAAATTAAAACAAATAAAGCTATACTCACCCCCGATGTCCCGGCGTGGCTGCAGCGCTCGTTCCTGTCTGGTTCCCGGCTGCCGGCATATTGCGAGACAGAGCGGTGAAGGGCCTGCGGTCACATGACTGTGACGTCACCGCAGGTCCTCAAGCGATGCCGGCATTCAGAGAGAAGACGCCGGACAGGTGAATATAACTTTATTTGTTATTTTATTCTTTTTTTACAGGTACAATGGTACCCAGGTCTGGAGGAGAGTCTCCTCTCCTCCAGAACTGGGTACCATCCGCACATAGAGACGCATAGAAGCCGCTTGTAGAAATGTACAGTCGCGGTTTCTATGCGTTTCAATGCAAGTCAATGGCGGGAGTTCCGCTGCGCTACCGCAAAATTAAATGACATGCTGCGGATTTTTGTACGCAGCATAAACGCTGCGGAAAAATCCGCAGCATGTGCATAGAACATGCGGAATCCCCTTGGAGACCATGGGGTGCGGATTACCTAGCGTTTAACAAGCGTTTACGCTGCGGAAATTCCACAGCATAAACGCTTGAAAAACGCTACGTGGGCACCCAGCCTTACAGCCGCGGAATATGCAGCTGCGGGGACTTTAACATGTCACTCGAGCACCCGCGATACTCGGTGCATTACCGAGCACCCTCGGCAAACTCGAGTAACGAACACTTGTGCTCATCACTAGTATCTATGTTTCATCCATTCATTCATCCATCTTCCACTTTCCAAGAACTTGATATTGCTGTAGTTTAGGGATTAAGACTCTTTTATATGAGCAGAAAATTGGCTGAGCGAGTGTTGGTGGCAATATTTGTTTCTGATCATTGGACTGTGTCAGCAGGTAAGCAAAACAATTGTTCATCAGCTGATCATATCTTTATATGGTCTAAGATATAACAACAAACAGGGATATGCCGATAACAATATTTACCAGTTCTCCATTTTGTCCATTTTTGAAAATCCACCAACAAAACTCTTACCAATGTTATTGCCATGAGTCTGGCTGGATGAAATCTTACTAATGTTGGATTCATTCTTCCTTTGTGCACCATGATTGCACTTGATATTGTGTTGTAATGTTGCACTTTATTTGCTGCAACATTTGTATGTGCTTGTGTTTTAGGGAAGCAAGCATAGAGATATGGCATCAAGAGAGGTCGTCTGGCCCGGAAGCCCTGGATTGTATCCCTGAATAGCAAGTGGGTGGTTCGGGACTTCTAAGAATCCATGTGGGTATGACATGTACGTTGCCTGTGAGCATAGCGAATTGGTGGTGTTGCACAGAACATGTGATGTGTCCATTCACACTTAAGCTGGATTTTGCCTCCATTTCGGGTCAGTTACAGAGGGTACAGATGCAGGTGACACCTAAGATGTTGAATAAAATGTGTAAACTTTAACCTGGGTGTACACTCGAAGATACAGTGTGTCACCTTTGCTAAGTATCGTGGAGGCTTTCTGTGGCTCTCTGCATGTGAAAGACAGGCCACCCGGTAAGTAGGGTTGCTGAAGAAACCATGTCTGAAAACCTTTGCTTATGGGCAACCTAGACGGGAGCAAGAGCGAGTGTGTATAGCCGGCTTGCTGCAGAAACTGAGGTGGAGGGGTGCTGCCTTCCTGAGGGGTGATAGTAGACCTCTGAAGCCTGTGTGAAAAGTAAAAAGAAATAAAGTCGACGGCTGGTCTACATACGTTGCCCACCCAGGAGGAGACCAAACTGTTGGGAAGGAAGTATCACCTCTTCTAGATAGGAAAAAAGCAGAGAGGATTGAAAAAAACTCGGTGGAGAACTTGGCTTGACTAGGCTTGTGTGAATGTAGCAGGATGGAACCATGCCGGAATAAAATGTGGCTATCGTGAACGCAGAGGCACCTGAGAGGACTGGCCACTCTTCTTTACTATTTGAGCAACATTTAAGCCAAGTGTCAGTCCAACTGGAAGATTCTTCCATAAAATATCCTGTTGACTTTTTTTTTTTTTTTTACATCTGTGAGCCTGAGTAGCCTCATATCCACTCAGGGGTGCATAACCCCAAATGATCCCCGTGTTACAATATTGCGGGTCAGATTTTATGTCAACCCCGTTCCAAAGTAGGTGTTCGGGTTGGTTCCTGTGAGGTTTGAGAGTGTTCTTCTGGGGCGAGACTTAAATGTCTATGAGCGCAACTTTTTGGAGAAACCCGCAAATGATAATAGCCACCATGAAACTTGTGATTTAGCGGATGACTGTGTGCAAGAACTGGTGGCTATCCTGTGAAGCCTCGCCTTGTGAACATTGGGGGCGAAAACATTCGAATGCGCTTTTGAAGAATCCCGTTAACTTTTGCTCAGAGGCAAATTCTATAGATAAAATATCATTCCCTATTGTTATCGAACTTTTTAGAGACGTCACCCCTACTTGTGTGTTCCATAATTTTGCTTTAAATGTCTGTCATGGTGTCCCTTTGTTTAGATACCCGTGTGCGTAATGGGGAATGTGCCATCTTGACAGCAGGTCTTAAATAGTAAGTCATTAACATTTTCTCAGACATTTACACCCTCTCCTCGTCTTTCTTCAGGTGCTACATCATTCTTCTCAATGGCAAATTAATGCTTCCTACAAAATCTATTTCTCATCTCCTCTATCTTCTTTTTACGCCGACAAAGATTTTTTTCAGTGCTGAGGTAATTTAGCGGGTCAATATAAAACATGATGTGTTTTCCTTCTCGACTTAAAAAGGGAGAAAAAAAAAAAAAACAAAGAAATAAAAATCGTATCAGGTCTAACTGCAACTTTGTCAGTCAGATGTTCAACAGCTCACAATTGGTCTTTTATTTCAGGGGAGGGAGAAAAAAAAATGTAATGAAAAGAACATTTCGAAACCAATTTTCAGAATCCTTTCCCCTTAGGGCTTGGAACGGTAATGTAAATCTTCACCAAAAAGCAATAGTCACACATTGAATGAAATTGTAGATCCAATCACTCACTGACACTCACACAGGAAGACTGAGATGATTGAAATTAGTCTACCTGTCATTTGCTCTGCATTTTCTCTCAATTTGTTGCGCCACGAGAATAGATAGAAATTTTATAGTCAACCTCATTTAACCTGTTTTTATGTCTTTCCTAAATGGGTCCCTCATAAACTCCGTGGATTCTAGCTACCAGGGAGATTAAATGGATTTTTTTATTTTATTTTTTAAAGGGGAAAATATTTCTCTTTTTTTTTTTACAATTTTTTAGCTAACTATATCCATTTTTTGATTGTACATATTTTTTATTCTGTTTTTTGGTACAGTCATCTAGCCTGAGCTGTTACTCACAATTTCAGCAATTCGCTTTACAGCATATGCCTCAGCATCATGAAGTCCATCAGAAAAGGTCTCATTAAGTCCAGGGGTATTATATAGGTTAAACTGAGTTTGTCAGCACAAAATGACTGTTCAAACCAAGCACAGGCACTCAGTGCACTTTGGCTGAGCAGTTCGGTGCTCCTTCCTACTTATTTGCTTTCCATCCATCTTCACCCTCTTCTTTCTTGATTGACAGCTCTGGTTTTACAGGAGCCAGAGATCTATGGAAAACAAGCAGGTGGGAAGATGCACTGAACTACTCCGCAAGGCCAAGGATACACCGAGCACCTATGCTTGGTTTGAGCAGTCATTTTAAGCTCACAAACTCCCTTTCAACAAATGGTCACCTATTCACTGGAGAGATGATGATAACTTAAATCAGAGTGGTTCTAATTACGAGGACCACCACTAATCACTAGATCCAGGTCCTAATAAGTACCTTAGATTTTAAATAGAGCAGCAGGGCTTATGAGCGACTATCACGCCAATCTACTTCTCCTGGCCATAATCACCTCATTCTGTGGTTGTTCCAGTGATTGTACCTACACTGATCTATCTAGAACATAAATCATATTTGTAGAAAGCAGAATATCTCTTGAATTTGTAGTGAATTTGAATAGTTTAGAATCGATGCACTCATCTTTTTATGCAACTACATGAAAAACTGTTATTTGGCCAATCTTAGGCACTGTTATTGAGCAGAAAGGTATAGTTTTTGTAACTAGGTATTGTATTACAGTAGGCACCGAACAAGGTAGATACAGTACAGACCAAAAGTTTGGACACACCTTCTCATTTAAAGATTTTTCTGTATTTCCATGACTATGAAAATTGTACATTCACACTGAAGGCATCAAAACTATGAATTAACACATGTGGAATTATATACTTAACAAAAAAAGTGTGAAACAACTGAAAATATGTCTTATATTCTAGGTTCTTCAAAGTAGCCACCTTTTGCTTTGAGGACTGCTTTGCACACTCTTGGCATTCTCTTGATGAGCTTCAAGAGGTAGTCACCGGAAATGGTTTTCGCTTCACAGGTGTGCCCTGTCAGGTTTAATAAGTGGGATTTCTTGCCTTATAAATGGGGTTGGGACCATCAGTTGTGTTGTGCAGAAGTCAGGTGGATACACAGCTGATAGTCCTACTGAATAGACTGTTAGCTGCTTTTTTCTTGCCATAATACAAATTCTAAGTAAAGAAAAACGTTGGAACGAAAGCACAAATTCGCATCCAACGCCCCACAGGCCACAGTCCTAAATTCGCACATTTCACGACTGCTTGCATTGGAAATGCTGCCTTTTAGGCTGGTGGAGACGGAATCCTTCCGCAACCTTATGGCGGTGGCCGTCCCTCGGTACTCGGTCCCCAGCTGACACTATTTTGCACGGTGTGCCATCCCCGCACTACACAAGCACGTGTCCCAAAACATCTGCCGTGTCCTCAACAACGCAGTTACTGGGAGAGTCCACCTGACAACGGACACGTGGACAAGTGCTTGTGGCCAGGGACGGTACATCTCCCTGACGGCACACTGGGTAAACATAGTGGAAGCCGGGACCCAGTCGGACCTTGGGACGGAACACATCCTCCCCACACCGAGGATTATGGGCCCTATGTCAGTCAGAGTTGCCCCCACAGTGTACAGCTCCTGTGCATCATCCTCCTCCTCCTCCTCATGCTCAGCCTCCATCTCAGATATCACCACATCAGTTGCAAGCTGGAAGCACTGCAGTACTGCCTCAGCCAAGCGGCAACAGGCTGTGCTGAAACTCAAGCTTAGGTGAGAATCCTCACACTGCTTGTGAGTTGTGGACAGCTGTGAAAGAGCAGGCAGATCTGTGGCTGAGACCGCTGAACCTACATCCAGGCATGGTAGTGTGTGACAATGGCCGTAACCTGGTGGTGGCTCTGAGGCGAGGCGAGATCACACACGTACCATGCCTGGCTCATGTGCTTAACCTCGTGGTTCAGCGGTTTCTTAAATTGTACCCAGAGTTGCCAGATCTGCTCGTCAAAGTACGCCGCCTGTCAGCTCATTTTCGGAAGTCGGCTACAGCTTCTGCTGCCCTTGCTGTGTTGCAGCAGCGTTTGCATCTTCCGGCACACCGACTGGTGTGTGATGTCCCCACACGTTGGAACTCTACCCTCCACATGTTGCAAAGGATTTGTGAGCAGAAGAGAGCAGTTGTGGCGTACCAGCTGCCACAAGGCCGTCGATATTCAGGTCAGACTCCACACGTAAGACCTCAGGAGTGGACCTGGATGTCTGACATATGTACCATCCTGACAAACTTTGAGGATTCCACCAAGATGGTGAGTGGTAATGACGCCATCATTAGCGTCAGCATCCCACTTGTCTGTCTTTTGCAACGCTCTCTGCAGAGAATTAAAGAGGAGGCATTGTAGCCAGAGTATGAGGAGATGGATCAAGAAGCCGTAGCGGGCGATTACACACAGCCCAGCCTCATCTCATCCCAATGTGCATTGGGGGACAATGAGGGAGAGGAGGAGGAGGAAGAACAGGAGCTGGTATCATGCGCAGTAGACGGTATTACCTGTACAACTGTCATACCGTCGGTTCAGCGTGGGTGGCCTGAGGACAGGGGGGAGGAGGAGGAGGAGGACATGGTCAGTCGTCATCTTGGTGAGGACACGGAAGTCTTTCCCGTTACCAGTCTGGCACGCATGGCTGACTTTATGTTACGCTGCCTTAACCGTGACCCTCGCTTCAAAATGTTGGGTGACAGTCATTACTGGTTGGTGACACTTTTAGACCCCTGCTACAAGGAAAACTTTCACTCTCTTATTCCTGAGGTGGAGAGGTCTACAAAAATGGAGCAGTACCAGAAGGCCATGCTGCAGAACTGTTAAAAAAATTCCCATCTGAACACGCTAGCGGCAGAGGTCACAGTTCGTTGCCCAACCAAGGCGTACAGGCGAGAGAGACGCAACTCCAATCCAGCAGAGGCAGGGGAACACTGTCAACGTTCTGGGACAGTTTTCTGAGACCCGACCAGCTTACAGGCACTGAGGTGCGGGGTACTCTCACAAGGAGTGGAAAGTTTCAAAAGATGGTGAGGGAGTACCTTGCCGACCGTACCAGCGTCCTCCGTGATTCCTCTGTGCCTTTTAATTATTGGGTATCCAAGCTGGACACTTGGAATGAACTCGCTCTGTACGCCTTGGAGGTCCTGGTCTGCCCTGCCGCTAGCGTGTTATCGGAGCATGTTTTTAGTGCTGCTGGGGGAATTATAACTGATAAGCGCACTCGCCTGTCAACTGACAATACTGACAAGCTGACCCTTATCAAAACGAACAAAGGGCTGGATTGGGCCAGACTTCTCATCACCACCGAATGACAACAGAGTAACATAAAGTCAAATCCACTGTGTTATTTCGGGAGGTGTATTCCCATGCACCGCTTCACACCCACACATGGGTGGGAATTGGATGTTTTGCCCCCAGCAGTTCGCCCCCAGCAGTTCGCCCCGGGGTACATTTCGCTCCCGCACATTTCGTCCCCAGCATTTGGCCTCCAGGATGTTTTGCCCCCGCACATTTCACCCCCGCACATATCGCCCCCAGTTCGTAACCGGTCCGGGGGCGAAACGTGCGGGGGCGAATCTTCCTGGGGGTGAAATGTGCAGGGGCGAAATGTACCTGGGGGCAAACTGATGGGGGCGAACTGCTGGTGGCGAAACTTCCTATAACCCACATGGGTATACGCTTCCTCATTTCGGCTGTTTTTTGCTCTTCTCCTTATCCTCAGCCTCCACCACCACTATACCACCAGGGTGACCGTGGTCCGTGTTGCCAGCATTGCAAGAGTTCCTCCGTCCTAATTTTTGTCAGCTTTTGCTTGGAAGGCATAGGCAAAGACTATGGGAGATCCACTCCCCAATAATGGGAATAATGTTTTTAATATGCTGTACTGCATGGCTCTTGTAAGGGGCATTAAAATCGTCTTGTTAAGCTACTGTTACCTCCACGTCTCTTCCAAGGGGCATTAAAACTGTCTTGTTAAACTACTGTGACCTCCACGTCTCTTCCAAGGGGCATTAAAACCGTCTTGTTAAACCACTCTGAACTCCACAGCCCTTCCAAGGGGCATTGAAATGTTGTTTTTAATTACCTCTAACCTCCATGACTCTTCCAACGGGCATTGCATTTCCTCCTAATTTTAGTCAGCTTTTGCTTTTCAATGCATAGGCGAACACTAAGGGAGACCTACTCCTTAATAATGGGTAGAAGGTTTTTAGTATGCTGTAATCCACGTCTGTTTCAAGGGGCATTGCAGTTCCTCATAATTTTTGGAAAGCCTTCCATTCACTGCTTAGGCCAACAGTGTACAGGAGACCCAGTTGCTATAAATGGAAAAAACGGTTTAGTTAAGGCCCTCTGACCTCCATGTCACTTCCAAGGGGCATTGGAGTGCCTCGAAATTTTTGGTAGGCATTGCACTCACTGTATGCCCTATAACTGTGTAGCCGAACCGCTCCTTTTGGTACAGAAACATATATCCTACAAGACATGTGTGGTTGACTGGCCTGATATTGATGTGAATGGTCCCTGTTCCTCCTGCTCTTTCTCCTTTGCCACCACCTCATCCATCATTCATCACCTGAAGCTTTGTTTTAACGGGAGTCATAGAACTGGGATAGTAGCAGGAAAACATCCAGCAATCCTCGGAGGAGGTAGGATATGCGCCAAAACGCTGACCACCTCAGGCCTAGCCGCTACTACATATGTGACGCCCTGCTGCGCATGGAGCCACAGATCCTGGAGGGGTGCATTTCAGGATTTCTCCACAAGAGGCTCTCAGAGCATACACACACCTCCACCCTACCTCTGACCACCAGAGGGATCCCCGATAGGAATATAAATACGGAGGGTGGAGCTAGGCAGAGTCAGTCTGTGAGTTAGTTCTCCTCAGGAAGTGAGTGGAGACAGAACAGTCTGGAGTCCACAGCCAGTTCCTGCAGAGTGAGACACAGAGAAACAGGTCAGTCTGCAGTGGAGCTCAGTCAGACTCAAGCAGCTCAAGTTAAGTGAGCTAGGAGCACTGCTGACACTCAGAGAGCAGCAGAAGAGGCAGCCAGCTAACTGCCAGTGTGTATAGCCTAGTGAAGGCCCGAGTAGGCCAAAGGCTAGAGGAGTGAGTAGCATTGGGGGCAGAGGAGCTTTATCAGCTCACCCCAGAAACCATATACCGGACACCGGGTCCGAGTCTGCAAGGATTCTTTACACCCAGCAGAAGACAACCAGAACCCCTGGCGAACTACATTTCCCAGGAATACCAAACGCTGACTGTTATACCAGGGTCAGGAGTTACCGAGGCCCCATATACCAGGGAGTGTGCACTCCAACAGAAGGCCCTACCACAGGATCAGCCGGTGCAGAACAGAGACTAAGTTTGGCCTAGCTCCAGGCAGGCCAGAGACTAACACTAAGCGGCGAAGAAACAGGAGGCCCTACACCTGCTCACTGGGGAGAGTCCTGCAGTGCACCCCTCACCCTACAGCGCTCCGGACGGTACCTGCATTTCCACCAGTAAAAGGTACAGAAGCAAACCGTGTGTGTGTGTCCCCTGTCCTTCCTTGGACCCGGCTGGGTCACCGCCATATCGTGCACCTCGTCAAACATCGCTGCCCTGAGGCCTAGCTCCACCTGTGGGGAGCTACACCATCAAAGCTGCCGTAACACCGGCCTCAGTGGACTGCCGCAGCGTTGGTGATCCTCACCAGACACCACAGGGGGCGTCACGAACTTTGACATTTTATTTTCCCCTTCTTTTTTTTTTTTTTTTTTAAGAGAGACCCCAGGGTACGGGCCCGGGAGCCGACCACCGCGACATTCCCCCCCCCCCAAGACCAGGCATTAAGGCCCAGGCGCCGAGTAGTCCCCATCCCCTGGGAGCCACACATACATGCGCTTGCATTCCAAGGAACAGAAAGCTAAGGAGATGGATGGCCTCATGATCATGAATAATTTACTCGTTGTGTAGGAGGCCGACCACTGCTGCTGTCTACCTTCTGAACTTTGTGTTGAATGATTTACCCAGGACCCGCAATCCTCTATATCTGGAGGACGTGTTGCATCCCAGTGTCCAACTGTGTCCCGGCTTCCACAATATTAACCCAATGTGAAGGCGTCAGTGAGATGGACCATCCCTGGCCACATTCACTTGTCCATGTTTTTGTGGTTAGGCTGTCCTTCCCATTAAATGCACTGGGGAAGGCACAGGTAATGTTTTGGTATGCACGCTTGTGTATAGGGTGCACCGAGACAAACAGGGGCGGCTGGGAACTGTTTATGGCCACCCGGCCACCCCCAGGCGGCTGGGGACCAAGTGTGGACACTCGGCCGCCCCCTGGCGGCTGGGGACCAAGCGTGGACACCCGGCCGCCGGGCGGCTGGGTACGGAGTATGTATACCAGGCCGCCAACGCAGCCATGACATGGTGGCCGGCGTCTGCCTCCACAAGCCTAAAAGGCCTCATTTCAAGTGCAAGCAAGCTATCAGTATGGTATTGAAGCCTGGGGGTGGGTGGGTGTCAGGCTGCACACTTATGCTTGCATTCCAAGAAAACAAAGCAGATGTTAACTTCTATCATCATCATCATCATCATCATCATCATACTCCTCACCTTGCCACTCTCAACTCCCCTGATGGAGAAGCCAGGGCCCACCGGAGGAGTCTGGTTGTCTGGTGGGCTCGTCCAATGCTGCCCTAAAGCAGGCCAGGCTAAGAAAAAAGTGTGGGGAAGGTTACCGGGACAAATAGTGGCGGCTTGGGACTGAGTATGGAGAGCTCGCTGCCGAAGCAGCCGAAGCAGCCATGAGTTAGTGGCCAGCTTCGACCTCCTCCAAACTAAAGCTATCAGTATGGTATTGAAGCCTGGGGGTGTGTGGGTGGCAGGCTGCACACTTATGCTTGCATTCCAAGAAAACAAAGCAGATGCTAACTTCTATCATCATCATCATGCTCCTCACCTTGGCACTCTCAACGCCCCTGATGGAGAAGCCAGGGCCCACCGGAGGAGTCTCTGGTGGTCTGGTGGGCTCGTCCAATGCTGCCCTAAAGCAGGCCAGGCTAAGAAAAGTGTGGGAAGGTTCCCAGGACAAATAGTGGCAGCTGGGGACTGAGTATGGAGACCTCGCTGCCGACGCAACCATGAGGTAGTGGCCAGTTCGGCCTCCTCCAAACTAAAAGGCCCCATTTCAAGTGCAAGCTAGCAGTATAGTATTGCAGCCTGCGGGTGGGTGGGTGGTTGGCTGCATATTTGCGCTTGCATTGCAAGGAATGGGGGAGGTACAATTGAACACTGCCCTGGGACAAGGACTTGCACGGAGATAGTTGCAAGTCTGCATCTTCTGATGCGGCAAGGATGACTTCTGATGGGCACACTTTTAGGCAGTGACCTGGGTGTCAGAGATGCTTCCAGGGGTCTTCCCCATGCTGTTCCCATGTCTTTTCAGCACTGTATGCATGTGTCACACAGCACATGGCCAGATAAGGTTGTAAAATGTTAAAATGACATTTCCCGGTGAATGCATTTGTCACGGTTGAAAGCAATACAAAAGTGCAAAAACGCATAAAAAATGCTGCTTGTGAACATAGCCCAAGGTGTAGCGGAGTATTTTTGTTTTTGGCTATTTATTTTACCTTATACACAAGTCTTTACCCTGGAAAGGATGTTCCTTAACATATTTCACAGGAAAACAGTTTCAGTTTCGTTTTTGAACGTTTTATTGTGAGCCCGTAAAAGTGGCTTAATACCTCTGACCACGTTGTTGCCAGCAGTGACCTGGGGGTCAGAAATGCTTCTTGGGGCGATCCCCATGCTGTCCCCCATACCATTTGAGCACTGTCACTATCGTTTTGGGCTCTTTTAAGGCTTTCTACAGACTGCCGGGGGTGCCGCCGCAAAAATGCTTGGGTCTCCCGTAGACTAACATTGGGCTCGTTGCTCGGGTCGAGCACCCGAGTATCACGGCGAGCTCGACCCGAGCTTCGAGCACCCGAGCATTTTAGTGCTGTAACATACCTGGCGGCGTCCTTGCATGGTGGTCCATCTCCCACTGTGCAAGAGAGCGCACTTGATCTCCTGTCCAGAATGTCTCTCTGGCTTCCCTCCATGCTGTCTGTTTGTGTCTGTCTCTGCTGCTTAAGGGCGGCGCCCGATCACTTCCTGCTCTTTGTACCTGCTGTGGGTCACGCCCCTTGTGCGTCCTCAGCCTATTGCTGTCTGACACTTGGTATATAGCTCAGCAGCTCCCTTCTATCCCTGCCTGTGCATATGTGTTTCTTTCAGTGTGTGCTTGCACTCTGAAGATGCCAGGTCCCGTTCCTGTTTCCCTGTCCGCCCTTCCTGGAGGCTGTATTTCCAGGCCTGTCTGAACTGTGTCCTGTATGTCTCCTGCCTTGCGGTGTCAGCTCCCGTGTCTGAACTGTGTCCTGTATGTCTCCTGCCTTGCGGTGTCAGCTCCCGTGTCTGAACTGTGTCCTGTATGTCTCCTGCCTTGCGGTGTCAGCTCCCGTGTCTGAACTGTGTCCTGTATGTCTCCTGCTTTACGGTATTAGTTCCCGTGTCTGAACTAAGTCCTGTATGTCTCCTGCTTTACGGTATTAGTTCCCGTGTCTGAACTAAGTCCTGTATTTCTCCTGCCTTGCGGTGTCAGCTCCCGTGTCTGAACTGTGTCCTGTATGTCTCCTGCTTTACGGTATTAGTTCCCGTGTCTGAACTAAGTCCTGTATGTTTCCTGCTTTACGGTATTAGTTCCCGTGTCTGAACTGAGTCCTTTCTGTGTATCTAGTCTGTCCTGTCTGAACACGCTCCTTGCCTGTTCGTTCCGCCTCTCTGGGGGCAGTATTCCCAGACCCGCTCCTGTATTCCGCTGCAGTGTCGGTCTCCTCCGTACACTCAGTTCCAGTCTGAACTCTCTCCTATCCTTTACCTGTTTTGCCTCTATGCCCGTTCCCTTCCTTTTTCTGCAGAGTCTGAACTTGTACCTAACTCCTGCCTGTTGTCTCTGTACTCCCGTTTGTGAGTTTGTGGTCCACTCGCTACTTCACTGCAAGTACCCTGTGGGTGTCTGGCTCTGCCTTTCCCTTCCTGTCTGTTCAGTGTGAACAGAGCCCTGTCCTCCCTGCTCAGTCTTCTGCACTCTAGTTGTGCTTGCCTGTACCCCTCTGCCTGTATTGTTCCTGAATCCCGGTGTGTACTGGGTCCTATCCCGCCTGTGTTCCTACTTGCTAGTGCCTCCCTGTCTGCACTCTATCTGTGCTTACCTTTACCCGCCTGCCTGCATACCCGCCTGCCTGCATACCCGCCTGCCTGCATACCCGCCTGCCTGCATACCAGTCTGTTCCTGTATTCCCCTGTGTGGGTCAACAGCCGTGTCCGGGGTCTTTCCTGGAGTAGCACCTGGTCCCTCTGCTCGGTTCCTCCTTGGTGCACTGGCGTCGTATGCCGTCGTGCGACCCTGGTCGGATCGGGTGAATACTTAGTCACGCCCCTCCAGGCATACACTCTCCGGCACGGTCCAGTGGAATCACTACCAATCCCCCGCACACGCCGCTTAGCCCGGGCGTGTGCATAACAGCATGCACAGGCCCTGGTTCCCGTTGAGCCCCACGGCCTTCGCTCTCTGAGAAGTTTTCCAGCGAATACATGCATTAAAATAAATAAATAAATTTTTTTCCCTTAGCTGAGTTCCAGGCGAATTGCGCACTCGTCCAGATGGATCTATCAGCTCTCGTTCCTGCGGATCCGCCACGTTACTATGGGGATCCAAAACAGTGTCGTGCATTTGTGGAGCAATGCATGCTACACTTTAAGGCCTACCCTCTCTATTTTCCTTCCGATTGGGCTAAAGTGGCCTTTATTATGTCTTACCTGGCGGGGGATGCCTTGGAATGGATCAACCCCCTATATGAGACACAGGATCCGATCCTCCGGGACCTAATGGCCTTCCTGGTGGCCTTTCTAATGGTCTTCGATGATCCTAACCCGGAGGCTCCTGCTGAAGCTTCACTTCCCAATATCCCGGAGCAGCCCCAATGGGTAATGTGTGTGGGTAGCGTAATAGTTCTCCAGCCCAATGAGACTACTGCCCACCCAGAATCCTCACAGGGTGACTACGCTTTCCGGAATACTTCTCCCAACCTCAAGAGGCAGTCCAGACGTGCTAGACTTAGAGGCAAGCAGTCACGCCTGGGTCTGTCCTCCCTGAGACCTCCTGAACCCTTCGGGGTGCTACCTGGTAACGAAAGGACAGAGACTCTCCTATACTCTGTACCTGATACCTCGCTCGCTTCGTCCAGTGAGTCCAACCTGGTGTACTCCGAAGCAGAGGTTACTCCCGAGTCTCTACACCCCTCCGACCAGGCGGAGGACCTCCAGTTGTGTTCAGAACCCTTCGGGGTGCCACCTGGTGGTGAATGGACAGAGACTTTCCTATACTCGGTACCCGATACCTCGCCTGCTTCCTCCAGTGAGTCCGACCTAGTGTTCTCCGAAGCAGAAGTTACTCCCGAGTCTCTACACCCCTCCGACCAGGCGGAGGACCTCCAGTTGTGTTTAGAACCCTTCGGGGTGCCACCTGGTGGTGAATGGACAGAGACTTTCCTATTTCCTGTACCTGATACCTCGCCTGCTTCCTCCAGTGAGTCCGACCTAGTGTTCTCCGAAGCAGAAGTTACTCCCGAGTCTCTACACCCCTCCGACCAGGCGGAGGACCTCCAGTTGTGTTTAGAACCCTTCGGGGTGCCACCTGGTGGTGAATGGACAGAGACTTTCCTATTTCCTGTACCTGATACCTCGCCTGCTTCCTCCAGTGAGTCCGACCTAGTGTTCTCCGAAGCAGAAGTTACTCCCGAGTCTCTACACCCCTCCGACCAGGCGGAGGACCTCCAGTTGTGTTTAGAACCCTTCGGGGTGCCACCTGGTGGTGAATGGACAGAGACTTTCCTATTTCCTGTACCTGATACCTCGCCTGCTTCCTCCAGTGAGTCCGACCTAGTGTACTCTGAAGCAGATGTTTTCTCTGAGCCTCAGTACTCTTCTGACCCGGCGGAGGACCTCCAGTTGTTTCCTGAATCCTCCGGGATACCACCAGATAACAAAGAGACAGTGACTTTTCCTCATTATGTACCTGATAACCCGTCTATTTTTTCCTGTGAGCTTGACAAGATGTACCTCGAAGCAGAGATTACCCTCAAGTCTCTGTCCCCCTCCAACCCAGTGAACGACTGGTCCTCGAATTCCCTGCGGAAGATTCTGGCAGGCCTGAAGAAGAGGGGGCGTAAGGGGGGAGGTACTGTAACATACCTGGCGGCGTCCTTGCATGGTGGTCCATCTCCCACTGTGCAAGAGAGCGCACTTGATCTCCTGTCCAGAATGTCTCTCTGGCTTCCCTCCATGCTGTCTGTTTGTGTCTGTCTCTGCTGCTTAAGGGCGGCGCCCGATCACTTCCTGCTCTTTGTACCTGCTGTGGGTCACGCCCCTTGTGCGTCCTCAGCCTATTGCTGTCTGACACTTGGTATATAGCTCAGCAGCTCCCTTCTATCCCTGCCTGTGCATATGTGTTTCTTTCAGTGTGTGCTTGCACTCTGAAGATGCCAGGTCCCGTTCCTGTTTCCCTGTCCGCCCTTCCTGGAGGCTGTATTTCCAGGCCTGTCTGAACTGTGTCCTGTATGTCTCCTGCCTTGCGGTGTCAGCTCCCGTGTCTGAACTGTGTCCTGTATGTCTCCTGCCTTGCGGTGTCAGCTCCCGTGTCTGAACTGTGTCCTGTATGTCTCCTGCCTTGCGGTGTCAGCTCCCGTGTCTGAACTGTGTCCTGTATGTCTCCTGCTTTACGGTATTAGTTCCCGTGTCTGAACTAAGTCCTGTATGTCTCCTGCTTTACGGTATTAGTTCCCGTGTCTGAACTAAGTCCTGTATTTCTCCTGCCTTGCGGTGTCAGCTCCCGTGTCTGAACTGTGTCCTGTATGTCTCCTGCTTTACGGTATTAGTTCCCGTGTCTGAACTAAGTCCTGTATGTTTCCTGCTTTACGGTATTAGTTCCCGTGTCTGAACTGAGTCCTTTCTGTGTATCTAGTCTGTCCTGTCTGAACACGCTCCTTGCCTGTTCGTTCCGCCTCTCTGGGGGCAGTATTCCCAGACCCGCTCCTGTATTCCGCTGCAGTGTCGGTCTCCTCCGTACACTCAGTTCCAGTCTGAACTCTCTCCTATCCTTTACCTGTTTTGCCTCTATGCCCGTTCCCTTCCTTTTTCTGCAGAGTCTGAACTTGTACCTAACTCCTGCCTGTTGTCTCTGTACTCCCGTTTGTGAGTTTGTGGTCCACTCGCTACTTCACTGCAAGTACCCTGTGGGTGTCTGGCTCTGCCTTTCCCTTCCTGTCTGTTCAGTGTGAACAGAGCCCTGTCCTCCCTGCTCAGTCTTCTGCACTCTAGTTGTGCTTGCCTGTACCCCTCTGCCTGTATTGTTCCTGAATCCCGGTGTGTACTGGGTCCTATCCCGCCTGTGTTCCTACTTGCTAGTGCCTCCCTGTCTGCACTCTATCTGTGCTTACCTTTACCCGCCTGCCTGCATACCCGCCTGCCTGCATACCCGCCTGCCTGCATACCCGCCTGCCTGCATACCAGTCTGTTCCTGTATTCCCCTGTGTGGGTCAACAGCCGTGTCCGGGGTCTTTCCTGGAGTAGCACCTGGTCCCTCTGCTCGGTTCCTCCTTGGTGCACTGGCGTCGTATGCCGTCGTGCGACCCTGGTCGGATCGGGTGAATACTTAGTCACGCCCCTCCAGGCATACACTCTCCGGCACGGTCCAGTGGAATCACTACCAATCCCCCGCACACGCCGCTTAGCCCGGGCGTGTGCATAACAAGTGCTCTCTCAACACTAGTTCGTATCACTAATGTCTTCCCTGGAAATATAAATAGCGGCTTCATCCCGGCATCATGCAGCTGCAGCGCTCATCATTCTTCACATTACTGACTGACACAATAAATAGCTGGTGCTTTAACATTCAGCGCTTTATGAATTGTGAAGTGGGGAGTGGACAGGCAGGATTGACACTGACCCCCTTTTAGGGAATATCTTAGGAGAAACCAGATTAAATCAATTCAGCTGTGGTTTTAGATTTCAGGAGTCACTAAAGGTCTCCTGGAGGTTTGAGGTTCCTGATAACTTGTTCCTGTGTTATATGCACAGAAGCTTTACAAAGAGTCTTGGCACTTCGAGGGCTGCCATATGGTTCCTCTGTGCAGCATTGTATTATACAGATGAGGCCTCCTAAAAAAGCAATACGTCTACCTCATAATTTTAGCCATAAACCAGAATAGTGCCCCTAAAGCCAGATTCTCATATTTGACATTCAAGGTCCAGTTACGGACTGCCTGTGGATTTCCTAACCCAAAGCCAACAGACTCATAATGCCTACTTGACTGTTGAGTTTGAGTCATGAGACCCACGGCTGGTCCAGACATAGCTGTCCATACTCAGACACTCAGACTGGGAATGTTGATGGGGTGTCTGAAATCGGCCTAAGGCATAGTGCCCATGATGCAGAAATTTTCCTGAGCATTTCTGCATCTCCTTGGCAGAAAAACGCATGCAGTTTTTCCATGCATTTTTTACGCGTTTTTGATGCGTTTTTGCCATGCGTTTTTCCAATGCATTGTATAGACAAACGGAAAACATGCAGAAACGCACAAGAATTGGTCATGTCAGTTTTTTTTCTGCGAGTAAAATCCACGCAGAAAAAATCCTGACCATGTGCACAGAACTTGCAGAATGTCATAGGAAGTCATGGGATAAGGTATGCAATGCGTTTCTGGAGCGTTTCTGTGCTGCAAATCCGCACCAAAAATGCATTGTGGGCACACAGCCTAAGAGTACTTTTAGGGGGTACAGAGAAGTCTGCCAAGCTAGTGTAGTCAGTCAGTGCTACCTGGGAAAAAAGTATGTAAATTAGCTCCAATAGGAAGAAAACTGGCTCTCTGGTGCCATCTACAGGATGTAGCTACCCTATAAGTCACTGTATAACCCCTTAATGAGCATTAGTGGGGTACTGGTTGGCTGTGTGAGAGCTTAAATTCACTTGACTTTCGTCAAAAACCATGAGGCAGCCAAATCTTTACCCTTCTCTGTAGTAATGAAGGGCAAGAAACCCCAAACCAGTCATCTGCAGATGGGCTATTTTCATGTTTTAGAGAAGATTAGTTTTATTAAAGGAAACCTATAATGTCCCCAAATGCTATTTGCCTGCAGATACAGTGTTAATCTGCAGGTTAATAGCGTTCCAAAGCTGCGCGTCCGACATAATGAATGCCCGACTGTCGGGAGGAAACTAACTACAGTATTCCTCCAGGCAGCTTCCGGCTTTCAGTCATAGAGGTGTGGCCAGCACGGCTTCCGTCACCGCTTAGTAAACAATGAGTGGTGGCTGTAACAATGCTCTGGCACAATATCCGACAGCCGTCTCTGCAGCGTATCAGTGCACAGATAGTTGCCAGTCAATATGCCAGACGTGCTTACCGCTGCAGCTCACTATGTACTGAGTGAAGACTGTAACTGCACCGGCCTCTATGACTGAAAGCCGGAGCTAATTTCCTCCCGGTATTCATTCCCTCAATATGGCAGCCGTACAGCTGTAGAACACTATTGATCCACAGTTTAACCCCATATCTGCATGTTACTAGCTTTGGGGACATGACGAGTTCTATTTAAAGGGTTAAACATGGTCTTGTAGAGTAGCTACCTCCCAATAGATGGCACTAAAGAGTCAGCTTATTTTTCCTCTTGGAGAAGAACTCATTTACATAAGTGCGTGCATGCTGTTTGCAGATGGGTGTCCGGCTCGGCTTATACCCTTCATCATATAATAAGTCTTGTTAAAAGGGTCAGACATGAACCTGCAAATATCTGCGTTTAACACATGGCACTAGTAAAATTATCTTTCCTTCTGGGAAGGAGCTGACTTGCTTGGTTTTTTGGCCACATTTATAAACACCAGAGCAAATAAAAAGTGGAGGTGTTACCCGGAGGAACCAGACAGCTGCCGTTTCACCAGTGCGGGTAACAAAGCAGCAATTCAATTTTTCCCATTTAACGTGTTGGCAAATATAAATTAATTCAGTTCTCCGATTCTCGAATGTAAACATTGTTTAAAATACAGAAAAACGGCCTAGCGGATAATTTCCATGATTATGCAATCTTCTTAGGCTTGTGTTCAACAGAGCAGAGAAGGAAAAACTTCTATTTTTGATTTTCTGTCATCAGGGCACATTTGTCAATGTCATTTGGAGGAATAAGTGAAATTTAAAGTCTCGCGACCAAAAACGACATTAAAGTAGATATCTGACATCGGAGAGTGACAATCCATTCCAGCCGCTGGGACCAGCCATGCTAAAAATGAGCCAAACCGTTCCACAGGGACTCTCTGTAAGTGACAGGATCACTCATCTATGAAATTATACATGTGGTTTGATTTTGGGGTATAGAGTCCGGCCTTTTATTTTCAGTCTGACACGACATATGCACACAGTATCCACATACTTTGTCAGCGAGAAAGGCTCGGAGTCTCCAATACAGGACCATGCAGCCATGCACAGCCACATAAGCTGGGATGGACTTTGTGTGTACCGATATTAACCCATAGAAGAAATGCTGTGTGTGAAATGGGAGGCAAATGGAGATACAATAGAGGAATCAATATGTCTCTAGCATGCATCCATGTGCATGAGCTCTATGCTCATAGTTTTAAGTGATTCACTGTGTTGCATCATAAAGCCTGTTAATGGCAATTATATTACTCACCTCTCATGAATCTAATGCCAAGCTCTCAGTTTCCTTCTTCTATTCTGGTTACCATGGTAACCTAAAGTCATCATACTCCTTGGTTTCGTAGGCCAGCTCTCGCGGCTGAACGCTGCCTGAGTTTTCAGGTAGTTTGCAACCTTGGAGCTACTGTGCACCATTGCCATTTCTGTATTGGACCTTGTGACAAACTAAGCTCTGCTATTGAGGAGTCAGCTTTGATATGCTATAGAGCTTCTAGCTCTGAATTGGACCTTGTGGCAAACTAAGCTCTGCTATTGATGAGTTAGCTTTGCTATGTCATACAGCTGCTAGCTCTGAATTGGACCTTGTGGTAAACTAAGCTCTGCTATCATGGAGTAGACTCTGTCATACCACCGCCAGGTCTGCATTGTACCTTGTGACAAACTTAGCTGTGCATCACTGAGTCATTTCTGCATTGAACTCTGTAACAAACCTAGCTCTGCTTCACTACAGGTCTGGTCTTGCCTTGGAATCTCATATGTAACAGAGTCTCCTATACTTCCTTGTGGAACATCACTCAGTCATTCCTGTTGCCGTTAGCTCAACACTGTCTCATTGGATCCATTCACCCCATTTTGCTCCTTCTGTTGCCGTTCTGCCACTACAGCTTTTGTTTTTCTATCTTGATAAACCTGCTGCACCAACGCCATCTGTCCGTGCTACATAACAACTGTTCATCCAGACCAAGAATTTGAGGATCCACCTCACCAGGTGAGACATAACACACTGCAAGGGGTTTCATTACTAAAAAAACAAACAGACAGATTTAGGCTGAGTTCAGATGAGTGTATTTTCAGTCCATGCATGACGGACTGTACATGGACTAATGTAACCACAATTCAGATAAAAGCACAATTCAGGTGAAAGTTTTCCCACTCTAACACACAGTTCCCATGAAATAACTGCCGGCATGCACTAGTGTGTTCTGTGCACTAGACTTGTCCATTCAATTCAATGAATGTTAAAAAAACAAAAAAGCAAAAGCACCTAGTCACTATCTACAGGGCATCCGTTTTTTTACTGATCCGTTGCAAAAATGACACAGGAAAGTGAACTGAGCATTTTTTTTAAGAAGTAAAAAACAGATGTCATATACAGATCAAAAATAGACATACGGACGCGAGTTAGGAGACAGAACACTGTGTAGACAAAACAACCATTAATTTTTTTTTTCAGGGTCTTTAACAGACTATTTGAATGTGTAAATGTTTGTAGAATATGTATGGGAAACTACCATCATGGTACGGGATCTAAAAATCATTTTTGAGTAATTCATGAATGCATTTTTTCAATTAAATTTTTTCCATTAAGGTCAATAGGAAAAAAATAATTACATATTGCTTAAGAAAAGGAGTATATAAAATGTTACTCTACAGAACACCATCATATATTAACCGTTACGACTAGTACTATTGTAGGTGCGGACTAGAGACTTATTGCACAGTTAAGTAGGATGTACAAGAGGGCATCAGGGTATGAAGAGAAGTGGCTAGGTGCCTCCAAAACTCTATGGTAATAAAAATCTGAAAGACAAATGGCTATAACCTCGTTATGAGAAAACTGGAGTTTCTAGAAGAAGCCTACTGAGATTAGATGATATAACACCTTAGACATAAGGTAGACATTTGCTATTTGCTGATTAAGACTGATTTCATACTTCTAACATTTACGTTACAAGTATGAACCGCAACGTTCAGACTGGCACTAGGTCTTCTAACCTGAATTCAACTGCATCATACATGCCTATTATGTCTTAAAGAAGTTGTCCGCTACTTGAACAACTCCTCGTCATACCCCACGCTTGACCCCGATAAAATACAAAAAGCTTATAGTCACCTTCTGTGCAGGCGCCGTTCCAGCGGTGTCAGCACTCGCTCTCCCCGGGGCTCTCGTGCGCTTGTTGTGACACTTGAGCCAGGTGCCCAATGAGCGCTGGTGTCACTGTCTCCGCCTTCGTACGAATTGAACATGAAGATGAAGTCAAAGATCAGCCGCAGCCCGGGCGTCCTCTTCATGTTCAATTCAACAGAAAGCGGGGACAGTGACGCCGGCGCTGATTGGAGAGAACACAGGAGGACTCAGCCGAACGAGCGCTGCTGTCTATGGAAGAGTCAGCCGAGATGGCCATCAGCTGAACGATCGATCAGCCAAAGCATTGTTTGGCCCACAGCCATCTAACCTGTATGGGAGGTCTTAAGGAACAACTAGTGACTCTATAAACATGACAGATGGTGCAATTAACCTAATACCAGATATCACAGGCCATAAAAGATTGCTCTGGAGGAGACCATGAGCTCAAATCCCTATTGTTGACCTGAACAATGGGGCAGCTTTAAAAACAAAGTGCAAGTGAAGGCTCATTGATTTTATTGCTCTTTTGTTTAGAATGGAGATTTCTAGCAATGCTTCCATAGCGCTATAGGGGTTTGGGCAGGTATCTCACATCTAACTGGATTTCTCTTTTAGACAGGAAATACCACTGCAATTTTGAGGGCAAAGTCAAGGTGGATCCAACAGAAAAAAGAAGTAGAAGTTCTTCCTTTATATTTCCACTATTTTTTAATCTACCTCTGGCTACATGTGTGATTCTAGCCTACAGCAGTTTATCAACCAGTTTAGGCCGAGGAGCTTGCCGGGACGTACTGTAGCAGCATATTAAAAGCCACACGTTGTGTAAGCCTGATTTGCTATATTGTTCTGTGCCTTCATTGTTCGGCCTCACAATAACATATAAATACATGCCGGCCGTAGCTGGGATAATCTGCTGGTGAATGGGAAGTAGTGCACTGATGGATTTAATCTGTTAATACTGTAAGACAATTCATGGACTGTTCTCTAAATACAACTAAACTATCGAAGACAATGATCGCATTGGCGCCCAGCGTAGGCTGGTAATAAATGGAAAATTATTTAGAACTGTGCAGCATTATGCATTTATACATAAAAGTGGATATTATTTTACTCTTCCAAGAAGTTCAAGACTCTCAATATTTGGGATACCTACAGAGCGGGAACAGGAGAAACCATTTGCATTTATGGGTTCCAGATTATCACTGGTTTTCACAGGAACTACAGATCACAATCTTTGACCCATAAACAACATATATTACCTGATGGCAGGATACATGATAAATGCATGATCCCTGTGGATTCGACCACTGTGACCCTTACCAAAACCAACAACAGGGGTTCAAAGTCCCCTGTGTGAATAGAGGGGTAGTGAGCATTTGCAATCACTCCACCTCCATTCCTGCTGTAGATTGTGAATGAAGCAGTGGTCACACATGCTCATTACCGCTCCCTTCTCACTCGAAAATTAAGGACAACCATTTCTGTGATCAGTGGGGGGCCCAGAGGTCGACCCCCCAGCGATCATACATTTATCACCTCTCTTGTGAACAGGTTATATACAGGTGTTGTTTATGGCACAAGCCTTTTGCACACTTATAGGCTCCAGATTAGGGAGGACAGACAGAGAGGATAATCTGGGTATACATGCTCTGCACTTTTCTATCTGAGGGTTGTGTAAACCAATGGTCCCCTATGACTCTGATGTCTAAGGATCCAGAAAAGTTGGGAACACATAGTAAATATTTGCAGAATCCTGTTATTTTGTGAGATGTCACCTCTCTGCTCTAAGACTCACAATGTCCATGAGCCATATCCTCCTCCTTCTCATCAAGCTTCCTGAAGCTCAATGTGGACAAAACTGAACTCATCATCTTTCTTCCATCTCACCTAACTCCCCTACCTGATCTATCTATCACAATAAATGACACTACTTTTTCTTCAGTACCGGAAGTCCGCTGCCTCTTAGTAACACTTGACTCTGCCCTGTCCTTCAAACTGCACATCCAAGCTCTTACCACCTCCAACTCAAAAATATTCCCAGAATCCATCCTTTCCATAAACCTCAGTCTACTAAAATGTTAATGCATGCCCTCATCATCTCCCGCCTCGACTACGGCAATATCCTTCTATGTGGCCTCCCTGCTAAAACTCTCGCACCTCTCCAGTGTGTCCTTAATGCTGCCCGACTAATCCACCTCTTTCCTTGCTATTCCTCTGCATCTCTCCTCTGCATATTCCTTCATTGGCTCCCAATTCCCCCAAAGTATCCAGTTCAAACTACTAACATTGACCTTCAAAGCCATCCATAATCTGTTTCCTCCATATGTGTCTGAACCAATATTTCAATATCTTGCAACACGTAATCTCCGGTCCTCCCAAGACCTCCTTCCCTCCTCCACATTTATACATTCCTCACCCAATCACATCCTAAACTTTTCCCGAATATCCCCCATCCTCTGGAATTCTGTGCCCCAACACTTCCAATTATACACAAAATTCGGAACTTTCAGACGGAACTTGAAAACCCATGTCTTCAAGAAAGCTACAGCTTGCAATTACCCCGCTGCCAACTCACCACCACCGGAGCCGCCTCCTCACCCCCACCGGAGCCGCCTCCTCACCCCCACCGGAGCCGCCTCCTCACCCCCACCGGAGCCGCCTCCTCAACACCACTGGAGCTGCCACAACCCCCTAACCTACTGTCTCCTTCCCCATCACACTGTATACTGTAAGTCTGCAAGGTCAGGGTCCTCTACCCTCTATACCATTCGGTCATTGTTAGTTTGTTAATTATAATTTATATTTTTATCCTGTATGTAACCCCCAACTCATGTACGGCACCATGGAATCAATGGTGCTCTAAAAATAAATGATAATTTCTAACTGCCGACCCTTCAAGGCACCATGTCCTGTTGACAGTACGCTCTATTAGGGTGCCTTGCTATCAGCTTTAGTTACACCGCTATTACATTGTAAGCAGAGAAGTATATGTCGCTATAACATAACCAGATGGAGATGTAGATTATTAATGTACCTGCACTGCATTAAGGGACATACGTTGTACACAAAGCATTCTGGATACCGTCAATTCCAACTCCCATAATGCGTTCTACATGTCGAAAATATCTTACGTATTTTCCTACTCTTTTCAATTATTTACACTATCCATATTGTACAATATTTGCAATAAATGCAATGTTAGTTTCTTGCCGCTGCAATAAACTCTCATTCTAATGGAAACCGGCCACCTCAAGTCCATTACCAAATACGCAGAGTCAGATTGTTAGCCCTGCATATGTCCCTGAGTTTATAGCATGGCACCATAAAAGTGTTGAGCAGAGAATATGGGGTTTCTTTGGGACTGTTTCATTAGTAGTCCCATCATTCGGAAAGCCTCTCTCATTAACATTTAAATAAGTCCTGTGCTGCTATGTCCACACCAGTACATTTTATTCTTTGATGGAAGGCTGAATCTCGCTCATTGTTCACGGCAGAGAATTTGTTTGCAGATGTAATTCCCTCTAATGGTTCAAGCTAGAGAACACGTGTCGGTCCTGAAAAGATTGGCTCCTATGTGCCAATCCGACATTCGCTTCTGCACCATTTCATGGCTCAGATTCATTACCATAAACTGGAATTGTTAAAATAGATCGTAAAATTTATGGTGACTAGATGAAGTTAATGTGTCAAGCAGATACCATAGGACTGTGTGAGTAATGCTTCATGTAATACTCATATTTATAGATTTTCCAAGTTCTTATGTAAAAATCTAAATAATGAATAAAAAAAAAAAAAAAAAGAACATTTTAGTGTAAAATATAATAAAAGGTTTATCCAGCCAAAGAAAATGATAGTTAAATGAACCTATATTATTAAGTCATGCAACTTACTAGTATTCTGGGGGTGCTCCGATCTAAAGTTCTGGTCCTTGGACTTGGCAGGTCTTAATACAGCTTTTCAGTAACCAGGGCAGTGTGTGAAGGGGGCTGGCTGACTTTACAAACTCCGCTGTAGTTACATATAGTGATGAGCGAGCATGCTCGCTACTGCTCGGTGCTTGCCCGAGCATCTCACTGCTCGAGATGCTCGGCGCTCGCCGAGTATTTCCGGGGTTACTAGCGGGAGCTCGGGTCCCCTCCCTACATGTTTGGCGCTCTTTACAGAGCCAATGAACATGCAACGATTGCCTGCCATGCACTGTAATGCCGCAGCCATGTTGCTTGTGGGCATTACAGTGATTGGCTGGCCGCACAGCGTCATCAGGTCTATATCAGACCTGGCGCCGCCATGTTCGTCACAGTCACTCCGGAATCAGGCAGCGTAGGGAGAGGTGCTGCTGAGCTAGGGAGAGATTTGCTTGTGTATTAGGTAGTGTAGGGAGAAAAACCGTACATTACACATATTCATCTTAAACAGTCCTTCTGAGGACTAATCCATCTGCAGAGATATCAGGCAGGCAGGGTGTATAGGCAGGCGGTGTATATAGCAGACTGCAGTGCATATAGCACAAGAGGCTCCATTCCAATTCTGCCTTCTGCTGCTGTTAGATATTTATATACAAAGGCCAGATCTCAGGGGCCAGGAATACTTTTCTTTGGATCTTAATCCTCATGACTTGCTTAAAAAGCAATCCAGAGAACACCGTTTTTCTGCGCCATTTGCTTGTTGACACTGCAGAGTACAGCCAGGTCCTTTCCATATTACAGCGTTAAAAATCCAGCTATTTAAAACTGTGTTTTCTCCATCACACAGATCACATATACGTTGTCAGAAAATACTGCCATTTCTGGCCTCCATTAAAAATTTCCTTTAGTGTGTCATTGAAGCAATTCACTGCAGTTTGCTGTTCAAACTACTTACCTACAGGCCAGGTATTTAAAACTCTGTTTTCTCCGTCACACGGATCACATATAAGTTCGCTCCAAATTCATTTGTAGTGAGCATGGAAGATACTGTCCTCCATTTAAAAAGGGCAAGGCACGTGGCAAGAGACGGGGAACTGGACGTGATGGTAATGGTGCATGCAGAGGCCGAGGACAAGGCCGTGGGCAAGCTGAAATTGTGCCACAACAAACACCCACATCTTCTTGCCTGACCTTCCTGTCCCAATTTCTAGGGGACCGCAGCACATCACTATTGAACACTGAGCAGTGTCAAAAGATTGTTGGTTGGATAGCGGATAATGCTTCCAGTCACTTAGCCACCACCACCACCACCACCCTGTCTTCCACACGGTCAAGTCTCAGTAGCCATGAGTCTGGACCGCATATTCCTCACCCTGATCCTCCTTCCTCCCACCATGCTGAGTACCCGGAGACAACTGATCCCACACTTGGACACTCTGAAGAGCTGTTTACTTTTCCATTTATAGATTCGGGCCTCTCGCCTGGTCCACTTGAAGCGGGGCAAGAGGAGATCGCGTGTAGCGATGCCCAAATATTTGAGCAGCCACGGTCACACGAAGGTGACGGTGGGAAAGTGTCACAAGAGGTGGACGATGATAAGACACAATTGCCAGAAAGTCAGGAGGAAGATCAGGGTGCAGAAGTGGAAGACGAGGTGGTGGATGATATAGTAACTGACCCAACCTGGCAGGAGGACATGCAGAGCGAGGACAGCAGCACACAGGGGGAGGGAGGCAGAGCACCCCAACAGGCAGGAAGAAGCAGTGTGGTGGCCACAGACAGAGGGCAGGCAAACGATCCCCGTAACACCAACACGAAGGAAGTTGGCAGTACAACTGTTAGGTCTTCCCGAGTCTGGTTGTTTTTTAAAGACTCTGCCGATAACCCCAAAAAGGCCATTTGCACCACCTGCCAGGCCAGTGTGCCGCCCCTGAGGGTTCGACCGCCACAGGGATGCTGCACTTCTTTAATGGAGTGTAGTCTTCCTCCTCTGAGGTAAGAACAGTGTGATGATCGGGACTCCACCTCCACATCCAACACCACATTTCTCCACCAGAGGGAGCTAGAATGCACTTGGTGCTGCCCTCCTGGTTACAGGGAGACTGGGGAACCAAGAGCTAGGGGAACCATTTTAGTGGGTGAGGGTGTAGGACTCACATTTTAGTAACACTTAAAATTTCATATTTAATAAAAAGCCATTTTTGGTTATAAGTCTTTCGATGGGTCTTTGAACTGAGGATTACTGTGATCTCCCACCCTGAACGTGGATCCTGTGTGGACCTGCAGCGGATGGAGACACGGCCCTCGTACCTTGGCCTTGGGTCGAGGGGTAGGTTGTAGACAAGGAATGTCTCAACCCGGTCTAGGACCACGACCAAGAAGGCCCGGAGCTTAAGAGTGTAGCTCCACAGCAAATTGATCCCAGGGAGGATGCAGACGGAGCGGTATACGCCACCTGTCCTCACCACCTGATATATTCAGAGGGAGTCCGGCTGCAAGAGGGGTATCAGCCCCCGACACCCGACCTTGCTACTCCATGTCCTGGTCGGGGAAGCCTTGTAGGCCCTGAGGATCCCACCGGGTATCGGAAGGAGTGAGCTGCCACCCGTGCCCTTTTTCTGAGAGGAGTTCAGAGGGAGACCCGGCCTATTTACACACACAGACAGGAAAGCACTCGGTCTGTAGTTTAGGAACACTCTGGTGCGGGGTCCTGATTGAACGCTGGACTTACTCGGAGGTTGTCGGACCCCCTTCGTCTCTGGTGACCGCAGAACTCCGTGAGGAGCAGGGAGTCGCCTTCCTTCTGCCATCAAATGTCACAGGTGGCGTAGTCGTAACCAGCCACTCAACCCGGATAAGCCCGTACCATCCTTTTTTTAATGTGACGGCCCTGGGCACGGGTCGGGTCCGGGCCATGGCTGCACCCCATCTCCCCATCGCTGGACCCGACTCCGAGTCCCCCATCTCCCAGGGTAAATAAAGGGGCTTCCGAGAAGAGGCG
This sequence comes from Phyllobates terribilis, assembly GCF_046119375.1. Classification (NCBI taxonomy): domain Eukaryota; kingdom Metazoa; phylum Chordata; class Amphibia; order Anura; family Dendrobatidae; genus Phyllobates; species Phyllobates terribilis. The sequence continues at coordinate 59,125,285 of NW_027362767.1, forward strand.
TCACACCAGCATCAGCAGGGGTGGCAAAACGACCAGCCTGACCACCACCAGCATGATCAGGCACATGGCAGCAAAGCACCCGACTTTATGGGCGGAACCCCAGGGTCCAGGAACAGTGTGTGCAGGTCGCACCATTGATTCTTCCGCTGTTGTGCATGCAAGCCAATCCCCTGTCCATGGTGCATGCGAAGATGCCTCTTGACCTGGACCTGTCATTGCACACTCAAGTAGCAGCATCAGGAAGCACGTCCATGTCCTTGTCCCAGCGCAGCGTTCAGTTGTCCATACCCCAGTCCTTGGAACACAAAGTGCAAATATACAGCCAACGCCCCACAGGCCACACTACTAAATTCTCACATTTCTCGACTGCTTGGGCTCGAAATGTTGCCTTTTAGGCTCATGGAGACGGAAGCATTCCACAACCTGATGGCGGTGGCCGTCCCTCGGTACTCGGTCCCCAGCCGCCACTATTTCTCCCGGTGTGCCGTCCCCGCATTACACAAGCACGTGTCCCAAAACATTAGCCGTGCCCTCAACAACGCAGTTACCAGGAAAGTCCATCTAACCACGGACACGTGGACAAGTGCTTGTGGGCAGGGACGGTACATCTCACTGACGGCACACTGGGTTAACATAGTGGAAGCCGGGACCCAGTCGGACCTTGGGACGGAACACCTCCTCCCGACGCCAAGTATTGCGGACCCTAGGTCAATCAGGGTTGCCCCCATGGTCTACAGCTTCTGCACCTCATCCTCCTCCTCTTCAGCCTCCATCTCCGAAATGACCACATCAGTCACAAGCTGGAAGCACTGCAGCACTGCCTTGGCCAAGCGGCAACAGGCTGTGCTGAAGCTAATATGCTTAGGTGACAAACCGCACAATGCTGAAGAGTTGTGGACAGATCTGAAAGAGCAGGCAGATCTGTGGCTCACACCACTGAACCTACAGCCAGGTATGGTCGTGTGTGACAATGGCCGGAACCTGATGGCGGCTCTGAGGCGAGGCGAGCTCACACACATACCATGCCTGGCCCATGTGCTTAACCTCGTGGTTCAGCGGTTTCTCAAATCCTACCCGGAGGTGCCGGATCTACTTGTTAAAGTACGCCGCCTGTGTGCCCATTTTAGAAAGTCAGCTACAGCTTACGCCGCCCTTGCCGTGTTTCAGCAGCGTTTGCAGCTTCCGGCTCACAGACTGGTGTGTGATGTCCCCACCCTTTGGAACTCTACACTGCAGATGTTGGGAAGGATTTGTGAGCAGAAGAGGGCAGTTGTTGAGTACCAGCATCAACAAGGCCGTCGGTATTCAGTTCAGACTCCACACATAAGACCTCAGGAGTGGACATGGATGTCAGACATATGTACCATCCTCCAAAACTTTGAGGACTCCACCAAGATGGTGAGCGGCAATGACGCCATAATTAGCGTCACCATCCCGCTTCTCTGTCTTCTGAAACGCTCTCTGCTCAGAATCAAAGAGGATGCATTGCAGGCGGAGCACGATGAAATGGAGCAAGGAACCATACAGGGTGATTACACACAGCCAAGCCTCATCTCATCCCAACGTGGATTGGGTGACAATGAGGAAGAAGAGGAGGAAGAGGAGGAAGGGCAGGAGCAAGTTTCATGCACTATAGACGGTACTACCTGCACAGCTGTCATACTGTCTGTTCAGCGTGGATGGCCAGAGGACAGAGAGGAGGAGAGCATGGTCAGTCATCCTCTTGGTGAGGACACGGAAGTCTTGCCTGTTAGTAGTCTGGCACGCATGGCTGAGTTTATGGTACGCTGCCTTTCCCATGACCCTCGCGGTCTCAAAATTTTGGGTGACAGTCATTACTGGTTGGTGACACTTCTAGACCCACGCTACAAGGAGAACTTTATATCTCTTATTCCTGAGGCGGACAGGTCTACAAAAATGGGGCTGTACCAGAAGGCCCTTGTTGCGGAACTATTAAAACAATTCCCATCTGAAAACGCTGGCGGCAGAGGGCACACTTCGTTGGACAACCAAGGAGTAGAGGCGAGAGAGACACAACTTCAATCAAGGAGAGGCAGGGGAACACTGTCAAAGTTCTGGGAGCGTTTTCTCAGACCCTCCCCTCGCACAGGCCCTGAGGCGCGGGGTACTCTCACAAGGAGTGCAAAGTTTGGGAAGATGTTGAGGGAGTACCTTGCCGACCGTACCACGTCCTCCATGATTCCGCTGTGCCTTATAATTATTGGGTATCCAAGCTGGATACGTGGAATGAGCTGGCTCTCTATGCCTTGGAGGTCCTGGTGTGCCCTGCCGCCAGCGTTTTATCAGAGTGGGTATTTAGTGCCGCTGGTGGAATTATAACTGATAAGCGCATCCGCCGGTCAACTGAAAATGCTGACAGGCTGACTCTTATAAAAATGAACAAGGGCTGGATTGGGCCAGACTTCTCAACACCACCGAATGATAGCAGAGTAACATAAACTCAAATCCAGTGTCTTTTCTTGGGAGGTGTATTCCCATGCACCTTTAAACACCCACACATGGGTATACGCTTCCTGATTTTGGCTATTTGCTCTTGTCCTCTTCCTCATCTTCCACCATCATATCACCAGGGTGACCGTGGTCCGTGATGCAACACCCACATAATTTTTTTAAAGGGTGTTTATGATGCCCGTAAAATTTTTTTTTATACAATATGTTCATGTATACCCCCCAGGGGTAAATGTTTGTCAGCCCATACACTTAGTGCATGGGCATTACAAGTATAGGAGGCCTGCTCCTTTCTAATGGGAACATTTTTTATGAGGCCCTCCTCCACGTCTCTTCCAAGGGGCATTGAAGTGCCTCCAAATTTTTGGCAGCACTTGCATTCACTGCATAGGCCAACACAATGGGAGACTCTCTCCTTTCTAATGGGAATTTGTCATTACTGTGGCCCTGCTCTTTGTCTGTTTAAATTGTTAGTGTGGTTTTTCCTAAATTTGGTCAGCCGTTAGACTCACTGCATACCCTATAACTGTATAGCAGATCCTCTCCTTTCTAATGGGAACATGTCGTACTTGTTACTGTGGCCCTGTTCTATGGGTCTTTAATTTCTTAGTGGGGTTTTTCCTAAATTTGGTCAGCCGTTGGACTCACTGCATACCCTATAACTGTATAGCAGACTCTGTCCTTTCTAATGTGAATTTGTCGTTACTGTGGCCCTGCTCTATGTGTCTTTAGTTTCTTAGTGTGGTTTTTCCTAAATTTGGTCAGCCGTTGGACTCACTGTAAACCCTATAACTGTATAGCAGACTCTCTCCTTTCTAATGGGAACATGTTGTACTCGTTACTGTGGCCCTGCTCTGTGTGTCTTTCAGAGTCCCTCCATCATCAATGAAACAGGATGTGTCTGATGATGTGTCACACACCACATTGCCAGATAAAGTTGTAAAATGTTAAAATGACATTTCCCGGTGAATGCATTTGCCTTAAAAAATAACGTAAAAAAAACAAAAAACAGTAGGATCTTTCTTTAGTATAAAAACAGAGTCGCCAATGTAACCTCAATGTTATCACATTGTTCAGCTCCTGCACCTCCTCCTCCATCTCCGAAATGATCACATCAGTCACAAGCTGATAGCACTGCAGCACTGCCTTGGCCAAGCGGCAACAGGCTGTGCTGAAGATAACATGCTTAAATGACAAACCGCCCAGCGCTGCAGAGTTGTTGAAAGCTGTAACATAGCAGCCTGATCTATGGCTCTCACCGCTGAACATACAGCCAGGCATGGTTGTGTGAGACAATGGGCGGAACCTGGTGACGGAGAAATGACAGCCGGAGTAGATACAGTTTCCCTCTATGCCAGTCCTTTCACCGAGCATAAGAATATGGCTGTGGTGAAATACAACTCCCACTGAGAAGCTGTTTCAGATTGAAAAACATTGGGCCCACCACAGGATTTCATTCTGAGGGCTCACCTTTCTCACCCGCTCAAGCGCCCCATAGCAGCTGCAAAGTTAGTGCTATCATGAACTCTCCTGATGTAGAGGCCAGGGCACACCATTCTCTGGTGAGACCGTCTAACCATGCCGAGAAGCAGTCCTGACTAAAGAAAAGTGTGTGGGAAGGTGCCCGGACACTCTATGGCTGCTTTTTTACTGAGGAGGAAACCCACGCAAACACGGGGAGAACATACAAAATCCTTGTAGATTTTGTCCTTGCTGGGATTTGAACCCAGGATCCCAGCGCTGCAAGGCTTCAGTGCTATCCACTGATCCAATGTGCTGCCGTTCACCCTCTGATATCTAACAGGCTGGAGAAACTTGCACCTACTGCCACTCTATCTTCAGCTCCTTTGTGATAAACTAATGTATTTGGGCAGCCACTCAGTCTAGCAAATAAAATTCCTGAGAAGGAAATTGGGGAAGGCTTCGCTACTGGTACTGGGGGCAGTGCTAATACCATGGTGTCGTACCATAGTTTACTGGAAATATTCCAGGCTGGTAGGAGGCAAGCAAATTCCCACAGAAAAGTACCAACAGTAATGTTCAGGGACCCGCGCTTAAAGAAGTCGGAGACAACACCGGAAGAAATAGTGGAGGCCGAGGACCGAGTATGGACACGAGGCATGAGGTTGTGAAAAGCTTCCGCCTCCACGAGCCTAAAAAGGCCACATTTCAAGTGAAAGCAGCTTTAGAGGACTTCCTGGGAGAAATGACAGCTGTTTAGATATGGTTTCCCTAGTCCTTTCACTAAGCTAAAGAATATGGCTGTGGTGAAATACAACTCAGCAAAAAAAGCTGTGGACTGGCTCCTTACCGTCCCTGTCCACATTCACCTATCCACATGTTTGTGGTTAGGCGGTCCTTCCCAGTAAGTGCACTGGGGATAGCACGGGTAATGTTGTGGGACCCATGCTTGTGGAAGGCGGAGACGACACCGGGAGAAACAGTGGCAGCTGGGGACCGAGTATGGACACCCAGCCGCCACCGGCATGAGGTTATGAAAAGCTTCCGCCTCCACGAGCCTAAAAGGCCACATTTCAAGTGCAAGCAGCTGTCAAAAATTTGGCAGTATAGTATTGCAGCCTGTGGGTGGGTGGGTGGCTGGCTGCATACTTGCGCCTGCATTCCAAGGAATGGGGTAGGGACAACTGAACGCTGCACTGAGACAAGGACGTGGACGGTGATTGTTGCAAGTCTACAATGACAGGTGCATGGCGGGAGGCATCTTCGCATGCGCCAAGGATCACTTATGATGGGCACACTTTTAGGCAGTGACCTGGGAAGTCAGAGATGCTTCCAGAGGTCTTCCCCATGCTGTTCCCATGTCTTTTCAGCACTGTATGCATGTGTCTGATGATGTGTCACACACCACATGGCCAGATAAGGTTGTAAAATGTTAAAATTACATTTCCTGGTGAATGCATTTGTCTTGGTTGAAAGCAATGCAAAAGTGCAAAAACGCATCAAAAACGCTACGTGTGAACATAGCCCAGAGTGTGGAGGAGTATTTTTGTTTTTGGTTATTTATTTTGCCTTATATACAAGTCATTACCCTGGAAAGGATGTTCCTTAACATATTTCCCAGGAAAATCCATTTTGGTTTCATTTTTGTATGTTTTATTGTGAGTCCGTAAAAGTGGCGTAATACTCTGACAATGTTGTTGACAGCAGTGATCTGGGAGTCAGAGATGCTTCCAGGGGTCTTCCCCATGCTGTTCCCATATGACTTGAGCACTGTTCCCATTGATTTGGGCAATTTTTAGGCCCTCTGCAGACCGCCGGGGGGAGCCGCCTGAAAAATGCTCGAGTTTCCCATAGACTTACATTGGGCTCGTTGCTCGGGTCGAGCACCCGAGTATTCCAATTTGCTTGACCCGAGCAACGAGTACCCGAGCATTTTAGTGCTCGCTCATCACTAGTTACATACCAACACAGGATACATTGCCCTGTGTGTGACACTAATTGGGAGAAGACCTGCTATGACCTGGGAAAGGGGCTTGTACGTGAAAATGGGGGCATCTTTCAGTCTTCAAGTATACTTGTATATTGCTTAAGTTTTTTTCTGTACAATCCATTTAATTCTAATCCTAAAACATAATTAATTAAAAGGGTGAACAAGCAATTAATTTGCAATTGCACATACAGCAATTCTAGACAGGCTTCTTCAATACACAAAACTAAATTGAAGAAGGATCCGGGCATGGCAAGACGAGGCTTCATTTAGCTTTTTACCCACAAGCCTGACTTAATTTACAGGTTCTTCCTCATTTCCATATAGGAAGGGACCTGTTAATCAAGCCAAGCTGGGCATGGGAGGGAGGGAGGAATCTGCCAGGTGGGCTTCCTCAAGCTTCTCATTGCTCAGCTTAGTCTGAATTACAGGTCCCTCTCTGTTTGCATATAGAGAGAGACATGTCAGTTTATCCAGGCTGGACATGGAAAGGAGTCATCCACTGAATGTCTGGTACTCACTTGTCCCAGCTCCAGTGCCGCGTTACACTTCCTAGTCCTATAGTCAACTCCCTCTGTGCTAGACTTCACCAGGTTTTTGTGGTAGATTGGCAAGCCCTACTGATGCCATCATTCTAGGCGTTTTAAGGCAGGCTCAGGACTCCAGCCACTGCCAAAAGTATTCAGGAAGTATAACACCCTGCTACCACATTCTTTTCCTGGAGTCAGCCTCATCTTCCTCTTGTCTTTACTTCAGCCAGATGTCACATAATCTTCCCAGCTACTCCTGTATGCAAACCTGCTTTTCTCTGCTATCCTGATGCTGTCCACATTTGCTACTTTGCTATTTCTGTCAGTAACAATCTGCAAGCAAGTTACCAGTTTGACTATACATGTCTTCAATTTCTGAGTGTAACTACACTCCTGCAACTTCATACTAGTTGCCTACATTTTCTGATGTTACTATACTATCTGCACATTTGGTTCAGCTATATCTAGGACTTCCAGATTCGCTTGCCCATATGTCATCCTGAATACCTTGCTGTCCTGGTCTGTGCTGATCCACGCAAAGTCCAAGTCTGTTGTATAAATCGCCTCCAGCTGGTGATGCTCACCCTGACCTATGGCTTTAAGAATCCACCTCACAAAGTGAGCCCACAAATGTGCCCTTATCCAGCTTCTGAAAGATTGCAGTGCTACATTCCTTACAAAGGAGTGTGACTAGATTTGAACAACTTGGTTTGAACAAGAAGAAATGGCGGACAACTTCACATTATATGGTATTCCAAAATTTTCATTTCTGATCCTATAAAGGAAACGGATCACAATAGTCTACTGCTAGGTGGGAATCCCAAAGATGGAACCTACTCTCTATCAGGTATTAGCTATCATACAGAAGTAAACTGCAGACCACTATTATTGGAAGAGCTACCTTGTTATCAAGGATGATCTGAGATTAGACCAAGAAAGGCTCAAATTCCTCACAATCATATGGAATACAATCAACAGACGATACATTATTGTTGACAAATTGTACTTGAAAGCAAGATGGAAGTTTGCAAAAGTTCAACCTACTACCTGTCCCTAAACTAAGAATTGCTTTGCAAGTAAAAAGTGGCGCCTTAGCTACTGTGCCATGTTAACGGTTATGTCTGCTGCATTGGTAGGCACTGTAGAGCGGCGGTGTTCACACCATGAGGTAACTGAGGCAGTGACCCAAGCAAGTCCAACGTAAGCAGATTTTATTCAGCAACTCACGGGTAAACAGAAGAGTCCTCCGGTTCGCAGCCGGGTTAACACAAGTCAAAAACAACAGTCGCCGGGGGCAACGGCCGCGCCGGGCCGCTCAGAGCCTGAATGCAGAGCCTTCCCAGGTGTAGGTTCAGCTACACACAGGCCCGCCGAGCTTTCCTGCTGTGCTCCTAGCAGGTCCCAACATAGAACAACACTAATCCTTAGTGCAGGGTTTTTAAAGGACCTGTGGCAAGAGCCACTGGAAAACCCGGGTTGGAGGGAGGAGGCCGCCCCACTGCCTTCCTGTAGCCTCCTCCAAGAAATGAAGGCCCTGCCGGGTTTTACTAATCTGCCTTAGCCAGATAGCCTGACCAGGTCAATGCTCACCTTCATTCCTGCATTGCAGCCGCAGGTGAGTTTGTGACTGCAATGCACTCCAATGGATTTAATAGGTCTCTGTACACATTCTGGGGGAGATATAACGTCCCTCGTATACGATCCCGGTCACTGCCTCACGCCACGCATTGGTATAAAAGTAAAAATTAAGACAGGCTTGCAACCAAAAAGAGGAATCATACACATCTTGGCAAATGGTATGGACTTAGCCCTCTCCATCCATAGCTTGGCTACTACGTCTTGCTTTTGGGCACCCAAAACATACTGTACCCCCCTACTTTATCATATTGTCTTAACTAATTTTGAAGTGGTCTACCAGTGGCCCCCGATTTGAAGTGACTTTGGAGCCAATCATTTGGGACCAGGTTGTTGTTTTGTTTTTTTTACCTATGGGATGATTTATAAATTAAATATTTGACCTTAAAAGGGATTTTCTGGCATCCCTTGAATAGGAGCTGATGCTTTGTTGACAGCAGCGGCCGCTACACATTGAACAAAGCCGTTCCCATCAGGCTGCTGCTGGAGCTAATGAATAGCTGATTGATGGAGGTGCTAGATGTTGGACCCCTTCCGATCTATGGGTCGTCGATATTATATTCCTGTACAACCCCTTTAATGATGATATGTTCTATGCATGCAATGAAAAAAAACAAAAATGCAATTAAAAGTTGACTTGCACAATTCCATATGGATTGAGGGATGATGGAGGAAATCAGTCAGTCATTCTCCTCCTTCTGCCTGTATGGTATTATTTATGAATGGTCGATGACAGCACACAAAGGGTTACAATCCGATAGCGATCAGGTAACGATACTGTGGGTAATGTGAGGTTGTCACTATGTATTACATAAATGTATGCTTACTCTGATTCCAGCTCTTCCCGTTGGTTAAGCACTGACATGGCATGCTACAGCACGCCGTAATGTAACATAACGGGAATCATTTACCCCCTATGGTATAACATATGTAGACATTAGAAGTTCGACTGAGCTCCATGAAGCTGAATACTTTCACTCGAGTCAATGAAGCCTGAATTGACTTCACAAAGCATTTTATTTTCCTATATGAGTAAATTGTTCCTGGATTTACCAACGTTTCATTTTTCCGACCAAGCCATCTGCTTATAGGAATAAATTCTTATACCTATGTGTGGTCTCTGTCAGTAATGCCAGAGTTGTAAATTTTAATATGAGCCATAAAACAGATTTTCCAGAAGTAAGCTTTGGTCTAAGGACTGATGACTGTGTGAGGATGAGATCAGATCTGGTCCTGTCATTGCCACTTGTATTACCATCCGCTTTGATATATAGATGGCCTATCCTTAGGATGGGTGACCAGTATCAAATCCTTGGGGTTGCAACACCCAGCATCTCTACTGATTAGTAGAGATGAGCGGTGTTCGACTAGAACTGTTCGCCAATCTCAAATTCGAGCTGTTTTGGGCGGTGTTCGAGTTGTTCGACGAACCCGAGCGATTTGCAAAAAATTCGGCTGTTCGAGGTTATGTTCGATAACTGTTCGTGCACCAAAAGTGTGTCCTGCATGTCTGGCGCTATTTAGAGCACCAATCATGCAGGGATTGTCTGCCACTCACTGTAATGCCACAGCCATGGTGGTTGTGGCATTAGAGTGATTGCCCAAATCGATGGGAACTGTGCTCACAGTGAAACATGAAAAGCCGGCAATTCATCAGCGGCATACACCGGTACCCGACAATTTAGAACCGAAAGAATAGAGCTTCACACATAGATTAGATAGATAGAAACATGTCAATCACATATATAAGAATTACAGTGACAGTGTTGCTTACTGTACTTGTCATTTAGTGTAAAGGATTTATTAAAAAAAATATTAGTGTTTTCATGCACCGTCTCTTTAAAAAAGCCGGCCGGCAATTCAGCAGCGGTACCCGACAATTTAGAATAGAAGGAATAGAGAATCACACATAGATTAGATAGATAGAAACATGTCAGTCACATATATAAAAAGTACAGTGACAGTGTTGATTACTGTACTTGCCATTTAGTGTAAAGGATTTATTAAAAAAAATATTAGTGTTTTCATGCACCGTCTCTTTAAAAAAGCCGGCCGGCAATTCAGCATCTGTACCCGACAATTTATAAGACAGAATAGAGCTTCACACATAGATAAGATATATAGAAACATGTCAGTCACATATATATGAAGTACAGTGACAGTGTTGATTACTGTACTTGTCATTTAGTGTTAAAATAAAGGATTTATTTAAAAAAAAATTGGCGTGGGGTTCCCCGTAATTTTAGGCTCTAGCGGAGGTTAAGCGGACGGCTGGGGCTGATGTTTGAAGCCTGGGAAGAGGGTAATACCCACGGAGCTTCCCAGGCTACTAATATCAGCCCCCAGCTGAATACCTAGCCTTTACTAGCTATTAAAATGGGGGACCCCCCAAAAAATTGACGTGGGGCCCCCCCTATTTTAATAGCTAGCAAAGGCTAGGCAGACAGCTGGGGGCTGATATTAATAGCCCAGGAAGGGTGCCATGAATATTGGCCCCCTCCCAGGCTAGAAACACCAACCGTCAGCCGCCCCAGAAATGGCACATCCATAGGATGCGCCAATTCTGGCACTTAGCCTCGCTCTTCCCACTGCCCTGTAGCGGTGGCAGTGGGGTAATAGGGCTGGGGTTGATGTCAGCTTATAATGCCAGCTGACATCAAGCCCAGGTTAGTAATGGAGAGGCGTCTATAAGACACCCCCATTACTAACCCCATAGTCAAAGTTAAAAAAAAACACAAACACCCAGAATAAAGTCCTTTAATTGAAATAAAGACACAATTCTTTATTGCTCTAAATTAAACCATACTTACAATCACGCCCATTCCAGCTGAAGCCAACGATCCCCTGCAATAAAAGAAAAATAATAAAGCAACATAATCCTTACCTTTCCATGGTTCCCAGGACAGCTTCAGCTCTGCTACATCGAGATGACAGGCTGGACCGCAGCAGAAAGCTGCCATCCAGCCTGTCATCCCGCAGACACTGAGAAGCGCAGGCTTGCTTGCGCTCCTCAGCGTCTCTCTGTGACGGCATCCAGATGAGCCGAGGTCATGTCCAATGAACTCAGCTCACCTCATGCACGTCACTGACAGCGTGGGAGAATTCTCCTGCACTCAGCGCTTCAGCGTGAGAATTCTCCCATGCTGTAAGTGACGTGCATGAGGTGAGCTGAGATCATTGGACATGAGATCACCTCATGCACGTCACTGACAGCGTGGGAAAATTCTCACGCTGAAGCGCTGAGTGCAGGAGAATTTTCCCACGCTGTCAGTGACGTGCATGAGGTGAGCTGAGTTCATTGGACATGAACTCATCTCATGCACGTCACTGACAGCGTGGGAGAATTCTCCTGCACTCAGCGCTTCAGCGTGAGAATTTTCCCACGCTGTCAGTGACGTGCTTGAGGTGAGTTCATGTCCAATGATCTCAGCTCACCTCATGCACGTCACTGACAGCGTGGGAAAATTCTCCTGCACTCAGCGCTTCAGCGTGAGAATTCTCCCACGCTGAAGCGCTGAGTGCAGGAGAATTTTCCCATGCTGTCAGTGACGTGCATGAGGTGAGCCGAGTTCATTGGACATGACCTCGGCTCATCTGGATGCCGTCACAGCGAGACACTGAGGAGCGCAAGCAAGCCTGCTCTTCTCAGTGTCTGCGGGTTGACAGGCTGGATGGCAGCGTTCTGCTGCGGTCCAGCCTGTCATCTCGATGTAGCAGAGCTGGAGCTGTCCTGGGAACCATCGAAAGGTAAGGATGATGTTGGTTTATTATTTAATTTTTATTGCAGGAGATCGTTGGCTTCAGCTGGAATGGGCGTGATGGTAAGTATGATTTAATTTAGAACAATAAAGAATTGTGTGTTTATTTCAATTAAAGGACTTTATTCTGGGTGTTTGTGGTTTTTTTAACTTTCACTATGGGGTTAGTAATGGGGGTGTCTTATAGACGCCTCTCCATTACTAACCTGGGCTTGATGTCAGCTGGCATTATAAGCTGACATCAACCCCAGCCCTATTACCCCACTGCCACCGCTACAGGGCAGTGGGAAGAGCGAGGCTAAGTGCCAGAATTGGCGCATCCTATGGATGCGCCATTTCTGGGGCGGCTGACGGCTGGTGTTTCTAGCCTGGGAGGGGGCCAATATTCATGGCACCCTTCCTGAGCTATTAATATCAGCCCCCAGCTGTCTGCCTAGCCTTTGCTAGCTATTAAAATAGGGGGGACCCCACATCATTTTTTTGGGGGTTCCCCATTTTAATACCTAGTAAAGGCTAGGTATTCAGCTGGGGGCTGATATTAGTAGCCTGGGAAGCTTCGTGGGTATTACCCCCTTCCCAGGCTTCAAACATCTGCCCCAGCCATCTGCTTAACCTCCGCTAGAGACTAAAATTACGGGGAACCCCACGCCAATTTTTTTTTTAATAAATCCTTTATTTTAACACTAAATGACAAGTACAGTAAGCAACACTGTCACTGTACTTATTATATATGTGACTGACATGTTTCTATCTATCTAATCTATGTGTGAAGCTCTATTCTTTCTGTTCTAAATTGTCGGGTACCGCTGCTGAATTGCCGGCCGGCTTTTTTAGAGAGACGGTGCATGAAAACACTATTATTTTTTTTAATAAATCCTTTACACTAAATGACAAGTGCAGTAACCAACACTGTCACTGTACTTCATATATAAGTGACTGACATGTTTCTATCTATCTAATCTATGTGTGAAGCTCTATTCCTTCTTGTCTAAATTGTCGGGTACCGGTGTATGCCGCTGCTGAATTTGCCGGCCGGCTTTTTTAAAGAGAGTGTCTTCTGAGCAGTTTGTCAGCTTTTGGACACCTTTGAAGGTGTTTTCTATGTGTTTCTATGTGTTTTTGTTTGCCTGCCATTGGTTTTAACGGTGTTCGACGGTGTTCTAAGGTGTTCGACGAACAGTTCGATGAACAGTTCCTCGAACATCCCGGTGTTCGACGAACCGAACCGAACCCGAACACTACGGGGGTGGCTCAACACTACTGATTAGCTGTTACCAGGTACTGGGAAAGCCAGAAAAATATGAAGTATGGCACCGCTCAGCTCCGTTCATTGTGTCCGGCACTGGAGAATCCTGACAGCACGCAGTGTGCAAGATGTGAGGATCCACAAGTCTGCAGTCACAAAGTGGACAACCCATTTAACTCCCGCATTCTCGGGTGCTGCAGATCATTAACTTCACTAGAAGCTGAGTTGTAGAACCAGAGAATGAGCACTACACAGTGTATGGGATTGCGGTGCTCTGTTCTGTACAGTGTGCACAACTGCCCACCGCGGGAGCCACAAACGGATGATCAGTGGGGTGTCAGATACACACTGATCTAATAGCAATTACCTGGAATACCTCCTTAAAAAATATGTCCATCCTTGAACACTACTTATACCCTATATGTAGATACATTCTACATAAAAAAGCTGAGCTCAGCAATCAGTTTAGAATCAGTTTCAGTGTAGAATTGGGTGAAAAATCTAAGGACTCTCTCTATTCTTTTCCCTGAAAGGAGTTTTCCAGGCTTGGGACTCAAGTCTGCAGTCACTAAGTAACTGCAGACTTGTGAATCCTCACAGCATGCACACTCCACACTGTCAGGATTCTCCAATGCCAGGCGATCATGTGGCCACAAGTATGTGATTTGCATACTTCCGGCCACATTCCAACTAGACGTGTCCGGCTTTGCTCAATTCACTTGTATTGAGCGAGGCCGTGCATATCCAGTCATCACGTGACCGCATGTATGCAAGTCGCATACTTGCAGTCACATGCCTGTTGCTCCTGGCGCTGGAGAATCCTGACAGTGCGCAATGTGTACGCTGTGAGGAATCACAAGTCTGCAGTCACAGAGTGAACCCCAAGATTGGACAACCCCTTTAACGCCTGAAAGCAGGGATGGATATTTCCAGTTGGATTCACAAGTTATGGTCGCCAGACGTGTCACCAATTATGGTCGGATGCTCTCTAGTGAAAAACTTGTAGACAGGTCATCAGTGATATAGTGGTTAGGATTCAATAAGCCAGAACATGAATCAGAATAGTCAGGAGACAGGTCAGAAGTTAAAACCAATAGTGGAAATAGAGAAAGGAGGTGACAAGTGCGACGGACGAGACAGAAGCAGAATCTTAGAACCAGGTTAAGGTCAGGATAGGGAGTCAGAAACAGAGTCAAATAGCACAGGAACAATGATCAAGTGACAGAATCACTTTATTATTCAGGAAAGACCCAGTCTGTGACGTTACCATGAAGTGCCGCTTGCCCTGGCAGATCAAGACGGAGGCTCTCGCCACCATGAAGGAAGCAGTCGGTTATCTAGCGAGAGCTCCATAGTATTTTGCCCGACAAAAAACAGCCCAATGATCAGATTAACCAGCGAGTTTATGGGTAGACTAAGTAATATCAGAACTGTTAAGGTCAAAAGAAAAACTATGGAATACAACCATCTACATAGGCATTACGAGGATAGTATGATATAACTCTCTCAGTTAGATCATTGCAATTTATGTTATTTGTAAATCTAGAATGCTAGGTACTAAAAGGGTTGTTCACCTTCTTAAAAGCGTACATTTTTGGCTAAAAATCATTTTTGCAATTGGGTTTCATTAAAAGTTTGCCTTCTATAGCCTCCATGTTGCAGTGTCTATTACTGGCTGCAGAATGAGTTAACGGAGATTTCATCAGTGAGCTTTGTAGCTGTTATCTGTCTTTTTCTGAGCTCCTCTCAGATTTAGCACCACAGACCACAACAAAATTGAATGTGCAGGGAAACAAAAAGCCCATAAAAGTCAAATAGTGAGAAGTTTTAAAAAGGTTTCAATTGTTAATTTTTTTTTTACCCCAAATATGTATTTATGTAAAAAATAAAAGCCCCAAAAGGTGGAAAACCACTATGTCCTGAATTTAATGGCTCAGGGTTCTTGTTATTAGGGGGGCAATAGTAGGAGTCACACGAGACCCTGCTGTCTGACAAATAGGTAAAGAACCCTATAATATACTGCCTTACTATTTTCTATTAGACCCTCCGGTTACTGGTCCCTTTTTTTTTTTGGAGGACCCTCATGATGGCATTTAGAGGCACAAATATTATTTTAAGGGAATATTTTCCTCAACCCCCTGGAAATTCAGTAATTAATAACGACACTACAAATCCCACAAGGACACTTCTGCTCTTCTTCACCCTTGGGGCTAATTTGGACAAATGCTCACTCAGAGTTTTATGACAAACGGTAATTCCGTTAGGCCCAATAATGTGTCAGCTGGAGATATATGAACGGTGTCAATGTAACTTGTCAGATTTTAGCACATAAGTGTTGGGTAAATTGCACCATCAGACGCTTTGGCTTAATAACATGACCCTGAACGAGGGTCTGTTCCGTCAGGTGTTCCGGGTCATGTACTAAACCAGTGGTTTGTTATGCTCATCTGAGGACAATGCAGTACGATATGTACCTATTCATACACGGAACCCACATGACAGCCAGAAGTGAAGACATCGGGGAGATGCCGTCTTTATAAAAAGTGAGTGTAGACCTGGAGTCTCTTCTTCATCACGGCTTATCGATATGGAGTACAGCACTCAATATACCAAGTTTTAAAGTCACAGCACAGTATATATATTTTTTTATCCTCTTTGTACAGTATATACAGTTGTGGCCAATTTTGAGACTGACACAAATTTTGGTTTTCCCAATTGGCAGCTTCAGATCTTTTAGTTGGATGTTTCTCTCGTTACTGAAGAACAATCATCTTTTCATAAGTTTTTAAACTTTTATTGAGAAATACATCAAGTTTATACAAAGACTCAATATTTCCAGAGCTGCATTATTTCTCCAAACTTCTGCCCTTCGCCCCGGTAGCTTCCGGGTCACATCCTGACTGATGAGCCATTCTTGCCTATTCTCAGAGTTGATCACAATTTCTGTGAGTTTGTTTGTCCTCCCGCTTTTTGAGGATTGACCACAGAGGTTCTCAATGGAATTGAGATCTGGGGAGTTTGTTGGCCATGGACCCAAAATGTCAATCTTTTGTTCACCGAGCCACTTGGTGATCATGTTTGTCTTTTGACCTGGTCTCCATCATGCTGGAAAAAGCATCATCACCTGATTGCTCCTGGATGGTTGGGAGAAGTTGCTCTTGGAGGACAAGTAGATCTCATTCTTTATTCATGGCCATAATCTTAGGCAAAATTGTGAGTGAGCCCCTCGCCATGGATGAGAAACCCACAAACATGAATGGTCTCAGGAGGCTTTACTGTTGGCAGACACAGGACTCAAGGTAGCACTCACCTTTTCTTCTCCAGACAATCAATTGTCTATGTCTCCAACAGTCTGAAGGGGGCTTCATCAGAAAAAATAACTTTGCAGGAAATACAAGGACTGGACTGGAAAAAAATGGGGTAAAACTCCATAAAACTGGCTGAAATGTCCCAACATTTTTGAGGGACTTGTAGTTGTGCAAAAAACATTGCGGCTTTTGATGCTTTTATGTCATTTCTGGTTAGTGGTGGCAACTTTTTGAAATATGGTCGGACCTTGCCAGGAGGAGCGTGGCTAATCACACCTGACAAATTTATCATATACATCAGAAATATGATGCACAACAGCTAAAAGGTGTGCCAAATTCATTAAGAAGCGCACGCTTGACGCATCTTACTCTAGTGCACTGTTCATCGAGTCTGGCGTACAAAATGCCAGTCTTATGGAATCATTGCCCAGGTGCCAACACATGGTGCCTCCTAGAGAACATCTTTTTAACAGAGAGTGCATGAAATTTATGGCACATGTAGGTACTGTATGGCCTGTAGAATTACCGCTTATGGCCTGCTACAAAAAAAAAAGCAAGCATATGTGAACCCAATCCTTACCGCTAGTCAAGTGTCATAAACCTCAATATTGCAGACCTAAGCCAGGCGATCTATATATCCCCCAACAGTAGTCATAAAATTGTGAGCAATCAACTTCAATCCAATAGGGTCTAATTTAGTGAGTAAAGCAAGTGGGCATTCCTGTTGGTTTATTGGAGGGCTGATTGAAAAGAGTGCAACATACAATGGCAGTGATTTAGGCTGATTATTGGAATGGCTCAATTTGTCCCAGGAAAGTTGCAGTTTTATACTCCAAAATTAAATTAGACTGAGACTGACATGTGGTCACCTGCAGGTAATAAATATATTAATACATAAAGAAAAGTAACATGAAAATAAATACATAAATCTAAACAAATTATTAAAGAGATTTAGCCATTTGACAAGATGAGAGAAAGTGATAGTATAAACCAGCAATTTTGCAATTTACCTCTTGTTAAAAATCCTCTCTGTTCTCAAGACTGGAAGAGTTTAATTTTATTGTTTACTGCACGTTGCCTAGGTTACCGGCCACCTATGTAGTCTATCAGTGGTAGTTAGTCTCATGGCTTTTAAGGTCTTTGCTATTGAGCTTGTAAGCGCTGCTCTGAAGCTGGTCCGGATCACTGGGTTTGGGCATTTTCAGTGTCCGGGGGCTCCTCTGATGCAGCAGAGGCAAAGTAGCCACGCAGAGCACACAGTTCAGATCAGAGACTCGGCCATAGCGCTGGTCTTAACTCTTGAACATCAGGAGTGCGCAATCCCCAAAAAATAGGAAGCAGAGAGCCAGATAAGCAGTGCGGTCCTGAAGACAGAAGATAGGACAACCCCTTTAATAATTTATTTTGGGAAAATCTGATTAATAAAGCAGTAAGAGAACATTTTGGGCTTACCAGGGGCAATGGGAGGCACAGAGTTAGCAAAGAGGGGAACAGAATTAACAGTTACACATGGCCCTGGTGCCTTACGGAGCCCAAAGATGCCTTTTCCACATGGGAATACACCAGTGTTATAAATGACATATAGTAGCTGAGGAGTAGCTGAGGAGTTCTTCTGAGAGTTTTGCATTAGGACCTAGGTGTTTCATGATTTTTCCTTGGGTACCTGGTATGTACAGTATTATTGCAGAACTTGCCAATTCAGACGAGTTGGGTGACAAACTGTGTGAGATGTATAATGGCAGTCAGGCAAGGGATGATGATACGGTCCCCACAGAGCCCTGATCTCACATCATCCAGTCTGTCTGGGATCACATGAAGAGACAGAAGGATCTGCATACGCCTCATACATAGAAGATCTGTGGTTACTTCTCCAAGATATTTGGAACAACCTTCTGCTGAGTTCCTTCAAAAACTGTGTGCAAGTACAAGTGTATCTAGAAGAACTGATGACGGCAAAGGACGGTCACCAAATATTGAAATGATTAAAATTTCTCTTTGGTTTATCTGCTTTGCATTTTGTTAATTGATAAAAAGAAATGACTAAAAAGGGGTTGTCCAGGACTGTTTTATTTTATTTTTTACTAAGGGTCTGAAAACTAACAGTCAGGTAGTTGCTAACAGAGGCAACTGCCTGCCTGCTTTACTAGGCGCCAACTCAAAGCAGTCACCGTCCACTCCTGCTGGCGATTCAACTGCTCCACGTCAACAGAGCAGCTCTTCCTCTTCCGGGCTGTTCTATCAACAGGGCGTGACTGCTGACATCATGCCGATTGCCAGCCGGCTCCCCACAGTTAGGCGGCGGGGAGCTGGCTGTGAATCAGAATGACGTCGGCAGTCATGCCCTGTCAGAGCAGAGCGGAAGAGAAGCCGTCGTTCTGCCGATGTGATGTCAGCGGAAGCTGCTGATTCGTCTGTGATAAGAGGGGTCTTGTTTCTGGGAAAAAATACCCAGTACTGCTTGTGACCTAAGAAAAGATGGCGCTGGGATAGAAGCTTGGTGGCCAGTTATGATAGTCTGTGTGCATTCTGCGTTTCCTATGTGTGCGCCCTCCTCCCACTTGATAAAAAACTACAGTATGAGCGCAAGGAAGAAAAAAAAAAAAAAAAAAACAATAATTTTTTACTAAAGCAAATATTCTGATCTTATCCTATTACCCACTTTCTATCCATAAAAAGATAAAAGCGCAGTCAAACAGGGACCTAGGACATAAATATAAACCTCTTATACTAATTTATCATATTGTGGTCAACATGATGAATGATAAGAGGAGCGAGGAGCCGTAATCTAAGATTACATATCCCACTTACCCAGATTTTCTTTATCTAATGAGTAATGGAAGGGCCTATAGAGTTTCTCTTAATAAAGTAATGATGGACCACTGGAACCTGGGCCGAGCAAACATGAGTGCACTTTAGACAAGCTCGGGCCTAGATAACTGGATTATACGCATATCTAAAGTATATTGCAATATAAAGGAATTTCATCTCGGCTGTAGAGCACGGAAATTCCTCCTTTCTCACCGGCTTCATTCCAGATTCTACTTTAGATAGTTATAATAAAAGAGGGAAAGTGTTGAACAGCACAAAGGCAATTCTGCACCAAGAGCGCCAGTAATAACTGTATTTCAGAGCGACATAAACTCTTTCAATAAGCAATAACGCTGCATACTTCTTACCGGAGAATATCAAACTTCAAGGCATATGCCGGGATGAAATTGCTGCAAAATACCACCAATCAAAAGGAGCCGCCGTGATTACTGATGAGCCCGGCACGGAATGCACGGAACAGGGAGAAAAGAAAAAACTAATATTTTTCTTTCCTTTTGTTTTTTGTTATTGCACTTGGTGGCAAATGTCATCTTATGTGTTTTTAGTTGAAAAGAAGGGAAAAAAAATGAGTTGTAAATTTGAGCTTTTACCGAAATAGCGATGATATCTGTTCTTAGCGTCTGTAGTTACAGTCCTGGTAATATGATTCTGTGTTCAGGGTATCGACTTTAATAACACATCAAACCTATCACAGCCTGACACAGACGACGGCAACTGAATACTTACAACGGATTTTTTTTTCCCCTTACTATTGGAAAGCAAAGACATTTTTGGATGAGGAAGATTTGACATGGGGTGTGGGTGAGGCTATAAACAGCTCAGAATTTCGAGCTCTGCAGCAGAGAAAACTGATTGTGTCACAACTGCTGCACCCAGTAAACACACACATCGCTGGAATCAGGGTCTGTGCTCCTACATCATGCTGCTCTCAGATTACAGAGCAAAAAACTGCTGACAGATCCCCTTTAAAGTAAAAATAAATGTACCAAAAGTTGAACAGGCGGCTAAGTAACTTAGCTATCTAAACACTATATTCCTTTGATAGCTAGGACTCCCCAATACATAGCAGTGCTTAGTTTGTCTGAGTGCTCCTGTGTTCTCTCAGAGACCTGCGGACAGACTCCTCTGGCAGCGGCTCATCTCCCAGACAGCAAAAGAATCGCCCAATGGAAATCCAACAAACCAGACTCTTCTCTTCCCCAACATCATCTTTCTGGGTATAAAAGCATACATATTAGGCTGTTGGCGTATCCCACCCGGTTTGGCTGACTTTAGTTTAATGTGTATGGGCATTGTGTCCTACCTGCAGACTAGACAACCCAGAGGTCTTTTCTAGATTTCCAGGATTGACCGGACAGAGGTCCACTAGAGATTGCGTTTAGTGATGAGCGAGCACTAAAATGCTCGGGTACTCGTTTCTCGGGTCGAGCAAATTGGAATACTCGGGTGCTCGACCCGAGCAACGAGCCCAATGTAAGTCTATGGGAAACCAAGCATTTTTCAGGCGGCACCCTGGCAGTCTGCAGAGGGCCTAAAACTTGCCCAAATCGATGGGAACAGTGCTCAAATGACATGGGGAAGACCCCTGGAAGCATTTCTGACTTCCAGATCACTGCTGTCAACAACGTTGTCAGAGTATTACACCACTTTTACGGATTCACAATAAAACATACAAAAACTAAGCCAAAATGGATTTTCCTGGGAAATATGTTAAGGAACATCCTTTCCAGGGTAATGACTTGTATATAAGGCAAAATAAATAACCAAAAACAAAAATACTCCTCCACAACTTGGGCTATGTTCACACGTAGCATTTTTGATGCGTTTTTACACTTTTGAATTGCTTTCAACTAAGACAAATGCATTCACCAGGAAATGTCATTTTAACATTTTAGAACCTTATCTGGCCATGTGGTGTGTGACACATCATCAGACATATGCTTACAGTGCTGAAAAGACATGGGAACAGCATGGGGAAGACCTCTGGAAGCTTCTCTGACTCCCAGATCACTGCCTAAAAGTGTGCCCATCATAAGTGATCCTTGGCGCATGCGAAGATGCCTCCCGCCATGCACCTGTCGTTGCAGACTTGCAACAATCACCGTCCATGTCCTTGTCCCACTGCAACGTTCAGTTGTCCCTACCCCATTCCTTGGAATGCAAACGCAAGTATGCAGCCCCCCACCCACAGGCTGCAATATTATACTGCCAAATTTTTGACAGCTGCTTGTGTAGCACCCCGAGGGCTCGGCTGCTACAGGGGTATTGCACCTCGAACCAGAGGTGTGGTATTCCACTCCCGGGTAAGCATGGAGTGTGGACTGGAACTCTGTTAGCTGCATGCACCACATACATCCCATTTCCGGGGGACAGATCAACGGTACTCCCACCAGATAGATGTGCAGGTACGACAGCGTCTGTCCCTGGCTGGAGTGGGAGGGGGGGAGGAATATCCCAGTGGTGCAGGAGCAGAGAGGGGAGGGACTCTGGGCATAGGAAGGAGCCCATTGGTGGCTAGTCACCTGGGCTCGGGTGTCAGAGGGAGTATAAAAGGTGGGCACCATCTTAGGAGTGAGGGAGTTCAGTCAGACAGAAGAAGAGGAGAAGAGTAGTGACAGGGAGCAGCAGCCCTGTCTGGGTGCTGCTCCTGAAGGGAGCAAGAGAGAGAAAGACAAGAGGAAAGGAACAAGGAACAAGGAAGGAATGGAACCCGGAGAAAGGCCCAGAGACATGAAGGAAGAGGGAACCCTGAGATCCCACGAGTGAGCTAAAACGGGTGAAGGGTTGGCAGATCAGGGTACCGGATCCCGAACTGGTGGAGGCCACTTATCCTCAGCCAGGAACCGGAGGTCGTGGACACGTCTTGGCACGACCACTCACTACACTCACCATGAAGGCACGCCACATAGGGTCAGGGAAACCAGAGATAGGTTTTGCCACCAGAAGGCCCGAGGAAGCTGGACATGGGTGGGTCCCTAGTGGGGACGGCCAGAGAAAGGAACGGAGAAAGGAGTTCAAGGTCACACTCTGGAACTGCCTGGGGGTTGGTCGAGCCCCGTACCTGGTGGACGCAGCACGGCTCGGGTCGTCATCACCTGCAGGACTGACACTGATAACATCTGTGAGTAAAGCATTGAAAACTGCCATCAGTCTCTGTGTTCCATCGTACTACCAGCACTAAAGGTACCGGGACGCTCTTTCTATCACTCCCTTCACCCGCACCAGCTGCCCTGAGGCCATACCTCTCCCGTTGGGGGTTATACCACCATTGCTGCACACATACCACCGGCCTCAGCGGACTGTTCTGTAGCGGCGGCCTTGCGGCCGCAAATCAACGGGTGGCGTAGTCGACACTTAAACAACATCTACAAAGACTGCCACACACTTAGTTTGACCACCCTGGGCACGGACCGGGTCCCCCCACTCGGAGACTACTACCCCCATCGGATCCGGCTCCGGGTATTCCCCCGCGCACACGTGCGCCACCCTACAGCACTGGCCCAGGGGGCGCGTCACTTGCACATGAAATGTGGCCTTTTAGGCTCGTGGAGGCGGAAGCTTTTCACAACCTCATGCCGAGTGTCCATACTCGGTCCCCAGCCGCCACTATATTTCCCGGTATCGCCTCCGCCTTCTACAAGCACGGGTCCCACAACATTACCCGTGCCCTCCCCGGTGCACTTACTGGGAAGGACAGCCTAACCACAAACACGTGGACAGGTGAATGTGGCCAGGGACGGTACGGAGCCAGTCCACAACTTTTTTTGCTAAGAGTTGTATTTAGCTCGGTGAAAGGACTGGCATAGAGGGAAACCGTATCTACCTGGCGTGTCATTTCTCCCAGGAAGTCCTCTAAAGCTGCTTCCACTTGAAATGTGGCCTGAACATTACTGCTGGTACTTTTCTGTGGGAATTTGCTTGCCTCCTACCAGCCTGGAATATTTCCAGCAAACTATGGTACGACGCCATGGTATTAGCACTGCCCCCAGTACCAGTAGCGAAGCCATCCCCAATTTCCTTCTCAGGAATTTTATTTGGTAGACTGAGTGGCTGCCCAAATACATTTTCTCACAAAGGAGCTGAATATAGAGTGGCAGCAGGTGCAAGTTTCTCCAGCCTGGTAGATATTAGAGGGTGAACGGCAGCACATTGGATCAGTGGTTAGCACTGAAGCCTTGCAGCGCTGGGATCCTGGGTTCAAATCCCAGCAAGGACAACATCTGCAAGGACTTTGTATGCTCTCCCCGTGTTTGCGTGTGTTTCCTCCTCAGTAAAAAAGCAGCCATAGAGTGTCCGGGAACCTTTCCACACACTTTTCTTAGCCAGGACTGCTTCTCGGCAGGGCTGGACGGTCCCACCAGAGAATCCTCTGGTGTGCCTTGGCTTCTACCTCAGGAGAGTTCATGATAGCGCTAACTTTGCAGCTGCTATGGGGCTCTTGAGCGGGGGAGAAAGGTTAGCCCTCAGAATCAAATCCTCTGGTGGGCACAATGTTTTTCAATCTGAAACAGCTTCTCAGTGGGAGTTGTATTTCACCACAGCCATATTCTTTAGCTCGATGAAAGGACTGGCATAGAGGGAAACCGTATCTACCCCGGCTGTCATTTCTCCGTCACCAGGTTCCGCCCATTGTCACACACGATCATGCCTGGCTGTATGTTCAGCGGTGAGAGCCACAGATCAGGCTGCTGTGTTACAGCTTTCAACAACTCTGCAGCGCTGGGCGGTTTGCCAATTAAGCATGTTATCTTCAGCACAGCCTGTTGCCGCTTGGCCAAGGCAGTGCTGCAGTGCTGTCAGCTTGTGACTGATGTTATCATTTCGGAGATGGAGGAGGAGGTGCAGGAGCTGAACAATGTGATAACATTGAGGTTACATTGGCGACTGTTTTTATACTAAAGAACAATGTGATTACATTGAGGTTAAATTGGTGACGCTGTTTTTTATACTAAAGAAAGATCCTATTGTTTTGTTTTTTTTACGTTATTTTTTAAGACAAATGCATTCACCGGGAAATGTCATTTTAACATTTTACAACCTTATCTGGCAATGTGGTGTGTGACACATCATCAGACACATCCTTTTTTATTTATGATGGAAGGACTCTGAAAGTCATAAAGCCTATTTTTACAGGGACATCAGACGGCCCTTACTATTCTTAAAAGGCCAGCAGTCGGCCGTAGCTATTGTTAGAGAGCCATCAGCCGGCTATGCTTTGTTGTTCCCATTATTAACAAGTGGGTGTCCTATACTGTTATTGCATATCCAGTGACTGCAAGGGCTGCCAAAAATTTGGATGCAACCAAATACCCATTTGAAGACACATAATGCCCATGCTGTGACTGCAAGGGCGGCCAAAATTTGGGAAAAACCCCACTAAGAATTTAAAGACACATAGAGCAGGGTCACAGTAACAAGGTACTGTTAGAACCCTTTTTTCCATCTTGTGTTTTGCGGCCAAGTGACCATCTGCCTTTATATTCCAGCTCCGCCCTTTTGGCTGTGCTGGACTTCAGTGTTTGACTGTTTCTCTAGCCAGGTGCTTTGGTGCCTTTCTCTGTCAGTTCGCTTGGTCCTTCTGGGACCTCTAGTACCTTTTTGTCAGTTTGTCTTTTTGTGTTCTGCAACAACTTCTCTGTTTAGGAGGTGTCCCATTTTTGTCCCAGTCCTTAGTTCTTTTAGGGACCCCTCCCCTTATACTCTAGGTCTCCGTTCAGACTAGCCGAGGACTAAGGCGGGTCTGTTCGCTAGGAACAGTCAGCCTGCTACATCGTAGGGATTCAGCTTAGTCTTACTGTAGGGACAGCTTTCCCCTATCTTTCCTTAGTACATGTTGCAGATCATAACAGTAAGTCCAGCCCAAAAAACTAAAAAGGAAAGAAATTCGGGGATCAGTATGGTTTCTGTCCAGGATTTGGCTCAACGCTTGCAGGGATTGTCTCTGGAGGTGGCCGAGCTTCAGCAACACGTGAGTAGCTGATCTGGCGCGCATTTTGTGGAACCCAAGGTTTAACTGCCTGATGTTTTCTATTGTAAACAGCAAGATTTTTTTTCCTTTAAAAATGCTTGTTTGTTATATTTTCGTTTGAGACCAAGGTCCTCTGGGAATGAATCACAGCGCATTGGTTTTATTAGGTCACTTTTGCGCAATGAACCACATGGGTGGGCATTTTCTCACCAACCTAATGATCCGTGTTTAAGGTCTGTAGAAGAACTTTTTTCTGCTATGGGTCTATTATATGACGAACCTGATCGAATTTCATCTGCTGAGGCAGAACTCAGGCGTTTTAATCAGGGGTCAGGTGATGTTGAAAATTATTGCACACACTTCAGGAGATGGGCCTCAGAAGTTAAGTGGAATGATCCTGCGCTGAAATGTTTCTTTCTTGCTGGTTTGAGTGAAAGGGTTAAGGATCTGCTAATTGCATTCCCCGCACCTGAGACTCTGCAGGATGCCATGCAATTAGCTGTTCCTGTGGACAGGAGACTGAGGTGCAGGGTGAGTGAGGTAAAGACTCCTGTAATGCAAGGTCCTAGTCCTCAGAAAATCTGCTCAGACGGCGGAGAACCGATGGAGGTTGGGGCAATGTCACTCCGCTCTCAGGAAAGAGACAGGAGGCTCGCCGAGGGATTGTGTCTTTGTTGTGGTAAAGCTGAACATTTGATTAAGTATTGTGAGCTTAGTTTAAGTAAAGAAAAAAAAAAAGGGACAGGTACGCCCGTATAGCTTGTTTACGCCTTGCAGGAGTATTTCTCTTTCTGAGAGTACTACTTTGCAGGAAAATTTGATTGAATTTCAGGTATTTGTGGATTGTGGTTCAACACTTAATGTGATTGATAAAGTGTTTTTGGAAAACCTTAAATTGAAATCGAAACCTTTGTCATCACCTATTTCTGTGATTGCAATTGATAACACTCCCTTGAAATGCATTACTCACAAGGTTGCTGCATTTCCCCTCACTATCAATGGAGTTCACCAAGAAATTTTGGACTTGGTTGTATTAGATAATTTACCCTCTCCGGTCGTTTTAGGTTTGCCTTGGTTAAAACTGCACAATCCTTTGCTGGACTGGTCTACTAATGTGATTAAGTCTTGGAGTCCGAAGTGCTATGATAAATGTTGTAATGGTCGCATTGCGGCTGTGGAAAAAGGGGAATTACCTATACCTATTCAAGATTTTTGGAGGTTTCTTTCAAGTTTTGCCTCCTCATAGGGATTATGATTGCACCATTGAGTTTGTTCCTGGAGCTACTCTTCCCAAGAGTCGCTTGTTTAATCTGACTATCCCTGAAAGAAAGGCCTTGGTGGAGTACATACAGACTAGCCAGGCTGCTGGTCACATTAGACCTTCTAAGTCGCCTGTGGCAGTTGGATTTTTCTTTGTTAAAAAAAAAGACGGGGGTTTACGTCCATGTCTGGATTTTCGTGAAATTAATAAGATTACCGTACGCAATTCCTACCCATTGCCGTTAATTCCTGACTTGTTTAACCAGTTAGTGGGGGCCAAGTGGTTCTCTAAAATTGATCTTCGAGGGGCATACAATTTGTTGCGCATGAAGGAGGGTGATGAATGGAAAACTGCTTTTAACACTCCGGTAGGTCATTTTGAGAATCTGGTGATGCCTTTTGGTCTTACCAATGCACCTGCATTTTTTCATAACCTTATTAATGACATCCTGAGACCTTTGATTGGTAAGAATGTGGTTGTGTATTTGGATGACATTTTGATTTATTCACCAGATTTAGAGTCCCATTGGCAGAGTGTACGTGAAGTTTTGCAGTTATTGAGTGATAATTCACTCTTTGCTAAGCTGGAGAAATGGGAGTTCGCTGTGCAGAAAATTAGTTTTTTGGGCTACATTGTCTCCAGCGAGGGCTTTGAGATGGACCCGGTGAAGGTTTTGGCTATGCAGGAATGGCCTAGGCCTATTGGTTTGAAATCTATACAGAGATTTTTGAGTTTTGCCAATTATTACAGGAAAATCATTAAGAATTTTTCTATAATTGTTAAGCCTCTGACCGATCTCACCAGGAAATGTGCGAATACGGCCCAGTGGACTACTGAGGCCATTGAAGCGTTTGAGTATCTCAAAGAGAGGTTCAGTCCTGCCCCTATCCTTATGCAGCCTGATGAGACCAAGCCTTTTTTGGTCGAGGTCGATGCTTCATCGGTGGATGTCGGAGCAGTTTTGTCTCAGGAGAACAGGGATGGAGTACATCCTTGTACCTTCTTTTCGACAAAATTTTCGGAAACCGAACTAAATTATGATGTTGGAAATCGGGAGTTGCTGGCTATTAAACTCACGTTTGAACATTGGCGTCATTTTTTGGAAGGCTCTAGATTTCCTATTCAGGTTTTCACAGATCATAAGAATTTGATCTATCTGGATGCTGCCAAGCGCTTGAATGCCTGTCAAGCTAGGTGGACACTTTTTTTTTCTCGGTTTCATTTTTCTGTTACCTATATTCCTGGTACTAAGGATGTTAAAGCCGATGCTTTATCTCGCAGCTTGTCTCCTACGGTCGGTGCCGAGGAGGAGAAGAGCATTTTACAGAAAGGAATTGTGGTGGCGGCATTGGCCTCCGTTTTGGAGAATGGGATTCTGAAAGCTCAAGATGATGCTCCATCTAACACTCCCCATGGGAGGTTGTTCGTACCTAGAGCCTTTAGGAGAGATTTGTTTGTGGAGTGTCATGAGTTTCGGTTGGCAGGTCATCCAGGAATTTCAGAGACTAAGACTTATCAGTCGCAGTTTTTGGTGGCCTGGATGGCAGAAGGAAGTCATCAAGTGGGAGCGTCAGTGTACTGTGTGTGCTAGGTCAAAGGCTTCACATACTCCTGCTGAGGGGTTGCTTTGCCCTCTGGAGGTTCCTAGTGCGCCTTGGACGCATCTCACAATGTATTTTATTACTGATCTTCCTGTGTCCGAGGGTTTTACTGTCATCTGGGTGGTCGTGGACCACTTTAGTAAGATGTGTCATTTGGTTCCATTCATTAAGTTGCCCTGCGCCAAGACACTCGCTAAGGCGTTTGTTAAGGAGATTGTCAAGCTCCATGGCGTTCCCACGAATATTGTTTCTGATAGAGGACCTCAGTTTGTGGCTCGCTTTTGGCGTGCTTTTTCTGACAGGTTGGGAGTCCATTTGTCATTTTCGTCTGGTTATCATCCTGAGTCTAATGGACAGACTGAAAGAAAGAACCAGGATGTTGAACAGTTTTTGAGTTGTTTTGTGGCGGACAATCAAGAGGTGTGGTCTGAGTTTCTGCCTCTCGTGGAATTTGCTCTTAACAATCATACATCCTCCTCAGCTGGGTGTTCTCCTTTTCTTTGTTGTACTGGGAGACATCCGTCTTTTGGTTCGTTCTCCAAATTGGGATCGGCGGTGCCGTCGGAGGAGAATTTTTCCGGTGATTTGGAGAGAGTTTGGACTAATGTACGTTGCAACCTTCAAGAGGCTAACAAGAAGTCCAAGAAGTATTTTGACAGGAAACGTAAGGAGGTTTTGTTTACTGTGGGTGACATGGTTTGGTTGTCTTGGTTGTCCTCAAAGAACCTGCGGTTGTGGATTCCCTCTAAAAAACTGGGTCCTAAGTTTGTGGGTCCATTTGAAGGGCTTCAGGTTGTTAACCAGTCTGCTGTTAGGTTGGATGTCCCTACTTCCTGGAAGATTAATCCTGTGTTTCATGTTTCCTTGTTGAAAAAGGCTGATGTATCTGATAGGGACGCCACTGTCACAGTTCCTCCTGTGGTGGAAGACGGCGAATATGAAATTTCTTGTATTTTGAATTCTAGATGGCATAGAGGGAGATTACAGTATCTCGTCTCCTGAAAGGGTTTCGGTCCCGAAGACAACTCCTGGGTAAGGATGGATGATGTCTCTGCTCCTAGGCTTGTTAAAACTTTCCACAAGAGGTTTCCGGATAGGCCTGGGCCTGGAGTATCCGGAGGATCCTCATAAAAGAGGGGGTACTGTTAGAACCCTCCTGTTTGTTTTTTCCATCTTGTGTTTTGCGGTCACGTGACCATCTGCCTTTATATTCCAGCTCCGCCCTTTTGGCTGTGCTGGACTTCAGTGTTTGACTGTTTCTCTAGCCAGGTGCTTTGGTGCCTTTCTCTGTCAGTTCGCTTGGTCCTTCTGGGACCTCTAGTACCTTTTTGTCAGTTTGTCTTTTTGTGTTCTGCAACAACTTCTCTGTTTAGGAGGTGTCCCATTTTGTCCCAGTTCTTTTAGGGACCCCTCCCCTTATGCTATAGGTCTCCGTTCAGACTAGCCGAGGACTAAGGCGGGTCTGTTCGCTAGGAACAGTCAGCCCGCTACATCATACGGATTCCGCTTAGTCTTACTGTAGGGACAGCTTTCCCCTTTCTTTCTTTAGTACTTGTTGCAGATCATAACAGGTACGACATGTTCCCATTAGAAAGGAGAGGGTCTGCTATACAGTTATAGGGTATGCAGTGAGTCCAACGGCTGACCAATTTTAGGAAAAACCCCACTAAGAATTTAAAGACACACAGAGCAGGGCCACAGTAACAAGGTACGACATGTTCCCATTAAAAAGGAGAGGGTCTGCTATACAGTTATAGGGTATGCAGTGAGTCCAACGGCTGACCAATTTTAGGAAAAACCCCACTAAGAATTTAAAGACACACAGAGCAGGGCCACAGTAACGACAAATTCCCATTAGAAAGGAGAGAGTCTCCCATAGTGTTGGCCTATGCAGTGAATGCAAGTGCTGCCAAAAATTTGGAGGCACTTCAATGCCCCTTGGAAGAGACGTGGAGGAGGGCCTCATAAAAAAAATGTTCCCATTAGAAAGGAGCGGGCCTCCTATACTTGTAATGCCCATGCACTAAGTGTATGGGCTGACAAACATTTACCCCTGGGGGTATACATGAACATACTGTATCAAAAAAAAATTTTCACGGGCATCTTAAAAACCAATTAAAAAAATTATGTGGGTGTTGCATCACGGACCACGGTCACCCTGGTGATATGGTGGTGGAGGATGAGGAGAAGGAGGAGGACAAGAGCAAATAGACAAAATCAGGAAGCGTATACCCATGTGTGGGTGTGAAAAGGAGCATGGGAATACACCTTCCAAGAAAAGACACTGGATTTGAGTTTATGTTACGCTGCTATCATTCGGTGGTGTTGAGAAGTCTGGCCCAATCTAGCCCTTGTTCATTTTTATAAGAGTCAGCCTGTCAGCATTTTCAGTTGACAAGCGGATGCACTTATCAGTTATAATTCCACCAGCGGCACTAAAAACCTGCTCTGATAAAACGCTGGCGGCAGGGCAGGCCAGGACCTCCAAGGTATAGAGAGTCAGTTCATTCCACGTATCCAGCTTGGATTCCCAATAATTATAAGGCACAGAGGAATCAAGAGGATGTTGGTACGGTCTGCAAGGTACTCCCTCAGCATCTTCCCAAACTTTGCACTCCTTGTGAGAGTACCCCGCGCCTCAGGGCCTGTGCGATGGGAGGGTCTGAGAAAACTCTCCCAGAACTTTGACAGTGTTCCCCTGCCTCTGCTGGATTGAAGTTGTGTCTCTCTCGCCTGTACTCCTTGGTTGTCCAACGAAGTGTGCCCTCTGCCGCCAGCGTTTTCAGATGGGAATTTTTTTAATAGTTCCGCAACAAGGGCCATCTGTTACAGCCCCATTTTTGTAGACCTGTCCGCCTCAGGAATAAGAGATATAAAGTTCTCCTTGTAGCGTGGGTCTAGAAGTGTCACCAACCAGTAATGACTGTCACCCAAAATTTTGAGAATGCGAAGGTCATGGGAAAGGCAGCATAACATAAACTGAGCCATACGTGCCAGACTACTAACATGCAAGACTTCCGTGTCCTCACCAAGAGGATGACTGACATTGCTCTCCTCCTCCTCTCTGTCCTCTGACCATCCAGGCTGAACAGACGGCATGACAGCTGTGCAGGTAGTACCGTCTTCAGTGCATGAAACTAGCTCCTGTCCTTTCTCCTCCTCCTCCTCTTCCTCATTGTCACCCAATCCACGTTAGGATGAGATGAGGCTTGGCTGGGTGTAATCATTCTGTATGGTTCCCTGCTCCATCTCATTGTGCTCCGCCTGCAATGTATCCTCTTTGATTGTGAGCAGAGAGCGTTTCAGAAGACAGAAGCGGGATGGTGATACTAATTATGGTGTCATCGCCGCTCACCATCTTGGTGGAGTCCTCAAAGTTTTGGAGGATGGTACATATGTCGGACATCGATGTCCACTCCTGAGGACTTATGTGTGGAGTCTGAACTGAATAGCGATGGCCTTGTTGATGCTGGTAATCAACAACTGCCCTCTTCTGCTCACAAATCCTTCCCAACATCTGCAGTGTAGAGTTCCAACACGTGGGGACATCACACACCAGTCTGTGAGCTGGAAGCTGCAAACACATCTGAAACACTGCAAGGGCGGCGGAAGCTGTAACTGACTTTCTAAAATGGGCACACAGGCGGCGTACTTTAACAAGCAGATCCGGCACCTCTGGGTAGGATTTGAGAAACCGCTGAACCACGAGGTTAAGCACATGGGCCAGGCATGGTACGTGTGTGAGCTCGCCTCGCCTCCGAACCACCACCAGGTTCCGGCCATTGTCACACACGACCATGCCTGGCTGTAGGTTCAGCGGTGTGAGCCACAGATATGCCTGCTCTTTCAGAGCTGTCCACAACTCTTCAGCATTGTGCGGTTTTTCACCTAAGCATATTAGCTTCAGCACAGCCTGTTGCCGCTTGGCCGAGGCAGTGCTGTAGTGCTTCCAGCTTGTCACTGATGTGGTCATTTCGGAGATGGAGGCTGAAGAGGAGGAGGCTGAGGAGGATGAGGTGCAGGAGCTGTAGACCGTGGGGGCAACCCTGATTGACCTAGGGCCCGCAATCCTTGGCGTCGGGTCCCGGCTTCCACTATGTTAACCCAGTGTGCCGTCAGTGAGATGTACCGTCCCATCCCACAAGCACTTGTGGACTTTACCGGTAACTGCATTGTTGAGAGCACGGCTAATGTTTTGGGACACGTGCTTGTGTAATGCGGGGACGGCACACCAGTAGAAATAGTGGTGGCTGGGGACTGAGTACTGAGGGACGGCTGCCGCCATCAGGTTGCGGAATGCTTCTGTCTCCACGAGCCTAAAAGGCAACATTTTCAGCTCAAGCAGTCGTGAAATGTGAGAATTTAGTTGCGTGGCCTGTGGGGCGTTGGCTGGATATTTGCGCTTGCGTTCCAAGAACTGGGGTATGGACAACTGAACGCTGTGCTGGGACAAGGACATGGATGTGCTTCCTGATTCTGCTACTTGAGTGTGCAACGACAGGTGCAGGGCAGGAGGCGTCTTCGCATGCACCATGGACAGGGGATTGGCTTGCATGTACAACAGTGGCAGAAGCAATGGTGCCACCCGCAGACACCGTTCCTGGACCCTGGGGTTCGGCCCACAAAGTCGGGTGCTTTGCTGCCATGTGCCTGATCATGCTGGTGGTGGTCAGGCTGGTCATTTTGCCACCCCTGCTGATGCTGGCCTGGCAGGTGGTGCAAATGGCCTTTTTGGGGTTATCGGCAGAGTCTTTAAAAAACAACCAGACTCGGGAAGACCTAACAGTTGTACTGGCAACTTCCTTCGTGTTGGTGTTACGGGGAACGGTTGCCTGCCTTCTGTCTGCAGCCACCACACTGCTTCTTCCTGCCTGTTGGGGTGCTCTGCCTCCCTCCCCCTGTGTGCTGCTGTCCTCGCTCTGCATGTCCTCCAGGTTGGGTCAGTTACTATATCATCCACCACCTCATCTTCCACTTCCGCACCCTGGTCCTCCTCCTGACTTTCTGGCAATTGTGTCTCATCATCGTCCACCTCTTGTGACACTTTCCCACCGTCGCCTTCGTGTGACTATGGCTGCTCAAATATTTGGGCATCGCTACACGCGATCTCCTCTTGCCCCGCTTCAAGTGGACCGGGTGAGAGGCCGAATCTATAAATGGAAAGTGAACAGCTCTTCAGAGTGTCCAAGTGTGGGATCAGTTATCTCTGGGTACTCGGCATGGTGGGAGGAGGGAGGATCAGAGTGAGGAATATGCGGTCCAGACTCACGGCTACTGAGACTTGACCGTGTGGAAGACAGGGTGGTGGTGGTGGTGGCTAAGTGACTGGAAGCATTATCCGCTATCCAACCAACAACCTTTTGACATTGCTCTGGGTTCAATAGTGGTGTGCTGCGATCCCCTAGAAATTGGGACAGGAAGGTCAGGTGAGAAGATGTGGGTGTTTGTTGTGGCACAATTTCGGCTTGCCCACGGCCTTGTTCTCGGCCTCTGCATGCACCATTACCATCACGTCCAGTTCCCCGTCCCTTGCCACGTGCCTCGCCCATTTTAAATGGAGGACAGTATCTTCCACGCTCACTACAAATGACTGAGTTTGGAGCGAACTTATATGTGATCCGTGTGATGGAGAAAACAGAGTTTTAAATACCTGGCCTGTCGGTAAGTAGTTTGAACAGCAAACTGCGGTGAATTGCTTCACTGACACACTAGAAGAAATTTTTAATGGAGGCTAGAAATGGTAGTATTTTTTGACAACGTTTATGTGATCCGTTTGACGGAGAAAACACAGTTTTAAATAGCTGGATTTCTAGCACTCTAATATGGAAAGGACCTGGCTGTATTCTGCAGTGCCAACAAGCAAATGACACAGAAAAAATGGTGTTCTCTGGATTGCTTTTTAAGCAAATAATGAGGATTAAGATCCAAAGAAAAGTATGTATGTAAAGCGCTGCGGAATATGTTAGCTATATAAAAATAAAGATTATTATTATTATTCCTGGCCCCTGAGACCTGGGCCTTTGTATAGAAATATCTAACAGCTGCAGAAGGCAGAACTGGAATGGAGCCTCTTGTGCTCTATTGACTGCAGCCTGCCTATACACCCTGCCTGCCTGATATCTCTGCAGATGGATTAGTCCTCAGAAGGACTGTTTAAGATGGATATATGTAATGTACGGTTTTTCTCCCTACACTACCTAATACACGATCAAATCTCTCCCTGACACAGCAGCACCTCTCCCTACACTGTCTGATCCGGAGTGACTGTGACGAGCATGGCGGCGCCAGGTCTGATATAGACCTGATAACGCTGTGCTGCCAGCCAATCACTGTAATGCCCACAACCAACATGGCTACGGCATTACAGTGCATGACAGGCAATCCCTGCATGTTCATTGGCTCTCTAAAGAGCGCCAAACATGAAGGGAAGGAACCCGAGTTCCCGCCCGAGCAACCCGGAAATACTCGGCGAGCGCCGAGCATCTAGAGCAGTGAGATGCTCGGGCGAGCACCGAGCATGCTCGCTCATCACTAATTACGTTACCAGGAAATTCAGTTATCTTCTCCGATTCAGGCTCTGTGACCTTGCCGTCCTTAGACACCCAAGACGCCCTTGCCATGAGAATCATCTCTACAAAGTACAGTATATGTAAGAACATTCCCTCTTATTCAAGTGAAGTTTAGGAAAGGACGAAAAAATTAAAAGCTGTTCAAACATATCCATCTTCTTCAAAGCAATAGGACTATTTGCTTCATGGGGGTAGGGTCCCCATTAGGAACCTGGAACCTCTATTCCATCTCTAGTTACCCAACCCAGTATCTATGGACACAGCGTGGTCTTGCTTCATGGAATGAACTACCATTGGTCTTCCTTGACTATTCCTGAATTTCAGTCTCCAATTTTTATTTTACAATTTATTTTTCTATGCTCTAAATTAAAATGTTTTAATAAAATGTATTTTTTTTTACCGATAAGAGGTAAATAAACTTCTGAAGTGCTGCCATTTGAATGAAAGGAGAAGGTGGGCAAGGGGTCTGAAGTCGTTAACCAAATCCACGAAATAGAAAATTGAAATGAATTTCAAAGGGACTTTTCTTGCATTTGTTGGCCGTTAAAGCTGCCGTAACCGCTGTGTAATATATATATACTCGTAAACTTTAATGCTGTGATTATTCAATTTCCAGTTATTCGCTATCTGCACAGCACTTGCAATTATTGTGGCGCAGTGTTAACAAATAGGTTTCTTACTTTTGTTCTAGAATATTAAGTTCAATTGATTAAATATTTCGGTCTCTTGTGCTTTTAATAGCCACGAAGAAGTGAAATGAAGAAGAAGGGAGCCAATTACAAAAGCCATTGGTGAAAGTTATTTCAGCAAGAATAAATATTGAATAAATTTATGCCCCTCTGCAGACCTATCAAATTTATTGCCTCTGGGTCATATAAACACAGGCACCGGCGCTCCGTGTGGCATCTGGTGCTTCTGAAAGACTCAGCATAAAAAGCCTGAACTGTTGCTCTTACTCCATGTGTTTGACACTGTATTTGTGTATGCGGGGAAGATGGATCATGCATATGGGTGTGAGCTCGTGTAGGTGGGTAGGGTGGAAGATTTGTAGGATGCGAGTGCTGAGAGAGTGTTTATGTGCGAGTGGAACCAAAATTACAAATGGTACTTCAAAGCAACCCATCAGCCGGATCAGGGTCTGATGGGACGCAGGGAAATGACAGCAATCATTTTTAGACAGTTGTTCTGGTCATTTTAAAAGGTTATCCACCCTTTAAAAATTGAGAGCTTATCCTTAGGGCTCGGGGAGACAACCATATTTTTGGTCTGAGAGCGATCCAACAAAACATCGGATCGCACTCGGACCAAGGTTATTCTACGGGGCCAGAAAAATAAAAACTGGAAAGACAAAAAGAGCAACAGGGTCAAATCTGTTAAATAAAAGATAAGATAAAAGCAGAGTATGCTCACCTGGTGGGGTTGTGACAGTCACAACCCCTATTGAAAGCTTGTAAAGGGCTACTGCAGCACCACCAGGTAGATAGGAAGCAAATACTGGAAGATGAGGTGAGTGTAAAGCCGCACTGCCAGAGATTCAATATAGGATAGAAAACCAAAAGAAGTGTAGATGCGGTTCAAGGTGATCCAACTTCTTCATCAGGACAAACCACAATGAACTTTGTGGCTTTTCCTGATGAAGAGGTTGGATTACCTCGAAACGTGTTGATGAATAAAACTGCATCTACACTTCTTTTGGTTTCCTATCCTATATTGAATCTCTGGCAGCGCAGCTTTACACTCACCCCATTGTTCAACATTTGCATTCTATGGCGCCGTGATTTTTTAACTCGGACAGAGTATGTCTGTGGAAAAAAAACGCTGCATGCACGATTTGCATCCTATATTCGGATCACACTTGGCCATGCAGATCAATGAGTCCATGGAAAAAATTAGACCGCACTGAGGTAACATCCAAGTGCGGTCCGATTTTCATGGACTGACGGAATGGAGAAGATGGAGAATTTTTTTCCATCTTCTCCTCATCCAAGAAAATCGTATACTACTCTGATCAGAGTGTGATTAGCATAGTCGGACTGATTTTTTCAGATGACAGAAAATACAGTTGTATAAACCTATTGTCTCTCGAGCATTTGATCAAAGAGGGGGCTGATAGATCAGTGGGGACCAGACGAATATCTATGGCTATCTGAAGATTGGATGCAA
Source organism: Phyllobates terribilis (assembly GCF_046119375.1). Taxonomy (NCBI): domain Eukaryota; kingdom Metazoa; phylum Chordata; class Amphibia; order Anura; family Dendrobatidae; genus Phyllobates; species Phyllobates terribilis. Next base: position 59,162,070 of record NW_027362767.1, read on the forward strand.
TGTGGATGATCCGTATGGGAGCTGATTTTTTTTTTTTTTGCACTCATTCTTGAATAGGTGAGTCTCATCCAAATTGCAGAAGAGAATAGCGCGTGCTACGATCTTTTTAGGTTCATGTAAATGGGCATTTAAAACCAATGCTATTACACAAGAGCATATCTACTGTAAAGACAGCTCTGCTCTGTCTCATCCCACCCATTATACCCACCATGTAGTAGAAAGCTCCGAATAGGAAGGAATCGGACAAGGTCAATGAAACAACCTCATTACCCTTCTGTTCTATAAACAGTAGGAAAGAAAAGGGGGCAAGGGAGGACTTGGCCCTTTATACCATTGAGAGGGTATGCAATGATGTCTTCTGTGATAAACACATGCCCACATTTTAAACTCTCCTATGGAGCCCCTCTAATCTTATGTGAAAGAATGATATCAGTTTTGACCCCGATGAGGTACAAAATCTATCCATGTCAATCCATGGCGCTCACTTAAAAGGGAGTTTATCACTGTTTAGGATTCCCAATCTGAAAGCAGCACCAAATAGAGTCAGAGACCCTGATTCTAGTGCTGTGGTACTTTCTTAGCTTCTTGCTGTAGTTTTGATAATATCACCAATTTATATGCTGCCGCTCGGCTCATCTTCTCAATGTTGATCTCTGTCTAATTCCACCCATGCCACTGATTGAACACTTTCTGCCAATACTGTGCATAGGCTGAAAACTGTCAATCAATGGTGGAGGTGGGATTTTGAATATGAAGGACTAAATAGCAGATACTCATCACTGAGAGGAGTATCAGAGCTGCAGTAGAAAAACTACAGCAAGAATCCCAGTAAGTGACCAAGCGCTGGAATCAGGGTCTGTGCCTCCCACTTTATGCTGCTCTCAGATGGTGACAGATTCTCTTTAAAAACTGAAGCTCCGCCGCTGAATACTTACCTAACATCATGTATACAACATATTCCACACCGGTAGCAAGGATCGTACATCGAAGGTCAAACCTGAGAGTGATTTATTCATATATACACATCCATAATGGATACGGAATACAAAAACCTCAGTAACAAACTTCAATGCCGTATCTTAGCAACAGTGAGTGACAACATTCCGTGCCATCCGGCCACCTGTACTTTATAAGGACACCTTTTCTTCCGAGAATCACATGAAAATACACATGCGGACACGTCTCTCCCTCTGATTTTACCTGCTCTACATACCACGCACACTTCCATTTATTTCATCCATAAATGGATATTTCTGTGCCTGGACAGTATGCACAAGTCTGTGCAATTAACCCTTCACTGGCAGCACAGACTCAACAGGTTAGAGAAAATATATTGGGAATGTCGAATCCAAATATCTTGAAGGGAACCAGATCCGAGTATAAGGAAGACTTACGGCTCTAAACAGCCTGCCATTGTGGGGTATATCTGGCGGGTTGCATTGCTTTATGACGGCCAGGCTGATATTTGGATGACCTGACAAATGCATCATCTCAGATACTGCTTAGCCAGCAGATGTCGGGAGGATTTGTATAAAATACAGCTGCCATCTAGGTGACCTCCAACATAACCCAGATTACATGGAAGGTCTACAAGAACATGGATATTGGCTTCTCTATTCTATATGATACAACTAAATGTATGACAAAATATCAGAAACATTTTCCGTCCCCGTCCCCACCTTATTGGGATCATTTATGTACAGCAATTACCTTCTGATTCTTTGTTTCACTGGCAGTCTATCATTATTGTAGTTGAAATCCATCTTGTTGGCTTTGGCATCTTCTTGAACTCATGTTGATACTGTCCGAACAAGGAGAGCTGCAGTGTAAAGTATAGGGAGCAACAGCCTTGGATCCTGTTGAGACAAGAGTTGGCTTGATTTCTATGTTCAGCGATGTTAATGAAAATAACTTGAAAAGTATACTATAAAATGGGCAAAACATGTAAGTGGGGGTGGGTCTTCATATGTAAGTAAGGGTGGGACCTTCATGTGTAAGCAGGGGTGGTGGGACCTTCAACCCCCATGGGAATCTCGCTTGAGTCAACTGTGTAAACATTAATAGTCCTCATGTAACCTTCTGAGGTATAATCTGCTACCTCACAAAGACCCCAAGCAGAAAGATTTACTGGGTCACAGTGGAGGCAAGTTGATCTGACGCGCCCCTGGGCCTGCTGTGTCGCGCAGCGTCTCGCACACGGGGGCTTACCCGGAACCGGATCAGATGAGGGTTGTAGTCTCCGAGTGGCGGGGACCCGGTCCGTGCCCAGGGAGTCAAACTCAGTGTGTGGCAGTCTTGATAGATGTTATTTGAGTGTCGACTATGCCACCCGTTGATTTGCAGCTATGGAGCTGCCGCTGCAGGGCAGACCGCTGAGGCCGGTGTAGAATTGTGCAGCGTGATAGTATAACCCCCAACGGGAGGGGTATGGCCTCAGGGCAGCCGACGTGGAAGATGGGGGTAGCAGGAACCACTCAGAGACGGTGCGGTGTAATTCAGGGTCTTTACTGGTAACAATGATAGACCCTCCCGGAGCACTTGCTAGCGAACGGGGCCTGGTCAGTCCTTGAGCAGATGGGATCTCCCCTGGCCAGGCAGAGTTGTAGGCCTCCCAAACTGACTGTACTCTTCTGGCTACCTTGCTAGAAGCGGATATAAGTAGCCCACGTCCCTGAGTGTACCGTGTGGTGCTCACCCGTATGGCCGGTGACTCGGGGCCTTCTAATGGCTTCCGCTCCACGGTGGCGGTGCTGGTCCCACGCGTGTGACCGTGCCTTCGGGTTTCTGGGCCTGAGGACCTGAAATCCCCTGCCGGTCGGCTTCTGCTGCTGGGTAAGAGTTAGTCCCCACAGCCTCGGACGCCGGGTCCGGTAAGAAAGCTTCTCAGTCAGGGCGAGCTCTGCAGCTGCCAGCCCCTGACTCGTAGTAGTATTGCTCCCACTGAGCTTCTGCTGTTTCTTCCTATGACTGTTTCTCGTCTCTACTTCTTCTCTACTACTCACCCTGCCTCAGCCCCGGGTTTATATAGGGGAAGTTCTTCCCCTCCCAAGACTGGGCAGGAGGTGTGGCATGCACAGGATCCCTGACCAAAGGACCTCCCACCTGCTCTCAGACATAACATTACATTACTGTGGGAAACCAGACCCCTGGGGTGTCACAGATCCCTTTTGCAGCAGACCTGTCACTTGCCATAAATACACTGCTCAAAAAAATAAAGGGAACACTTAAACAACAGAATATAACTCCAAGTAAATCAAACTTCTGTGAAATCAAACTGTCCACTTAGGAAGCAACACTGGTTGACAATCAATTTCACATGCTGTTGTGCAAATGGAATAGACAATAGATGGAAATTATTGGCAATTATCAAGACACCCTCAATAAAGGAGTGGTTCTGCAGGTGGGGACCACAGACCACATCTCAGTACCAATGCTTTCTGGCTGATGTTTTGGTCACTTTTGAATGTTGGTTGTGCTTTCACACTCGTGGTAGCATGAGACGGACTCTACAACCCACAGAAGTTGCTCAGGTAGTGCAGCTCATCCAGGATGGCTCATCAATGCGAGCTGTGGCAAGAAGGTTTGCTGTGTCTGTCAGCGTAGTGTCCAGAAGCTGGAGGCGCTACCAGGAGACAGGCCAGTACACCAGGAGACGTGGAGGGGGCCGTAGGAGGGCAACAGGACTGCTACCTCCACCTTTGTGCAAGGAGGAACAGGAGAAGCACTGCGAGAGCCCTGCAAAATGACCTCCAGCAGGCCACAAATGTGCATGTGTCTGCACAAACTGTTAGAAACCGACTCCATGAGGGTGGTATGAGGGGCCGACGTCCACAGATGGGGTTGTGCTCACAGCCCAACACCGTGCAGAACACCAGGATTAGCAAAGTCGCTATTGGCACCCTGTGCTCTTCACAGATGAAAGCAGGTTCACACTGAGCACATGTGACAGACGTGACAGAGTCTGGAGACGCCGTGGAGAGCGATCTGCTGCCTGCATCATCCTTCAGCATGACCGGTTTGCAGTGGGTCAGTAATGGTGTGGGGTGGCATTTCTTTGGAGGGCCACACAGCCCTCCATGTGCTCGCCAGAGGTGGCCTGACTGCCATTAGGTACCGAGATGAGATCCTCAGACCCCTTGTGAGACCATATGCTGGTGCGGTTGGCCCTGGGTTCCTCCTAATGCAGGACAATGCCAGACCTCATGTGGCTGCAGTGTGTCAGCAGTTCCTGCAAGATGAAGGCATTGAAGCTATGGACTGGCCCGCCCGTTCCCCAGACCTGAATGCGATTGAGCACATCTGAGACATCATGTCTCGCTCCATCCACCAACGTCACTTTGCACCACAGACTGTCCAGGAGTTGGCGGATGCTTTAGTCCAGGTCTGGGAGGAGATCCCACAGGAGACTATCCGCAACCTCATCAGGAGCATGCCCAGGCGTTGTAGGGAGGTCATACAGGCACGTGGAGGCCACACACAATACTGAGCCTCATCAGGAGCATGCCCAGGCATTGTAGGGAGGTCATACAGGCACGTGGAGGCCACACACAATACTGAGACTCATTTTGACTTGTTTTAAGGACATTACATCAAAGTTGGATCAGCCTGTAGTGTGTTTTTCCACTTTAATTTTGGGGGTGACTCCAAATCCAGGCCTCCATTGGTTAATAAATTAGATTTCCATTGATGATTTTTGTGTGATTTTGTTGTCAGCACATTCAACTTTGTACAGAACAAAGTATTCAATGAGAATATTTCATTCATTCAGATCTAGGATGTGTTATTTCAATGTTCCCTTTATTTTTTTGAGCAGTGTACGTAAATTTTAGCACTCGATGTGCAACCCCAAATGCAAAAAAGTTGAGACGTTGTATAAAATGTAAAGAAAACAAGTGAAAATCTGTTATAGCCATATTTTATTCACAACTGAACATAGATCAGAAGGTGAAAGTCAGACATTGTTTCCACTTCATTTGATAAAATGAACTTGAAATTGATGGCTCCAGCACATCTCAAAAAAGTTGGGCCTGGTGTAACAAATGGCTGGAAAAGTAAGTGGTACTAAAGAAAAATAGCTGGCGGGTCAATTTTCAACTGTTACATGACCATGCATAAAAAGAGCATGTTAGAGAGGCAGAGTCTCTCCAAAGCAAAAATGATTGGAGATCACAAATCAAAAATTGTGAGGAACAATTTTATGAAATTGTTTCAAAGTAAAATTGCAAAGACTGAATTTCCCACCATCCACAGCACATAACATCAAAAGATTCAGAGATTCTGAAGAAATCCATGTGCACAAGAGACAAGGAAGATGGTCAATATTGGATGTTAGTGATCTATGGGATCTCAGGTGGTACTGGATTAAAAATAGGCATGATTCAATCCACAATTGCAAGTTTAAACTCATTCATGGAAGGAAGAAGCCATATATCACCACAATCAGGAAACGCTGCGGGCCATCTTCTCTGGGCCAAAGCTCATTTATAATGGACTTGGGGAAAATGGAAAACTGTTCTGTGGTCAGATGAATCAAAACATGAAATTCTTTATGGAAACCACAGACGCCGCATCCTGCAGACTCAAAAGGAAAGGGACAATCCAGCTTGTTATCAACGTACAGTGCCTTCATCTCTGATAGTATGGGGCTGCATTAGCACCAATGGCAGGGGTAGATTACACATCTTGAAAGGTGCAATACTGAGCGGTATATAGAGGTCTTAGAACAACATCTGCTCCATCCAGACAATGTCTATTTCAGAAGAAGGCCTTTCATATTTCAGCAAGACAATTCTAAACCACATACTGCATCCATCACAACAGCATGGCTCCGCAGAGGAAGAGTTTGGGTGATGAAATGACCCCCCGCAGTGCAGACCTTTCACCCATAGAAAACATTTGGCACATTATGAAACAAAAAATACCGTAAAGACCCCGGAGTGTGGAGCAGCGAGAATCCGATATCAGACAACAATGGGACAAAATTCCATTTCCAAAACTCCAGCAATTGGACTGTTGCAAAAAGAAGAAGAAGAGGGGAAGCTACACAATGGTAGACACGGCCCTGTCACATCTTTTTTGAGATTTGTTGCTGCCATCAATTTCTAAATTAGTTATGTTTTTCAAATGAAATGGAAAAATGTCCAATGTTCAACTTCTGATGTGTTGTATGTTCTGTTGTGAATAAAATAGGACTATAAAATGTTAAAATCATTGCATTCTTGTTTTCTCTACAATTTATATAATACCCAATTTTTTTGCAATTGGGGTTGTAAATGCCTCTGTCCTCCTGAATCTTGTGTTTTTCTTTTGTGCCGTTACGTTCCTAAGATATTGCTCCTCTTTTCTGTATATAAAAATCTGGTCTTTTCGGCCGCCTCATTAATACACACTTAGAGAACAGTTGAGGATCACGCCCTCTTGGCAGAAAAGACTAGATTTATATACAGGGCAGAGAAGGCTACAACTCTGGTACGGAGAGGAGCAGGTACAAAAGAAAAAAAACGCCAAATTCAGGATGAGCGGCATTTATAAAAAGTACTAAAAAATACATATTTATGGCAAGTCCTCTTTAAAGGGAACCGGTCATGTAAAAAGACACTATTAACCTGCATATATGGGGTAATCTGCAAGTTAATAGCGTTCTGACATCGTTCGGCCTCTACACTGAGAACCTCGCTGTCAGGAGGAAATAAACTTTATTCCCCCCTGACAATCTCGCTCTTTCAGTCAAGGGTGGCACTGGTATGGTTTCAGCCACTACTTTGTGCGAAACAACTCCTACCTGCCGGCATCCCCAGCTCCTCTTCTGATTAGCTGACCAGACATGAGATCATTGTTGTGGGGTGGTGCACACACACACACACACACAACGCGCCAGACCTCGAAATCAAAAGAGGAGTCGAGGATGCCAGCAGGTAGGAGGTGTTTTTCAGGATTCCAACTGGCAACCAAGGAATAGGACTTAGCGGCTGGACCAGGATCCAGTGAATCCATTTACTCATCTTTAGTATGTTCTCATTAAGGGCTCGGGCAGACGACCGTTTTAATCGGGCGAGTGCTATCTGTGATTTTCACAGGTAGCGCCCATACCCATATTATTCTATGGAGCTGTGCACATAACGAGCGGCCCAAGGGAAAAAAAAAAAAAATCACAGCACGCACTCTTTGCTTCCGAGAATCGGATGGCTGTCGCCCATTCATGTCTATGGGTCTGTGAAAAAAAAATCGGACCGAGCTCGAATGACATCAGAGTGGGGTCCGATTTTTCACGGACTGACATAATCGAGAACGTGAAGAAACATTTTTTTTTCTCTGCACCTCTGAGAAAATTGGATCCCACTCTGATCAGAGTCGAATTAGCATGATTGGACCGATTTTCTGAAATGGAGAAAAAAACAGTCATCTGCACCTGCCCTTACACAGTTTTTTTTCACATGTATTTTGAACATGATCCTCTCCACATTAAAGACAATTCAAGCAGTAGTTGAAGCAATTTTTGATGTAGATTTTGAAGCTTTAATCACCAAAAAAAAACAAAAAACTTCTTCGTGAGCATAACCTTGCCTGACCATACCCATTGGGGTATCAGGTTTCCCATTTTGCCTTCAATGGGAAAAAAAGCTCAATGAAAATCCAGCTTATGGCTATATTCACACATGTTGGTTTTTTTCAGGATCACAAATCTGCAACAAAATCCAACTCTGGCAAGAAATTAGCTGCGTCAAAAACGCAGGTTTTGCTGCATTTTTTGCGTGTTTTTTCACTGTCCTTGTGTCTCTATGCATGTACATGAAAAAAAAAAATCTAATTCTGGTTTTGGCATAGTGGGGGAGGTGAATTGCTCAGGAATAGTTTAGTCACTGGCAATGCATTGAGTTTGTATGACACTATTTACTTTCTCACTATTGGGTCTGCCATTCAGTTGCACAGGAATTGTTCAATCTCACACGTAGCTCAGCCAATGTTTACACTGTACACATCTCTAATTTAATTAAAATCTCCTAATACAAAATTTCCATCTCAGTGACCAAGAAAATATGGTAAAATCACAAAAATAAATGAGTTTCACATACTGCTGTACTTGCCTATTTTCACTAAAAACGCAGCAAAACCTGATAGCTATGTTCACACATCATGGTTTTTTCAGCGGTTTTTTCACTACCCATTACTTCTAATGGGTGGAAAACCCTGAAAGAAGTGACATGCTCTATTTTCCAAAAACCCAACCAAGGCACAAAATACCCAACAACAAAAAACAAGATGTGTGAACAGAGAATTCTGGTTTCTCTTAGACTTTGCTGGTACTTCAAAATGCAGCAGAAAATTTGCATAAAAATCTGAAGAAAAAAATGCTGAAAAACCCAACATGAGTGAACATAGCCTTAGGGTCAGTCCAAACAATGCAGCTGCCAAACCATGACTTCCCATGGTGGACAATGATTGCACTATTCTGTGTTTTCAGCAGAGGGCCGGGGGTCTGTGGTCTCCCCTGATGCTTGTGATCTTATCTGCACTGTACACTGCAGCTGTCATGTCTACAGCGGCTCTTACCACTACACCGTCCCTTTTCTGCTGCAGTCCTATGTCTCAGGCTATGCTCCTTCCAGCTTCCATCATGGTCTACTCTCTCCACCTCAGTCTCAAGTGATCAGTGGTGCACACACAGCTGTCAGGCTAGGCTGCAAGGTCCTAATGCCTGCCAGCAGCAGCTGCACTATTGCATAGCTAAGCACTGGCACAATTCCTTATAGAGCAATAAGGATATGAGGTTTTTTTTTTTTTTTTAGAAGATTTTGGGGTGGAAACTCTCCAAATCCTCCTTTAAACACATGAAGTTTCTGCACTGAAAACTCTGAAAAAAGACTCCATGTGCACATTCACTAAGCCAGACTCCTAGTATCAGTATCAATATATAGTATCTAGTATCAGTCCCACATCAAGGCTATGTTCACACGTTGCGTTCTTGCTGCATTTTTTTCAGCAGGCAAAACCAGCACTCTTGGCAGTAAAGAAGCCACATAAAAAAAAACAGATTATGATGAGTTTTTTGTGTTTTTTTATTGCGTTTTTGTCAGGTACATTTGTCTCTTGTGCATAAAAAAAAACCCGAATCAAATTCCTAAAAAAAACACAGCAAAAACTCAGCAAAACATGCTTTTTTGATGTTGCTTCTTTACTGCCAAGAGAGCAGGTTTCGCTGAAAAAAATGCAGCAAAAACGCAACGTGATAACATAGCCTAAGGCTGTGTGCCCATGATGCGTTTTTTAAGCGTTTCCGCAGCGGCAAAAACGCTGAAGAAACGCTTAAAAAACGCTTGGTAGAGGGCCTGCCATGTTCCCCAATGATAATCCGCATGTGCTGTGCACATGCTGCGGAAATTTCCGCTGCGGATTATCATTACAGAAAAAAACGCAGCACTACCAATTATTTTGCAGAAGCGCTGCGTTTTCGCCGCCATTGACTTGCATTAGAACGCGTCAATTCCGCAAAACTGCATCTGTACTTGCGTAATTGGCGCGTTCTAATGTGCGGATGGTACCCGGGTGAGGAGGACAGGAGACTCTCCTCCACACCCAGGTACCATTAAAAAAAGCTGTAAAAAAAGAATAAAATAAAAAATAAATGTATATTTACCTTCCAACGGCCCGCGCTGCGCTCCTCCTTGCTTCCCGGCACTTTGCGGTGGATTGAAGGACCTGCGCCGACGTCAGAGTCATGTGACAGGTCACGCGACGCTGATGTCAGCAGGTCCTTCAGTGTACCGCTGCCGGCAGCCGGGACCGAGCGAGGCAAGACAGCGCGGGCCATCGGAGGGTAAGTATATATTTATTTTTTACCATTCTTTCGGTCACACTATATATGCCGTTTGCATGGATTTATATAGTGTGACCAAGCTGTCAAGCACTTTCCAAGTGATGCTAAAATCTCTTGGAAAGCGCTTGATAACCCGCATGCAGAAATGCATGTGAAGAACTCTTCACATCCGCATGTCCCTGGCAGGAAAACGCATGTACAATCCGCATGTACAATCCGCATGTACAATCCGCATGTACAATCCGCATGTACAATCTGCATGTACAATCCGCATGCGTTTTTTCTGCCAGGGAGATGCAGAAACGCTCAGGAAAAAATCCTGAGCATTTCTGCGTCGTGGGCACATAGCCTCACTACTTTCACTGCTTCTTAAAATAAAAAAAATGCTCCTTCTCACTAGTTCTGCCTTCTTTTCTATTCCCTCTCATGTTCCCTGTTGCACACCTACAGTGCTGGCCAAAAGTATTGGCACCCCTGCAATTCTGTCAGATAATACTCAGTTTTTTCCTGAAAATGATTGCAATCACAAATTCTTTGGTCTTATTCTCTTCATTTAATTTGTCTTCAATGAAAAAAGCACAAAAAGAATTGTCCTAAAGCCAAATTGGATATAATTCCACACCAAACTGAAAAAAGGGGGTGGACAAAAGTATTGGCACCCTTTGAAAAATCATGTGATGCTTCTCTAATTCGTGTAATTAACAGCACCTGTAACTTACCTGTGGCACCTAACAGGTGTTGGCAATAACTAAATCACACTTGCAGCCAGTTAACATGGATTAAAGTTGACTCAACCTCTGTCCTGTGTCCTTGTGTGTACCACATTGAGCATGGAGAAAAGAAAGAAGACCAAAGAACTGTCTGAGGACTTGAGGAACCAAATTGTGAAGAAGCTTGAGCAATCTCAAGGCTACAAGTCCATCTCCAAAGACCTGAATGTTCCTGTGTCTTCCGTGTGCAGTGTCATCAAGAAGTTTAAAGCCCATGGCACTGTGGCTAACCTCCCTAGATGTGGACGGAAAAGAAAAATTGACGAGAGATTTCAACGCAAGATTGTGCGGATGGTGGATAAAGAACCTCGACTAACATCCAAACAAGTTCAAGCTGCCCTGCAGTCCGAGGGTACAAAAGTGTCAACCCGTACTATCCGTCGGCGTCTGAATGAAAAGGGACTGTATGGTAGGATACCCAGGAAGACCCCACTACTTACCCCGAGACATAAAAAAGCCAGGCTGTAGTTTGCCAAAACTTACCTGAGAAAGACTAAAAAATTTGGAAGAATGTTCTCTGGTCAGATGAGACAAAAGTAGAGCTTTTTGGGAAAAAGCATCAACATAGAGTGTACAGAAAAAAAAAGAGGCATTCAAAGAAAAGAACACGGTCCCTACAGTCAAACATGGCGGAGGTTCCCTGATGTTTTGGGGTTGCTTTGCTGCCTCTGGCACTGGACTGCTTGACCGTGTGCATGGCATTATGAAGTCTGAAGACTACCAACAAATTTTGCAGCATAATGTAGGGCCCAGTGTGAGAAAGCTGGGTCTCCCTCAGAGCTCATGGGTCTTCCAATAAGACAATGACCCAAAACACACTTACAAAAGCACAATAAAATGGTTTGAGAGAAAGCACTGGAGACTTCTAAGGTGGCCAGCAATGAGTCCAGACCTAAATCTCATAGAACACCTGTGGAGAGATCTCAAAATGGCAGTTTGGAGAAGGCACCCCTCAAATATCAGGGACCTGGAGCAGTTTGCCAAAGAAGAATGGTCTACAATTCCAGCAGAGCATTGTAAGAAACTCATTGATGGTTACCGGAAGCGGTTGTTCGCAGTTATTTTGGCTAAAGGTTGTGCAACCAAGTATTAGGCTGAGGGTGCCAATACTTTTGTCTGGCCCTTTTTTGGAGTTTTGTGTGAAATGATCAATGATTTGATTTTTGCTTCATTCTCTTTTGTGTTTTTTCCTTGCCAGCAAATTAAATGAAGAGAATAATACCAAAGAATTTGTGATTGCAATCATTTTCAGGAAGAAACTGAGTATTATCTGACAGAATTGCAGGGGTGCCAATACTTTTTGCCAGCACTGTAAATGGAAACATAGTGGCTGTGCGTGTTTTTGGCTCTCTCCATTCATTGCTATTACACCGAAACAGCTGATTATGCTTAGGCCACGTTCACACATTTAGTATTTGGTCAGCATTTCATATATTTCATATATATTGTAAAACAATACCTGCCACTGTGACAAACTAGTGTATGAGCTACAATACAGATTTTTACCCAAGCCCCACCCTGACACATACGGGAGCTAAACAGATTGCTGATCATTGTGTGAAAACTTAGTAACTAGTGATGAGCGAGCATGCTCGCTACTGCTCAAGATGCTCGGCGCTCGCCGAGTATTTCCGGGGTTACTTGGCGGGATCTCGGGTCCCCTCCCTGCATGTTTGGTGCTATTTAGAGAGCCAATGAACATGCAGGGATTGTCTGCCACACACTGTAATGCCGCAGCCATGTTGGTTGTGGGCATTACAGTGATTGGCTGGCTGCAACGCATAATCAGGTGTATATCAGACCTGGCGCCGCCATGTTCGTCACAGTCACTCCGGATCAGACAGTGTAGGGAGAGGTGCTGCTGAGCTAGGGAGAGATTTGCTTGTTTTAGTTAGTGTAGGTATACCAAGCTATATTAGAGACACATATCCATCTCAACAAACAGTCCTTCTGAGGACTAATCCAGCTGCAGAGATATCAGTGCTGGGCAGGCAGTGTATATAGGCAGGCAATGTATATAGCAAGAGGCTCCATTCCAGTTCTGTCTGCTGGTGCTTTTACAGATATTTCTAGAAATAGTCACAGGTATCAGGGGCCAGGAATAATTTTTTTGGGGATCTTAATCCTGATTATTTGCTTAAAAAGCAAACCAGAAAATACTGTTTTTCTGCTCCATTTGCTTGTTGGCACTGCAGAATACAGCCAGGTCCTTTCCATATTACAGCGCTAAAATCCATGTATTTAAAACTGTGGTTTGTCCGTCACATGGATCACATATAATTGCGCTGAAAATTCTGCCATTTCTGGCCTCCATTGAAATTTTGTTGCAGTGTATCAGCTAAGTTATTGACACAAGGTCACTGTTAAAAATAGTTATCTACAGGCCAGCTACAGTATTTAAAACTGGTTTTCCGTAACACGTATTGTAACATACCTGGCGGCGTCCTTGCATAGTGGTCCATCTCCCACTGTGCAGGAGCGCGCTCTTGATCTCCTGTCCAGAATGTCTCTCTGGCTTCCCTCCATGCTGTCTTGTTTGTGTCTGTGTCTGTTTCTGCTGCTTAAGGGCGGCGCCCGATCACTTCCTGCCTTTTGTACCTGCTGTGGGTCACACCCCTTGTGCGTCCTCAGCCTATCGCTGTCTGTCTCTTGGTATATAGCTCAGCAGCTCCCTTCTATCCCTGCCTGAGCATATGTGTTTCTTTCAGTGTGTGCTTGCACTCTGAAGGTGCCAGGTCCCGTCTTTGTTTCCCTGTCCGCCTTTCCTGGAGGCTTATTTCCAGGCCTGTCTGAACTTAGTCCTGTATGTTTCCTGCCTTGCGGTGTCAGCTCCCGTGTCTGAACTGTGTCCTGTATGTCTCCTGCCTTGCGGTGTCAGCTCCCGTGTCTGAACTGTGTCCTGTATGTCTCCTGCCTTGCGGTGTCAGCTCCCGTGTCTGAACTGTGTCCTGTATGTCTCCTGCTTTACGGTATTAGTTCCCGTGTCTGAACTAAGTCCTGTATGTCTCCTGCTTTACGGTATTAGTTCCCGTGTCTGAACTAAGTCCTGTATTTCTCCTGCCTTGCGGTGTCAGCTCCCGTGTCTGAACTGTGTCCTGTATCTTGTCTGTCCTGTCTGAACACGCTCCTTGCCTGTTCGTCCCGCCTCTCTGGGGGCAGTATTCCCAGACCCGCTCCTGTATCCCGCTGTAGTGTCGGTCTTCTCCGTACACTCAGTTCCAGTCTGAACTCTCTCCTATCCTTTACCTGTTTTGCCTCTATGCCCGTTCCCTTCCTTTTTCTGCAGAGTCTGAACTTGTACCTAACTCCTGCCTGTTGTCTCTGTACTCCCGTTTGTGAGTTTGTGGTCCACTCGCTACTTCACTGCAAGTACCCTGTGGGTGTCTGGCTCTGCCTTTCCCTTCCTGTCTGTTCAGTGTAAACAGAGCCCTGTCCTCCCTGCTCAGCCCTGTCTGCACTTTAGTTGTGCTTGCCTGTACCTCTCTGCCTGTATTGTTCCTGAGTCCCAGTGTGTACTGGGTCCTATCTCGCCTGTGTTCCTACCTGCTAGTGCCTCCCCGTTTGCACTCTATCTGTGCTTACCTTTACCCGCCTGCCTGCATACCCGCCTGCCTGCATATCCGCCTGCCTGCATCCCAGTCTGTGTGCCAGTCTACCAGTCTGTTCCTGTATTCCCCTGTGTGGGTCAACAGCCGTGTCCGGGGTCTGTCCTGGAGTAGCACCTGGTCCCACTGCTCGGTTCCTCCTTGGTGCACTGGCGTCGTATGCCGTCGTGCGACCCTGGTCGGATCGGGTGAATACTTAGTCACGCCCCTCCAGGCATACACTCTCCGGCACGGTCCAGTGGAATCACTACCAATCACATGCACACGCCGCTCTAGCCCGGGCGTGTGCATAACAGCATGCTCAGGCCATGGTTCCCGTTGAGCCCCACGGCCTTCGCTCTCTGAGAAGTTTTTTCCAGCGAATACATGCATTAAAATAAATAAATATATATTTTTTTCCTTTAGCTGAGTTCCAGGCGAATTGCGCACTCGTCCAGATGGATCTATCAGCTCTCGTTCCTGCGGATCCGCCACGTTACTATGGGGATCCAAAACAGTGTCGTGCATTTGTGGAGCAATGCATGCTACACTTTAAGGCCTACCCTCTCTATTTTCCTTCCGATTGGGCTAAAGTGGCCTTTATTATGTCTTACCTGGCGGGGGATGCCTTGGAATGGATCAACCCCCTATATGAGACACAGGATCCGATCCTCCGGGACCTAATGGCCTTCCTGGTGGCCTTTCTAATGGTCTTCGATGATCCTAACCCGGAGGCTCCTGCTGAAGCTTCACTTCCCAATATCCCGGAGCAGCCCCAATGGGTAATGTGTGTGGGTAGCGTAATAGTTCTCCAGCCCAATGAGACTACTGCCCACCCAGAATCCTCACAGGGTGACTACGCTTTCCGGAATACTTCTTCCAACCTCAAGAGGCAGTCCAGACGTGCTAGACTTAGAGGCAAGCAGTCACGCCTGGGTCTGTCCTCCCTGAGACCTCCTGAACCCTTCGGGGTGCTACCTGGTAACGAAAGGACAGAGACTCTCCTATACTCTGTACCTGATACCTCGCTCGCTTCGTCCAGTGAGTCCAACCTAGTGTACTCCGAAGCAGAGGTTACTCCCGAGTCTCTACATCCCTCCGACCAGGCGGAGGACCTCCAGTTGTGTTTAGAACCCTTCGGGGTGCCACCTGGTGGTGAATGGACAGAGACTTTCCTATTTCCTGTACCTGATACCTCGCCTGCTTCCTCCAGTGAGTCCGACCTAGTGTTCTCCGAAGCAGAAGTTACTCCCGAGTCTCTACACCCCTCCGACCAGGCGGAGGACCTCCAGTTGTGTTTAGAACCCTTCGGGGTGCCACCTGGTGGTGAATGGACAGAGACTTTCCTATTTCCTGTACCTGATACCTCGCCTGCTTCCTCCAGTGAGTCCAACCTAGTGTACTCTGAAGCAGAGGTTACTCCCGAGTCTCTATACCCCTCCGACCAGGCGGAGGACCTCCAGTTGTGTTTTGAACCCTTCGGGGTGCCACCTGGTGGTGAATGGACAGAGACTTTCCTATTTCCTGTACCTGATACCTCGCCTGCTTCCTCCAGTGAGTCCGACCTAGTGTTCTCCGAAGCAGAAGTTACTCCCGAGTCTCTACACCCCTCCGACCAGGCGGAGGACCTCCAGTTGTGTTTAGAACCCTTCGGGGTGCCACCTGGTGGTGAATGGACAGAGACTTTCCTATTTCCTGTACCTGATACCTCGCCTGCTTCCTCCAGTGAGTCCGACCTAGTGTTCTCCGAAGCAGAAGTTACTCCCGAGTCTCTACACCCCTCCGACCAGGCGGAGGACCTCCAGTTGTGTTTAGAACCCTTCGGGGTGCCACCTGGTGGTGAATGGACAGAGACTTTCCTATTTCCTGTACCTGATACCTCGCCTGCTTCCTCCAGTGAGTCCGACCTAGTGTTCTCCGAAGGAGAAGTTACTCCCGAGTCTCTACACCCCTCCGACCAGGCGGAGGACCTCCAGTTGTGTTTAGAACCCTTCGGGGTGCCACCTGGTGGTGAATGGACAGAGACTTTCCTATTTCCTGTACCTGATACTTCGCCTGCTTCCTCCAGTGAGTCCGACCTAGTGTTCTCCGAAGCAGAAGTTACTCCCGAGTCTCTACACCCCTCCGACCAGGCGGAGGACCTCCAGTTGTGTTTAGAACCCTTCGGGGTGCCACCTGGTGGTGAATGGACAGAGACTTTCCTATTTCTTGTACCTGATAACCCGTCTTTTTCTTCCTGTGAGCTTGACAAGATGTACCTCGAAGCAGAGATTACCCTCAAGTCTCTGTCCCCCTCCAACCCAGTGAACGACTGGTCCTCGAATTCCCTGCGGAAGATTCTGGCAGGCCTGAAGAAGAGGGGGCGTAAGGGGGGAGGTACTGTAACATACCTGGCGGCGTCCTTGCATAGTGGTCCATCTCCCACTGTGCAGGAGCGCGCTCTTGATCTCCTGTCCAGAATGTCTCTCTGGCTTCCCTCCATGCTGTCTTGTTTGTGTCTGTGTCTGTTTCTGCTGCTTAAGGGCGGTGCCCGATCACTTCCTGCCTTTTGTACCTGCTGTGGGTCACACCCCTTGTGCGTCCTCAGCCTATCGCTGTCTGTCTCTTGGTATATAGCTCAGCAGCTCCCTTCTATCCCTGCCTGAGCATATGTGTTTCTTTCAGTGTGTGCTTGCACTCTGAAGGTGCCAGGTCCCGTCTTTGTTTCCCTGTCCGCCTTTCCTGGAGGCTTATTTCCAGGCCTGTCTGAACTTAGTCCTGTATGTTTCCTGCCTTGCGGTGTCAGCTCCCGTGTCTGAACTGTGTCCTGTATGTCTCCTGCCTTGCGGTGTCAGCTCCCGTGTCTGAACTGTGTCCTGTATGTCTCCTGCCTTGCGGTGTCAGCTCCCGTGTCTGAACTGTGTCCTGTATGTCTCCTGCTTTACGGTATTAGTTCCCGTGTCTGAACTAAGTCCTGTATGTCTCCTGCTTTACGGTATTAGTTCCCGTGTCTGAACTAAGTCCTGTATTTCTCCTGCCTTGCGGTGTCAGCTCCCGTGTCTGAACTGTGTCCTGTATCTTGTCTGTCCTGTCTGAACACGCTCCTTGCCTGTTCGTCCCGCCTCTCTGGGGGCAGTATTCCCAGACCCGCTCCTGTATCCCGCTGTAGTGTCGGTCTTCTCCGTACACTCAGTTCCAGTCTGAACTCTCTCCTATCCTTTACCTGTTTTGCCTCTATGCCCGTTCCCTTCCTTTTTCTGCAGAGTCTGAACTTGTACCTAACTCCTGCCTGTTGTCTCTGTACTCCCGTTTGTGAGTTTGTGGTCCACTCGCTACTTCACTGCAAGTACCCTGTGGGTGTCTGGCTCTGCCTTTCCCTTCCTGTCTGTTCAGTGTAAACAGAGCCCTGTCCTCCCTGCTCAGCCCTGTCTGCACTTTAGTTGTGCTTGCCTGTACCTCTCTGCCTGTATTGTTCCTGAGTCCCAGTGTGTACTGGGTCCTATCTCGCCTGTGTTCCTACCTGCTAGTGCCTCCCCGTTTGCACTCTATCTGTGCTTACCTTTACCCGCCTGCCTGCATACCCGCCTGCCTGCATATCCGCCTGCCTGCATCCCAGTCTGTGTGCCAGTCTACCAGTCTGTTCCTGTATTCCCCTGTGTGGGTCAACAGCCGTGTCCGGGGTCTGTCCTGGAGTAGCACCTGGTCCCTCTGCTCGGTTCCTCCTTGGTGCACTGGCGTCGTATGCCGTCGTGCGACCCTGGTCGGATCGGGTGAATACTTAGTCACGCCCCTCCAGGCATACACTCTCCGGCACGGTCCAGTGGAATCACTACCAATCACATGCACACGCCGCTCTAGCCCGGGCGTGTGCATAACACGTATCACATATAAGTGTGCTCCAAATTGAGGCATTTCAGGCTTCCATTTAAATTTTGTTGCAGTGTGTCAGTGAAGTTATTGACGCAAGGTCGCTGTTAAAAATATTTACCTACAGGCCAGCTATTTAAAACTGTGGTTTTCTGTCACACGGATCACATATCACTGCAGTTCAAATCCAGCCATTTGTACTGAACGTGGAAAAGATTGTCCTCCATTTAAAATGGGCAAGGCGCGTGGCAAGGGACGGGGAAGTGGACGTGATGGTGATGATGGTGCATACAGAGGCCGAGGCCGTGGCCAAGCTGAAATTGTGCCACAACAAACACCCAGATCTTCTCGCTTGACCTTCCTGTCCCAATTAATATGGGATCGCAGAACACCACTATTGAACACAGAGCAATGTGAAAAGGTTATTGGTTGGATAGCAGATAATGCTTCCAGTCACTTAGCCACCACCACCACCCTGTCTTCCACACAGTCAAGTCTCAGTAGCCGTGAGTCTGGACTGCATATTCCTCACCCTGATCCTCCTTCCTCCCATCATGCCGAGTGTCCGGAGACAACTGATCCCACACTTGGACACTCCAAAGAGCTGTTCACTTTTCCATTTATAGATTCGGGCCTCTCGCCCGGTCCACTTGAAGAGGAGGCAAGAGGAGATCGCATGTAGCGATGCCCAAATATTTGAGCAGCCACGGTCACACAAAGGAGACGGTGGGAAACTGTCACAAGAGGTGGATGATGATGAGACATAATTGCCAGAAAGTCAGTAGGAGGACCAGGGTGCGTAAGTGGAAGACGAGGTGGTGGATGATGTAGTAACTGACCCAACCTGGCAGGGGGACACACAGAGCAAGGACAGCAGCACACAGGGGGAGGGAGGCGTAGCACCAAAACAGGCAGGAAGAAGCAGTGTGGTGGCCGCAGACAGAAGGCGGGCAACTGTTCCCTGTAACATCAACACGACTGAAGTTGCCAGTATAACGGTTAGGTCTTTCCGAGTCTGGTTGTTTTTAAAGACTCTGCCGATAACCCTAAAAAGGCCATTAGCACCACCTGCCAGGCCAGCATCAGCAGGGGTAGCAAAACTACCAGCCTGACCACCACCAGCATGATCAGTGTAGCGCCGGCGTCCCTGCCCTCTGCTAGGCAGGGACGCTGTTCCCCTCACCTCCCTGCTCCGTGCCCGGCGTCCTCCTCCCGCTCTGCTGGCAGCGCGCGCTCCTTCCCGTCCACTGTGCTTAGGGCGCGCGCGCGCTCTCCCTCCCTCTTAAAGGGGCCGCGCGCGCCGTCCTAAGGAGTCCCCGGCCAATGGCCGGAGGACTTCACCATATATAAGGCACCTCCTCCAAAATGGAGGTGCCCGAGCAATGTTGTTGCACTGTTTACTACTCTGCTTCAGCCCTCAGGTCCCGTTGCCAGTTACCTGCCAGTTACCTGCCAGTTACCTGCCAGATTCCTGCCTGATTATCTGCTACCTGCCTGCTAGTCTGAGGTCCGACGGTCTGCCTTACTACTCCTGTCAGTCTGTCTAAGGACCAGTCTGCCCGCTCACCTGGGAGCGCACATCAGCCACCTGCCTGCTTGCCCGAGGTCCGACGGTCTGCCTTCCAACTCCTGTCAGTCTGTCTATGGACCAGCTTGCCCGCTCACCTGGGAGCACACACCTGCTACCTGCCTGCTAGTCTACCTGGAGGCTCCGCCGTCACGTGCTGTGACCACCTGCCTGTCCAGTGACTCCTGCTCGCTCACCTGGGAGCGCTCATCTGTTGCCTGTCTGCTAGCCTACCTGGAGGCTCTGCCGTCACGTGCTGTGACCACCCGCCTGTCCAGAGACTTCTGCCCGCTCACCTGGGAGCGCTCATCTGCCGCCTGTCTGTTGGTCTTCCTGGAGGCTCCGCCGTCACATGCTGTGACCACCCGTTCATCCAGAGACTCTCGCCTGCTCACCTGGGAGCCCACGTCTATCATCAGCCGCCACAGGTCGTACCAACCCTTTACCTAGAGACTGCCCCGGTCACTTGCCGTGACCATCTGCCCGTTCATTCAGAGACTGCCCCGGTCACTTGCCGTGACCATCTGCCCGTTCATTCAGAGACTGCCCCGGTCACTTGCCGTGACCTCCAGCCCGTTCACTCAGAGACTGTCCCGGTCACCTGCTGTGACCTCCTGCCCGTCTTCCCTGGTCGCCACCCGCTCCCTTACAAGGACTGCCCCCTTGTATAGTAGCTCAGAGGTTCCGCCTCCCAGACCCGTTACAGTTTGCTCGGGCCATGGAACTCGGTGGCACCCAAGCTCCCTCGCTCTCGGACCTGTGTCATGAACTGTCCCGTCAAAGGTCCCAACAGGAGTCCATCCTGGGTCACCTGCGGAATGTCAATACTCGCCTGGACACTCTGACTGCTCCACCAGCAACCCCCGCCAGTGCCATGTCTCGCAATCCGGCAGCTCCGCTGTCCACTAATACCATGGTATCCTACCCTGGACCCCGGCTTTCTGCACCTCCTCGCTTCGGAGGCGACTCCGCCCAGGCTTGGGGCTTCATAAATCAGTGCACCCTGCACTTTGAACTATTGTCCCACCAGTTTAACTCCGACAGGGCCAAAATTGCATTCATCATGTCCCATCTCACCGGGGAGGCCCTGGCCTGGCTAAATCCTCTATGGGAGAGAGGAGACCCCCTGGTGTCCAACTTGCCTGCTTTTCTCACGGCTTTCCGGAAAGTCTTCGACGAACCCGGACGGAAGACCTCATCCGCATCATCACTGCTACGCCTCCGTCAGGGAAGTCTCACCGTGGGCCAATATGCCATACGGTTCCCTACCCTTGCCTCGGAGCTGGCCTGGGATAACGACGCTCTGGTATCCATCTTCTGGGAGGGTCTGTCCGGCCGTATTAAAGATGAACTTGCCGGTCGGGACATTCCTACCACTCTCGATGACCTAATAACTCTTGCCACCCGGATTGACCTACGGTTCCAGGAGCGTGCCAAAGAGGTCACCCGTGTGAGGAGGTTACCATGTCTAGCTCCTACTTTTCAGAAACCCGTCACTCCCTCCGTCTCTACCCAGCTATACTCTCCTGAGTCTATGCAGGTTGACCAGACCAAGATGGTCAAAACCCGTCAGGACTTACGCCGTGCCGAAGGGAGCTGCTTCTACTGTGGCAGTAAGGAGCACCGGATCCGTGCCTTCCCGGAGAGGTCGGGAAACGCCTGTGTCTAGGTTCACTCAGAGAGGTCAACCTAGACAAGAATAAATCCTCTCCATCTCTGCTGCTGTCAGTCTCAATCGTCTGCGGGGAGAACCGTTATTTCGAACTAGCCCAACTTGACTCTGGAGCAGCCGGGAATCTTATTTCACAGTCCCTGGTAGAGAAATACCGCATCCCCACCAAACCTCTGGCTGTACCCTTGTCTGTTGCTGCCGTGGATGGGGGCCTCTTACCACGCCCCATCCAACTCATCACCGAATCCATTACTCTGCAGGTGGGAATGCTGCATTCTGAAAGTATCTCCTTTCATGTTCTGCCTGGACTCTCTCACGCCCTCTTGCTAGGCCTACCTTGGCTCCAGAGACATGCACCCGTGCTTGACTGGCAGACCGGAGAAGTCCTTCGCTGGGGACAGGACTGCCATAAGACCTGTCTGGTTCCCGTCCATCCCGTCCGTCCTTCTCCTACCCCAGCTAATCTACCTGGACTTCCGATTCCTTATTGGTCTTATGCTGATGTCTTTAATAAAAAGGAAGCAGAGACACTACCTCCTCATAGACCATACGACTGCCCTATCGACCTGTTACCTGGTACTACTCCTCCCCGTGGGCGTATTTATCCTTTATCCGCTGCTGAGACCCGGTCGATGTCCGAATATATTGAGGAGAATCTGGCCAGGGGATTCATCCGGAAATCTACCTCCCCGGCGGGAGCAGGCTTCTTTTTCGTCAAAAAGAAGGACGGCTCTCTCCGTCCCTGTATAGACTATAGAGGCCTTAACCAGATCACGGTGAAGAATAAGTACCCCCTTCCGCTCATTCCGGAGTTATTTGATCGTCTGAGGGGGGCTAGAATCTTCGCCAAACTGGACCTCCGTGGGGCGTACAACCTGGTTCGTATCCGTCAGGGGGATGAATGGAAGACGGCATTCAACACCCGGGACGGCCACTATGAATATCTGGTTATGCCCTTTGGTCTCTGTAACGCTCCTGCCGTCTTTCAAGAGTTGGTCAATGACATCTTCCGGGACCTTCTCTACTCCTGCGTAGTGGTGTACCTGGACGACATCTTGGTCTTCTCTCCGGATCTCCAGACTCACCGGAGGGACGTTCGTCAGGTCCTGCTCAGGCTCAGGCAGAATCACCTCTTCGCTAAATACGAGAAGTGCCTCTTTGAGCAGACCTCGCTTCCGTTTTTGGGCTACATTATTTCTCAGACCGGCCTACGAATGGATCCAGAGAAACTGTCTGCCATCGAGAAATGGCCTCGACCGGAGGGGTTGAAGGCCATTCAGCGATTCCTGGGCTTCGCCAACTACTACCGCCTCTTCATACCACACTTCTCTTCCCGGACTGCCCCAATTTCCGCGCTCACCCGTAAGGGTACTAATCCCAAGGAGTGGCCGCCCGAAGCAGAGGAGGCAGGCCTTTCTTTCCCTAAAACAGGCCTTCTCTTCCGCCCCGGTGCTGCATCGCCCGGACGGCAACAAGCAGTTCTTCCTGGAAGTTGACGCCTCCTCCTCTGGAGCCGGAGCGGTACTTACCCAAAAATCATCTTCCGGGAGAATGGTAACTTGTGGCTTCTTCTCCAAACTCTTCTCTTCTGAGCGCAACTATTCCATAGGAGACCGAGAGTTATTGGCCATCAAACTGGCATTGGAGGAGTGGCGTTACCTACTCGAGGGGGCTCTTTGACGCGCCCCCTGGGACATATTCCTTTTTGAGGGGAATACCCGGCACCGGATCAGATGGGGGGTTGTAGTCTCCGAGCGGCTGTGACCCGGCCCGTGCCCAGGGCGTCAAGCTCAGTGTTATGTGTGGCAGTTCTACAGATGTTACTAAAGTTCTTTTGTGTCGACTACGCCACCCGTTGTGATGCGGTCACTGTGGCCGCCGCTGCAGCAGGGTCCGCTGAGGCTGATGGTGGATGCGCAGCTTGGTGGGATAACCCCCAACGGGAGGGGTATAGCCTCAGAGGGGACAGGCGCAGAGGATGGGGGTTGTGGTGGTGTAGTGCAGACGGCAGTGAAGACAGAGTCGGGTTGTGCAGTTAAGGGTGTTTACTTACTGCAGATGTTGTACTGGTCACTCCAGCTGCTAGTGACCACCCGAGCCGTGCTGCGTCCACCAGGTCCTGGATCCAGCCAACCCCCAAACAAGTCCGGAGCGTGGCCCTGAGCTCTCCCTCTGTCCTTTCTTCAGCCGTCCCCACCAGTGATCCACCTAGGTCCAGCTCCCTCGGGCCTGCTGTTGGGACACCCTTGGCCTTGGGTTCCCTGACCCTTCATGTGGTGTGCCTTCGGGGTGAATGTGGTGGGTGGCCGTGGCAGATGCTGCCCACGGCCTCCGGTCTCTGGCTAGGGATTGTTTTTGCCCCCACCAGCTTGGGTTCCGGTACCCTTTTGCTGACTCCTCACCCGGTGCTCTAATTTGGGTTCTTGGGTCCCTTCAGTCTTCCCCCTCTGGGTCTTTCTCTGCTCCACTCTCTCTCTCTCCAGGGCTGCTGTTTCCTTCTCTCTGCCGATTTGTTCTCTGCATCAGACAGGCTCCTCTCCAACTGACTTGTTCTCTACAACTGACCCTGATCTTAGTTGGTGCCCTCCTTATATATCCCTCTATGTGTGAGCTCAGGTGACCAGCACCCAATGAGCTCCTATCACTACCCAGACTGCTCCCCCTATCTGCCCCTACACTACATGGGATGTTCCACCCCCCTCCCACTCCAGCCAGGAACAGACTCGGTCGTACCTGCACATTTCTAAGTGGGAGTACCGTCGGTCTGCTCCTCGGAAATGGGATGTATGTAGTGCATGCAGCCTACCGAGCTCAGTTCCACACTCCATCCTTACCCGGGAGTGGAATATCACACCTCTGGGTTGAGGTGCAATACCCCTGTAGCAGCCGAATCCTCAGGGTGCTACATTCCCCCCTGGTAAATCACAGCACGTCCTCGGGCTGTAAAGACATAAAACACCAAAACATACAATTTTTTTTCATAAACATATAAAACATATAAAACATTATATATATAAAACTTTTCATATCAACATTCTCGTCGTCTCTTGTTTCAGGTTCCTCCTCCGGACACTGTGCAACGTGTGTCCGGGAAAAGTGCGACAGTCTCTTAGAAAAACTGGTTTTCCTATAAAACCAGTAGGGGGCGCTTTAGGAAGCGCAACTATATACAGGGGAAGTTGGCCGCTCTCAGTCCTCGGCCAGGTAGAGGGAAGGGAATGGCTGCTCACAGTCCTCAGCCTGCGGGATTAAGGGGTTAACGGGTAAACAGTTCACTCAGCTGGTCCCAACGGGGACTATATATATATGTATCAACAGTTTCTTTGGTACCCGGTCGGGTAACTATTTACATCACTTCTCTGCCGCACTCAACGGCGTCTTCCTCCTGCTCTTTGCTTACAGCTGGTGGTAACTTCAACAAGTCCTCTCCCAGACGCGGCACCCTTGATTTTACGGGTGCGGGCGCGGTGGTGGTGGCGCCCGGGTTGCCCAGGCCTTGCGGCCAGGCCTGGGGCACCTGGAAGGTGAAGGGCACCGTTAATACGGCGGCGCCCTGGGCTACCTGGCCTTGCGACCAGGCCGGAGGCTCCGCGGAGGTAGGGGGCGCTGTTGGTGATGCGGGGCCCGGGAGTACTGGGCCTTGCGACCAGGCCGGAGGCTCTTCCTGCTTGGTCACGCTCCGGGTCGGTGCGTGTGACGTCACAGGGGTCGCGGCGGCGGCTTCCGGTCGGGGCCCAGTCATTAGCGGTGACATGGCGGTTACGGGCACGGACGGGGGACTTTCGGGCTCTGCGACGGGGAACCGGGGCAGGTGGGCGGTCTCTCGGTATGGGGTATAAGCGTCCCCTTTACCTGCCTTCATACGTTCGGCTCCCTTCTCAGCGCCGTCTCCGACCTTGGGTCCTCCCGCGTCATCCGTAGAGGCAGTTGGTGTCCTCTCCCAGGGGAGCGTGCTCCGTGGACGGGTTCCAGCTTGCTGGGCCATCTCCCGGCTCCACTCCGCCAGTATCTCACGCTGTACCCGGGCCATCCTCCTTGCGAGGCCCTCCAAGGCAGTTTGTGCACACTCCCGGTCTCGGGGGAGCTGCGCTAAGATCTCCGCTAGACCTAGCGGGGTTGTGGACTCTAGCAGGCTCCTGACCATCGGGTCGGTGCTGCTCTGCTCTTCTTCCGGCAGGCTCCTGGCCAGCGGGCCGGTGCTGCTCTGCTCTCTGGACATCTCCGGGTGAGCTTCTCCGCTACTCCTCGTTAGACCTCTTGCCTCCGGGTGCGCTCGCTCCAGACTGCTGCTCCAGGCGACACCCATCTTTTCTCTTCTCTTTCGTCTCCTCCCACTTCGAGGGCGGTCCCGGGGCAACTCGGTGACTGTCAGCTCCAGGGGTAGTTCTTTCACGCTGACAGACACCTCTAGCATCACAGTCTCTGTTGGTGGGGGCGGTTTCCACTTTTGGCGCCATTTTCTGTCCTGGCCCACGATGGGAGGCGGCCTCCTGCCCTCCTTTGGCACGCCCATAATGGCGTCCGCTGCTCTTCCAAGGCGGGAAATCTGCGGTTTTGGCGGGAAGCGTCGCCCAGTGGCGGGAAACTCTGCAGATGGCGGGAACAAGCTGGAAATGGCGGACAATCGGCGGGAAACGACTGGTGATGGAGTCCGATGGCGTGGACCCTCCGGAACCGGCGGGAGACTTCTTTCTGAGGTAACTTGCACTTTTCTTCAGGCACGCAGTACCCGGGTGTTGCGGGCACGTAATCCTGCCGACTACGCCAAAGTTGACGCGCCCCCTGGGACATATTCCTTTTTGAGGGGAATACCCGGCACCGGATCAGATGGGGGGTTGTAGTCTCCGAGCGGCTGTGACCCGGCCCGTGCCCAGGGCGTCAAGCTCAGTGTTATGTGTGGCAGTTCTACAGATGTTACTAAAGTTCTTTTGTGTCGACTACGCCACCCGTTGTGATGCGGTCACTGTGGCCGCCGCTGCAGCAGGGTCCGCTGAGGCTGATGGTGGATGCGCAGCTTGGTGGGATAACCCCCAACGGGAGGGGTATAGCCTCAGAGGGGACAGGCGCAGAGGATGGGGGTTGTGGTGGTGTAGTGCAGACGGCAGTGAAGACAGAGTCGGGTTGTGCAGTTAAGGGTGTTTACTTACTGCAGATGTTGTACTGGTCACTCCAGCTGCTAGTGACCACCCGAGCCGTGCTGCGTCCACCAGGTCCTGGATCCAGCCAACCCCCAAACAAGTCCGGAGCGTGGCCCTGAGCTCTCCCTCTGTCCTTTCTTCAGCCGTCCCCACCAGTGATCCACCTAGGTCCAGCTCCCTCGGGCCTGCTGTTGGGACACCCTTGGCCTTGGGTTCCCTGACCCTTCATGTGGTGTGCCTTCGGGGTGAATGTGGTGGGTGGCCGTGGCAGATGCTGCCCACGGCCTCCGGTCTCTGGCTAGGGATTGTTTTTGCCCCCACCAGCTTGGGTTCCGGTACCCTTTTGCTGACTCCTCACCCGGTGCTCTAATTTGGGTTCTTGGGTCCCTTCAGTCTTCCCCCTCTGGGTCTTTCTCTGCTCCACTCTCTCTCTCTCCAGGGCTGCTGTTTCCTTCTCTCTGCCGATTTGTTCTCTGCATCAGACAGGCTCCTCTCCAACTGACTTGTTCTCTACAACTGACCCTGATCTTAGTTGGTGCCCTCCTTATATATCCCTCTATGTGTGAGCTCAGGTGACCAGCACCCAATGAGCTCCTATCACTACCCAGACTGCTCCCCCTATCTGCCCCTACACTACATGGGATGTTCCACCCCCCTCCCACTCCAGCCAGGAACAGACTCGGTCGTACCTGCACATTTCTAAGTGGGAGTACCGTCGGTCTGCTCCTCGGAAATGGGATGTATGTAGTGCATGCAGCCTACCGAGCTCAGTTCCACACTCCATCCTTACCCGGGAGTGGAATATCACACCTCTGGGTTGAGGTGCAATACCCCTGTAGCAGCCGAATCCTCAGGGTGCTACATCTTCACCCGGTAATAATTTACACTGACCACAAGAACTTGGCTTACCTCCAGCATGCCCAGAGACTTAACCCGCGCCAAGCCCGGTGGTCCTTGTTTTTTGCTCGCTTTGATTTTGTTCTTCATTTTCGCCCGGCTGACAAAAACGTCAAAGCAGATGCCTTGTCCCGATCCTTTCTGGTGTCCGATCTCGAGGAAGAACCTAAACATATCATCGATCCCGCCAGAGTAATGCAGGTGGCTCCCGTGAGCCTAAATCGTCTCCCTCCCGGTAAGACGTTCGTATCAGTACCTGATCGGGAGAAGATCCTACACTGGGGTCACTCGTCTAAACTAGCTGGCCACGCCGGTCAGAAAAAGACCCTCCAGCTTATTACCCGGCACTACTGGTGGCCTACCCTGCACAAGGACGTAATAGACTTTGTTTCTGCCTGTGTGTCCTGCGCCCGCAACAAAGTCCCGAGACACCTGCCAGCCGGTCGCCTTCTTCCGCTTCCTGTGCCTGCTGCCCCCTGGCAGCATATTGCTATGGACTTCATAACTGATCTCCCCGTCTCTGCCGGTTGTACGGTCATTTGGGTGGTTGCTGACCGCTTTTCCAAGATGGCTCACTTTATTTCCCTGCCTGGTCTCCCGTCTGCACCCGAGCTGGCTAAAGACTTTATCCGCCACATCTTCCGTCTTCATGGCCTGCCCCTCCACATCGTGTCGGATCGTGGGGTACAGTTCACCTCACGTTTCTGGAGAGCCACTTGTAAACTGCTAGACGTCACCCTGGACTTCTCTTCCGCTTACCACCCACAGTCTAATGGTCAAGTGGAGCGGATCAATCAGAACCTGACCAGTTACCTCCGGCACTTCGTTAATGCTCATCATTCTGACTGGGTGGATCTCCTACCATGGGCCGAGTTCTCCTATAACAATCACGAGAGCGAATCCTCCTCCAAATCCCCGTTTTTTGTAGTCTTCGGTCAGCATCCTCGGATTCCTTTTCCTGTCTCCACCTCTGTGGACAACCCGGCTGCGGAATCTCTCGTTAGCAAATTTTCCTCCATTTGGGAGAGTACCCGATCCGCACTCCTCCAGTCGTCCGAACGGATGAAAAGACACGCTGACAAAAAACGCCTGGATCCTCCACAATTTCGTCCTGGAGATAAAGTCTGGCTCTCGTCTAAATATGTCCGACTCAAGATACCTTCTTACAAGTTAGGGCCTCGGTTCATCGGTCCTCTGGAGGTCATCAGTCAGATCAACCCGGTGGCCTATAAATTGAAACTCCCGGCCAACTTACGGATCCCTAACTCCTTCCATGTATCTCTCCTCAAACCTGTGGTACTTAACTCTTTTTCCAAGTCTACAGGTACGCCTCCTGCTCCGGTTTCTGCTGAGGACGAGTTTGAGGTAGAGAACATTCTTGCCACCAAAAGGGTAAGAGGAAAGACCTTTTTTCTAGTAGATTGGAGGGGGTTTGGTCCTGAGGAGAGAACGTGGGAGCCCCGGGAGAACATCCATGCCCCTCTTATCCTAGCTAAATTTTTGTCTGGCCTAAAAAAGGGGGGGCCTAAAGGGGGGGGTACTGTAGCGCCGGCGTCCCTGCCCTCTGCTAGGCAGGGACGCTGTTCCCCTCACCTCCCTGCTCCGTGCCCGGCGTCCTCCTCCCGCTCTGCTGGCAGCGCGCGCTCCTTCCCGTCCACTGTGCTTAGGGCGCGCGCGCGCTCTCCCTCCCTCTTAAAGGGGCCGCGCGCGCCGTCCTAAGGAGTCCCCGGCCAATGGCCGGAGGACTTCACCATATATAAGGCACCTCCTCCAAAATGGAGGTGCCCGAGCAATGTTGTTGCACTGTTTACTACTCTGCTTCAGCCCTCAGGTCCCGTTGCCAGTTACCTGCCAGTTACCTGCCAGTTACCTGCCAGATTCCTGCCTGATTATCTGCTACCTGCCTGCTAGTCTGAGGTCCGACGGTCTGCCTTACTACTCCTGTCAGTCTGTCTAAGGACCAGTCTGCCCGCTCACCTGGGAGCGCACATCAGCCACCTGCCTGCTTGCCCGAGGTCCGACGGTCTGCCTTCCAACTCCTGTCAGTCTGTCTATGGACCAGCTTGCCCGCTCACCTGGGAGCACACACCTGCTACCTGCCTGCTAGTCTACCTGGAGGCTCCGCCGTCACGTGCTGTGACCACCTGCCTGTCCAGTGACTCCTGCTCGCTCACCTGGGAGCGCTCATCTGTTGCCTGTCTGCTAGCCTACCTGGAGGCTCTGCCGTCACGTGCTGTGACCACCCGCCTGTCCAGAGACTTCTGCCCGCTCACCTGGGAGCGCTCATCTGCCGCCTGTCTGTTGGTCTTCCTGGAGGCTCCGCCGTCACATGCTGTGACCACCCGTTCATCCAGAGACTCTCGCCTGCTCACCTGGGAGCCCACGTCTATCATCAGCCGCCACAGGTCGTACCAACCCTTTACCTAGAGACTGCCCCGGTCACTTGCCGTGACCATCTGCCCGTTCATTCAGAGACTGCCCCGGTCACTTGCCGTGACCATCTGCCCGTTCATTCAGAGACTGCCCCGGTCACTTGCCGTGACCTCCAGCCCGTTCACTCAGAGACTGTCCCGGTCACCTGCTGTGACCTCCTGCCCGTCTTCCCTGGTCGCCACCCGCTCCCTTACAAGGACTGCCCCCTTGTATAGTAGCTCAGAGGTTCCGCCTCCCAGACCCGTTACAATCAGGCACATGGCTGCAAAGCACCCGACTAAGTGGGCCGAACCCCAGGGTCCAGGAACAGTGTCTGCGGGTGGCACCACTGCATCTTCCGCTGTTGTGCATGCAAGCCAATCATCTGTCCATGGCGCATGCGAAAATGCCTCCTGCCCTGCACCTGTCATTGCACACTCTCAAGTAGCACCATCAGCAAGCACGTCCACATCCTTGTCCCAGTGCAGCATTCAGTTGTCCCTTCCCCAGTCCTTGGAACGCAAGTGCAAATACGCAGCCAACGCCCCACAGGCCTCACTACTAATTCACACATTTCGTGACGGCTTGCGCTTGAAATGTTGCCTTTTGGGCTTATGGAGATGGAAGCTTTCCGCAACCTGATGGCGGCTACCATCCCTCGATACTCGGTCTCCAGTCACCACTATTTCTCCCAGTGTGCCGTCCACGCATTACACGAGCACGTGTCCTACAACATTAGCCGTGCCCTCAACAACGCAGTTACTGGGAAAGTCCACCTAACCACGGAAACGTGGACAAGTGCTTGTGGGCAGGGACGATACATCTTGCTGATGGCAAACTGAGTGGAAGCCGGAACCCAGTCGGACCTTAGGAAGGAACACGTCCTCCGACGCCGAGGATTGTGGACCCTGGGTCAATTAGGGTTGCCCTTACATTCTACAGCTCCTGCACCTCCTCCTCCTCTTCAGCATCCATCTCCGAAGTGACCACATCAGTCGCAAGCTGGAAGCACTGCTGCACTGCCTCAGCCAAGCGGCAACAGGCTGTGCTGAAGCTAATATGCTTAGGTGACAAATCACACAACGCTGAAGAGTTGTGGACAGCTCTGAAACAGCAGGCAGATCTGTGGCTGACACCGCTAAACCTACAGCCAGGCATGGTCGTGTGTGACAATGGCTGGAACCTGGTGGCGGCTCTGAGGCGAGGCGAGCTCACACACGTACCATGCCTGGCCCATGTGCTTAACCTCATGGTTCAGCGGTTTCTCAAAACCTACCTGGAGCTGCCGTATCTGCTTGTCAAAGTACGCCGCCTGTGTGCCCATTTTAGAAAGTCCGCCGCCCTTGCCGTGTTTCAGCAGCGTTTGCAGTTTCCGGCTCACCGACTGGTGTGTGCTTTTTCCCCCGCGTTGGAACTCTACATTCACAGGCGGATTATAATGAGGGCAATCTGGGCTACCGCCTGGGGCCCGGGGCTCCAGGTGGCCCATAGCCAGACTACCCTCATATAATCCTTTGTGCACCGACATCTGCAGCTCCATAGCGTCTAGAGTGGAGTTGAATTTTTGAGGGGATGATGTCACCGAAAGGGGCGAGTTTTCCTTCAATCCAGTGAATACCCGATAGCCGGAAGCAGTGTGGAGCTTGAGCTGTGGCTGCTGAAGCGGACAGAGAGGCTGCATGATGGAGCTGTGTGCAGGTGGGAATGAGGACACAGGACTTAGTGTGAGTGGGCTGAGGATGAATTTTGGGTGCAAAGAAGTGTGGATGATGGTATTGTATGGGGGCTGCATGACGGAGGGTTGCATGGGGAAATGGACACTGCTACTTGTATAAGGCTGCTTATGGGGTAGGGAGCTTTCACAAGAAAAGAGTTTATGTTATATGTGTGAGGCTGCATGGGGAAGGTGATGATGGGCTGTATAGAGAAGAGGGGGATAATGTGGGTCTGTGTGGAGAGGGGGGATGATGATAAGGGGCTGTGAGGGGGGGGATGATGATGATGGGCTGTGAGGAGGGAGTATGATGATGATGATGATGGGGCTGTGAGGAGGGGGGATCATGATGATGATGGGGGCTGTGAGGAGGGGGGTGATGATGATGATGGGGGCTATGAGGAGGGGGGATGATGATGATGATGGGGGCTGTGAGGAGGGGGGATGATGATGGGGGCTGTGAGGAGGGGGGACGATGATGATTATGGGGGCTGTGAGGAGGGGGGCGGTGGAGGGGGAGTGATGTGGGGCTGTACGGGGAAGGATGGTTGATGCTGAATGACTGCAAGGGAAAATGGGTAATGTCACTCTTGTGAGTGCAAGGTGGCTGCATGGGGCTGTGGGATGTGTTGTGAAGGGAGTGATGCTACTCACATGGGGCTGCATAGTGAAGGGGATAATGTCACTCATGTAGGGCTGCATGCTGAGTGTGTGAAGAAGGGGGTGATGTTACTTGTGTGGGGATGCATGCTGGGGCTGTGCAGGGAGCTATGTGGGGCTTATACTGTATATAGGTAGTTAAATGAGTTCTCATACTGAATCTAGGTAGCTATGTGGGGGCTCATACTGTTTGTAGGGGGCTGTGTGGGAACTCATACTGTACATAGGGAGCTCTGTGGAGGCTCAAACAGTATGTACGGGGCTGTGTGGGGGCTCATACTGTATGTAGGGGCTCTATACCTCACGTGTCTGTGAGGTATATGGATGTTTTGTGACTTAATTACACTGCCACTTAACTGGCCATTTATGATCTGAAGGGTTACTAGTATCTATATTTTATAAATGTTCATTAAATATTATCTGATCACCTATTGAGAATGCCTGGTCAGTTAGAGTAGTGGTCGGGCTACAGAGGGGCAGCCGACGAGGAGCAGGGGCGTCATACCGTGTAAACTTAGGGTGCTAACCTCCGCTGTCAAGAAGGGAATTGTGAAGGGCAAAACTAGTCCGCACCTCCCCCATTTCTGCTCTTTTTTATATACTGTTTTTCTGTGCTATGTGTGTGTATTTATGTGTGTATGTTTTGGGGTTTTTAAACTAAATAAAAAGAGAATTTTTCAAGTTTTTTTTTGTTAGAGCTTACATGTATAAGGGCCCCATAGGTTGATCACTTTGGTTGTTGATTGAGGGGGCTATGTGGGGGCTCATATTGTATATAGGGGGATGTCAGGATACTTTATTCTGCTCAATATTAAGTCATACAATTATGAATAATAATTATTTTTTACTAGATGGAGGCCCGATGCTATCGCATCGGGAGGGCGGTGATGTCACGATGGGGGCAGGCTTTGCAGCGTTGAGAATCCCCCCCCCCATGTGCTCACCCACCTATCCACTCTCTCTTTCCCCCATGTGCTGACTTCTCCCGTCTGTGCTCTCTTCCTTGACCTGTCTACCCCATGTGCTATCCCCCTTGTCTTCTCTCTCCACCAATGTGCTGTCTTCTTCCCTCATGTGTTCTCTTGTTTGAGTTGTCTCCCTGTGCAGTAAATCAGACCGCCTCCATCTTTGTGCAGGCAGATAGCGGTGGTCACATTAAAACTGCGCATGCGCTCCTCCTGTACAAAGATGGCGGCGGTCAGTGAATCATTCGGCTGATCCCGGCGGCGGCGTGTTCGCAACGGTGTTCCGCTGGTGGTACCGCGCAAAAGGCTGGTACCACCAGCGGTTTCCATATTGAGACACCCATCACTTGGGTGTCCCAATATGGCGGTCGACGAACTTCCGCCACTTGGAATCCTGGTATCCGGACACATCTGGACGTAACAGGATGTGAAGACATTACAAGGTAAGTATATTATAGATACTATGGTAATATAGAGCAGAATTAATTTCAGCCTATTGGTTCGGCCTCCAGAATAGGCACAGTCTCTCACCCCTGCTCTATTATGTATGGTGCTGTACATAAGAGAAAAATTTGTGTGTGTT
The DNA here is from genome assembly GCF_046119375.1 of Phyllobates terribilis. NCBI lineage: Eukaryota > Metazoa > Chordata > Amphibia > Anura > Dendrobatidae > Phyllobates > Phyllobates terribilis. Next base: position 59,195,692 of record NW_027362767.1, read on the forward strand.
ACTAACATGACCTATCACATGATCTATCAAATGGGATCATGTGACATGTTACATGATACATCCGGTATCTGGGGGGGCCTACGCCTTCTAAACTGCCCGGGGCCCTGGTTACTCTTAATCCACCCCTGTCTACATTGCAGATGTTGGAAAGGATTTGTGAGCAGAAGAGGGAAGTTGTTGAGTACCAGCATCAACAAGGCCGTCGGTATTCAGTTCAGACTTCACACATAAGACCTCAGGAGTGGACATGGATGTCAGACATATGTACTGTAGCACCCTGAGGATTCGGCTGCTACAGGGGTATTGCACCTCAACCCAGAGGTGTGGTATTCCACTCCCGGGTAAGGAAGGAGTGTGGAACTGAGCTCAGATAGACTGCATGCACTACACACATCCCATTTCCGAGGAACAGGCCGACGGTACTCCCACTTAGAAATGTGCAGGTACGACCGAGTCTGTTCCTGGCTGGAGTGGGAGGGGGGTGGTACATCCCATGTAGTGTAGGGGCAGATAGGGGGAGCAGTCTGGGTAGTGATAGGAGCTCATTGGGTGCTGGTCACCTGAGCTCACACATAGAGGGTGTATATAAGGTGGGCACCAACTAGGATCAGGGTCAGTCAGCTGCAGAGGACAAGTCAGATGCAGAGAGCAGGAAACAGCAGCCCTGGAGAGAGAGAGAGTGGAGCAGAGAAAGACCCAGAGGGGGAAGACTGAAGGGACCCAAGAACCCAAATTAGAGCTCCGGGTGAGGAGTCAGCAAAAGGGTACCGGAACCCAAGCTGGTGGGGGCAAAGACATTCCCCAGCCAGAGACCGGAGACCGTGGGCAGTGTCTGTCACGGTCACCCACCACATTCACCCCGAAGGCACACCACATGAAGGGTCAGGGAACCCAGGGCCAAGGGTGTCCCAACAGAAGGCCCGAGGGAGCTGGACCTAGGTGAATCACTGGTGGGGACGGCTGAAGAAAGGACAGAGGGAGAGCTCAGGGCCACGCTCCGGACTTGTTTGGGGGTTGGCTGGATCCAGGACCTGGTGGACGCAGCACGGCTCGGGTGGTCACTAGCAGCTGGAGTGACCAGTACAACATCTGCAGTAAGTAAACACCCTTAACTGCACAACCCGAGTCTGTCTTCATTGCCGGCTGCACCGCACCACTACAACCCCCATCCTCTGCGCCTGTCCCCTCTGAGGCTATACCCCTCCCGTTGGGGGTTATCCCACCAAGCTGCGCACCCACCATCAGCCTCAGCGGACCCTGCTGCAGCGGCGGCCACAGTGACCGCATCACAACGGGTGGCGTAGTCGACACAAAAGAACTTTAGTAACATCTGTAGAACTGCCATATCACACTGAGCTTGACGCCCTGGGCACGGGACCGGGTCACAGCCGCTCGGAGACTACAACCCCCCATCTGATCCGGTGCCGGGTATTCCCCTCAAAAAGGAATATGTCCCAGGGGGCGCGTCATGTACCATCCTCCAAAACTTTGAGGATTCCACCAAGATGGTGAGCGGCAATGACGCCATAATTGGCGCCACCATCCCGCTTCTCTGCCTGCTGAAACGCTCTCTGCTCACAATCAAAGAGGATGCATTGCAGGCGGAGCACGATGAGATGGAGCAAGGAACCATACAGGGTGATTACACACAGCCCAGCCTCATCTCATCCCAACGTGGATTGGGTGACAATGAGGAAGAGGAGGAGGAGGAAGGACTGGAGCTAGTTTCATGTGCTATAGATGGTACTACCTGCACAACTGTCATACCGTCTGTTCAGCGTGGATGGCCTGAGGACAGGGAGGAGGAGGAGGAGGAGGAGGAGAGTATGGTCAGTCATCCCCTTGGTGAGGACACAGAAGTCTTACCTGTTAGCAGTCTGGCACGCATGGCTGAGTTTATGTTACGCAGCCTTTCCCGTGACCCTCGCGTTCTCCAAATTTTGGGTGACAGTCATTACTGGTTGGTGACACTTTTAGACCCACGCTACAAGGAGAACTTTCTATCTCTTATTCCCGAGGTGGACAGGTCTACTAAAATGGGGCTGTACCAGAAGGCCATTGTTGCGGAATTATTAAAAAAATTCCCGTCTGAAAATGCTGGCGGCAAAGGTCACAGTTCGTTGGACAACCAAGGAGTAGAGGCGAGAGAGACACAACTCCAATCCAGCAGAGACAGGGGAACACTGTCAAAGTTCTGGGACCGTTTTCTCAGACCCTCCCATCGCACAGGCCCTGAGGCGCGGGGTACTCTCACAAGGAGTGTAAAGTTTGGGAAGATGCTGAGGGAGTACCTTGCCGACCGTACCAACGTCCTCCGTGATTCCTCTGTGCCTCATAATTATAATTACTAGGTATCCAAACTGGACACGTGGAATGAACTGGCTCTCTATGCCTTGGAGGTCCTAGCCTGCCCTGCAGCTAGCGTTTTATCAGAGCGGGTTTTTAGTGCCGCCGGTGGAATTATAACTGATAAGCGCATCCACCTGTCAATTGAAAATGCTGACAGGCTGACTCTTATAAAAATGAACAAGGGCTGGATTGGGCCAGACTTCTCAACACCGCCGAATGATAGCAGCGTAAGATAAACTCAAATCCAGTGTCTTTTTTTGGGAGGTCTATTCCCATGCACCTCTTCACACATACACATGGATGTACGGTTCTTTATTTTGTCTATTTTGTCTTGTCCTCCTCCTTCTCCTCATCCTCCATCACCATATCATTCACCACCATATCTACCATATCACCTCCTCTACGTGTCTTGCAAGGGGCATTGGAGTTCCTCCAAATTTTTAGCAGCTTTTGCATTCACTGCATAGGCAAACACTATGGGAGACCCACTTCCTAATAATGGGAACATTGTTTTTAGGAGGGTCTCCGACCTCTACATCTATTCCAAGGGGCATTGGAGTGCCTCCAAATTTTTGGCAGCTTTTGCATTCACTGCATAGGCAAACACTATGGGAGACCCACTTCCTAATAATGGGAACATTGTTTTTAGGAGGCTCTCCGACCTCTGCGTCTCTTCCAAGGGGCATTGGAGTGCCTCTAAATTTTTGGCAGCTCTTGCAGTCACTGCATATGCAATAACAGTATAGGAGACCCACTCGTTAATAATGGGAACAACAAAGCATAGCCGGCTGATAGCTCTCTAACAATAGCGAGGGCCGACTGCTGGCCCTTTAAGAATAGTAAGGGCCACCTGATGGCCCTATAAAAATAGGTTTTGTGACTTTCAGAGTCCCTCCATCATTAATTAAACAGGATGTGTTGGCTGATGTATCACAATCACACACCACATGGCCAGATAAGGTTGTAAAATGTTAAAATAACATTTCCCGGTGAATGCATTTGTCTTGGTTGAAAGCGATGCAAAAGTGCAAAAACGCATCAAAAACGCTACATGTGAACATAGCCCAAGGTGTAGAGGAGCATTTTTGTTTTTGTATATTTATTTTGCCTTATATACAAGTCATTACCCTGGAAAGGATGTTCCTTAACATATTTCCCAGGAAAATCCATTTTGGTTTAGTTTTTGTATGTTTTATTGTGAGTCCGTAAAAGTGGCGTAATACCTCTGACAACGTTGTTGACAGCAGTGATCTGGGAGTCAGAGATGCTTCCAGGGGTCTTCCCCATGCTGTTCCCATGTCATTTGAGCATTGTTCCCATCGATTTGGGCAATTTTTAGGCCCTCTGCAGACCGCCGGGGGGAGCCGCCTGAAAAATGCTGGAGTTTCCCATAGACTTACATTGGGCTCGTTGCTTGGGTCGAGCACCCGAGTATTCCAATGTGCTCGACCCGAGCAATGAGTACCCAAGCATTTTAGTGCTCGCTCATCACTATTAGTAACTTCATTTAAAAACGTACTTTTTTTTTTTTTTAAACTTTCATTGCACTGAAATTTTGCTACAATGTCACCTTGAAGAACGTCACTTTAACTTCTGGCTTACAGAAAGTAAAATGAATCATGTGGGAATCTGACAGTTTGATAATGTCCTTGCGTGGATTTATGGCTCCTTCAGCAACCTGATGAAGGGCTGATGATCGGACATTTGCATTTGGAGAAATTGTAAAGAAAGTATAAAAGGTAAAACAGATTTTGCTGGACATTTCATGGGACTTACTGATGAGGAGAGTACGGCAAATGTAGCAGAGCTGACTTGGTAATTTGCTTGTCATCGCAGTACCACAATGCAATATCTGTTCTTTTACATAGGACTGCAAGTAAGCCTTCAATGCATTAACAATGGAGGATAAAGACTAAACAGCTCTCTTGCATTTATGATGTGATGTCATAGCCTAGCAATATAGCATCACTTTCTGAGAGGGGAAACCACTGAAATGATACAATGACACCGTTTATTATCTAAATCTAGCAAATACATAATCAGCGAGTGATAACATTGTATTTGTCTAAATATGATACCTATTTTTCTCTGTTTATAAACATGAAATGTCATTCATTCTCATTGGTACAGGCACTTTTCTAGCAGTTGTTTTATAGGTTTCAAGAGCAAATAGCGCCATTTATGGCATCCCGTATTCTCTTGATGTTGTCGTGATGACCCTCATGTGGCAGCAGGCACCATATCAGCCCCTTTACACTGACAGTATGGTAGCTGCAGCTGGGAATTTTCCCAGCAATTTCAAGCTATATTATCTTTACCCTCCAACTTCTGACAGGGAATAATCCATTAATAATATTTTATTAGGATAAGTGTTTGTAATGCAATCCCAGTTTACATGAACCTGGGAGAGAAATTTTACTTTACATTACTGGTGTGTAGTCAATCACGCTACCGTAACATCTGTGCCAGTTCCTGTCCCTTCTGTCTTTCCTTGGGCCACCAGGCAGCGACGTGTCTTTGTTGTGGGTGAAGTGTGAGAGCGTCAGTCCTGTTTTATTCCTGGGACTTTTGGTGCGGCTAGATCAGGCAGTTATTAGGCTAATTATTTGATTTTGATTACTCAGGGGCTCCCTGCTATTTAATCCCCTGGGTCTTTGACTTCCACTGCCAGTCAATTAGTCTGCAACTTGCCTCGTGCTCTAGTCTTTTCCCCTGTGTTGTTTTCCTGATTCCTCCCATTTTCTGACCTCGGCCTGAATGTTGACTATCCGTTTGCTTTACAATTTCGTCCCTGACATGACCTCTTGGCATTGACCCCATATGGTGACCCTTCCTGCCTCAGGCTTGCTTTTCCAGGTGGATGCTATTCAGTCAACCCAGTTGTAAGACCAGATCCCTATGTAGAGTTCAAAGGGTTAAGGTTGAGGTTCTTCTGCAACTTGCAAGTTGGAGTGACTTGTGCCAAGTCTGTCTGAGGGAGTTTTTTTTGATCCTGTGGTCTACCACAGTTGTGACAGCTACCTGGAGTCCTCCATTTGCAGTCTGTTTCTTTCTTCCTGCTTCCAAGATGGTGAATACAGTGGTCAGTGTGAAAAACCACACCTTCCCACCTTTCCTGTGCTGTGGGATACGAACATAAGGGGTGTTTTAGACTTGCCACTGTACTCCCTATGCCACTACAGTGGCCATCTTGGAAGAATTAGGAACGGAAAGTAATTCTGAACAGAGGGGCAAAACCAAGGGCACAAGGTAGGATGGCTATACATGAGAAAAGTAAAGTCACTTTTCAGTCGCAGTGTGGAGGGTCATTTTAAAGGGGTTCTCAATTAAAACCCTTTATCACCTATCCACAGGAAAGCCAAGCGCTAGCACCATCAGTCTTACAGAAAGTGAATAAAGCACTGGTTGTCCATACACACTGTGATGAAACAGTGTCAATCTGGCCACTGGTGCAGGGGTGAATTATTCTTAATTATCCCAGACGTACTGTTACTTTGTTCAGTAGGTCAAGGGACATGAGCCATTCTTTCATGTGAGACTGTCCATTGACCCATGTTGTATGTTAATTTGTGGAATGCCTGCTGATTATGTTTTGTATCAGCCCCATTGTGTGTACTAGTCTGTGCAACTTGGAGGACAAATATGCAGTTTAATTGAACAATCGAACAATGAGGGATTACCTACCCCCACCTTCCCCCAATCCTGTGGGACAATGTCTTAAAATGAGAGCTGCAGGATATAAAAGGGCCCTGCTCCTGTCAGCGGTGTGGCTCTGCAGGACGTCAGCCCAAGGACCATGGTTCCAGCTGGTAGAAAAGAAATCTGCTCCACTGCCCATCACAGAGCCTACAAAGTCATTTGGAGAGCCGAGGTTGGGACAAACCGGTCACCTGGCTACATACCTTGCTGTGCTCAGTCAGCTTCTTAAGCTCGTCGATACCTCTTCTGTGTGGGTGCCCGCCAAAAGCAGGGTGCTACTGGTTGGGGTAGTTGGCCCTGGATGCCCCGAAGTCATAGAGATTCTAATCAAGTGAGCCAGCTGAAGGGTGAGACTGTCATTTGCACCATCTTGTGTACTTGCTGGGAATGTACTATATGTTGTTGACTGTTGGTGATCCAATAAAGTCTTACCGGAGTGTGGTACCCTCACCCTGTGTTGTCTGAGTAGTGTTCTGCCCACAGGGAAGGAGTATGAATGTTCAGTGGGATGAACCCTGGCCTGTGCGATCTTTCGAAAGACAGCAAGGCAAGTGGACGAGAGCACCCACTGACCCTCGTGCCTCCACACTTAAGGGGAACTGGAACTCCCAAAACTAATTCCATAACACGAGCCCTCTCCCTGCTTGAGGCTCCGGGACAGTGGCCATATTGACGCTGTGTCATCACAGACACTACCTCTACATTACACAAGAGACTTAGGACCCACATTGTCATTATCAGTTGAACCTCCTCCAATGAACATACATTTATCGATAAAATCCTTTTAACAGCTTGGTCCACATTGCAGCCTCCTCCCTCTCCTCTCATCTCAGCCGAGGACTTTGCCTCATTCTTCAAGCAGAAGATTGATACCATCAGAAAAAGCTTTTGCCTAAAGTCCCCACAGCCCCTTCTCATATATACTCAATCCTCCTCCTAGAAAAAACAGCTACTCCGCCATTATGGAAGATCAACTTTCCTCCTTACTCTCCAAGTCACACCTCACCACCTGTGAACTTGACCCTATCTTGTCTCACCTCATCCCTAACCTTACTACAGTCTTCATCCCAACCCTAATCCACCTCTTCAACCTGTCACTAACAACTGGTGTCTTCCCCTCATGCTTTAAACATGCCTCGATCACACACATCCTCAAAAAACTCTGCCTTGACTCATCCTCTCTGACTATCTATCGCCCCATATCACTTCTCCTCTATGCCTCAAAACTACTCGAACAACACGTCTATTTTGAACTGTCCTCCCACCTCTCCTCCTGTTCCCTCTTTGACCGCTTACAATCTGGCTTCTGACAGCACCATTCTACTGAAACTGTCCTGACTAAAGTCACTAATGACCTACTAACCGCTAAATCCAAGCGACACTATTCTGTCCTTTTCCTCCTGGACCTGTCATCTGCCTTCGACACAGTGGACCATTCCCTCTTACTATAGACTCTCTCATCTCTTGGCATCAAAGACTTGACCCTATCTTGGATCTCCTCATACTTAAGAGACAGGACCTTCAGTAATTCTCTCTCACACACCACCTCCTCATGTCTTGTCCCCCAACATTCAGTCCTAGGACCTCTGCTCTTCTCAATCTACACCCTCGGCCTGGGACAGCTCATAGAGTCCCATGGCTTTCAGTATCATCTCTATGCTGATGACACACAGATTTACCTCTCTGGACCTGATATCACCTCCTAACTAGAATCCCACAATGTCTGTCCACTATCTCATGCTTCTTCTCTGCTAGATTTCTAGAGCTTAACATGGATAAAACTGAATTCATCATCTTTCCCCCATCTCACTCAGCCCCCCCATCTGACCTATCCATCAAAATCAATGGCTGTTCACTTTCCCTAGTCCCACAAGCTCGCTGCCTCGTGGTAACTCTGGACTCTAACCTCTCCTTCAAACCACATATCCAAGCCCTTTCCACTTCCTGCCGACTTCAACTCAAAAACATCTCCGGGATCCGCACATTCATCAACCATGGATCTGAAAAAACACTAGTGCACGCCCTCACCATCTCCTGCCTCGACTACTGCAGCCTCCTGCTCTGTGGCCTCCCTTCTAACACTTTTTCACCCCTCCAATCTATCCTAAACTCTGCAGCCTGACTAATCCACCTGTCCCCCCGGCCTCTCCTCTCTGTTAATCCCTTCACTGGCGCCCCATTGCCCAGAGCGTCCAGTTCAAAACCCTAACCATGGCATACAAAGCCATCCACAACCTGTCTCTTCCATATATCTCTGACCTAGTCTCCCAGTACTTACCTACACGCAACCTCCAATCCTCACAAGATCTCCTTCTGTACTCCCCTCTTATCTCCTCCTTTTCCCACAATCGCATAAAAGATTTCTCCCGTGCTTACCCCTACACTGGAACTCTGTACCCCAACACATCAGACTCTCACCTACCGTGGAAACCTTCAAAAGGAACATGAAGACCCACCTCTTCCAAAAAGCCTCCAACCTGCAGTAACCCTCGCTCCACCATACCACTGCACGACCAGCTCTACGCTGACCTACTGTATCCTCGCCCATCCCTGGTAGATTGTGAGCACTCGCAGGCAGGGTCCTCGCTCCTCCTGTACCAGTTTGCCGTTACATTTTTGTTCAAGATTTTTGTAATTGTTTTTGCTATATATATGTGGCACCCCAGGGGTCTGGTTTCCCACAGTAATGTAATGTTATGTCTGAGAGCAGGTGGGAGGTCCTTTGGTCAGGGATCCTGTGCATGCCACACCTCCTGCCCAGTCTTGGGAGGGGAAGAACTTCCCCTATATAAACCCGGGGCTGAGGCAGGGTGAGGAGTAGAGAAGAAGTAGAGACGAGAAACAGTCATAGGAAGAAACAGCAGAAGCTCAGTGGGAGCAATACTACTACGAGTCAGGGGCTGGCAGCTGCAGAGCTCGCCCTGACTGAGAAGCTTTCTTACCGGACCCGGCGTCCGAGGCTGTGGGGACTAACTCTTACCCAGCAGCAGAAGCCGACCGGCAGGGGATTTCAGGTCCTCAGGCCCAGAAACCCGAAGGCACGGTCACACGCGTGGGACCAGCACCGCCATCGTGGAGCGGAAGCCATTAGAAGGCCCCGAGTCACCGGCCATACGGGTGAGCACCACACGGTACACTCAGGGACGTGGGCTACTTATATCCGCTTCTAGCAAGGTAGCCAGAAGAGTACAGTCAGTTTGGGAGGCCTACAACTCTGCCTGGCCAGGGGAGATCCCATCTGCTCAAGGACTGACCAGGCCCCGTTCGCTAGCAAGTACTCCGGGAGGGTCTATCGTTGTTGCCAGTAAAGACCCTGAATTACACCGCACCGTCTCTGAGTGGTTCCTGCTACCCCCATCTTCCACGTCGGCTGCCCTGAGGCCATACCCCTCCCGTTGGGGGTTATACTATCACGCTGCACAATTCTACACCGGCCTCAGCGGTCTGCCCTGCAGCGGCAGCTCCATAGCTGCAAATCAACGGGTGGCGTAGTCGACACTCAAATAACATCTATCAAGACTGCCACACACTGAGTTTGACTCCCTGGGCACGGACCGGGTCCCCGCCACTCGGAGACTACAACCCTCAAGAGATCCGGCTCCGGGTAAGCTCCCGCATGCGCAACGCAGCGCAACACAGGCCCAGGGGCGCGTCAACTTTGGCGTAGTCGGCAGGATTTCGTGCCCGCAACCACCGGGTACTGCGTGCCTGAAAAAGAGACTTTTAAAACTTACCATCCGTGAAGTTTTCCCGCCATCGGTGAAGATTCCCGCCATCCGGCGCCATTTTCAGCCTTCTTCCCGCCATCTGTGAAGATTCCCGCCATCCGGCGCCATCTTCAGCCTTCTTCCCGCCATCCGTGGAGTTTTCCCGCCGTTGGACGCCATCTTGAGGACGCCGCGCGGGAAGAAGAGGGGCGTGGACTCCGAAAAGCCCGCGAGAACTGAAGCCCCGCCTCACGTCCGGACGTTGCGTAAGGTCCTGGAAGGAGCCCAGCAGACGCCGACGTCACCGGAGCGCGACGGAAGGTCCTCAACCCTGACGATCCACTGCGGAGCCGCGGCCTACGGAAGAGGATCATCGCAAGGTAGTCCACGGTCCACTAGGGGGGAGAAGGATGTCGGATACGGAGGAGAGCTTCACCGCTTCAACCCCCGCCAGCGCCACCGCTGTCGCGGTCATGCCTTTCACCATGCCCTATATCCCGGGGGCAGCCTGGCTACCCCAGTACTCAGGGGAGTCACATACCCTGCAGGACTTTAGAGAAAGGCTGGATAGCCTCTTCCAGGTGTACCCCCTCACAGAAGAGCAAAAAGTGAGCATCCTGGTGGCCCAATTAACCGGAGCAGCCCGAAGGGAGGTAAAGTCCTGGCCACCTGGGGGGAGGACTGTCGCAGGGATACTAACCCGGCTGAGGGACACCTTTGATACCCGCACCTCAGCCGAGATCAAGCTTAGATTCTACGGGTGCAAACAGCGGGCCCATGAGAGTATAAGGGACTATGCCCTGAACCTACAAGAGGCCCTGAGAGCCGTTAAGCAGACCGACCCTGACGGCGTGGGAGACGAGGACAGGCTGTTGACTGAACAATTTATAGAGGGTTTATATTGCAATGCCCACCGAACCCAGTTGCGGGCAATGGCCCTACAGGACCCTCATCTGGGATTTGCACAGTTCAAGGACAGAGCCATCCGGATGCTCCGAGAACCGGCACCGGATGGCGTTGTGACCCACAGGCGCCCAGCTATCACTTACCACCAGGAGGCGGCGCCCTTGTCGGCAGGGCCTGTAGGGGCTGATGCGCAGGCTTTGAACAATGACCCGGCTCCAGACCTGCACCATCAGGTCCAAGAGCTAGCTAAAAGCGTTGCTGCGTTAACCCGAACTGTGCAGTCTTTACAGGCTTCCACTCCAGGGAAGATCCAGCTGGCATCCGGACCGGAGAACATCCCGTGGCGTCGACCAAGGAGGACCCCACCGGCCAGAGGAAGACCCAGTGACCGGTACAACGAGGACGGACGAACCATCTGCCGCCGCTGCAATCAACCCGGACATATGGCAAGGTACTGTCCTTTAAACTGGCACAACCTGGGGGTAGAGGGCCAACCCCCAGGAAAAAGATCACCAGGCCCATCGAACTGGCGCGACAAATATGTCGGAGGACGTCCAGTCTTGCCTGTGGTACTGGATGGCATCCCTATGAGTGCCCTACTGGACACCGGGTCACAGGTCACCACCATCCCGTACGTGCTCTTCAAGCAGTACTGGAATGACTCGGATATAACCCGCTACCCTGACGACGACTTGAGTATCATCGCCAGCAATGGTCAGCCCGTGCCACAGATCGGATTTAAAGAGGCGACCATTAAAATTGGTAGAGTCGAACTAGCAGCACAGGGACTGATTATTGTAGACATTGACAAACACGAGAGTCACCCAAAGATAACGCTAGGAACTAATGTAATTGAAAATTGTCTTGCAGAGGTGATTTTCCTTTTACAACAGGATGCCAAGAACGCCAGCTCCAGCGAGCAGCGGGTGCTCCAGAAAGAGATCCGGGCACTGATGCGACGGCAACAGGTGGAACTCTCCGGCGGTGAGATTGGTAGCGTAAGAATGTGTGACCCTTTTCCTATTGCCATGCCCCCAAAAAGTGAAATGATGATTTGGTGCCGGGCAGCTATTGGTCTGAGAGATAGAGATTACCAGGCAATGGTAGAACCAGTTTACTCAGACAGTAGGCCCACCATCTTGACAGCACGGGGGGTGGTTAATGTACGCCATGGGAGGGTGCCCGTTCGCATAATCAATATCGGGAAGAGGGAAGTATACCTGCCCCGGTATGCCACGCTAGCCAAATTATATACCATTAACCAAAATGCTATACAATCTGTAGAACCCTTGCCTCCATCTCACCCGGAGGAAGGTAACGGCTCTAAGAAAACAATGGAGGACTGGTGTCAGCAACTACATTTGGGTACTGACTCCACTCCCTCACATCAGAAACAGGGAGTCTATCGGGTGGTTCAAGAGTACGAGAGAGTGTTTAGTAAACACCCGTTAGACTTCGGGCGAGTCAAGGGGGTAGAACACCACATCCCCACGGGAGACCATCCTCCCATAAAAGAGAGGTATCGACCCGTACCCCCTGCACACTACCAACACGCCAAGGGGATGCTTAGAGACATGAAGGAGGCTGGGGTGATCAGGGATAGCTGTAGCCCCTGGGCAGCTCCAATAGTCTTAGTCAGAAAAAAAGACAACACCATGAGGATGTGTGTAGATTACCGGAAAATCAACCGTATCACACACAAGGATGCGTACCCCTTACCACGGATAGAGGAGTCATTGGCTGCTTTAAGATCTGCTAACTTCTTCTCTACCTTGGATCTCACTAGCGGGTACTGGCAGGTTCCTGTAGCAGAGGCGGACCGGGAGAAGACTGCATTCACCACCCCGATGGGACTTAGCGAGTTCACCTGCATGCCGTTCGGACTCTGCAACGCACCAAGAACCTTCCAACGACTAATGGAGTGTTGTCTGGGCCACAGAAACTTCGAGACGGTCCTGTTGTACCTGGACGATGTCATCGTATATTCCAAGACGTATGAGGACCACCTGAAACACCTGGCGGAAGTGTTCGAAGCTCTGGCGAGTTACGGCCTAAAGGTGAAACCCTCCAAGTGTCACCTCCTGAAACCAAAGGTGCAGTACCTGGGACACGTGGTGAGCGCTGACGGAGTGGCTCCCGACCCTGATAAGATCACCGCAATTAAGGAATGGCCAAGCCCCTCCAGCGAAAAAGAAGTGCGGCAGTTCCTCGGGTTGGTAGGCTACTACCGAAGGTTTATTCCCGGTTTCACCAAAAAGGCAGCACCTATGCAGGACCTCCTGATAGGCCAGTCCCGGAAGGCCAAGAACCAGAAACCGCCCTTCAAATGGGAGGAGCTGGAAGAAGAGTCCTTCCGCCAGCTGAAGATGGCCCTCATGGGGGACGAAATCCTGGCGTACCCGGATTATAGCCAGCCCTTTATCCTCTACACCGACGCCAGTAACATCGGGCTAGGAGCCGTACTGTCCCAGATCCAGCAGGGGAAGGAACGAGTAATCGCCTACGCCAGCCGAAAGCTGCGACCCACCGAAAGGAACCCCGAGAATTACAGCTCATTTAAGCTGGAGTTCCTGGCCGTAGTATGGGCAGTCACCGAGCGCTTTAAGCATTACCTCGCTTCTTCCCGGTTCACCGTGTACACGGATAACAACCCGTTGACACACCTGGACACGGCAAGACTCGGTGCCCTGGAACAGAGGTGGATGGCCCGTCTGTCCAACTACGAGTTCACAATCAAATACCGGGCCGGACGCTCCAATACCAACGCGGACGCCCTGTCCAGGATGCCCAACCTGCCGGACGAAGGAGAAGATCCGGAGGGACTGGAAGAAGTTGAACTCCCTGCGTTCCACCGTCATGGGACTATCCAGTATTCCCACCGGGTAAGGAGTAAGCAGGCTGCTACGTTGAACCCCTTACCTCACTACAACTGGGCGGAAACGCAAGACAGCGACCCTGCCGTCCGACTGGTGAAGGAGATGCTGACTCGCCCGGAGGCTTGCCTTGAACCAGACGCTCCGGAGGAAGCCAAACAACTATGGGCAGAGAAGAGTCGACTGTTCCTTTACAAGGGGAAGTTGTGCCGCAGAATGGTTAACTCCCGGACGCATGAACTACTCTGGCAAGTAGTGGTGCCACGAAGAGACGCAGCCATGGTGATGGAGGCATACCACGACGGAGCTGGACACTTCGGGTGGAAGAAGCTGGAGTTCCTGCTGCGCGAGCGATTCCACTGGGTAGGCATGAGGGGAACCATTGAGAAGTGGTGCAGAGACTGTGGCCCGTGCAACCTGAGAAGGAAGGACCGTGCCAGCCAGAAGACTCCCCTGCAGTCCATCGTCACCCGGCAACCGTTGGAACTGGTAGCCTTGGATCATGTAAAACTGACCCCAAGCAAAAATGGCTACGTCTACGCGTTAACCATCGTGGATCATTACTCCCGGTTCTTGGTTGTCGTCCCCGTCAAGGACTTAACAGCTCGGACAGCAGCGAGAGCCTTCCAGCAGCATTTCTGCCGTCCACACGGGTACCCGGACCAAGTGTTGACAGACCAGGGACCTGCCTTTGAAGCGGAGGTCTTCCAAGAATTCTGCACTCTGTATGGCTGCCGGAAGATAAGGACGACACCCTATCATCCGCATACTAATGGACTTTGTGAGAAAATGAACCAGGTGGTAATGGATCTTCTGAAAACGTTGCCCCTGGAAGAACGCAGTCTGTGGCCTGAGAAGCTGCCCGATCTGGTGGACCTATACAACCACATCCCGGTAGGTTCCACCAACTGTACCCCGGCTTACCTAATGAGGGCAAGACCTGGTAAGTTACCTGTTGACCTGGAAATGGGAGTCCTGACACCCGAGGACACTTCACCAGAAGCAGACTGGGACACAGAGAGGCAGCAGCAGTACCGGAGAGTACAGGAGAGCGTGGAGCGAAGTCTCTGTCAGGCTAGGGAAAGACAAGAGAAAACTTACAACCAGTATGCTCCCGCTGTTCCCCTGGTACCCGGAGAGCAGGTCTTGAAGAGGAAGAGACGGCTCCACAAGTTGGACGACCAGTGGGAGAAGGACCCGTACACCGTACTGCCCTCAAGCCACGAGAACCCGAAGGTTTGTACCATCAGTAAAGACGGAGGGGAAACCACAGCCATTGTATCCCGGGACCACCTGAAGAAGTGTCCCGAACAACTGAGGAACCCTGAAGAGGAACCAGAAGACCATCGACCCGTAGAGGAAAGGGAAGATATGGTTAGTACTGTGCTCGGGGACTTCCCTCGGTCTTGGACTCAAGTCAATGGTGCAGTTGTGGTACCCGTACTCACCTTCCTCCAACCAGCATCCCAAGCACCTACGGAGCAACAGGTAGAGCTGGAAGAACAGCCGGTCCAGGAGGCAGAAGACCCCACACCCGCAGACCAGTAGGATCAACCCTCTGCTTGCAGTGAGCCTGCCATATCCCTAGTGAGCCAAAGAGCCGGTAGACAGCTGCCCAGTTTACCCTTGACAGCTCCTACACCCTGTAGTTCAGGGCTAGACAGTCAGCTCCGTAGGTCCACTAGGGCCACTAGAGGCCAGTTACCCGCACGTTGGAGGATTTGAAGTGTATAAATTGTTTTATTTATGTTTACCTGTGTATTGTTGCTTGTGTATAATTTTGTGTTTCTAGTTATTTGTAGGAGTCCTTGGTGGATTTACCGGGAATCCTTTGTACATAGTTGGAGCGTAACCCAGGACGGACTAAAGACTGTTAAGGACTCGGGGCAGGACAAACCCCTACCTGGTTACGTCTCCCTGTTTTGGTGAAATGGACACCTTGCTTTTCTTCAAAGACTACACCCGGTTACGGACATGCCGTGACCACCTTCATGTGTTTCTTCTTATTGTACTATTATTGTTGTTATATCTTGTTATGTTTTTCTAATATATGTTTAGTCCCGGAGTACTAAATTTCACTAGGGGGGAATGTGGCACCCCAGGGGTCTGGTTTCCCACAGTAATGTAATGTTATGTCTGAGAGCAGGTGGGAGGTCCTTTGGTCAGGGATCCTGTGCATGCCACACCTCCTGCCCAGTCTTGGGAGGGGAAGAACTTCCCCTATATAAACCCGGGGCTGAGGCAGGGTGAGGAGTAGAGAAGAAGTAGAGACGAGAAACAGTCATAGGAAGAAACAGCAGAAGCTCAGTGGGAGCAATACTACTACGAGTCAGGGGCTGGCAGCTGCAGAGCTCGCCCTGACTGAGAAGCTTTCTTACCGGACCCGGCGTCCGAGGCTGTGGGGACTTAATCTTACCCAGCAGCAGAAGCCGACCGGCAGGGGATTTCAGGTCCTCAGGCCCAGAAACCCGAAGGCACGGTCACACGCGTGGGACCAGCACCGCCATCGTGGAGCGGAAGCCATTAGAAGGCCCCGAGTCACCGGCCATACGGGTGAGCACCACACGGTACACTCAGGGACGTGGGCTACTTATATCCGCTTCTAGCAAGGTAGCCAGAAGAGTACAGTCAGTTTGGGAGGCCTACAACTCTGCCTGGCCAGGGGAGATCCCATCTGCTCAAGGACTGACCAGGCCCCGTTCGCTAGCAAGTACTCCGGGAGGGTCTATCGTTGTTACCAGTAAAGACCCTGAATTACACCGCACCGTCTCTGAGTGGTTCCTGCTACCCCCATCTTCCACGTCGGCTGCCCTGAGGCCATACCCCTCCCGTTGGGGGTTATACTATCACGCTGCACAATTCTACACCGGCCTCAGCGGTCTGCCCTGCAGCGGCAGCTCCGTAGCTGCAAAACAACGGGTGGCGTAGTCGACACTCAAATAACATCTATCAAGACTGCCACACACTGAGTTTGACTCCCTGGGCACGGACCGGGTCCCCGCCACTCGGAGACTACAACCCTCAAGAGATCCGGCTCCGGGTAAGCTCCCGCATGCGCAACGCAGCGCGACACAGGCCCAGGGGCGCGTCATATACCTCTTTTTCACATGTAAAGCGCCATAGAATAAATAGCGCTATAATAATAAATAATAATAAAATAATAATAATAATTGCAAACTTTTTTTTATTGCTCCAATGCACCTAATAATTAAAAAACAGCTTTGTAGATAGGAGAATTTAATCAAGACTATCATTTTGTATCCACAGCCCCTATGCAGATCCCTGTATCTCCATGACAACAGACTACAAATAAACTCTGATATTGCAGTCATACTCTTCTCTGTCTATCTATAAATGTATTCTAACATACAATTGATACCGGTAAAAAGTTAGGAACATAAGATGAGATCAGACTGCGCAGGTTTTTTTTGTAGTCTATAAGCAGAGATCACATAAACCTGCATAGGAGCTGTATACATTACATTTTTAATAGTGACTACTTGCCAAGTTTCTTCATTTTCTAGCTTTAATTCACTGAAGCAACCAAACGAAATGCAAATGTGTAATGTAAATTTGCATAATCAGAGGTGTTCCCATGCAGGATTTGGGGTGGGGTTTACAGTGTTTTGGGATTTGGGATTCATTGTTGCAAGGTGTGGTTCCAATAGCTTAGAGCCTCACTATTAATACATCATTTCATCAAACTTCAGTACCAATGCCAGAGACAACATTTGTGGGATTCAGACCAAACACATTATATTTTCACCAGAGCAAAACAGAACGATTATCCTAAGAAAACCCCAGAGTGCGGAGCTGTATATTCTCAAGACAACATAATCTTGAAGTGTGAAATAAATCTAGATATCTGAGAATGACTTTGATCATCAGCTCCCAGAATATAGGCTACAAGAACATAATTAGTTCCACAAGTGGATGTGTGTTGGTGTATGTGTAATGTGGCTTGTTTGGAGGTCATGAAGAAATATGGACCACCATAGAGAGAGTGCAGAACTTCCCCCGTTGTTGAGTGTCTTCTAATTAGATATATTCTTGCTGCTACACAGTTAAGTCCTCAGCAGCTTTTTTCCCCAAAAAATATCTATTTCCATGGAGAAAAATGTCAGCTACTTTTGTTTTGCAGTTTTTCTTACAGACACGACAATGACCTCATATTTATTGCTAACCCACAAAAGCACAGTTTATTAATATTATGTTGCTAGCTAGTTTCTAGGTTTTGAATAACATAACATCTCTATCCTATCTATCTATTTCTCTGTCTATCCATCTATTAGGAAATGTGCACAAGAAACCTTTTCCAGGCCAGCGAACCTGAAAAGTTTTTCAAATGGAAACTGATGCAGGAAATGCCAGCGTTTTTTACCCTGAAGTGTCTTTTTTAGCTTTTTTTTTCTTTGTCGTTTCTGGAGCGCTTTTTTTTTTAAATGTTTTGGCCACCAGTGTTTTTTTTTTCTTTTCACGTTTTTTCATCGTTTTTGTTGCATCTTTTTTACTGATGTTTTTCGTACATTGTTTTTTAGCTCCATTCAACAATGAAGACACCGGAAGTGATATTTCAAGTGAAAAGACTGACAAAATTCTCAAAGAGATGCCCGGGTATCTTTTCACCATTTTTTCAGCCTCCCCATCAACTTGTATTGTAAAGTATATCGCGTCTTCAGAGTGGAAAATGCCTAAATAATGGTCAGCTCGCTTCTGAACCTGTCAACAGTTACTGAGGGCAGAGCTAAGTCCTGTAATGTACATGCAACGGGAGAGGCCAAAAAGCATTGATGACCCGGAAGTAAAGCCAGCACATGTGTCTTACAGTACTTTGCTCTGTCCTCAGCAGAGTAGAAAGAAATACACCTGTGAAGGAGCAAGAGGGGGCACTGTGTGGAGGACATAGGTCTCGTCATCTACATGAAGCAGAGAAGGAGGATGGTGATTGCGATGAGAGGAGGCGCCGGATCAAGACCAGCGAAGCCCATCGAAGCGGACCGCGCCATATGTGGTTATAAAAGCTATATTTTTGTGCTATGCAGAGAGAATTGGGGACATATATACAGCTTACTAGAATACAGTTGTGACATGCAGAAGTAGTGCTATTGCTTCAGAAGCATCCAGCAACTAGAGGGGTTAACACAGTCACAGGAGACAGGAAGTGTTTTAGCAGAGCCCCAGGGGGATTGTGGGGAAGTTGTTTACTGTCTGGCTGGAGCCGAAGAGAAAGGTTGTGTGTGACCTGTATATCACAGAAGGCAAGGGAACAGAATTCAGGTCAGGAGGGCAGCTAAACACAGGTCAGATAGACTCCCTGAGCTAACAGTGTGGAGTATTATTGGGCAGAAAGATAAGGACTGGAAGGAATTGTGTCTTAGGGATCTTCTCCCTCATCAAACCCTCCCCCCTCCATCTCCATGCAGGATAAAGAATGCTGTGTACTATTGAGTCCTTGTGAAGGAAAAGCCTGTGGTTCTGTATGCATAGAAGTGTGCTGCTAAGAGATCTAATCTGTGCTGAATTATGCTACTGAAGAGACTGACGTTACTGTGCCTGCTGTATTAACCTGTACTGTAATGAAGATCATGGCTGTAATATCCCTGAATTGCACTGGCCGTGCTTCAGATTAAATTCCACTGTTAAAATGTTAAAAAAGACTCTTGTCAGATGTGTCTGGTCAGCAACTGAATATCTAGTTTGCCTGAGAGAAGCTGCAGCACATGGTCTATGGTCACTCAGAGTGACGGTTCCCCCAGGATTCCAACGAATTCATGAAACCCGTCTCGCCATATCTGAACCTAGTGGTGTGCGTGTAACACTGTAAAATAGGGCTTAAAGGTGATGGCTGTACTTTATATTGAAAAAAACTGGTGACGGGTTCCCTTAAATTACATGGTGTCTTTGGAAACCTGAAGCAGTTAAAACACGCTAAAAAAAACTGAACCAATGAGCAGCGAGTTGTTTTCATGTAGAAATGTATGCGTTCATTCTTTTTAGTGTTTTCAGGGAACTTTTTCAGGTGGTCTCGGAGCAGGCTGGCCTGAAATAAACTTTGCGTGCATATACCCTTAGAGTTTAGCGAAAATATTTGTGCTGCTCTGGCCCCACGTCCAGTCCGGTGCTCCGAAGCAGTTGGACTGGGGCAGTCTTCGGTTCTTCAAATGGAAACTGATGCAGGAAATGCCAGCGTTTTTTACCCTGAAGTGTCTTTTTTAGCTTTTTTTTCTTTGTCGTTTCTGGAGCTTTTTTATGTTTTTGGCCACCAGTGTTTTTTTTTTCTTTTCACGTTTTTCCATAGTTTTTGTTGCATCTTTTTTACTGATGTTTTTTGTCCATTGTTTTTTAGCTCTATTCAACAATGAAGACACTGGAAGTGATATTTCAAGTGAAAAGACTGACAAAATTCTCAAAGAGATGCCCGGGTATCTTTTCCGCATTTTTTCAGCCTCCCCATCAACTTGTATTGTAAAGTATAGTGCGTCTTCAGAGTGGAAAATGCCTAAATAATGGTCAGCTCACTTCTGAACCTGTCAACAGTTGCTGAGGGCAGAGCTAAGTCCTGTAATGTACATGCCCAGGAAGAGGCCAAAAAGCATTGATGACCCGGAAGTAAAGCCAGCACATGTGTCTTACAGTACTTTGCTCTGTCCTCAGCAGAGTAGAAAGAAGTACACCTGTGAAGGAGCAAGAGGGGGCACTGTGTGGAGGACATAGGTCTCGTCATCTACATGAAGCAGAGAAGGAGGATGGTGATTGCGATGAGAGGAGGCGCTGGATCAAGACCAGCGAAGCCCATTGAAGCGGACCACGTCGTATGTGGTTATAAAAGCTATATTTTTGTGCTATGCTGAGAGAATTGGGGACATATATACAGCTTACTAGAATACTGTTGTGACATGCAGAAGTAGTGCTATTGCTTCAGAAGCATCCAGCAACTAGAGGGGTTAACACAGTCACAGGAGACAGGAAGTGTTTTAGCAGAGCCCCAGGGGGATTGTGGGGAAGTTGTTTACTGTCTGGCTGGAGCCGAAGAGAAAGGTTGTGTGTGACCTGTATATCACAGAAGGCAAGGGAACAAAATTCAGTTCAGGAGGGCAGCTAAACACAGGTCAGATAGATTCCCTGAGCTAACAGTGTGGAGTATTATTGGGCAGAAAGATAAGGACTGGAAGGAGTCGTGTCATAGGAATCTCCCTCATCAAACCCTCCCCCCTCCATCTCCATGCAGGATAAAGCATGCTGTGTACTATTGCGTCCTTGTGAAGGAAAAGCCTGTGGTTCTGTATGCATAGAAGTGTGCATCTAATCTGTGCTGAATTATGCTACTGAAGAGACTGACGTTACTGTGCCTGCTGTATTAACCTGTACTGTAATAAAGATCATGGCTGTAATATCCCTGAATTGCACTGACCGTGCTTCAGATTAAATTCCACTGTTAAACTGTTAAAAAAAGACTCTTGTCAGATGTGTCTGGTCAGCAACTGAATCTATTGTTTGCCCGAGAGAAGCTACAGCACATGGTCTATGGTCACTCTGAGTGACGGTTCCCCCAGGATTCCAACGAATTGATGAAACCCATCTCGCCCTATCTGAACCTAGTGGTGTGCGTGTAACACTCTAAAATAGGGCTTAAAGATGATGGCTGTACTTTATATTGAAAAAAACTGGTGACAGGTTCCCTTAAACCACATGGTGTCTTTTGGAAACCTGAAGCGGTTAAAACACGCTAAAAAAAAACTGAACCAATGAGCAGCGAGTTGTTTTTATGTAGAAATTTATGCGTTCATTCTTTTTAGTGTTTTCAGAAAACTTTTTCAGGTGGTCTCGGAGCAGACTGGCCTAAAATAAACTTTGTGTGCTTATATCCTTAGAGTTTAGCAAAAATATTTGTGCTGCTCTGGCCCTACGTCCAGTCCGGTGCTCTGAAGCGGTTGGACCGGGGCAGTCTTTGGTTCTACGGCCAGCATCAGACACAGGCCATCTATCCTTATTTCCACCTCCTTTTATCAATTTATCTACTTATATTACGTTAAATGGGTATTTTATAAGTAAGTCATTACTTGTTCTCAAAAGAGGTTGTATCTTGATGGAACATGATGTCATATCTATCTATCTCTCTATCTCTCTATCTATCTATCCCATTCTTTCTATGGACATAGTAGAGAATTTTGTCTCATAATTGTATAGCGTTGCATTCCACATACTGGCATCTGATAAGATCTCTTCCAGGACACAGACATATTTTGGGATGTCTATAGTTACAGAGGCTGGAATGGTTCCTGATTCATTAGGACAGCTTTAATGGCTTCATGAAAAGTTTTTCTGCAGCTAAGCTGACAGTCTGGATGGTAATAGCAGCTTCCAGCATCTTCCATTACCAGGCCATCTCTACTAAGACCGTCTTTAATACCTGAAAAGAGTTTTTAAATGGAAATTCCACAGCCCCAAGCAACCGTGATTGACCAGAGGTCTCGGTGCTAGAGCTTCTCGGCCTAATGGACACAACATATATATTGCTTAAAAGGTCATTTCTGATTAGAGATTGTCAAAGCACCATTAGGGGATTCTACTCTATTGTTCAGGCATGTCTTCAGAATTCTACTGGGTTTGATGTATGACATCAAAACACCTTTATCTCCAAATGATCATGTTATGGGAAAACAACACAGAAATCCAAGCATCAAAGCAACTATTATCCTTAGTAGTGGATATAAGAGTGGAGAAAGACTTAATGTGATAACGTGAGATAGATAGATACTGTAATATTGGAAATGAGAGATAGGTATCAATAGATAAAGGCATAATTGATATGGATGATACATATGGGATAAATACTGTAATATCGGTTATGAGAGATGGATATGGATTGATCGATGGCCTGACGATTAATAGAGACTGATCAATAAATAGATGGATAAATATATAGAATAATAGATAACTGATAGATAATAGAGTTGAGTAAAAAGTTTCTGGCTGCCCTGAATGTCCGGTGTCAGCCCAGTCCTCCATGGCAGCCGTACCAGGGCGGTCTTCACTTCTGCATCTGTGATCCTCAGGCCGGGCACCTTGCTATGTTGGGAAATTAATGGCTCATTAGAAGATCACCTTATGCTAGTTAGTCAGGACTAATTTGGTGTGCGGGGGGTCGCTTCGTCCAGTCTAGTCCGACCTGAATTCACTGCTGTAATCTTCATTCCAGCACTGCGGATGCGCACGATGTCCACTGCTGTCATTCATATCATTGTTTCCCAAACTCCAGTCCTCATGGTCCCCAACATATTATGTTTTCAGGATTCCCTTGATATTGCCCAGGAGAGAAAACCTGCGACAATTTCTAAAGCCATAATAATAATTCCATCACCCGTGCAATACTAAGAAAATCCAGAAGGCATGATCTGCTGAGGCCCGTGGGGACTGGAGCTTGGGAAACACTGCATTATATGCGGAGGATACCATTGTAACATAGTTCTAAATGACATGCTGTCACGGGCAGTGTCACAGACAGTCGCCCTGCAGTTGGTTGCAGGAGATCTCTACATTTGGCATTACAGACATCTTCTTGTAGGCTGTCTCTAGGACCCAGCGGCTACCTTACTTTGGCTAATTAACACTCTGCCTGGGTGTATAAATACCTGCTGTGTTTCAGAGGGAGGTGCCAGCGATATTCAATACTACTTGTGAGTCTTAGCAAGAACAGTACTTAGTCCTCTCTGGAGCTTGAGGCCGTGTGCACATTTGTCTGGAGTCATCTAAAGCTAAGCAATTTTCCCCTGTTTGTCTATCCTTGTTGTCTATAGTGTTTAGTGGAGATCGACTAGTGCTCATCTCCTCCCTTCCCTAGCCATAGCCATACGTTAGCGGAGACAGGGTGATACTAGATCAACCTAGGAGGTCTCCACTTTCCCCCGTTCCTTAGAGTCTGGGCTCCCTTTCCCTCTTCCCTTTATGTTGCACTAAGTCTTTCCCACACCTTGCGTGACACGTGCACGGCAGGGAAGGATGTCAATCACGACCAGAGGGGCGTGACTACAGGTACTGAGGCCCTGTTAGTCTATGAGGAAGGAATGCCCCACAGAACTTCTGATGGCTAAACTTTTAAAGTTGTTTTTTTACAATAAGGAAATGGTTGTTTGGACATCAAGGACTTTTTTGTAACGTAGTAATAGGCCAATTTAACTTTATTGTGGATTTTTGGAGGAACTGACATGTTCCTTTTAACTGTTATCCATATAAGTTCTCCTTCAAAAGGAAGAAAGCTTTCTCTCTAGTGCCACCTATTGGAGGTAGCTACACTATGAATCAATCTTTTAAAGGAAAATTACCCATTAAATCAGGTGTTTGTGGTACATGTATTTTTT
This sequence comes from Phyllobates terribilis, assembly GCF_046119375.1. Taxonomy (NCBI): domain Eukaryota; kingdom Metazoa; phylum Chordata; class Amphibia; order Anura; family Dendrobatidae; genus Phyllobates; species Phyllobates terribilis. The sequence goes on from NW_027362767.1 coordinate 59,219,584, forward strand.
TTTTCAAATCACAATATTAAAAAAAAAATTAGTTATCTTGCAATTTTCATACTAGAAACTGGGAATTTTTACACTCTTACTTCTGGTCATTTCAGGAAGAGTTTACAACAGTTTCCTTATCATTAGAAGCAGCATTGCAATGACTGATAAAACCTCTGTACATAGTTGATAACACAGGATCCATAAATCACAATCGGACGATGTCACCGCTGACCCTGCACCCATCACAATGACCTTTGCACACGCTCATTAGATGCTTCAATACAAAATATAGGGCCAGAATATAAGGCTGCTAATGTAGATGTTTTGTTTCCTGAAACAACAGGAAGTTAGAGTCTAAAAAAGGCCCAGTTGCCAGTGTGAAAATTGCAAGATTTCTATTTTTTTTCGGAAATTTTTAATATAGATTGTTGCTATGGGGAAAAATGTCAAATCAGGTTTTTAACAAAAAACTGATTTAAGCAATAGGTCATCTTCTAATCATGGCTTCTCTTTAACCCCTTAACCCCCGAGGGTGGTTTGCACGTTAATGACCAGGCCAATTTTTACAATTCTGACCATTGTCAATTTATGAGGTAATTACACTGGAACGCTTCAACGGATCCCCCTGATTCTGAGAATGTTTTTTCGTGACATCTTGTACTTCATGATTGTGGTAAAATTTCTTCGATATCACTTGCGTTTATTTGTGAAAAAAATGGAAATTTGGCGAAAATTTTGAAAATTTTGCAATTTTCAAAATTTGAATTTTTATGCCCTTAAATCAGAGAGATATGTCACACAAAATACTTAATAAATAACATTTCCCACATGTCTACTTTACATCAGCACAATTTTGGAACCAAAATTTTTTTTTGTTAGGGAGCTATAAGGGTTAAAAGTTGACCAGCGATTTCTCATTTTTCCAACAAAATTTACAAAATCATTTTTTTAGGGACCACATCACATTTGAAGTCACTTTGAGAGGTCTTTATGACAGAAAATACCCAAAAGTGACACCATTCTAAAAACTGCACCCCTCAAGGTGCTCAAAACCACATTCAAGAAGTTTATTAACCCTTCAGGTGCTTCACAGGAATTTTTGGAATGTGGAAGAAAAAAATGAACATTTAACTTTTTTCACAAAAATGTTACTTTAGACCCAATTTTTTTTTATTTTCACAGGGGTAACAAGAAAAAATGGACCCCAAAATTTGTTGTGCAATTTCCCCTGGGCACGCAGATACCCCATATGTGGGGAAAAAACACTGTTTGGGCGCACGACAGGGCTCGGAAGGGAAGGAGCGCCATTTGACTTTTTGATTGAAAAATTTGCTTGAATAATTAGCGGACGCCATGTTGCGTTTGGAGAGCCCCTGTGTGCCCAAACATTGGAGCTCCCCCACAAGTGACCCCATTTTGGAAACTAGACCCCCCAAGGCACCTATCTAGATGCATAGTGAGCACTTGGAACCCCCAGGTGCTTCACAAATTGATTCGTAAAAATGAAAAAGTGTTTTTTTTTCACTTTTTCATTTTTACGGCTTTTTTTTTGCGGGATGAGTTGACGTTGTTATTGGTGCCATTTTCATACACGTGACATTTTTTGATCGCTTTCTATTCCGATATTTGGGAGGCAGAATAAACAAAAACCAACAATTCAGGAATTGTTCTTTTGTTTTTTTTTTATTCTGTTCAGCGTGTGGTAAAATTGATAAGGTAGCTTTATTCTTCGGGTCAGTACGTTTACAGCGGTACCACATTTATATAGTTTTTCTATGTTTTGCACTTTTACATAATAAAAGCAATTTTATAGAAAAAATTATTTTTTAGCATAGCTTTATTCTGAGAGCTTTAACTTTTTTATTTTTCGGCTGATGGAGCTGTATGGTGGCTTGTTTTTTGCTGGACGAGATGACATTTTCAGCGGTACCATTTTTATTTATATTTGTCTTTTTGATCGCGTGTTATTCCATTTTTTGTTTGGCGGTATGGTGATAAAGCATTGTTTTTTGTTTCATTTTTTTTTTTTTTTTTTTTTACCGTGTTCACTGTTTTTTTTTACCGGGTTAACTAGTGGGACAGTTTTATAGGTCAGGTTGTTCCGGACGCGGCGATACCAAATATGTGTACTTTTATTGTTTTGTTTTTTTTATAATTATATTTATTGATGGGTACATTATATTTTTATTTTTGGTGGATTATTTTTTTTATTTTTTTTAAAATATTTTTACAATTTTTTTTCATTTTTTTTTTCACTTTCTGATAGTTTTTATACTTTATTACTTTGTCCCACTGTGGGACTTTCACTTTTTTTTCTCTGATCGCCTGCATGGAACAGGAATGAGCACCATCCCTGTGTCATGCAGGCTGTCAGCTCTGGACAGGGAGAAGATAGTTTGGAGATGCACTGCGCATGTCCAAAAAATTTTCCTGCTGTCTGGTGACCCGGGTCGTCATGGCAACATCCTGGAAGCCACGGCAGTCAGCGCTGGAAGCCGGAAGAGGAGGTGAGTATCTGCGATCACCTCCCCTTGCCACCGCAATGCTGCAATCGACTTCGATCGCAGCATCGCGGGGGTTAATGTGCTGGGAGCGGTGCAGGACCGCTCCCTGCACATAGTACCGGGTGTCAGCTGTGACAATCAGCTGACACCCGGCGGCGATCGCGCCCGCACAGCCTGTGTGCGCGTGCGATCGCCATGACGTACTAATACGGGTCTGGCTCTTAAGTCCCAGGGCACAGACGCGTATTAGTACGTCAAATGTTGTTAAGGGGTTAATAAGCTTTGTAACATGACTAAAAACATTATCCACACCAGCCCCCTCCACATGTCTGGTGTCTTATATGTGAAGCACAACTTTTCTATCATTCTAAGCTCTTATATGATCTGGAGATGATGTATTCTTCATCAGAGACTCATATACCTGGAGGTTATTTTGACACAGCATTCCTTTGATATGGACGCATGCAGCTACAGATCAGATACAGTGGTATGTGGTGCTTTGAACTAATATTATTTTTCCATATATCACTACAATTTAGTTTATTACTTGGCTTATGTATTCTTAGAACAATAAATTATCTAAAAAAAATATGGTAAGTAGAAACAAAATCTGAACACATCCTAAATGTGAACAGATACAAACTGCTGTTTATATACTGTATACAATGGGGAAAATAAGTATTTGATACACTGCCTATTTTGCAAGTTTTCCCACCTACAAAGAACGGAGAGGTCTGTAATTTTATCTCACCTGTGAGAAGCAGAATCTAAAAACAAAAACCAGAAAATTGCAAAATCACATTGTATGATTTTTAAATAATTAAATTGCATTTTATTGCATGAAATAAGTTTTTGATCACCTACCAACCAGCAAGAATTCTGTCTCTCACAGACCTGTTAGTTTTTCTTTATGAAGCCTCCTACTCTGCACTCACTACCTGTATTAATTGCACCTGTTTGAACTTGTTACCTGTATAAGAGACACCTGTCCACACACTCAATCACGATACAACCTCTCCACCATGGCCAAGATCAAAGAGCTGTCTAAGGACACCAGGGACAAAATTGTAGACCTGAACAAGGCTGGGATGGGCTACAGGACAATAGGCAGCTTGGTGAGAAGGCAAAAACTGTTGGTAGAATTATTAAAAAATGGAAGAAACACAAGATGACTGTCAATATTCCTCGGTCTGGGGCTCCATGCAAGATCTCGCCTCATAGGGTAAGGATGATTCTGAGAAAGGTCTGGAATCAGCCCAGAACTACGTGGGAGGACCTGAAGAGAGCTGGGACCACAGTCTCAAACATTACTGCAAGTAATACATTGCGCTCTCATGGATTAAAAACCTGCTGCTCACGCCAGCACATGTCCAGGCCCGTTTGTAGTTCACCAATGACCATCTGGATGATCCAGAGGAGGCATGAGAGAAGTTCATGTGGTAAGATGTGACCAAAATAGAACTTTTTGGTATCAACTACATTCGCCGTGTTTAGAGAAAGAAGTAGGATGAGTGCAACCCGAAAAACATTGTCCCAATCGTGAAGCATGGTGGGGAAAACCTCATACTTTGGTGGTGCTTTTCTGCAAAGGGGACAGGACGACTGCACCGTATTGAAGGGAGGATGGATGTGGTCATGTATGATGAGACTTAAGATGGGTCGTGGGCTGGGTCTTCCATCATGACAATGACCTAAAACACACAGCCAGGGCAACAAAGGAGTGGCTCCGTAAGAAGCATTTCAAGGTCCCGGAGTGGCCTAACTAGTCTCCATACCTGAACCCAATAGAAAATCTTTAGAGGGAACTGAAAGTCAATGTTGCCCAGCAACAACCCTGAAACCTGAAAGATCTGGAGAAGATCTGTATGTAGGAGTGGGCCAAAATCCCTGCTGCAGTGTGTGCAAACTTGGTCCAGAACTACAGGAAACATCTGACCTCTGTAATTGCAAACAAAGGTTTCTGTACCAAATATTAAGGCTATGTGCCCACGATGCAGAAATGCTCAGGAATTTTCCTGAGCGTTTCTGCATCTCCCTGGCAGAAAAAACGCATGCGGATTGTACATGTGTGGCACCCCGAGGGCTCGGTTGCTACAGAGGTGTTGCATCTCATCCAGGTGTGCGATATCTCACTCTCAGGTAAGGATGGAGTGTGGATCAGGACCTCGACACCTGCATGCATTACACCACATTTCCGGGGGGCAGGGCGACCGATATGCTCCAAGCAGAGCACGACAGTCCCTGGCTGGAGTGGGGGGAGGGAACACCGAGGAAGGGGGAACCCTGTAGTGCAGGAGCAGGGAGGAAGTAGTTCCTGGGTGCACCTAGAGGGAGGTATAAAAGGTGGGCACCATCTTAGATCAGTGTTGAGTCTGAGGAGAAGTGACCGGGAGCAGGGGCTCTGCATGAGCTCTGCTCCAGAGGCGGGCCTAGTAACTGAGGCCCAAGCCTGGAGAGGGAGAGGAAGAGGAAGGAAGAGGAGCGGAGAAGGCTCCAGGAACAAGGAACGAAGGGACCCCAGGGGTGTGGACCGGCTGGTAGCCACCACACGCCCGAATCTACCTGCGTGGAGGGGTCAGGCCAAAGGGGGAGACCGGTCCCCGAAACTAGTGGAGGCGGGGAACTACCCTCAGCTAGAAACCGGAGGCTGTGACATTTTATGTGGCGCAGCCCCTTGCCATACCCGTTAGGAAGGCACCACATAGGGTCAGGGAAACGGAGGCCAACGTTTACCCGCCAAGGCCCGAGGCAGCCGGACAGAAGCGTGGTCACTGGTGGGGTATGACAGGCCAGAGGAAGGACACGAGAAGGGGGTCCTGTGAAGCGCTCCAAAGTTATCTGGGAGTCGGCCGAGCCCCTTACCTGGTGAGCACAGTGAGACGCGGGACGTTATGACCAGCTGAAGTAACTTGGATAAAGAACTGTGAGTAAAGATCCTGAACTGCATTACAGAGACTCTGAGTCATTACTCCCGCGCACCATCACTCCCAACATCTCCACTTGCTGCCCTGAGGCTATACTCCGCCCGTGGGGAGTTATACTACACTCTGCTGCGCCCACGACACCAGCCTCAGCGGTCTGCACTGCAGCGGCGGTTCACTCTGACAGCAATCCACGGGTGGCGTATTCGGACATTCAGAACGAATAGACTATCCCCTCTGGTTTGACCGCCCTGGGCACGGACCGGGTCGCCGCCACGAAGACTACAACCCCCAGCATCTCACTGAGGCCCGGCTCCGGGTATTCCCCTACACACAAGGCCCAGGGGGCGCGTCACATGCGGATTGTACATGCGGATTGTACATGCGTTTTTCCTGCCAGGGACATGCTGATGTGAAGCGTTCTTCACATGAATTTCCGCATGCGGGTTGACAAGCGCTTTCCAAGCGATTTTAGCATCACTTGGAAAGTGCTTGTCAACTTGGTCACACTATATAAATCCATGCAAACGGCATGGATTTATATAGTGTGACCCGAGAGAATGTAAAAAAAAAATCTATATATACTGTATATACTTATCCTCTGATGGCCCCCGCAGTCTTGCTTCACCGTCCCGGCTGCCGGCAGCGGTACACTGAAGAACCTGCCGACGTCAGCATCGCGTGACCCGTCACATGACTATGACGTCAGCACAGGTCCTTCAGTCCATCGCGAACTGCCGGCAAGCAAGGAGGAGCGCATCGGGGGCCGCCAGAAGGTAAGTATATATTTATTTTTTATTTTATTCTTTTTTTTTACAGTTTTCTATGGAACCCAGGTCCGGAGGAGAGTCTATTACTGTGGACTGCAAATAAAATATCAAATTTTACCATTTGGTGTGCTGAGGTTATCTTCATATCTCTACGGCTTTGGACCCTACTCATGCACCCAGGTCCAGTAGTGCTGCGTTTTCTATTATTATCGTTTACTCCTTTCCGCAAGCACACAGTTGTGTCATGACATGACTAACATTTTCCTATAATGCAGATGAAGCATCAAACATTATCGCTCAGATTAACCTGTCCAGTGAGTTTCTGAAGGTTCCGCCTAAAGAAACACATGGGCGAGACCTAGAGAAAGAACGCAGACACCTCACTAATATTGAGTTACACTGCGCAACTCTCACCGAGTATCTAAGAGTTCAGAGGATCCCTAAGGGATTGAGGGTACCGATACGTCCTACCCTATTTTCGGACATTCCTGATTATTGCACCAAATTTGAACTCATCTTGAATAAATGTTCTTTTGATCTGATGTTACTAACAGTAGATTTTTTACACAAGGCAATTACCACAACGAAAGAGCAAATTAAGAATATTGAATCTCAACTGACATCTTCCATTAGCCCAGAGGACTTCCAGGCACTTCAAAGCAAAATCCAGACCAACATTGATTTACATAAACGAGATACCGAAACCATGAAGAGAAATAAATTTGCAAGAGATCTCGAGGACTACGAACAAAATCGGGTCTACAGATGGCGGGACAATCTCTCTACCAACAGAAATACCCACCGCTTAGTCAAGTCATCCACCGACTTTTCATCCTTTGGGTCCGAAACGGACCAAAGAGAACCGTTTATCCAGTCTGCTCCTTTTTTAGGTCAACAACGGCGACGACCAAACAGAAGAAGACGAGGCGAGGCAACAGGAACAAGAGGAAACATGGACTTCGCTTTTTGGCAACAAATGTAATCGACAAGAAAACATATGAGCACCTAATCAACCAACATCCGATCATCCCGGTGTTCTATGTTTTACCGAAAATTCATAAAAGCCTTACTCAACCCCCTGGTCGTCCCATAGTGGCCTTCACAGACTCAATATTATCACCACTCTCGATTTTTTTGGAAAAAATTCTCACACCACTAACTCAAAGAAGTCCATCCTATCTACTAGATACAGGGGCTTTCTTAGACACCATAAAAGAACTGAAGCAAGTTCCCCCGGAAGCCATTCTAGTATCCTTTGACGTAACGAGTCTCTATACCTCTATTCCCCATGATCAAGGCATTCGAGCAGTTGAACAGATGCTGAGGGACTCACACATTGATCCACCCATTATAGACCTGGCTGTAGAATTATTAACGATAGTCCTGACACATAACTACTTCCTGTTTCAGGACTCGTTCTACCTTCAGACCAAGGGGACCGCCATGGGATCTAATGTAGTCCCTCCATATGCAAATTGTTACATGGCCACATTCGAGGCACAAATTGTATACAACAATCAACTATTTCAGGATCATTCCATTTTATGGAAACGCTATATAGATGACATTTTTTGCATTTGGGGGGGCTCACAAAAGACTCTAGATGAATTCCCTGGTTTCCTCAATACAGCATGGCCCGACTTGCATTTCACCACGAGTCATCATCTCCAACAGGTCAATTTCCTTGACACTCTAGTGATCAAAGACAATTCGGGCTTTCTAACCACAGACATCTATAGGAAACCCACAGACCGTAACACGTTACTACATTTCTCAAGTAACCATCCAGCCCCCATGAAACGCGCTATCCCCAAATCCCAATTTCAGAGGGTCAGACGCATAGTGACCGACACATCACTCTGCAATGATCGGTTGCAAGAAATGACGCAGAAATTTGAGGAAAGGGGATACCCCCGTGATCTCCTACAAGACTCACAGGGAGGCCACATACAGCCACGTTTAGGCATGTCTGATCGCATTCCATTTGTTCATACGTATCATCCTTTGGCATACATCTTGCATCGCACAATATGGAAACATTGGAACATTTTGCAAACAGGTTATCCCACCATAACGTCCTTTCACCAACCTTTCTTACCATGTTTCAAAAGAGCACCTAATCTTAAGGACTCATTGGTCCGTGCAGACGTAGGGACAACCTATCCTGGACCCCGTCAGAGATTTTTACAAACCCCCAAGAAAGGGACCTTCCCATGCCTCCAGTGCCACCAATGTCATAACATCCTCAAAGGAGATACCATCTACCATCCTCAAACAGGCAGAAAATATGCCATCAAAGATTTTTACACCTGTGACACTAACTATGTGGTATATTTGATTAAGTGCCCCTGCGGCCTTATTTACATAGGTGAAACGACAAAGCCCATTAAAGACAGGATCTCTAAACACAAGTCCACCATCAGATGCAAGAATTTACTTTTACCCATCCCACAGCACTTCATTGCAGCAGGGCATAACATCTCCCAATTGCGCTTCCAATTTATTGAGCAAATCAAACTCCCCCGCTGTGGGGGCAATCGTATCCAGATACTCAAACAAAGAGAGGCATTCTGGATTCATGAACTACAGTCCCTATCCCCAAAAGGACTGAACAGGGATTATGATCTACATTCATTTATGTAAAAACTTCCGCTCCCATTTTCTTTCAACAACACAAGCGTTATCTGGGAGATGAATTTATTGAACAGCGCTATGATTTGTATCAGGCGTTCACTGAGATTTTGGGGAAAAGTGTTATATGCTATACTCTGTTATTTGCATCTTATCCTAATTCTGTCTTTCATGTTCCAGATGCATTATTAAAGAATGTACCCATCCCCATCTCCTCACATCTCTTCTGCACTACGTTACACTCCCTGACAGTGGAACGCACCCTGGCCAGTCTATCCCTGCAGTGGAACGCATCTGACTAACACATGACGCCACTTCCTGGTTCCTGGAACGCATCTGCACGCCGGGTGACACGCACGCACGCGCGCATGCGCGACTCTGGACCAATCAGACGCGAGCACCCACAGTCCCGCGTCACTTCCGGTGACGTCACCGGATCTTAGCGCACTAACCTGTGCTAACAATCTTTCACATTGGCTATCAGCCAGGACTAGTCCCGCCTCCCCCCCCGAGATATATAACCAGGACATCAGGGTCTCCACAATGCCCATCACCAGCGGTGGATACCGCGGTTTACGCAGCATTCTCCCTTACTATTGGCACATAAGGTATGTTGACAGCCCCTCTAGACCTTACCTCACATCAGCCCAGTACTTCATTCCACTGACTCACATCATGCGCTCTTCCCATAGGAATCCCAGCACTGGGACACTTCACCTTCCTAATCCTTGTCCTCTCTTCCCAGTAATTGGGTAGGTTATTTAAATCTGCTTTTCTATAGGATACTAAAAATTGTTGACACTATGACCTATTGTTCTGTAATACTATGTAATTTAATTGTTGTATTTTCTACTTGTTCACTTCTTTCATGTGCAGTACACTGATGAAGGTCTTGCCGACCGAAACGTCTATTACTGTGGACTGCAAATAAAATATCAAATTTTACCATTTGGTGTGCTGAGGTTATCTTCATATCTCCTCTTCTCTAGACCTGGGCACCATCCGCACATTAGAACGCATGGAATGTGCATCTACATATACAGTGATGCGGAATCCATGCAATCTAATGCAAGTCAATGGCGACGAAAACGCAGCACTTCCGCAAAATAATTGGTAGTGCTACGTTTTTTTCCGCAATGATAATCTGCAGCGGAAATTTCCGCAGCATGTGCACAGCACATGGGGATTATCATTGGGGAACATGGCAGACCTTCTACTATGCATTTTTTAAGCGTTTCTGCAGCGTTTTTGCCGCTGCGGAAACGCTTAAAAAACGCATCGTGGGCACACAGCCTAAGTTATGTTTTCTATTGAATCAAATACTTACTTCATACAATAAAATGCTAATTTATAATGTAAGAATCATACAATGTGATTTTCTAGATTTTTTTTTAGATTCTGTCTCTCACAGGTGAAGTGTACCTACGATAAAAATTACAGACCTCTCCATTCTTTGTATGTGGGAAAACTTGCAAAATCAGCAGTGTATCAAATACTTATTTTCCCCACTATGTGTGTGTGTGTATATGTGTGTGTATATATATATATATATACATTACAGACCAAAAGTTTGGACACCCCTTCTCATTTAAAGATTTTTCTGTATTTTCATGACTATGAAAATTGTACATTCACACTGAAGGCATCAAAACTATGAATTAACACATGTGGAATTATATACTTAACAAAAAAGTGTGAAACAACTGAAAATATGTCTTATATTCTAGGTTCTTCAAAGTAGCCACCTTTTGCTTTGATGACTGCTTTGCACACTCTTGGCATTCTCTTGATGAGCTTCAAGAGGTAGTCACCGGAAATGGTCTTCCAACAATCTTAAAGGAGTTCCCAGAGATGCTTAGCACTTGTTGGCCCTTTTGCCTTCACTCTGCCGTCCAGCTCACCCCAAACCATCTCGATTGGGTTCAGGTCTGGTGACTGTGGAGGCCAGGTCATCTGGCGTAGCACCCCATCACTCCCCTTCTTGGTCAAATAGCCCTTACACAGCCTGGAGGTGTGTTTGGGGTCATTGTCCTGTTGAAAAATAAATTATGGTCCAACTAAACGCAAACCGGATGGAATAGCATGCCGCTGCAAAATGCTGTGTGTAGCGCCGGCGTCCCTGCCCTCTGCTAGGCAGGGACGCTGTTCCCCTCACCCCTCTGCTCCGAGCCCGGCGTCCTCCTCCCGCTCTGCTGGCAGCACGCGCTCCTTCCCGGCCACTGTGCTTAGGGCCCGCGCGCGCGCTCCCTCCCTCTTAAAGGGGCCGCGCGCGCCGTCCTAAGGAGTCCCCGGCCAATGGCCGGAGGACTTCACCATATATAAGGCACCTCCTCCAAAATGGAGGTGCCCGAGCAATGTTGTTGCACTGTTCACTACTCTGCTTCAGCCCTCAGGTCCCGTTGCCAGTTACCTGCCAGTTACCTGCCAGATTCCTGCCAGTTTGCTGTCTGATTCCTGCCTGATATTCTGCTTACCTGCCTGCTAGCCTGAGGTCCGACGGTCTGCCCTCCAACTCCTGTCAGTCTGTCTATGGACCAGCTTGCCTGCTCACCTGGGAGCGCACATCTGCTACCTGCCTGCTAGCCTACCTGGAGGCTCCGCCGTCACGTGCTGTGACCACCTGCCATTCCAGAGACTCCTGCCCGCTCACCTGGGAGCGCACACCTGTTACCTGCCTGCTAGCCTACCTGGAGGCTCCGCCGTCACGTGCTGTGACCACCTGCCATTCCAGAGACTCCTGCCCGCTCACCTGGGAGTGCACACCTGTTACCTGCCTGCTAGCCTACCTGGAGGCTCCGCCGTCACGTGCTGTGACCACCTGCCATTCCAGAGACTCTCGCTTGCTCACCTGGGAGCACACATCAACCATCTGCCTGCTAGCCTACCTGGAGGCTCAGCCATCACAGGTCGTACCTACCCTTTACCCAGAGACTGCCCCGGTCACTTGCCGTGACCTCCTGCCCGTTCATCCACAGACTGCCCCGGTCACTTGCCGTGACCTCCTGCCCGTTCATCCACAGACTGCCCCGGTCACTTGCCGTGACCTCCTGCCCGTTCATCCACAGACTGCCCCGGTCTCTTGCCGTGACCTCCTGCCCGTTCATCCAGAGACTGCCCCGGTCACCTGCTGTGACTGCCTGCCCGTCTTCCCTGGTCGCCACCCGCTCCCTTACAAGGACCGCCCCCTTGTATAGTAGCTCAGAGGTTCCGCCTCCCAGACCCGTTACACTGTGGTAGCCATGCTTGTTCAGTATGCCTTCAATTTTGAATAAATCCCCAAAAGTGTCACCAGCAAAGCACCTCCACACCATCACACCTCCTCCTCCATGCTTCACGGTGGGAACCAGGCATGTAGAGTCCATCCGTTCACCTTTTCTGCGTCGCACAAAGACACGGTGGTTGGAACCAAAGATCTCAAATTTGGGTTCATCAGAACAAAGCACAGATTTCCACTGGTCTAATGTCCATTCCTTGTGTTCTTTAGCCCAAACAAGTCTCTTCTGCTTGTCATCAAAGCAAAAGGTGGCTACTTTGAAGAACCTAGAATATAAGACATATTTTCAGTTGTTTCACACTTTTTTGTTAAGTATATAATTCCACATGTGTTAATTCATAGTTTTGATGCCTTCAGTGTGAATGTACAATTTTCAGTCATGAAAATACAGAAAAATCTTTAAATGAGAAGGTGTGTCCAAACTTTTGGTCTGTACTGTATATATATATATATATATATATATATATATATATATATATATATATATATATATACAAAATGGCCAGCACATCCTTAGTAATGTGAACAGGAGCCAACTAAAAAAATTCAAACTATAAAAAAGGGTCAAAGTTGCCTTCTAAATTGCTAAGAGTAATTGCTCTAAGACATTGAAACTACATTACTGCAATAGAAACATAAGAAAGTGCTACAAAATGTACACATGAAATATTTCAATTTTTTTTCTGTAATATTAAAATGAAAAATGACAGTAAAGGAAAGCACTTAGTGTTCCCAACAGCCAGCATCAAGGCGTCCTTCATTGTTGGGTCCCTGTCCTTCTCTGTCACGTCTCTTGGGCTGAAATTCAAGCCTACAATTTATGGGTCAGGACTGAACCGACAGAGGACAGGGACCCAACAATGAAAGACGCCTTGACGCTGGCTATTGGGCACACATATATTGGCCAATCTATGCGCTAAGTGCTTTCCTTTACTGTAATTTTTCATATTAATATTATGTTTCTATTGCAGTAATGCAGTTTCAATGTCTTAGAGCAACCTCTCTTAGCAATTTAGGAGGTAACTTTGACCCTTTTTTATTGTGCATGTGTGTGTGTGTGTGTGTGTGTGTGTGTGTATATATATATATATATATATATATATATATATATATATATATATATATATATTTTTTATATGTTAGAATTTATTGATAATAATGCATTATTTTCTGTTCGCTTCTATTTGTCTCACCATAGACAAACCCTTTATTCTTCTTGCAGCAATAACTGGAGGGGCAATGTGATGCTACATGATGGCCATTCCGTGCAATATATAGCTGAGGTCCATGATAGTAAGAGCCACTTCTTGCTAGCTGTTTATGAGCAGAAGGCCTCCCAATATGATCGCCTTATGCCCCAACAGATTATATGGACAACGGATGTCCTTATGTACAAATAAAGGCTAAGTGCTGTTCAAATGACTGGGCAAGATTTGTTTTGAAACTGAAAAGACATGAAAGCTCACAGCATGGACTTCCAGGTTTGTACAGTGAAAGACGCAGTACATCTATAGAAATCATTACTAATGGGTACCCTGCTATTTTAGAGAGAGTCTGGATCTTAAAAACCTATTTACAATCAATGATTTGATGGGACAGGGTGAGGCCTCCCCGATTTAACCAGAAACCTCCATCAAGTGTAGCTATTGGAACAATCTAATACAAAAAAATAGGAAGGCCTAATAAAATTAATTAAATCAGGCATTTTTCTAGTGATAATTTACACCAATATACATCTAACCACTTGAGACTGGTGGACTTGATGCCAGTTGACCACTACCCATTTTATGACCCCATGGTTGATTCTCCACCCCCATAGCGTCTACCTTTGTAAGCCCTTCAGGGAGGCGCAGATTATATCTTATAAAACAAGGGATGAGACCAAAATGGACTGGACACCTCTATCCAGAAGCTCCACAACATTTTGTGGTGTGCTTCTATGATACATTCACCTTTGGTCCTTTTTTGATCTCCAGATTTATAACAAGCCAATTTTCTTACTGAAAAGGGTATTAGGAATAAGAATCCATAATCCTGGCAAGATGAGGGTATCTAGATGAAGGAACCACTGAAATCAGCTTCTGTTGGTAAATGCCCCCAGTGGCAGTATCTTACTATACCCTTGCTATGCACGATCAGTTAAGACGAGCATACATGTTTTTGGGGGTGTTGGCAGGAATAGCCATCAGCAGAACAAGCACTTGACCAGTGGTTATGTAAGGTGTATGGCTACTTTAAGACCTTTCCACACCAGACAACCTTTGCAGTTTGATAAAATGGATCTGTCCCATTGACTCCAGCTGATTAATGTGATAAACACAGGTCATCGTATTATTTTTGTTCCTAATTTGCCTTTTATACATGATATCATCTAATAGATTAGTAGGGTCTTCTCCTACCAGATATGAAGAAAACCTTGACCACTACCCAATAGTAGTAATAATAGGGGAGAAGAAATTAAGAACACTTAACATGAGACTTTAATGTGTTGGACTAAATCCAAACGTTAGTAAAGCCCCTTCCAAATGTTTGCCCGCTTTTTAGCCAAATGTTCTTTAAAAAGAGCTTTAAAGAAGGCAGGGATTAGAACAAACATGTGTAACCTTACCTTTTCATGAAATTCATTAAAGCGAACCTGACCAAGGATACATGCTGCTCGATCATGCAGCATGTATCAGACGTTAACTATGATTTCAGAGAAAAACATTAAAAACCGACCAGGCCACACGGAAGACTAGTCAAACAGGTGGGTCCGGGCAACTCTTCCCACCTGCTGCCAGTGAATGACAGGTCCCTCCCTATACAAGCACACATGGAGAGACCTGTCACTCCAGGGGAGAGGGTGGGAAAGTGCCGCTGGGGGTCCGCCTTTCTGACTAGTCTCGAGCAGCGTGGTCCATGTCCAGCTATTAATGTGTGTTTTCTTTCTGAAACACTGCAGCGTTTCAAAATCAAGCATACATGGCTAACATCATACAGCCAGTGTCTGATCAATACTGCCTGTGGATCGGGCAGCAGATATCAGCAGAATAAGGCAAACATATTTTTTTGGTCATCACACATCACTCATCTCGGAATTCTTCCATCCAAAGAGAAAAGCTTCGTAAGGACACATTGGTAGGTTCTACCTCTGAACCACGAGAGGGAGAAGATTGGAACAAAACAAAATCGTGTAAACTGCATGCTAGCAAATGCCAGGAGCCTGACAAACAAGATGGATGTACTGGAAGCAGAAATATCTACAGGTAACTATGACATAGTGGGAATAACCGAGACATGGTTAGATGAAAGCTATGACTGGGCAGTTAACTTACAGGGTTACAGTCTGTTTAGAAGGGATCGAAGAAGTCGGAAAGGGGGTGGAGTCTGTCTATATGTAAAGACGTGTCTAAAGCCTACAATACGGGAGGATGTATGGGAGGGAAATGAGGAGGTCGAGTCCTTATGGGTGGAGATACATGGGGCAAAAAACAATAATAAAATTATCATAGGAGTCTGTTATAAACCACCAAATATAGCAGAAGCCACGGAAAGTCTATTAATGAGACAAATAGACGAAGTAGCAAAAAATAGCGAGGTGATTATTATGGGGGACTTCAACTACCCCGATATAGACTGGGAAACCGAAAGCTGTAGATCTCAGAAAGGAAACAGGTTTCTGTCAATTATCAAAGACAATTATTTGTCACAACTTGTGCAGGAACAAACTAGAGGGACGGCCCTTTTAGACTTAATATTAACTAACAGGCCAGACAGAATAACTGAGGTGCAGGTCGGGGGGCACCTGGGAAATAGTGACCACAACATTATACAATTACACATGTGCTTCAGTAGGGTGCCCAGCAAGGGAGTCACAAAAACACTGAACTTCAGGAGGGCAAAGTTTGATCAGCTAAGAGATGCCCTTCACCTTATAGACTGGGATAGTATCTTCAGTAATAGGAGCACGGATAGAAAATGGGAAATTTTCAAAACAGTCCTACATAGTCACTGTAGAAGGTACATACCTTATGGGAATAAAAGGGCTAAGAATAGGAGGAAGCCAATGTGGCTAAATAAGGAAGTCAAGAGGGCAATGAAAAACAAAAAAAGGGCTTTCGGTAAACTTAAACAAGAAGGCAGCGAGGAAGCGCTAATAACTTATAGGGAAAAAAACAAAATCTGTAAGAAACAAATAAGAATAGCAAAAGAGGAGACAGAGAGACTAATTGCCAAGGAAAGTAAAACGAATCCCAAACTGTTCTTTAACTATATAAACAGTAAAAGGATTAAAACTGATGGAGTTGGCCCATTGAAAAATAACCTGGGTAAAATCATAGAGGGCGATGAGGGTAAAGCAAACCTACTCAATAGCTTTTTCTCCACTGTTTTCACAAAAGAAAACAATTTATCGGAGGAAATGCAGAGTGATAAAGTAAACCCTCCGCTAAATATCACCCACCTAACCAGGAGGAAGTTCAGAAACGCCTAAATAATATCAAAATAGACAAGTCACCAGGCCCAGATGGCATACACCCCCGGGTACTAAAAGAATTAAGTAATGTGATAGACAGGCCGCTGTATCTTATATTCAAGCACTCTTTATGGACAGGGACTGTCCCACTAGACTGGCGCCAAGCAAATGTGGTACCAATATTAAAAAAGGGGTCTAAAAGTGACCCTGGGAACTATAGAGCAGTCAGCTTAACGTCTGTTGTGGGTAAATTGTTTGAAGGATTTCTTAGAGATGCTATTGTAGAATATCTTAATGATAATAACTGTCTAACTCCACATCAACATGGATTCATGAGGGATCGCTCCTGATCGCCTTCTACGAGGAGGTGAGCTCACAGCTGGACCGGGGAGAGTCAGTGGATGTTGTATACCTTGACTTCTCCAAAGCGTTTGATACCGTGCCACACAAAAGGTTGGTATATAAAATGAGAATGTTTGGTTTGGGGGATAATGTGTGCAAGTGGGTAAATAGCTGGCTGAGTGATAGAAAGCAGAGGGTGGTTATCAATGGAGTAAGCTCAGGGAGTGCAGGGTTACTAGCGGGGTGCCTCAAGGGTCTGTCTTGGGCCCTATATTATTTAATATATTTATTAATGATCTAGTGGAAGGGTTGCATAGTAAAATAGCAATATTTGCAGATGATACTAAAGTTTGTAAAGTAGTTAATACAGATGAGGATAGGGCACAGCTACAGGAGGATTTAGATAAATTGGGGAGTTGGGCCAAAAAATGGCAAATGGGGTTCAATGCCGATAAATGTAAGGTCATGCACATGGGAAAGAAAAACAGCAGTCACCCATACATATTAAATGGGAAACCGTTGGGGAAATCTGACATGGAGAAGGACCTGGGCGTCTTGGTTAATAGCAAATTAAATTGGAGTGCCCAGTGTCAGGCAGCAGCTGCGAAGGCAAATAGAGTCATGGCATGCATCAGAAGAGGAATAGGGACATATGAGGAGAACATTGTTCTACCTCTGTATAAAGCGCTGGTAAGGCCGCACTTAGAATATTGTGCACAGTTCTGGGCTCCAGTGCTCAGGAAAGACATATTGGAGCTAGAGAGGGTACAAAGGAGGGCGACTAAGGTAATAAAGGGAATGGAGGGACTAGAATACCCAGAGAGGTTGTCAAAATTAGGCCTATTTACATTGGAAAAGAGAAGGCTTAGGGGAGACCTCATAAACATGTATAAATACATCAGGGGGCAGTACAGAGATCTCTCCCATGACCTGTTTATACCAAGGATTGTGACAAAGACGAGGGGGCACACTATGCGTCTGGAGGAAAGGAGGTTCCTGCACCAGCATAGAAGGGGATTCTTTACGGTCAGAGCCGTGAGACTCTGGAACTCTCTGGGAGAGGAAGTGGTGATGTCCAACTCACTTAATGAGTTCAAGAGAGGCCTGGACGCCTTTCTTGAGAACAATAAAATTACATCTTATGCTTAGTGATAGTTAATTAATCCAGGGATTTAATCTGACTGCCAGATTGGTGTCGGGAAGTGAATTTTTCCTCAATGATGTAAATTGGCCTATACCGCATGGTTTTTTGTTGCCTTCCCCTGGATCAACGCTGCGGAATAGCTGCAGTGCACAAGAAATAGGCTGAACTGGATGGACGCTTGTCTTTTTTCGGCCTTATAAACTATGTAACTATGTAACTATGTAACGTCTTTGGCTTCTATTACAGGCCAAGTCAGGTCAATGAGATTGCTTGGTAACATATCCTTTTATGATTTAGAATAAGGGTTGTAAATTCCCATCTAGTTATTTATCTCGATGAACACCTATGAGTTGTTTTGCTGGTGTAGGTAATTTAATTTATATCTGTGGGTTTCATCTTTCTTTGACGGATACATAACTCAATGTCTTCTGCATTAGCTGAGTAGAATCATTCTAAGTAGAAGTGGTGCTTGGCTGCTTGCCTTGCTTGCTCTCACATTATAATCTTATTCTCTTACATACCATTAGTTGAAATAATTTGGCGCCAGGTTCTACTTGGAGCCGTTTTCCCTGTAGGTTTGAAATGGAAGTTTATTGTATATTAAATTCCTTAAAGATGTTAAATCAAGGTGCAGAGTTCTCGGAAAGTCTTCTTAATACAAGCATGACTTCCAAACTGCTGAACCAACATTTGATTCCATTAGTATGCATAAGCGCCTGCAATATCATATGTATTGATCTTTACGGTGACTCAACATAGTCCGCAGATCTTTTTGATGTATGACCAGCTTTAAACTGAAACAATATGCCGTGCGTTATCAATAATTTTTTTATGGTCTGTAATCCCATAAAGTTCTGCCAACAGATAAAAGGTCAACCTAATACTAGGCTTGCTGAGTCTATTCGACATATAATTGCTAATCCATGCAGAAACCGTGGCAGTAAATAATGAATATTTCTGATGCGAGAAAAGAATGTCAAGGAACGTTTGAGAATAGTTAACTAAGATCAGATGTTCTCAACAACGTCTTCATATAAAGCTTTTGCTTTTAGTTATACTCTATATTGATTCTAGGCATGATGGAAATACTGTTATAACCCCCGTGGTGAGGTGGATTCATTAAGCCATAGGTCTAAATGAACAGCTTGGACCAAAGTAATTGGTGAAGTGAGATGTAAAGGAGCAGGATAACCGGAAATTGACTTTCTTGAGGTGGCACAATGAAAAGCAGAGCTGGATTAGCAAATTCACCTGGAGCAGCTTTGAACAATGAAGCTGGATTTGTTGGACGGCAAGTGGAATAGCGGAGCTGGACTGCAGGATGGCATATGAAACAGTGGAGCTGGATGTGCCAGGATGGCACACGGAACAACATGGAACATTGGAGCTGGATGTGCAGACAGACAAATTGGAGCAGCAAATTAATGTATGTAGTCAGACACCTTGATACAGCAGAGTCGGGTGTGTGGACAGGCACTTTGGAGCAGCAGATCCATGTAGGCAGACACAAGTTGACGTCTACAGAACTTGTATTGATGACCCTATGCTATGAATTATATGTTAGTCCTATGGCAAAAAATTTTCACAGATTCTGCTAAATTCATGAAATTGTAGGCATGCGGATCTGCACTATGGAACCACAGGCGTCGAGGGGTGCTTTATTAGGAGTATCCATACAATGAGGATCCATAATATCGCCATGGGAATGAGTCCTAGGATCCTCTGTTTGATACGAGAGAGTCTTTATATGGTTTTGTGCTGTCTGCAGTATGTGAGTAATAAACTGTAATGAATCACTGTAACGTCTACATATGTCGTTATACGGGTTATCACCCTTGTCCTACTTTTCAGTTTCCTTCCAGAATCTTAATAAAAGCTTAATTTCCTTTTTCCAAAACCGTTTTATGCGTAGACAATAAATGAATAAATGTACTGCCAATAATCTATTCAGTAATTCTCTAAGCTCCGTCTTGGCCTTGCAAAGTGCCTTGTTCACCACCCTGTCCTTGAGCACAATACATAAGTGCCGCAGTGACATTAGCAATTAACGCAATGCCCCTTCTGCAATGACAGCTGAGCTGTAGAGCCCAGATCGCATTATGCTGCTGAACATTTATGAGCAGCAATTAAACAGTACATAGGGGTAGCACATGTCGGCTTGGGTGTTTTTTTTTTTTTTAAAGGGATTAAAGTTAATAGCCCAAAGCATCAGCTTTTATATTGTATACGGTTTTGTGCAGGTGGATGACTAATTTATAGAGCGTAAGTTTTAATTTCTCTGACCACCCAGATCTTTAAAGTAATAATAGAGGTGCATAAAAAGACCAGTCTTACTGAAAATCATGTCATTACTTGTCACAACTTAATGTTGGTGATGACATGTGCCTGTTTCTTAAATGTAAAAACTTTTCCTGAAAGGGGAGCACCAATTTTGAAGTCCTGTGGCTATCCAGTGGTTGCAAAACTACAACTCCCAGCATGCCGAGTTGTCAGCAACTTTCTGGGACTGATCTATACAATAGGCCACTTTCTAATGACACATTACCTTCAATATTCTTACAAGCTTCTCACAATAGTTGGTTGGAATTTGAGCCCATTTCCTCCTGACAAAACCATAATTGCCTGACGAAGGGAAACACCGAAATGCGTGTCAGGGCATCCCTGCTCCGCACGTGCCGACCCCAGACGGACCTATTACTCCTTGACTACCCTCTGACTGTTCCGTGCTGAAGCCTGACATCCCTGGTACGTATACAAGGGTGACTCTAGCAAGTCACTCCTAGCTATATTCAGTACATGATAGGGAATTTACATCCAGCACGTATAGGACAGTGTGGGTAGTCTTGATTATATTCTGTACTATAGAACTATGCATCAATAAATTACCCTCTCTGCAAATTCCATAGAGAGGATAGATAACAGTATCTTTTGTATGGCGATTATGTGTACTTGGACATTTTTCATATATATAATTGAATACTTTCTGTGTCCTGAATTGGGTCTGCCGTGTGTAGAGGGTTGTTGCGGTTTTTTATCGCCTCATTCTTTTTCCGCACTGATTCCTGTATCTGTCTGATCATTTATGTATTAATTAATAAATTTTGATATTTTTGCAATACTATGGGCTCATTTTTCGTTTCTCTCTGGTTTGGTTTGTGAATTTATGGCGATGGAGCCTTATGATGTCCGTAATGGGGTAGTATTGAATACAGTAATCACTTAGGTCTATAATATTTGATAAGATATATACTACCTGGTCATGATTAGTATGTATTATTTGCACACTCTTGGCATTCTCTTGATGTCACCGGAAATGGTCTTCCATTGAAGGAGTTCCCAGAGATGCTTAGCACTTGCTGGCCCTTTTGCCTTCACTCTGCGATCCAGCTCACCCCAAACCATCTCGATTGGGTTCATGTCTGGTGACTGTGGAGGCCAGGTCATCTGGCATAGCACCCCATCACTCTCCGTCTTGGTCAAATAGCCCTTACACAGCCTGGAGGTGTGTTTGGGGTCAATGTCCTGTTGAAAAATAAATGATGGTCCAACTAAACGCAAACCAGATGGAATAGCATGCCGCTGCAAGATGCTGTGGTAGCCATGCTGGTTCAGTATGCCTTCAATTTTGAATAAATCCCCAACAGTGTCACCAGCAAAGCACCCCCACACCATCACACCTCCTCCTCCATGCTTCACGGTGGGAACCAGGCATGTAGAGTCCATCCGTTCACCTTTTCTGCTTCACACAAAGACACGGTGGTTGGAACCAAAGATCTCAAATTTGGACTCATCAGGCCAAAGCACAGATTTCCACTGGTCTAATGTTCGATCCTTGTGTTCTTTAGCCCAAACAAGTCTCTTCTGCTTGTTGCTTGTCCTTAGCAGTGGTTTCCTAGCAGCTATTTTACCATGGAGGCCTGCTGCACAAAGTCTCCTCTTAACAGTTGTTGAAGAGATGTGTCTGCTGCTAGAACTCTGTGTGGCATTGACCTGGTCTCTAATCTGAGCTGCTGTTAACCTGCGATTTCTGAGTCTGGTGACTCAGATAAACTTATCCTCAGAAGCAGAGGTGACTCTTGGTCTTCCTTTCCTGGGGCGGTCCTCATGTGAGCCAGTCTCTTTGTAGCGCTTGATGGTTTTTGCAACTGCACTTGGGGACACTTTCAAAGTTTTCCCAATTTTTCGCACTGACTGACCTTCATTTCTTAAAGTAATGATGGCCACTCGTTTTTCTTTACTTAGCTGCTTTTTTTTGCCATAATACATATTCTAACAGTCTATTCAGTAGGACTATCAGCTGTGTATCCACCAGACTTCTGCACAACACAACTGATGGTCCCAACCCCATTTATAAGGCAAGAAATCCCACTTATTAAACCTGACAGGGCACACCTGTGAAGTGAAAACCATTTCCGGTGACTACCTCTTGAAGCTCATCAAGAGAATGCCAAGAGTGTGCAAAGCAGTCATCAAAGCAAAAGGTGGCTACTTTGAAGAACCTAGGATATAAGACATATTTTCAGTTGTTTCACACTTTTTTGTTAAGTATATAATTCCACATGTGTTAATTCATAGTTTTGATGCCTTCAGTGTGAATGTACAATTTTCATAGTCATGAAAATACAGAAAAATCTTTAAATGAGAAGGTGTGTCCAAACTTTTGGTCTGTACTGTATATCCACAGATGTGTCTCTAATTAACTCAGAAGTTGTCAAAAAACCTATCAGAAGCTTCCAAACATATGACATCATATGGGCAGTCCAGAATTGTTTAAAGGCATAGTAATCTTAGTGTATGTAAACTTTTGACTTTGCAGTAAGTAATAAAAATGTCTTAAAACATTCTCTCTCTCATTATTCTGGCATTTGGCAAATATTAAAAATCATCGTAATCCTAATTGACCTAAAACTGAAAAACTTTATTCTGATTTCATGTCAGATATTGAGAAAAACATGCATATGTGTCTTTTTATATAGTGTATGTAAACTTCTAGTTTCAACTGTATCTATCTTGTGAACTCGGGGCTGTACTGCTAGGTGACCTTTCCCAGGACCCATCTGAAGTTCATCACTCTGTTCTCCCACTCTGCTTTTCCTTAGTCTGCTCAGGATCATGATATCCACTGCCTAGGTCTCCTTTCACGTCAAGGATACCCACTTCATGCGACTCTGCTCACTGATCAGACCATCGGTCTGCCTCTCCTGCAAACTGGGCCATATCTGGCATTTTAACAGGAATCTGTCTCTGTCCCTTCATTTTTACCCCTCCCACTTTTGGCTAGTCCCAAACATTAACTCTCCTTACTGTCGGGCAGAATTCAACATTGTCACTAATAAGGCATGTAATAATACACATTACACACCACAACAATACGCGTGACTTCAAGGGGAAACGTGGGCAACACTTACACCTTCTTACATTTCCCCCTTCTTTAAAGAAGGCCTTCCTCACACATGCCAGAGCAGAGCAGTGGCTAAAAACAAGAGACATGACACCCAGAGTGGTGATCTGCCAGATTATAACAGTTGTCCTAGCAAGTTGAATCATGCACGGACACATTGCATCTATCAGAGTAGTATATTTGCAACGGCTGGAGTGCCTCAGGTTGGGAAACATTGGTCTAAAGTATAGCTCTGTGGTTTTCAACTCTATCATATCCACTTTCCATTACAAGGATTGTTCAAACCAAGCACAGGCGCTCGGTCTACCCTTGGTGTGGCCAAACAGTTCTGTACAGATTTCTACCTTCTTGCTCTCCATCTATCTCCACTGTTATGCACACTGACTGGCGTGTGCGTGTTTAGTGATCCCACTGGACCATGAACCGGAGAGTGCCTGGAGGGGCGTAACTAAGTATCTACCCGATCCGACCAAGGTCGCACGACAGCTAACGACGCCAGTGCACCAGGGAAGAACCGAACAGAGGGACCAGGTGCTACTCCAGGTCAGACCCCGGACACGGCTGTTGACCCACACCAGAGAATACAGGAACAGGCAGGTTAGGCTGGCACACTGACTGGTGGGTATAGGCAGGCATGGCTGGTATGCAGACAGGCGGGCACTGGTAAGCACAACTGGTATGCAGGCAGGGGGTACTGGCAAGCACGGCTAGAGTGGTGACAGGGAGGCACTAGCAGGTTGGAGCACAGACTGGAAAAGGTCCAGTACAGACTGGGACTCAGGAACAGAACCGCAGATGCGGTAGACCAGCAGAGCAGAGCGAGACCGCCGAAGCGGTGAACAGGAGCAGAGCAGGGCGAGGCCGCCGGAGCGGTGAGCAAGAGCAGAGCAGGGTGAGACCGCCTGGAGCGGTGAGCAAAGGCAGAGCAGAGCGAGACCGCCTGGAGCGGTGAGCAAAGGCAGAGCAGAGCGAGACCGCCTGGAGCGGTGAGCAAAGGCAGAGCAGAGCGAGACCGCCTGGAGCGGTGAGCAAAGGCAGAGCAGAGCGAGACCGCCTGGAGCGGTGAGCAAGAGCAGAGCAGAGCGAGACCGCCTGGAGCGGTGAGCAAGAGCAGAGCAGAGCGAGGCCGCCTGGAGCGGTGAGCAAAGGCAGAGCAAAGCGAGACCGCCTGGAGCGGTGAGCAAGAGCAGAGCGAGACCGCCTGGAGCGGTGAGCAAGGCAGAGCAGGCAAGAACCGCCGGAGCGGCGAACAAGGCAGAGCAGGCAAGAACCGCCGGAGCAGCGAGCAAGGCAGAGCAGGCAAGAACCGCCCGAGCGGTGAGCAAGGCAGAGCAGGCAAGAACCGCCGGAGCGGTGAACAAGGCAGAGCAGGCAAGAACCGCCGGAGCGGTGAGCAAGGCAGAGCAGGCACGAATCGCCGGAGCGGTGAGAAAGGCAGAGCAGAGAGGACAGGGCTCTGTTCACACAGAACAGACTGAAAGGGAAAGGCAGAACCAGATACACACAAGATACTTGCAATGAAGTAGCGAGTGGACTCTAAACTCACAAACGGGAGTACAGGGACAACGAGTAGGAGTTAGATACGGGTTCAGACTCTGCAGGAAAAGGGAAGGTACGGACATAGAGAAAAACATGTAACAGGCTAGGAGAGTATTCAGACAAGAACAGACACAGCAGCAAGGTACAGGAGTGGGTCTAGGTATGCGGCTCCTAGAAGGCAGAACGAACAGGCTAGGAGCGTGTTCAGACAGGAACAGGCAAGATACAGGAGCGGGTCTAGGTATGCGGCCCCTAGAAGGCGGGACGAACAGGCTAGGAGCGTGTTCAGACTGGCCTGGAAATACAGCCTCCAGGAAGGCGGACTGACAGGTTAGGGTACAGTTCAGACAGGAACTGCTACTGAAAGGTGTACAGAAGCCAGTTTGGGAATACAGTCCCCAGAGTGGCGAAAACAGACAAGAACAGAACAGGACCTGGCACATTCAGAGTAAAGAAGCACACTAAATGATTGCGTTGCTCAGGCATCAGCTTCCAGGTGAAGCTGGTTTAAATATCCAGTGACTGACAGCAATAGGCTGAGGACGCATTAGGGGTGTGCCCACAGCAGCTACAAGAAACAGGAAGTGACCGGGCCGCCGCCCTAAGCAGTCAGAACAGAGACAAACAGACAGCATGGAAAGAAGCCAGGCTAGCAGACTGGACTGATGATCAATTTTGCGATCTTGCATAGTGGGAGATGGTGCCCTATGCAAGAACGCCGCCAGGTATGTTACATCCACTCTCCTCTTCCTCGATTGACAGCTCTGTATTCACAAGAGCAAAAGAAAGGCGGATATAGATGGATAACAAGAAGGTGCAGTGAACTGTCTGCCCGCTTCAATGGTACACCAAGCTCCTGTGCTTGGTTTGAACACTCAAATTGAACTGACAGTCTCCCTTTATGGATCTTCTAGGGATGCACAAATTTTTCTGGCTTAGGTTCAACATGGTCCGATTAAACCAATTAGTATATGAGACATTTATGCCATATCAAAAGTATATGCCATAAATGGTTGATAGGTGCACTTCAGAAAGTAAGAAGCCATAGATGCTTTGCTGAAACTCTCTACTCCTAGAAAGTAAAATGAAGTCAATTGCATTCATTTATGGCCACCTCTCCAACTGATCTAGTCTTTTATGGAGGCCACAATTAAAGCAGGAGACCTCCATTGTGTCTCGGGGTGTCAGAGATGGCCACACGGTGTACCATTAGTACTTAACTGTCCATATATTGAACCACTCCTCTCTGTAATGGAACATAAGAGTGGGGCTACACAGGATAGCATTATTGGCCGCAGATGGTGCGTCTCTGCTTTATAGTATATACCCATATCAAATCTTATTCACAGTCTTATTCATCACTGATAGAAAGTATCTTCAAACAACATCATAAAGAAATTTGGGGGGAGATTGCTTCTGTTTCAGTTGTGTCCTCGGAATTACATACATTTTATTTATTTTCTTTCTACTAGACGTTGATGTTTTACAGACTGACATCAATGGTCTTTTCATGAAAAGTAAGCAGATAAAGAAAAAGAGAACACAAGCTATGAAGCCGTCCATAAAACACAGCAACGCATTCCTTCATCAAGTGTCTATAAACAAAGAAGAAGAACGGTTATGTGTTTTGTAGGCTTTGCCCAACAGGATAAACACAGAATGGTCTTTGAATCCATGCACAGTCTTGGTTGATATTTCATTTATTAACCCATTTCTGTACATTACAGCATGGTGTGGGGTGTTAGAGCATAAGGATGAAGTGGGCACACAAGCTGCGCAATAGTTCTCTGACTTGCACATGGGCCAGGGCCGGCGTCAGCACCTGGCGCATCCGGGCAAGTGCCGGGGCACTGAGCAGGCGGGGGGGCCCACTCACCGTCGGGCACCCTGGCGCGCTATGGGACCCGTGAGTGGTGTGGTGTCAGCACCCGCTCCCCTCCGCTTGCTCAGGGCCCCGGCAGCCGGCACAATACTTACCTCTCCCCGTGCCTCCGCAGCAGGTCCTGTCTCTTCCGCGGCTTCTGCACTGTGACGTCTCAGGTCAGAGGGTGCGGTGACGTCTTTACACCGCGTTCTCTCCTGAGCCGTCACAGGCAGCGCAGAGCAGGAAGATGCCGGCGTGGGTGAGAGGTCCGGAGCAGAGGCAGCAGGTGAGAAGTGAGGTGAGTATTTGATTTTTTTTATATATGTATGGAGGCATAGGGCATTATATGGGGTGGGGGGTGGGCAGGTGACATCCTGCATGGAGCATTATATGGGGGGGAAGTGACATCCTGCATGGGGCATTATATGGGGGGGAAGTGACATCCTGCATGGGGCATTATATGGGGGAGGACAAGTGACATCCTGCATGGGGCATTATATGGGGAGGGGACAAGTGACATCCTGCATGGGGCATTATATGGGGGGGAGCAAGTGACATCCTGCATGGGGCATTATATGGGGGGAACAAGTGACATCCTGCATGGGGCATTATATAGGGGGGGACAAGTGACATCCTGCATGGGGCATTATATGGGGGGGAACAAGTGACTTCCTGCATGGGGCATTATATGGGGGGGAGCAAGTGACATCCTGCATGGGGCATTATATGGGGGGGAGAGGTGACATCCTGCATGGGGCATTATATGGGGAGGGGACAAGTGACCTCCTACATTGGGCATTATATGGTGGGGGGGACAGGTGACATCCTGCATGGGGCATTATATGGGGGGAACATGTGACATCCTGCATAGGGCATTATATAGGGGGGAACAAGTGACATCCTGCATGGGGCATTATATGGGGGAGACAAGTGACATCCTGCATGGGGCATTATATGGGGGGGGACAAGTGACATCCTGCATAAGGCATTATATGGGGGGAAGAGGTGACATCCTGCATGGGGCATTATATGGGGGGAGAGGTGACATCCTGCATGAGGCATTATATGGGGGAGAGGTGACATCCTGCATGGGGCATTATATGGGGGGGGTGAAATCCTGCATGGGGCATTATGTGGGGGCCAGTATTCTGTATGGAGCGTTATAAGGGGGCCAGTATCCTCTATGGAGCGTTATATGGGGGCCAGTATCCTGTATGGAGCATTATATGGGGACCAGTAATCTGCATGGAGCAATATATGGGGCCCATAATACTGTATGGAGGACTATACTGTCTGGTCTGCACTGTGCGCTGTGAGGATTCGCCGGTTTCTGAGCTATTGTAGAATTTACAATAGATATCGCTCATGTAATGTAAGAAGTGAAATCTTCGGCATTGTACTATGTATATATGTATATATATATATATATATATATTTTTTTTTTCTGCAGTATCTCTGCATCATGAATTGTGGTATGTGTTAAAGGGGCTCACTGAGACTCTTTTGCCCAGGGCCCACAAAAACCTGGAGCCGGCCCTAACATGGGCTCACATAATTTGATCAAAATGTGCTCCAAGTATCTCAATTTTATAAGTATTGACTATATAGCAATAATACAGTTCAAAATTAATATATTCAGAATTTGCATATACCTTAGCGGGCTCAGAGCTTGGTTGTGTTTATCTGTATGCTATATCAATGCAGTCACTGCTGGTACATATATATAATTTGGGTAGGAGTCGCTTGTCAATTTCCTTTTTTACCTGGGTGCATTTGGGGTAAGTGACTGCCTCCATATCTGTCCAAAAGCTGTTTTTTTTTATTCTCGCTGGATCCTACCTGCGCATTAAAGTTTCAGTCCTAGGCCAAAGAGAAGTAAATCTGTTAGTGTAAGTTACCATTGTATTGTCACTGGCAGATGGGCTCACACAATTTGATAAAAATGTGCGCTCACATTTATAAGTATAGTCTACATTACTATATTGCCTCTCTGCACAGACTATTAGTATAGTCTACACCGCAGTAATGCAGTTTCAATCTCATATATTCAATGTTCGCGTATTGCTTAGCTTATTCAGAGAAGATAGTTACTGATGATAAACATTTCCTCGTCTCAGAAATATTCAACATGTTTTATTTACATGATCATTTTTATTATTTATGCTTTTTTTTAATAGCACCGACATGTTTTGGAGCACTGTACAGAGAGTTCACAATTTACATCAGTCCATTTGATTTACAAATTAACTTTTTTAATGTCAGTGACCCTTGTACCTATTTTATAAAAAGCTAATAAACTAGTGTTAAGCAAAAGAATTTGGAGGACCCACTAATCAGCAGAGGCACCAGCAGGTAGGAGTAGGGTTATAGGACTTAATTTTTGGTGACCATGGACTACCGTCGTTGCAGCTATACCAGTGTCCTGCAAATCTTTTTGCTACAATAAATCTATCAGTATGTTTTTAGTGTACACAAAAACATGGAGTACACATATTTTCAATGCAGAAAGTGTTTATGGCCAGATTTGAACCCAGGACCCCAAGCAATCTGTGCAATCTACTGAGCCACTGTGTTGCCAGAATCAGAGCTTTAAAGGAAGCCTGTCACTTGATTCATACTGCCCAAAATGTGGGCAGCATGGATCAACCTGGCTGCACAGAATATGGTTAGAGACCATAGCTGAGACGAGACTAGTCATTGCCATCGGAGCTGGCTCTTCCCAGTACTCCTCCAGGTGATTACACACAAGGAAGAGACCTGTCAATCACCTGCAGCAGCGCTGGGAGGAGCCGGCCAATGATCTTATAACTATATTTTCTCTGAAAACTCTGGTGCTTCAGAGAAAAATATACCTGGCTGCAATCATGAGCCAGGCTTTAATGCATGCAACGTGCCGTTTGGGCAACATGAAGCAGATGACAGGTTCCCTTTAAACTAAACGATTGCCTGATTTCCTTCCTCATTCACTTTTGCACATTACCATGTAAATAAATTCAATCTGCATTCCCTTCAGCTTCTATAAATCCGTCATTTGGAAACAACTTACAAACAAGTCACTTAGAACTTGAATTGCTTCATTTGAAAGCTGAAATTTAATTTGCATAAATTAGGCATTACTTTTGGGTTAATAAGGTTTATATTGTCGGCAATTTGTGCTCCATTTTGCCTTTTAATTGGAGTGTAGAAAAGGGGTTAATCGACGCAAATGGCTCACAATCCATCGGCATTTGACACTATTGCTTACATCAAATTTAACTAGAGATGGAGCCAGGTTCATCTTTGTCTATTTCTCTGAAGTTATTTCATTAAAGGGCTTCTGACACCCGTTTTTGATGCAGTAAAATGTTTTAGGGCTTTTCTTACTGATCCAAATGATGAGTATGGCTACTCTGAAACAATTCTCCAAACAAGAACTAGCACAATTGAAAGACCACCGTTGCACAATAATGGTGGCACTATTATATTGAAATCTTTGGGGGCAAATAATGGTGAAAAACAGTACTGCAAGTAGAAACCTGATCAAAAATTGCATTTGTCGAAAATGATAGATCCAATTCTCAAAACTCAACTGTAAGCTGGGTAAAAAAAAATTTGGAAAGATTTATACTAAATTTATGTCTACTTGGGGGTCGCTGGTGTTGAAAGATTGGCTCATCTATAATTAGGCTTAAATTCCTGGTGAGCAGAAGAAAAAGAGAGGTGGCAACATAAACACTGTGGGATATTAAAAGGAAAAGAAGTCAAAATGCACTTCCTAAGGTTGATGTAACATCAAAGCACTTCCCATCCTAGCACAATAGGGCCTGCACTCCCCCAAACTGCTTTCCATCCCTTCCCTTATAGTAGAAAAAGAAGCAAGACGCTCCAACTCTAACTGCTTCCTGTTGCAGCAGTGCACGTCATATTTTTTGGGGAATCCATAGAACTACTCTGATATAATCACCCTAGGACTTTTAAGGCCTGCTCTGGCAGAGGTAAGTCGCTTGGGTATTAAGCAGCATTGTCCACAGTTACCTAAAGTTGATCAGAGGATTTCATCTATGTCTCTTGGCTGAGGTACAGCCAGGTTTCTACTGTCTCATCTGCTATTCCTGACTTCCATGCTATAACCAGCATTATTTCCCAGCTTAGTCCAACTTGCTAGGTATTTTCCACACCAACCTCTCAGCACACAAGTTACCAACTCCTCCCAGCTGTTCTCAGTTCTGTTCACACCTAGCCTCTGCAATCAAGGTAACATCTCTTCAAGCATATCTCCAGTTTGCATTTACTTTTCTAATCCATCCTTGCTATTAACCATTGCCCTGCAGGAAGATATCACACTGCATTTACTCCTTGTTACTCCTGTGTTTTAACCATTACCCGATGGAAGATACCAGATTGCATTCCTGTGATTACCTATTTCTCTCCTGGAAGGATACCAGTTTTCTAAACAGCTACTGTTACCTTGTGTATCTAGACACCTCGATTTGTTTTATCGGCGCTACCTGCACCGCTTTTTTTGTCTGCCATTCTGCATACCCTGCTGTCCTGGTCCTCACTGATCCATGAGCCATCCACCAAGATCCACTCCGCTGCACCATTGCCTCCAGTCCATGCTGCTCTCCCTGACCTACAGTTTTGAGAATCTACCTCACTAGTTGAGCTCATAACATCAACACTGAATCTCCTAACAATATTTGGCTGAATTTAGATGTTCATGAAACCCAGTCTAAATATGGATGGTGACACCTGGCAGACGGTAGGTCTCCTGACCCAAATTCAACAGCATCATAGGCACATATAAGGCTGTTGAACTCAGGCCAGGAGAACTGCACCCAGTCCATACATCATGGTTTGTTCCTCGAACCATGTATCACTGACATCTGAATTTGGCCTAAGAAAAAGAGAGAGGCCAGTTTAACTTCCTCAGAGCACCAGTCAATGGACAATCTTTGAGACTGCATCAAGACTAGCAGAACATATATGATAAGCAGAAATGGTAGCTACTTTACTTTTCCATCCTAGAAATTCTAGTTACTCGAAGATTCAAAAAAATTCAATCAATAGGTTAAGATTGGAAGATACTTTGCTACTGATACATTTGCTGCCCAAATATAAACCAATATATTCGATGCAACCTTCAAACATCAGCATGTTGCTTTAAACCAGTGATCTGCAACCTGTGGCGACAGGATGTCAGGGCATCATGCGAATTGTGGTTTTCAACAGCTGGAGAGCCACAAATTGCAGGCCACTTACTCTACAAATTTATAGACTATTTCAATATTTTTATGTGATTTATACATCTATATTTTTAATATGTATTTTGTTAACTGAGTACTGCTTATCTAGAAGTTTTACATTCCTTTCCACATGACATTTACGTAAATGAGAATGCATCAGAAGAAATTAAACAACACTTACCGATACATTCCATCATTTTCTTATGTATCCAATCAAACATTATATTGCTTGAAAAACAGCGCAATGGGTTTTAAATGAGGCGGCTTAAACATCAGGGATTTTATATATTATACACAAAGACGGGTCACAGGATGTATCTTTCGACGAGAATGTTTTTGCTTTAACCGCTCGACAGAGTAATTTCATATGATTACTTTTCCATTAACTGAAAGCGCATTTCATGGGAGCAACTAAATACAGTATGTTAAAGTATAAGTATTTAAATAAGAGATTAACACATGGCTTTTCAACATTAATGGGCATTTCGAGTTCTGAAATATGCAGTAAAAGTTTACCCAAAGTTGGCCAATTTGGATCTCCAGAACTTTAGCAATCATGGTTTATGCTTAAAATAAGCAGTTAAAGTTTGATCGTTGGGGAGGTCGACCCACGGCGATCAACACAATGACGGGACCACATCTGTGCCTGGTCCTGTAATTTGTCCTATTCAAGAAAGTGGGACAAACAGCAGGAAGAGGCACAACTTCTCATAGAGTTCATGAAGAACATAACTTTATTATAAGTAGAGAGATAGGGGCGCAGTAGCGCTGTTATCAAACAACAATCAAGTAGGTAAAAGAAAATGTGCTCACCTTTATGAGTTGTGTAATGCACAACTCATGTAAGAAATGTAGCGAAGGGCTGCAGCGAGCACAGAATCCCTAGGGATCTTGTAAGTGTAAGGTTGTCTGTAATAGGATGAAGTTGGTGCCGGGAATAAAAACCGCGCTCCTCCGTGGTGAAGAAATTTGACGAGAGATTGTATAATTAATAGTGTTGAGCGAGCACTAAAATGCTCGGGTGCTCGAAGCTCGGGCCGAGCTCACCGTGATACTCGGGTGCTCGACCCGAGCAACGAGCCCAATGTTAGTCTATGGGAGACCCGAGCATTTTTGCGGCGGCACCCCCGGCAGTCTGTAGAAAGCCTAAAAAGTGCCCAAAACGATAGTGACAGTGCTCAAAAGACATGGGGGCAGCATGGGGATCGAACCAGGAAGCATTTCTGACCCCCAGGTCACTGCTGTCAACAACGTGGTCAGAGGTATTAAGCCACTTTTATGGGCTCACAATAAAACGTTCAAAAACTAAACTGAAACGGTTTTCCTGTGAAATATGTTAAGGAATTTCCTTTCCAGGGTAAAGACTTGTGTATAAGGTAAAATAAATAACCAAAAACAAAAATACTCCTCCACACCTTGGGCTATGTTCACAAGTAGTATTTTTCATGTGTTTTTGCACTTTTGTATTGCTTTCAACCGTGACAAATGCATTCACCGGGAAATGTCATTTTAACATTTTACAACCTTATCTTGCCATGTGCTGTGTGACACATGCATACAGTGCTGAAAAGACATGGGAACAGCATAGGGAAGACCCCTGGAAGCATCTCTGACTCCCAGGTCACTGCCTAAAAGTGTGCCCATCAGAAGTGATCCTTGCCGCATCAGAAGATGCAGACTTGCAACTATCCCCGAGCAAGTCCTTGTCCCAGGGAAGTGTTCAATTGTACCTCCCCCATTCCTTGCAATGCAAGCGCAGATATGCAGCCAACCACCCACCCACCCGCATACTGCAATACCATACTGCTAGCTTTCACTTGAAATGGGGCCTTTTAGTTTGGAGGAGGCCGAAGCTGACCACTACCTCATGGCTGCTTCGTCAGCGAGGTATCCATACTCAGTCCCCAACCGCCCGGTGGCCAGATGTCCACGCTCGGTCCCTAGCCGCCAGGGGGCGGCCGGGTGTCCATACTCGGTCCCCAGCCGCCCCGCGGCCGGGTGTCCACACACGGTCCCCAGCCGCCTAGGGGCAGCCGGGTGTCCATAAACGGTCCCCAGCCACCCCTATTTCTCCTGTCACCTTCCCACACACTTTTCTTAGCCTGGCCTGCTTTAGGGCAGCATTGGACGAGCCCACCAGAGAACCAGACTCCTCCGGTGGGCCCTGGCTTCTCCATCAGGGGAGTTGAGAGAGCCAAGGTGAGGAGCATGATGATGATGATAGAAGTTAGCATCTGCTTTGTTTTCTTTTAATGCAAGCGTAAGTGTGCAGCCTGCCACCCACCCATCAACCCCCAGGCTGCAATGCCATACTGCTAGCTTGCACTTGAAATGGGGCCTTTTAGTTTGGAGGAGGCCGAAGCCGGCCACTACCTCATGGCTGCTTCGGCGGCCTGGTATCCATACTCAGTCCCCAGCCGCCCGGCGGCCGGGTGTCCACACTCGGTCCCCAGCCGCCAGGGGTCGGTCGGGTGTCCATAAACGGTCCCCAGCCACCCCTATTTCTCTTGTCACCTTCCCACACACTTTTCTTAGCCTGCCCTGCTTTAGGGCAGCATTGGACTGGCCCACCAGAGAACCAGACTCCTCCGGTGGGCCATGGCTTCTCCATCAGGGGAGTTGAGAGTGCCAAGGTGAGGAGGATGATGATGACGATAGAAGTTAGCATCTGCTTTGTTTTCATTTAATGCAAGCGTAAGTGTGCAGCCTGCCACCCAACCACCCACCCCCAGGCTGCAATGCCATACTGCTAGCTTGCACTTGAAATGGGGCCTTTTAGTTTGGAGGAGTCCGAAGCTGGCCACTACCTCATGGCTGCTTCGGCGGCCTGGTATCCATACTCAGTCCCCAGCCGCCCGGCGGCCGGGTGTCCATAAACAGTCCCCAGCCGCCTCTATTTCTCCTGTCACCTTCCCATACACTTTTCTTAGCCTGGCCTGCTTTAGGGCAGCATTGGACGAGCCCACCAGAGAACCAGACTCCTCCGGGGGGGCCCTGGCTTCTCCATCAGGAGAGTTGAGAGTGCCAAGGTGAGGAGCATGATGATGATGATAGAAGTTAGCATCTGCTTTGTTTTCTTTTAATGTAAGCGTAAGTGTGCAGCCTGCCACCCACCCACCCCCAGGCTGCAATGCCTTACTGCTAGCTTGCACTTGAAATGGGGCCTTTTAGTTTGGAGAAGGCCGAAGCTGGCCACTACCTCATGGCTGCTTCAGCGGCCTGGTATCCATACTCATTCCCCAGCCACCCGGCGGCCGGGTGTCCACACTCGGTCCCCAGCCGCCAGGGGGCGGCTGGGTGTCCATACTTGGTCCCCAGCCGCCCCGCGGCCGGGTGTCCATACACGGTCCCCAGCCACCTGGGGGCGGCTGGGTGTCCATAAACGGTCCCCAGCCGCCCCTATTTCTCCTGTCACCTTCCCACACACTTTTCTTAGCCTGGCCTGCTTTAGGGCAGCATTGGTCGAGCCCACCAGAGAACCAGACTCCTCCGGTGGGCCCTGGCTTCTCCATCAGGGGAGTTGAGAGTGCCAAGGTGAGGAGCATGATGATGATGATAGAAGTTAGCATCTGCTTTGTTTTCTTGGAATGCAAGCGCATGTATGTAGTAGCGGCTAGGCCTGAGGTGGTCAGCGTTTTCGTGCATATCCTACCTCCTCCGAGGATTGCTGGATGTTTTCCTGCTACTATCCCAGTTCTATGACTCCCGTTAAAACAAAGCTTCAGGTGATAAATGATGGATGAGGTGGTGGCAAAGGAGAAAGAGCAGGAGGAATAGGGACCATTCACATCAATATCAGGCCAGTCAACCACACATGTCTTGTAGGATATGTTTCTGTACCAAAAGGAGCGGTTCGGCTACACAGTTATAGGGCCTACAGTGAGTGCAATGCCTACCAAAAATTTAGAGGCACTCCAATGCCCCTTGGAAGTGACATGAAGGTCAGAGGGCCTTAACTAAACCATTTTTTCCATTTATAGCAACTGGGTCTCCTGTGCACTGTTGGCCTAAGCAGTGAATGGAAGGCTTTCCAAAAATTATGAGGAACTGCAATGCCCCTTGAAACAGACGTGGATTACAGCGTACTTAAAGCCTTCTACCCATTATTGGGGAGTGGGTCTCCCTTAGTGTTCGCCTATGCATTGAAAAGCAAAAGCTGACTAAAATTAGGAGGAAATGCAATGCCCGTTGGAAGAGTCGTGGAGGTCGCAGTAGCTTAACAAGACGGTTTTAATGCCCCTCGGAAGAGACATGGAGGTCGCAGTAGCTTAACAAGACGGTTTGAATGCCCCTTGGAAAAGTGGTGGAGGTCACAGTAGCTTAACACGTCGGTTTTAATGCCCCTCGGAAGAGACGTGGAGGTCGCAGTAGCTTAACAAGACGGTTTTAATGCCCCTTGGAAAAGTGGTGGAGGTCACAGTAGCTTAACAAGACGGTTTGAATGCCCCTTGGGAAAGTGGTGGAGGTCGCAGTAGCTTAACAAGATGGTTATAATGCCCCTTACAAGAGCCATACAGTACAGCATCTTAAAAACATTATTCCCATTATTGGGGAGTGGGTCTCCCATAGTCTTTGCTTATGCCTTCCAAGCAAAAGCTGCCAAAAATTAGGACGGAGGAACTTGAAATGCCCCTTACAAGAGCCATGCAGTACAGCATATTACAAACATTATTCCCATTATTGGGGAGTGGGTCTCCCATAGTCTTTGCTTAAGCCTTCCAAGCAAAAGCTGCCAAAAATTAGGATGGAGGAACTTGCAATGCCCCTTACAAGAGCCATGCAGTACAGCATATTACAAACATTATTCCCATTATTGGGGAGTGGGTCTCCCATAGTCTTTGCTTATGCCTTCCAAGCAAAAGCTGCCAAAAATTAGGACGGAGGAACTTGCAATGCCCCTTACAGGACTCTTTTAAACAGATATATTTGTGTCTGAACAATCAGGAGACACTATTACTGTTTTTCTTTACGGCAAAAAATGCCAAAAGCAGGATAATACAGAGATTTGACCCGTGGAACTGCAAAACCACAGTTCTATTTCTCGGGCCTACACCAGACTATTTTCAACAGATATATTTGTGTCTGAACAATCAGGAGACACTATTACTGTTTTTCTTTACGGCAAAAAATGCCAAAAGCAGGATAATAGAGATTTTTCACCATGGAACGGCAGAACCACAGTTATAATTTACTGGTGTATACCAGACTTTTTAAAATAGATATATTTGCGGCTGAGCAGTGAGCGACACACTCAAACTGTTTTTTTTTAAGTAAAAATGGCCCAAAAGTGGATAATACAGAGGTTTGAACCGTGGAACTGCAAAACCACACTTCTATTTTTCTGGCATTCACCAGACTATTTTCAACAGATATATTTGTGTCTGAACAATCAGAAGACACTGTTACTGTTTTTCTTTACGGCAAAAAATGCCAAAAGCAGGATAATAGGGATTTTTCACCGTGGAACGGCAAAACCACAGTTATAATTTACTGGTGTATACCAGACTCTTTTAAACAGATATATTGGTGTCTGACCAATCAGGAGACACTATTACTGTTTTTCCTTACGGAAAAAATACCAAAAGCTGGATAATAGAGATTTTTTACCTTGGGATGGCAAAACCACAGTTATAATTTACTGGTGTGTACCAGACTCTTTTAAACAGATATATTTGTGTCTGAACAATCAGGAGACACTATTACTGTTTTTCTTTACGGCAAAAAATGCCAAAAGCAGGGTAATACAGAGATTTGACCCATGGAACTGCAAAACCACAGTTCTATTTCTCGGGCCTACACCACACTATTTTCAACAGATATATTTGTGTCTGAACAATCAGGAGACACTATTACTGTGTTTCTTTACGGCAAAAAATGCCAAAAGCAGGATAATTGAGATTTTTCACCGTGGAATGGCAAAACCACAGTTATAATTTACTGGTGTATACCAGACTTTTTTATACAGATATATTTGCGGCTGAACAGTGAGCGGCACACTCAAACTGTTTTTTTTTAGGTAAAAATGGCCCAAAAGTGGATAATACAGAGGTTTGAACCGTGGAACTGCAAAACCACACTTCTATTTCTCTGGCCTTCACCAGACTATTTTCAACAGATATATTTGTGTCTGAACAATCAGGAGACACTATTACTGTTTTTCTTTACGGCAAAAAATGCCAAAAGCAGGATAATAGAGATTTTTCACCGTGGAGCGGCAAAACCACAGTTATAATTTACTGGTGTATACCAGACTCTTTTAAACAGATATATTTGTGTCTGAACAATCAGGAAACACTATTACTGTTTTTCTTTACGGCAAAAAAATCCAAAAGCAGGATAATACAGAGATTTGACCTAAGGAACTGCAAAACCACAGTTCTATTTCTCAGGCCTACACCAGACTATGTTCAACCGATATATTTGTGTCTGAACAATCAGGAGACACTATTACTTTTTTTCTTTACGGCAAAAAATGCCAAAAGCAGGATAATAGAGATTTTTCACCATGGAACGGCAAACCCACAATTATAATTTACTGGTGTATACCAGACTCTTTTAAACAGACATATTTGTGTCTGAACAATCAGGAGACACTATTACTGTTTTTCTTTACGGAAAAAATACCAAAGCTGGATAATAGAGATTTTTTACCGTGGGACGGCAAAACCACAGTTATAATTAACTGGTGTAAACCAGACTCTTTTAAACAGATATATTTGTGTCTGAACAATCAGGAGACACTATTACTGTTTTTCTTTACGGCAAAAAATGCCAAAAGCAGGGTAATACAGAGATTTGACCCATGGAACTGCAAAACCACAGTTCTATTTCTCGGGACTACACCACACTATTTTCAACAGATATATTTGTGTCTGAACAATCAGGAGACACTATTACTGTGTTTCTTTACGGCAAAAAATGCCAAAAGCAGGATAATTGAGATTTTTCACCGTGGAATGGCAAAACCACAGTTATAATTTACTGGTGTATACCAGACTTTTTTATACAGATATATTTGCGGCTGAACAGTGAGCGGCACACTCAAACTGTTTTTTTTTAGGTAAAAATGGCCCAAAAGTGGATAATACAGAGGTTTGAACCGTGGAACTGCAAAACCACACTTCTATTTCTCTGGCCTTCACCAGACTATTTTCAACAGATATATTTGTGTCTGAACAATCAGGAGACACTATTACTGTTTTTCTTTACGGCAAAAAATGCCAAAAGCAGGATAATAGAGATTTTTCACCGTGGAGCGGCAAAACCACAGTTATAATTTACTGGTGTATACCAGACTCTTTTAAACAGATATATTTGTGTCTGAACAATCAGGAAACACTATTACTGTTTTTCTTTACGGCAAAAAAATCCAAAAGCAGGATAATACAGAGATTTGACCTAAGGAACTGCAAAACCACAGTTCTATTTCTCAGGCCTACACCAGACTATGTTCAACCGATATATTTGTGTCTGAACAATCAGGAGACACTATTACTTTTTTTCTTTACGGCAAAAAATGCCAAAAGCAGGATAATAGAGATTTTTCACCATGGAACGGCAAACCCACAATTATAATTTACTGGTGTATACCAGACTCTTTTAAACAGACATATTTGTGTCTGAACAATCAGGAGACACTATTACTGTTTTTCTTTACGGAAAAAATACCAAAGCTGGATAATAGAGATTTTTTACCGTGGGACGGCAAAACCACAGTTATAATTAACTGGTGTAAACCAGACTCTTTTAAACAGATATATTTGTGTCTGAACAATCAGGAGACACTATTACTGTTTTTCTTTACGGCAAAAAATGCCAAACGCAGGATATTACAGAGATTTGACCCATGGAACTGCAAAACCACAGTTCTATTTCTCGGGCCTACACCAGACTATTTTCAACAGATATATTTGTGTCTGAACAATCAGGAGACACTATTACTTGTAGCATCGGCGTCTCTGCCCCTTGCTAGGCAGAGACAGCGTCCCTCTCACCTCCCCGCTCCTGGCGCGGCGTCCTCTAGCGTTTCTCTCCCCGCTGCTTCCGGCACGCGCTGCTTCCCCGGCTGTGTGCTCAGGGCGCGCGCGCGCGCGCTCCCCTTTCTTGAAGGGACCGCACTCGTCGTCCTAAGGAGTCCCCGGCCAATTGCCGGAGGACCTCCCATATAGAAGGCACCTCCTCCAAAATGGAGGTGCCCGAGCAAAGTTGTTTGCACTGTGTCTGATCTGTGCTTCAGCCATCAGGTCCCGCTGCTAGCCTGACTTCTTATCCTGCCTGCCAGCCTGTTATCTGCCCGTTACCTGCCAGCCTGCTCACCTGGAGTGCTCACCTGTTACCTGCCTGCTACCTGCCTTGGCTATCTGTCCGCTCACCTGGGAGCATCCGCCTGCCTTGTCTGTCAGACCGCTCACCTGGGAGCGCCCACCAGTTACCTGCCAGTTACCTGCCTCGTTTGTCTGGCCGCTCACCTGGGAGCACCCGCCTGTTACCTGCCTCATCTGTCTGCCCGCTCACCTAGGAGCGCCCACCAGTTACCTGCCAGTTACCCGCCTCGTCTGTCTGCCCGCTCACCTGGGAGCACCTGCCTGTTTCCTGCCAGCCTGCCTGGAGACACTGCCGTCACTTGCTGTGAACACCTTCCTGGTAAAGCTAAAGACGGCTACTTGCCCTGCTTTCTCGAACTGTGACCACCTGTCTGCTACCAGAGACTTCCGCCTGCTTGCTGTGTCCATCCGCCATACTGGTCAGTCCCAGCCATCTGACCCGTGGGAGCCACCTGCTCTCTTACAAGGTCGTCCCCAGAGTAGTGTTAGAACTCTCCTGTTAGGTTTTTTCTATCTTGCTGGTCACATGACCTTTTTTGCCTATTTGATCCTGCTCCGCCCTCCTGGCCTTGCTGAACTTCATTGTAATTTCTACTCTTAAGTTAGCCTGGTGCTTAGTTCCTTTCTCAGTCAGTTTAGCTAGGTCTTCGGACCTTTATGTTCTATGTTGTGTGTTTGTCTTTTACTGCTACAATTTCTGCTAGGAGGTGTCCAACTTTATCCCAGTCCCTAGTTCTTGTAGGGATCCCTCCCTTGCATCTATAGGTCTTCGTACAGACTAGCCGAGGACTTTAGTGGGTCTGATCGCAGGATCAGGTTCCTCGTTACATCGTAGGGATCTAGCTTAGTTCTATTGTAGGGACAGATCTCCTTTCTTTCCTTAGTGCTTGTAGCAAATCATAACAAGTAGCACCTGGTCCCTCAGCCCGGATCCT
This sequence comes from Phyllobates terribilis, assembly GCF_046119375.1. Taxonomy (NCBI): domain Eukaryota; kingdom Metazoa; phylum Chordata; class Amphibia; order Anura; family Dendrobatidae; genus Phyllobates; species Phyllobates terribilis. The sequence continues at coordinate 59,260,893 of NW_027362767.1, forward strand.
CCCTCGTCACGGAGTCGTTTGCTGCCGTACGACCAGGGTCAGTTCGGGTGGATACTTAGTCACGTCCCTCTGGGTCCCTCCTTGCACCTCGGCACAGAGGTTCCGCCACCCGGATCCATAACAGTTTGCTCGGGCCATGGAACCCGGTGGCACCCAAGCTCCCTCGCTCTCTGACCTATACCAGGAAGTTTCCCGTCAGAGATCCCAGCAGGAGTCCATCCTGAACCACCTGCGGAATGTCAACTCCCGCCTGGACACACTGACTGCTCCACCAGCAACCACCGCTAGTCACACGACTCGCACCACGGCAGCGCCGCTGCCCACCAATACCATGGCATCCTGCCCCGGACCCCGGCTTTCTGCACCTCCTCGTTTCGGAGACGACCCCGCTCAAGCTCGGGGCTTCCTAAACCAGTGCACCCTGCACTTTGAACTCTTGGCTCACCAGTTTATCTCCGACCGGGCCAAAGTGGCATTCATCATGTCCCATCTCACTGGGGAGGCACTGGCATGGCTTAACCCACTGTGGGAGAGAGGGGACCCCCTGGTGTCCGACCTGTCGTCTTTCCTCACTGCTTTCCGGAGAGTCTTCGATGAACCGGGACGAAAGACCTCAACTGCCTCCTCTCTGCTACGTCTCCGCCAAGGGAGTCTCACCGTGGGCCAATATGCCATACGGTTCTGCACCCTCACTTCTGAGCTTGCCTGGGATAACGAGGCCCTGGTGACCGTCTTCTGGGAGGGTCTTTCCGGTCGGATTAAAGATGAGCTCGCCGGTCGGGACATTCCTACCACCCTGGATGACCTGGTGTCGCTGGCTACCCGGATTGACATCCGGTTTCAAGAACGCACCAAAGAGATCACCCGTGAGAGAAGGTTTTCCCGCCTAGCTCCTACTTTCCAGAGACCTGTCTCCTCTTCTGTCACTCCCCGGGCGCACTCACCCGAGCCCATGCAGATCGACCAGACCAAGATGGTCAAATCTCGCCAAGACTCACGCCGAGCCGAGGGGAGCTGTTTCTATTGTGGCAGTAAGGAGCACCTGATCCGTTCCTGCCCGGAGAGGCCGGGAAACTCCAGTGTCTAGGACTGCTCGGAGAGGTCGCCCTAGACAAAAGTAAGTCCTCTCCAACCCTGACTTTGTCTGTATCTATCTCCTGGGGAGAGAACCGTCACTTTGAACTCGCCCACCTGGATTCTGGATCCGCTGGAAACCTCATCTCCCAATCCCTAGTTGAGAAATACCGTATTCCCACCAAGTCTCTGGCTGAACCTTTGTCAGTCGCCTCCGTGGATGGAAGACTCCTTCCGGTGACCATCCTGCTCGTCACGGAACCCATAACCCTGCAGGTGGGAATGCTGCACTCTGAGGTAATCTCCTTCTATGTGTTGCCCGGACTCTCCCACTCCCTATTGCTAGGTCTACCTTGGCTCCATACACATGAACCCATGTTGAACTGGCATTCCGGTGAAGTACTCCGGTGGGGGCCGCCCTGCCATAAGACCTGCCTGGTTCCGGTTCGTCCGGTTCGTCCTCCACCTACCCCAGCTAATTTACCCGGTCTTCCGGCTCCTTACTGGCCCTATGCTGACGTCTTCGGTAAAAAGGAAGCAGAGACATTGCCACCTCATAGGATATATGATTGCCCGATCGACCTGGTACCTGGCGCCACTCCACCTCGTGGGCGTATTTATCCGTTGTCTGCGGCTGAAACCCGGGCCATGTCTGAGTACATAGAGGAGAATCTGGCCAGGGGATTCATCCGGAAGTCTACTTCCCTGGCTGGAGCCGGATTCTTCTTTGTCAAAAAAAAGGATGGCTCGCTATGCCCCTGTATTGACTATAGAGGACTCAATCAGATCACGGTTAAAAATAAATACCCCCTTCCGCTCATCTCTGAGTTATTTGATCGCCTTAAAGGCGCCAGGATTTTTTCCAAGCTGGATCTACGTGGAGCGTATAACCTGGTCCGTATCCGTCAAGGAGATGAGTGGAAAACGGCATTTAATACCCGGGATGGACACTATGAGTACTGTGTGATGCCCTTCGGCCTCTGCAATGCTCCCGCCGTCTTCCAAGAACTGGTCAACGACATCTTCCGTGACCTTCTTTACTCCTGCGTGGTGGTATACCTGGACGACATCTTGGTCTTCTCTCCGGATCTTCCCACACACCGGAGGGACGTTCGTCAGGTCCTGCTTGGTGCCTTTTTGAGCAGACTTCTCTTCCATTCCTGGGCTATGTTATCTCCCAGACAGGCTTGCGAATGGATCCCGAGAAGCTCTCTGCTGTCCTAAAATGGCCCCGTCCTGAGGGCTTGAAGACGATACAGCGATTCCTGGGCTTCGCTAATTACTATCGTCTCTTCATTCCTCACTTCTCGTCTCGGACTGCTCCCATATCTGCGCTCACCCGTAAGGGAGCAAATCGCAAGCCATGGCCACCCGAAGTTGAGGAGGCCTTGCTTTCCCTGAAGCAAGCCTTCTCCTCTGCCCCTGTGCTGCACCGTCTGGACTGCAACAAACAGTTCTACCTGGAGGTTGATGCTTCCTCCTCTGGAGCCGGAGCGGTGCTCACCCAAAAGTCTTCATCCGGGAGAATGGTAACCTGCGGCTTTTTCTCCAAAATCTTCTCCTCCTCTGAGCGCAATTACTCCATAGGAGACCGAGAACTGCTGGCCGTCAAATTGGCGCTGGAAGAGTGGCGCTATCTGCTTGAAGGAGCTCTATACCCGGTGATCATCTACACAGATCACAAAAACCTGGCATATCTCCAAAATGCCCAGAGACTTAATCCACGTCAGGCCCGGTGGTCTTTGTTTTTTGCCCGCTTCGATTTCATCCTTCATTTCCGCCCGGCGGACAAGAATGTCAAAGCTGATGCCTTGTCCTGATCCTTCCTGTCCTCTGACCAAGAGGAGGAGCCTATGCACATTATCGACCCTTCCAAGGTGATGAATGTGGCCCCCTTGGATTTGACTCGTCTTCCACCCGGCAAGACATTCGTGGCGGCTCCTGACCGTGAGAAGGTTCTTCGCTGGGGTCATTCTTCTAAACTAGCTGGCCATGCCGGCCAAAAGAAGACCTTCCTACTCATTTCCCGGCATTACTGGTGGTCTACCCTGCGTAAGGATGTGGTAGACTTCGTCTCTGCCTGTTCATCTTGTGGCCGCAACAAAGTTCCCAGACACTTACCAGCTGGTCATCTCCTGCCGCTTCCCATACCTGTTGCCCCGTGGCAACACATCGCTATGGACTTCATTACCGATCTCCCTGTTTCTGCCGGGTGTACTGTCATTTGGGTGGTCGCGGACCGCTTTTCTAAAATGGCCCACTTCATTCTCCTGCCTGGTCTCCTGTCTGCACCTGAGCTGGCTAAGGACTTTATCCGCCATATCTTCCGTCTCCATGGCCTACCCCTCCACATCGTGTCGGATCGAGGGGTTCAGTTCACCTCACGCTTCTGGAGAGCCACATGTAAACTGCTGGACGTCACTCTGGATTTCTCCTCCGCTTACCACCCTCAGTCCAATGGTCAAGTGGAGCGGATCAATCAGATCCTTACCAGCTATCTCCGGCACTTTGTTAATGCCCACCATTCTGATTGGGTGGACCTCCTTCCTTGGGCTGAATTCTCTTATAATAACCACGAGAGCGAATCCTCTTCCAAGTCCCCGTTCTTTATTGTCTATGGCAAACACCCCCGGATTCCGTTTCCCGTCTCCGCCTCTGTGGACAACCCTGCCACGCAGTCTCTTGTCAGCGAGTTTTCTACCATTTGGGAGAGTACTAGGTCCGCACTTCTTCAGTCCTCCGAGCGGATGAAGAGATATGCTGATAAGAGACGTCTGGATCCGCCTCAATTCCGTCCGGGAGACAAGGTTTGGCTCTCCTCCAAACATGTACGGCTCAAGATACCCTCCTACAAGTTAGGTCCTCGCTTCATCGGCCCTTTCGAAATCCTCAGGCAAATTAATCCAGTGGCCTACAAATTAAAACTCCCGGCCACCTTACAGATTCCCAACTCCTTCCACGCATCTCTCCTCAAACCCGTTGTCTTTAACTCTTTTTCCAACAATCCAGGTACTCCCCCTGCTCCGGTTTCCGCTGAAAACGTTTTTGAGGTAGAGAGTATTCTGGCCACCAAGAGGGTAAGAGGAAAGACCTTTTTTCTGGTAGATTGGAAGGGGTTTGGTCCTGAGGAGAGAACTTGGGAACCCAGGGAGAACATCAACGCCCCGCTTCTCCTTGAAAAATTTCTTTCTGGCCTAAAAAAGAGGGGGCCTAAATGGGGGGTACTGTAGCATCGGAGTCTCTGCCCCTTGCTAGGCAGAGACGCCATCCCTCTCACCTCCCCGCTCCTGGCGCGGCGACCTCTAGCGCTTCTCTCCCCGCTGCTTCCGGCACGCGCTCCTTCCCCGGCTGTGTGCTTAGGGCGTGCTCGCGCTCCCCCTCTCTTAAAGGGACCGCGCGCGTTGTCCTAAGGAGTCCCCGGCCAATTGCTGGAGGACCTCCCATATATAAGGCACCTCCTCCAAAATGGAGGTGCCCGAGCAAAGTTGTTTGCACTGTGTCTGATCTGTGCTTCTGCCCTCTGGTCCCGCTGCTAGCCTGACTTCTTGTCCTGCCTGCCAGCCTGTTATCTGCCCGTTACCTGCCAGCCTGCTCACCTGGAGCGCTCACCTGTTACCTGCCTGTTACCTGCCTTGGCTATCTGTCCGCTCACCTGGGAGCATCCGCCTGCCTTGTCTGTCAGACCGCTCACCTGGGAGCGCCCACCAGTTACCTGCCAGTTACCTGCCTCGTCTGTCTGGCCGCTCACCTGGGAGCACCCGCCTGTTACCTGCCTCGTCTGTCTGCCCGCTCACCTAGGAGCGCCCACCAGTTACCTGCCAGTTACCCGCCTCGTCTGTCTGCCCGCTCACCTGGGAGCACCTGCCTGTTTCCTGCCAGCCTGCCTGGAGACTCTGCCGTCACTTGCTGTGACCACCTTCCTGGTAAACCTAAAGACTGCTACTTGCCCTGCTTTCTCGAACTGTGACCACCTGTCTGCTACCAGAGACTTCCGCCTGCTTGCCATGTCCATCCGCCATACCGGTCAGTCCCAGCCATCTGACCCGTGGGAGCCACCTGCTCTCTTACAAGGTCATCCCCAGAGTAGCACCTGGTCCCTCAGCCCGGATCCTCCCTGGTCACGGTGTCGTTTGCTGCCGTACGACCAGGGTCGGTTCGGGTGGATACTTAGTCACGCCCCTCTGGGTCCCTCCTTGCACCTCGACACAGAGGTTCCACCACCCAGATCCGTAACATTACTGTTTTTCTTTTTGACAAAAAATGCCAAAAGCAGGATAATTGAGATTTTTCACCGTGGAATGGCAAAACCACAGTTATAATTTACTGGTGTATGCCAGACTTTTTTAAACAGATATATTTGTGACTGAACAGTGAGCGGTTCGCTCAAACTGTTTTTTTTTAGGTAAAAATGGCCCAAAAGTGGATAATACAGAGGTTTGAACCGTGGAACTGCAAAACCACACTTCTATTTCTCTGGCCTTCACCAGACTATTTTCAACAGATATATTTGTGTCTGAACAATCAGGAGACACTATTACTGTTTTTCTTTACGGCAAAAAATGCCAAAAGCAGGATAATAGAGATTTTTCACCGTGGAGCAGCAAAACCACAGTTATAATTTACTGGTGTATACCAGACTCTTTTAAACAGATATATTGGAGTCTGAACAATCAGGAGACACTATTACTGTTTTTCTTTACGGCAAAAAATGCCAAAAGCAGGATAATACAGAGATTTGACCCGTGGAACTGCAAAACCACAGTTCTATTTCTCGGGCCTACACCAGACTATTTTCAACAGATATATTTGTGTCTGAACAATCAGGAGACACTATTACTGTTTTTCTTTACGGTAAAAAATGTCAAAAGCACGATAATAGAGATTTTTCACCGTGGAACGGCAAAACCACAGTTATAATTTACTGGTGTATACCAGACTTTTTAAAATAGATATATTTGCGGCTGAACAGTGAGCGATACACTCAAACTATTTTTTTTTAGGTAAAAATGGCCCAAAAGTGGATAATACAGAGGTTTGAACCGTGGAACTGCAAAACCACACTTCTATTTCTCTGGCCTTCACCAGACTATTTTCAACAGATATATTTGTGTCTGAACAATCAGGAGACACTATTACTGTTTTTTTTTACGGCAAAAAATGTCAAAAGCAGAATAATAGAGACTTTTCACCGTGGAGCGGCAAAACCACAGTTATAATTTACTGGTGTATACCAGACTCTTTTAAACAGATATATTGGTGTCTGAACAATCAGGAGACACTATTACTGTTTTTCTTTACGGAAAAAATACCAAAAGCTGGATAATAGAGATTTTTTATCGTGGGACGGCAAAACCACAGTTATAATTTACTGGTGTATACCAGACTCTTTTAAGCAGATATATTTGTGTCTGAACAATCAGGAGACACTATCACTGTTTTTCTTTGCAGCAAAAAATGCCAAAAGCAGGATAATACAGAGATTTGACCCGTGGAACTGCAAAACCACACTTCTATTTCTCTGGCCTACACCAGACTCTTTTAAAAAAATATATTTGTGTCTGAACTGTCACAGACATACTTTTTTTTGGGGGGGGGGCACCAAAAGGTTAATAAGATGGGTATTTGTACAGTGTGAAGGAGGAAAAAAAAAAAAGAGGATTTAGATGAAAAAAATGGATTTTTCCTGGCCCCTGAGACCTGGGGCTAAGTCCAGCAATTTCAGCAACAGGAGCACACAGGACTGTAATGCAGCGTTTGCTGGTATAACCACTGCATCTCCTATACAGCCTGCCTGCCTGCCTGATATCTGGGATGGATATTAGTTCTGAGAAGGACTGTTTGTTTGATCTGGCAGCCTTTACAGACCCTACACTAACTATTTTGCAGTATAGTTCTCTCCCTAAATCAGTAGCGCTGTCCCTACACTGTCTGATCCCAGCCGTCTGTGTCCAAGATGGCGGCGCCCGGTTTTAAATACTCGAGGTGACGCTGTGCTGCCAGCCAATCATAGTAATGCCCACAACCAACATGACTGCGGCATTACAGTGACTGGCTGGCAATCCCTGCATGTTCATTGGCTCTGTAAAGAGCGCCAAACATGCAGGGCGGAGACCCGAGCTCCCGCCCGAGTAACCCGGAAATGCTCGGTGCTCGCCGAACATCCCGAGTAGCGTGATGCTCGGGCGAGTACGGAGCAGTGTCGCTCATGTTCGCTCAACACTAATAATTAACAATCTTGTAGTCTATTACTAAAAGCTACGATTACTATGTGTTTCGTGGACGTCTCGTCCACTTCCTCAGGTACATAGCTGATGTAGACCGATTCATCAAACGGTCTTATATACATAAATCCACATGTGGTAAAAAAGCCCGCTGTTATTCTTTGCGCCAAAAACAACAAACGATAACCAAGAATGGGCTAAGTTGCCGTACTAGATTCAGCCACATGTGCAATGAAGTTGTTGCAGCGTGGATCCTGAGGGAGAAGTGCATAGGCCAATATTATAAATTCCCCCAAAATGTCTTTAAATATTCTCTACAAATATCCCATACTTTTTTGTGTACGTTTTAGACTAATACTATAGAATAAACCTCCTGTGATAGAAATGCACTTTCAGAGTAATTAAACCACATCACAAGCATTTGTCAGCATTCTATAACATGTTTTATTATTATTACGCTTCCTTCCATGTGGGTGAGTGACAGGTCCCTTTGCTATAACACTATAATAAAGTATCTTTTCCTGGAGATGTGAAAACCCACATTTAGAATAATACCGTTGTCAATCAGTCCTTTATGTGTGCACGTCGTTTAGTCTGAGGTTATGATGTTTTAAATAGCGCTGCGGTCTCAGTTTCACTCACTGCTGTTTCATGGGGGGATTATTATATACATTCTGCATATGTTACTTATTTTAAAGTATGAGTTTTGTTCTTAGATTGAAATCATGGCCAAGTTTTTAGAAAAATTCACAACTAAGCCCTCTGGCAACACACAAAAGAAATGTGTACTGAAAAGTTACATAGTAGTCCTTGAATCTATCTATCTATCTATCTATCTATCTATCTATCTATCTATCTATGTATTTATGAAACTTCCAAAAAGAAAATCTGTCTTTGTTGCCGACAGCAAACAATCACAGCGCAGCTTTCATTTTGTATTCTACTCTTGAAGAAAGAAAGCTCAGCTGTGATTGGTTGCTGTTAACAAAAAAAAGACAAATTCTTAATTCTGTTCTAACATTTATTAAAACTATTGTGACGGGAGTTCGTTACCCCATCTGCAGATGTCCAATCTTCTTCTGCAGGCCCCTGACATGGAAAGGCTTCTCTTACACTGGGATATATAAAATATGACTATCGCACAGTGTCTCCAAGATGTACTTGACTTTTATTTTCACAAGCAGGTTTTATAGAGAATCACACAGGCTATTTTTAGCACCCATTGTTCTCACCAAATAATACCCACAGTAGGCTCCCAGACAGCAGTTATGCAACAACCCATTAATCAGCACATTGTCTGTTTGCCACTGCTAAGTGAGCACAGGAAGATGGGGGCCACGAGTGCTTCGGTCACATCACAGCATGTCCAACAATATGCGATCCACAATATTCACCCCACTTTATAACATTATGTCCCATTAGCTGCATAGGCGCTACGACAACCCCCATGTGGCAAAATCCTGGAGTACGGGGTTGATCCGTCACAACTATCTTAAAGCAAAGTTTTCATCAGAACATTACCTATTGTTTAAATCAGTTTTTGTATTTTTAAAAAAAGTTGGTATATTTTCATGTCATGAATCATGATCTTTATTAAAAACAAAACAGAATTAGTAATCTTGCAATTTTCACACTGGCCACTGGGGCTCTTCGTGTTTGTCTGGAAGAGTTTTCAGCAGCCTCCTTATCCTCAGAGGCAGGATTACAATGATTGATAACAGCTCTATTCAGAGCTGATAACACAGGATCCACCAATCACAACAGGCAATGTCACAGCAGACCTGCACCCCCTCCGTTCACAATTACCTTTGCACAAGCTCATTAGATGCTTCAATACAAAAGATTGGGTCAGAGTCTGCTCATTTTAAAGGAGGACCCTTTACAAGAACAGCATATGGGCCCTTTGCAGTGCAATAACGTGTCTGTGACAGAAGTGGTTTGCCGCTTTAGAGATGATGGGATTGAGCCCCCTTTCCTCTTCGGCCATTACGCTGCTGTACAGGTTGCACCAATGCTATGACTGCTACTTAATCAGCCACGTAAGAACACTTTTAACCCCTTCACCCCTGGGCCATTTTCTGTTTTTGCTCTTTCATTTTTTGCTCCCCTTCTTCCCAGAGCCATAACTGTTTTATTTTTTCGTCCACATGGCCATGTGAAAGCTTGTTTCTTACGGGACGAGCTGTACTTTTGAACAACACCATTGGTTTTACCATTTAGTGTACTGGAAAACAGGAAAAAAAAGTGCAATGAAATTGCAAAAAAGTGCAATTCCACAGTTGTTTTTTTTTTTACCATGTTCACTAAATGCTAAAACTGACCTACCATTGTGATTCTCCAGGTCATTACGAGTTCATCAATACCAAACATTTATAGGTTCTTTTTTATTTAAGTGGTGAAGAAAAAATCCAAAGTTTGTTAAAAAAAAAAATGTTGCCATTTTCCAAGACCCGTAGCGTCTCCATTTTTTGGGATCTGGGGCCGAATGGGGGCTTATTTTTTGTGCGCCGAGCTGACGTTTTTATTGATACCATTTTGGGGTAGATACAATGTTTTTATCGCCCGTTATTGTGTTTTATTGCAATGTTGCGACGACCAAAAAAGCGTAATGTTGGCATTTTGATTTTTAGATTGTTAGATCTGGCGATTATGAACGCGGCAATACCAAATATGTGTATATTTGATTTTTTTTATTGTTTCCTTTTGAATGGGTCAAAAGGGGGGTGATTTGAACTTTTATATATTTTTTATTTTTTTTATATTTTTTTTTACATTTTTTTTTAAATTTTCACTGGCTTCAATAGTCTCTATGGGAGACTAGAAGCTGCAATCATCCGATTGCCTGTGCAACAGATATGTAGCAAAAATGCTCACTTTTTATGAGTGCTGACTTCTGGGCGGCGCTCACTGCATCCCAGCAATGACAACCGCAGGGGTCTACTGCAGACCCCAGGTTGTCATGCCAACTCATTGGTGATCTGCGGTCATGTGACATGGGTGCCGATGGGTGGGATTAGTGACGGCCTTCCGGCGCGGCCATGTTAAATGCCGCTGTCGGAGATTGACAGCGGCATTTAACATGTTAACATCCACGAGTGGATCGCGATTCTACCCGCAGCTGTTAGGGGAAATGACAGCTGATCAGATCAGCTGTCATGTGCCGGGAAAGATGTGGGCTCAGCGCCATAGCCTGCATCAGGGGGAGACACGCGCATGTCGTGAAAGGGCTAAAGGGACTCTACCAGCAAAGAATGACTGTTCAAACCAAGTAGAGGCGCTTGGTGCATCTTGGCAGGGCCAATCATTTAATTACACCAACCCACCTACTTGTTTTCCATTTATCTCCGCCCTTCTTTGGCTTTTTAAAGCCAGAGCTGCTTGGTCCCACCATGAAGCACTGAGTGGCGGGACTTAGTTTGAACAGTCATTCTATGGTGTCAGAGTCCCTTTAACTACATTAGAGTTGGTAATATAGGATGTTTGGGACCCATCCCTCAATCCGGCCTGGTTACGCCCATGACCCATCTAGGAATACTTTTGATATCTTTTTTCCAAAACCCTGTCCTCTGTTTTATGTGTCAAGATCCCACTTTCATCTTCAAAATCCCAAAGTCCCAGCATATTCAGAAATGTTGCCAGCTATGCATCAGTAGAAAATGTAGGATGGGGAGGAAGTGGAGGCCTCAAACCAAAGACCTTTAAACTAATAATGACAGAGACCTTAGAAAAGACCCATAGACAAATACAGAAATAACTCAATGAATTCAGACCTCAGACCAGATCCCTTAATAAATACAGAACAAACCTGAGACTAGACTACACGAACCTCAGTAAGACTTAAAAATGAGACTTGCCATCTGTAGCGTCGGCGTCCCTGCCTCCTGCTAGGCAGGGACGCTGTTCCCCTCACCTCTCCACTCCGTGCCCGGCGTCCTCCTCCAGCTCTGCTGGCAGCGCGCGCTGCTTCCCGGCCACTGTGCTTAGGGCGCGTGCGCGCGCGCTCCCCCTCTCTTAAAGGGGCCGCGCGCGCCATCCTAAGGAGTCCCCGGCCAATGGCCGGAGGACCTCACCATATATAAGGCACCTCCTCCAAAATGGAGGTGCCCGAGCAATGTTGTTGCAAAGCCTTCACTCTGCTTCAGCCCTCAGGTCCCGTTACCAGTCACCTGTCAGATTCCTGCTTGATTCCTGCCTGATATCCGTTTACCTGCTTGCAAGCCTGCGGTCCGACGGTCTGCCTTCCGACACCTGTCAGTCTGTCTATGGACCAGCCTGCCCGCTCACCTGGGAGCGCTCACCTGCTACCTGCCTGCTAGCCTACCTGGAGGCTCCGCCGTCACTTGCCGTGACCACCTGCCTGTCCAGAGACTCTTGCCTGCTCACCTGGGAGCGCTCACCTGCTACCTGCCTGCTAGCCTACCTGGAGGCTCCGCCGTCACTTGCCGTGACCACCTGCCTGTCCAGAGACTCTTGCCTGCTCACCTGGGAGCACTCACCTGCTACCTGCCTGCTAGCCTACCTGGAGGCTCCGCCGTCACTTGCCGTGACCACCTGCCTGTCCAGAGACTCTTGCCTGCTCACCTGGGAGCACTCACCTGCTACCTGCCTGCTAGCCTACCTGGAGGCTCTGCCGTCACTTGCCGTGACCACCTGCCTGTCCAAAGACTCTCGCCCGCTCACCTGGGAGCGCTCACCAGCCACCTGCCGGCTGTCCTTCTACCCAGAGACTGTCCCTGTCACTTGCTGTGAGTACCCGTCCTTCTACCCAGAGACTGTCCCTGTCACTTGCCGTGACTACCTGCCCTTCTACCCAGAGACTGTCCCTGTCACTTGCCGTGACTACCTTCCCGTCTTCCCTGGTAGCCACCCGCTTCCTTACAAGGACCGCCCCCTTGTATAGTTGCTCAGAGGTTCCGCCTCCCAGACCCGTTACACCATCTCAACAGTTTTTTTTTAATGGCTAAGACGGTATAGGGTTTTTATTCACTTGGTTCAACGGAAGTCAAACAGGAAGCATGTTCCTTTAAAAGTCCATGTTGGTTTATTACTTCATAAACTAAAAAGAAGCAAAAGGAATATAAACAGCCTTTAGCTAAGGCAAACATAATAAACTGTCCTTTAAGAAAGTCTCTGCTTAGCCAGTTCTGTGGGCACACAGGCTGTGTAGCGTCCAGTATTCTGTCTCGGTCTGGAGACAATAACACACAGGAGGCCTTCTCCCTCCAAACACACAGACCATGTGCCAAACAAACGGCCTCCATTTTATAAGTTGTTAACCACACCCAGAGGTGAGATATGTGGGTAGCTGGACCCGCCCAAGTCTCCAAACTACCCGTAACCCGGTCCCAGGTGCACCAGTCAGTTATCTTAGTGATTATGTGCACTAAAGCAACACACCGGGTTACATCACAGAGGACAGCCATCTCTGTGATACATACCTCCCATCGACTATGCGACCGTTAGCCACATTAGCCACATTACAACGGAAATAACTCTGATGAGGCAAAGACCACTAGAGGTCAACTACAAAAACCACCATGAGTGGCTCAGATATACAGTATAGCATTACAGGAATAGCGTTTTTTAGACGCTCTTGGCACCTGGATGGAGTTATTGCCATCTCGGCCATTAAAGGCTTTGATGGGAATAACACCATACATTCGGACTTTGTAAGGTTGTTATCATATAATTCACAGCCTGTTTTGTCTAGATTATAGGTGGTATACTAAGAGAGGGATTTCGAGAGGGATCACAGTATATGGTAAAACTTCCCAATAATGACCATCTATGGGGTACATTTTTTTGTTCCATAGTCTGGTAGCCAAATAATCTGAGTCCAATGCAGTTTTTTACCTTCAAATGTCCTTCACCTATTAAGATTTCTAAGAACCAGTCCTCTTCTTACACAGAGTCAACTGCAAAGTCAACTGCAGAATGTAGGAGCTGTCCCTAGATATTGTGAATGCTGCGCAACTTTGTGACTTTTTCCCTAGGAAATCCTACTTTTCCTGTTACTGTATAGCTATCAAACAGTAGGATATGCAGGGGGTGCTCAGCAGGTGAGAGATAGGTTTGTGAACTCATGCATGGCCGTCTTGGAGTTGAAATGATAGGCTTTGTTTTTGAAAGGGAATTATCTAAAAATATGTTCTTCTATTGAAAAGTGTCATTTTCAAGACACTAAATTAGCATTCCCCGGGTGTCCCTTCTGCTTGGCTGACAACATTGTGGACAGCTGTGTTCCCATTTCACAGAAAAGATGAGTTTATCGAAGGTTCCTGGCATCCAAATTTTTTTTTTCCTTGACAAAAGATCTGTGTTTTGGGACAGATTCAACTAGCCCCGCAGTGCAATTGCCAAACCTCTTGACTGCATCTGAGATAATTATTCGTAGAAATTCAACATGAGCATCATATTGTATTGTTGATGTGTGTTTTGTATACTGACCACACTATATTAAAATTATATAGATTGGAACACTATAGCTATAATATGGAGGGAATTGGCAGTATTTTCATGTTTGTGATCTAGTATGGCCCCACAGGGCATACCTTGGGGCAGCACCCTACACCGTCACATGGGTAGCATCAACTGTCCCTTTTTTTGGAGGATTTTTTATTCCTCTTTTTGTGGCTTTTGCTTTTAATTTTAGTGTAGGGACTCACAAGTGTGAGGACCCTTGAAGCGGGTTGCGAGCTTGCGTATTTTAGCCAAAATATCTACCAATACCTCATATATATATTTTTTGCACATTATTTTTCAGGGTGCAGCCGGGCCCATCATTGTTGGCCTTGTAAATTAGGTTGTCTGTCCTCATGGGGTGCACTTAGATAGTGCTGGGCAGCCCGCCTAATCTAATAGTATGGGCGTCACTGACGCGCCCCCTGGGCCATGTTTGGGGAATACCCGGAGCCGGATCCGTTGGGGGTGGTAGTCCTCGTGGCGGTGACCCGGTCCGTGCCCAGGGTGTCAAACTAAGTGGCGATGTTTTTAGTGGCAGATGTGATATTGTTCGACTACGCCACCCGTGGATTGCGGTCAGTGGGGACCGCCACTGCACTGCAGACCGCTGAGGCTGATGTTGTTTGTGCAGCTTAGTATGAGATGACTCCCCACGGGAGGAGTATTGCCTCAGGGTAGCTAGTGTGGATAATGATGGGAGTGATGGTGCGAGTGTCCCAGTACTGATGGTGCTGGTGCGGCAAGAAACCACAGAGACGGGTGTCGCAGTTTCCAAAGCTTTACTCACAGTTGTTGCTCCGGTCACTTCGGCCAGCAGTGACCACCCGGGCCGTGCTGCGTCCACCAGGTGCGGGACTCGGCCAACTCCCAGGCAATTCCAGAGCGTGGTTCAGAGCTCCCTTCTCTTCCTCTCTACTGACCGTCCCCACCAGGGACCCACCTTTGTCCGGCTTCCTCGGGCCTTTTGTTGGTCAAACCTCTCTCCGGTTTCCCTGACCCTATATGGCGTGCCTTCCTGGTGGATATGGTGAGGGGTCGCGCCAAGACTTGACCACGACCTCCGGTTCCTGGCTGAGGATAATTGGCCTCCACCAGTTTGGGATCCGTTGTGATTCTGATTCTGATGTTTGAAGAAAGTCACACATCAGACTCACACATCAAAATCAAACATCATTTGAATTTGGCTTGCTTGCAGTCTGTGCATAAGTCCCAATGAGTTTCAATCAGGTTTGCACTGAAAATCATATTACCAAATAGAACTCATAAGTTTTGTCAACTGAGTTAATATCTCAGTGGTTAGTGCACTGGTTTTTGGACATAGATGTTTGGGTTCAAGTCCCACCAGCGAACAGTGACTTTTTTTATTATTATTATTATTATTATTATTATTACAGTTGTAAAAGTTACTTGTCAGGATTATTGGCACAAAATAACTTGTCAGAATCACTTGTCAGACAGGGTATTTAGCCTAAAACTGACATCATTCTGATGTTTGATTTTGATATCTGATCATGTCCTAAAATGGACACTGTACACTAGAAGGAAAATGAGCTGTGATGTTCCTTCGGTGGAAGGAAGACGAGCTGTGGCGATCTTTACACTACAAGGAGGATGAGCTGTGGATTTCCTTACGCTAGAAGGAAGACGAGTTGTGGCGTTCCTTACACTAGAAGGAAGATGAGCTGCAGTGTTCCTTAGTCGTTAAAAGGAAGATGAACTGTGGTGTTTCTTAAGCTGGAAGGAAGACGAGCTGTGGTGTCCCTTATGCTAAAAGGAAGACAAGCTGTAGTGTTCCTTACAAAGCCGCATGACACTTTTCAGACAGAAACATACACCTCTTAATGAATCCGGGGCCTCTGACTCCAGAATACCGGTTTTGGTGAATCACGGCCCATGACTCCTCCTTCTCCCTTCACTCATGGCAGAGCCATATCTTACTTTGACAGGTCACCTACTGTAGACAGAGCAGTTGAGAAGCTTTCTGCTGCAGGAGGCTGTTCCCAACCTCAGATTAGTCCAGTCAGTGAATAAGTGAGGGAAAATATAATTGATGATTACTAGTGTTGAGCGAGCATGCTCGACACTGCTCGGTACTCGCCCGAGCATCTCACTACTCGGGATGTTCGGAGAGCACCGAGCATTTTCGGGTTACTCGGGCGGGAGCTCGGGTCTCCACTCTGCAAGTTTGGCGCTCTTTACAGAGCCAATGAACATGCAGGGATTGCCAGCCAGTCACTGGAATGCCACAGCCATGTTGTTTGTGGGCATTACAGTGATTAGCTGGCCGCACAGCGTCACCTCGAGTATTTAAAACCGGGTGCCGCCATCTTGGACACAGTCGCTCCGGATCAGACAGTGTAGGGACAGCGCTGCTGAGCTAGGGAGAGATTTATCCTGCGAAATAGTTAGTGTAGGGTCTGTAAAGGCTGCCAGATCAAACAAACAGTCCTTCTCAGGACTAATATCCATCACAGATATCAGGCAGCCTGTATAGGAGATGCAGTGGTTATACCAGCAAACGCTGCATTACAGTCCTGTGTGCTCCTGTTGGTCAAATTGCTAGACTTATCCCCCGGTCTCAGGGGCCAGAAAAATTCCTTTTTTTTTTATCTAAATCCTGTATTTTTTTTTTCCTCAGTCAGACTGTACAAATACGCGTCTTATTAACCTTTTGGTATTCCCCCCCCAAAAAAAAATTGAGTTTGTCTGTGACTGTTCAGACACCAATATATCTGTTTAAAAGAGTCTGGTGTAGGCCAGAGAAATAGAACTGTGGTTTTGCAGTTCCACGGGTCAAATCTCTGTATTATCCTGCTTTTGGCATTTTTTGCCGTAAAAAAAAACTGTAATAGTGTCTCCCTGACTGGTCAGACACCAATACATCTGTTTGAAAGAGTCTGGTGTAGGCCAGAGAAATAGAACTGTGGTTTTGCAGTTCCACGGGTCAAATCTCTGTATTATCCTGCTTTTGGCATTTTTTGCCATAAAAAACTGTAATAGTGTCTCCCTGACTGGTCAGACACCAATATATCTGTTTAAAAGAGTCTGGTGTAGGCCAGAGAAATAGAACTGTGGTTTTGCAGTTCCACGGGTCAAATCTCTGTATTATCCTGCTTTTGGCATTTTTTTGCCATAAAATAAAACTGTAATAGTGTCTCCCTGACTGGTCAGATACCAATATATCTGTTTAAAAGAGTCTGGTGTAGGCCAGAGAAATAGAACTGTGGTTTTGCACTTCCATGGGTCAAATCTCTGTATTATCCTGCTTTTGGCATTTTTTGCCGTAAAAAAAAAACTGTAATAGTGTCTCCCTGACTGGTCAGACACCAATATATCTGTTTAAAAGAGTCTGGTGTAGGCCAGAGAAATAGAACTGTGGTTTTGCAGTTCCACGGGTCAAATCTCTGTATTATCCTGCTTTTGGCATTTTTTGCCGTAAAAATAAACTGTAATAGTGTCTCCCTGACTAGTCAGACACCAATATATCTGTTTAAAAGAGTCTGGTGTAGGCCAGAAAAATAGAACTGTGGTTTTGCAGTTCCACGGGTCAAAGCTCTGTATTATCCTGCTTTTGGCATTTTTGCCGTAAAAAAAAACTGTAATAGTGTCTCCCTGACTGGTCAGACACCAATATATCTGTTTGAAAGAGTCTGGTGTAGGCCAGAGAAATAGAACTGTGGTTTTGCAGTTCCACGGGTCAAATCTCTGTATTATCCTGCTTTTGGCATTTTTTGCCATAAAAAACTGTAATAGTGTCTCCCTGACTGGTCAGACACCAATATATCTGTTTAAAAGAGTCTGGTGTAGGCCAGAGAAATAGAACTGTGGTTTTGCAGTTCCACGGGTCAAATCTCTGTATTATCCTGCTTTTGGCATTTTTTTGCCATAAAATAAAACTGTAATAGTGTCTCCCTGACTGGTCAGATACCAATATATCTGTTTAAAAGAGTCTGGTGTAGGCCAGAGAAATAGAACTGTGGTTTTGCACTTCCATGGGTCAAATCTCTGTATTATCCTGCTTTTGGCATTTTTTGCCGTAAAAAAAAAACTGTAATAGTGTCTCCCTGACTGGTCAGACACCAATATATCTGTTTAAAAGAGTCTGGTGTAGGCCAGAGAAATAGAACTGTGGTTTTGCAGTTCCACGGGTCAAATCTCTGTATTATCCTGCTTTTGGCATTTTTTGCCGTAAAAATAAACTGTAATAGTGTCTCCCTGACTAGTCAGACACCAATATATCTGTTTAAAAGAGTCTGGTGTAGGCCAGAAAAATAGAACTGTGGTTTTGCAGTTCCACGGGTCAAAGCTCTGTATTATCCTGCTTTTGGCATTTTTGCCGTAAAAAAAAAACTGTAATAGTGTCTCCCTGACTGGTCAGACACCAGTATATCTGTTTAAAAGAGTCTGGTGTAGGCCAGAGAAATAGAACTGTGGTTTTGCAGTTCCACTGGTCAAATCTCTGTATTATCCTGCTTTTGGCATTTTTTGCCATAAAAAAAAACTGTAATAGTGTCTCCCTGACTGGTCAGACACCAATATATCTGTTTAAAAGAGTCTGGTGTAAGCCAGAGAAATATAACTGTGGTTTTGCAGTTCCATGGGTCAAATCTCTGTATTATCCTGCTTTTGGCATTTTTTGCCGTAAAAAAAAGCCTGTAATAGTGTCTCCCTGACTGGTCAGACACCAATATATCTGTTTAAAAGAGTCTGGTGTAGGCCAGAGAAATAGAACTGTGGTTTTGCAGTTCCACGGGTCAAATCTCTGTATTATCCTGCTTTTGGCATTTTTTGCCGTAAAATAAAACTGTAATAGTGTCTTCCTTACTGGTCAGACACCAATATATCTGTTTAAAAGAGTCTGGTGTAGGCCAGAGAAATAGAGTCTGATGTACGCCACATAACTATAACTGTGGTTTTGCAGTTCCACGGGTCAAATCTCTGTATTATCCACTTTTGGGTCTTTTTTACATAAAAAAAACAGTTTGAGTGTGTCGCTGACTGTTCAGCCCCAAATACATCTATTTAAAAAAGTCTGGTATACGCCAGTAGAGTAGAACTGTGGTTTTGCAGTTCCACGGTTCAAATCTCTGTATTATCCAGCTTTTGGCCTGTTTTACGTAAAAAAAAAAACAGTAATAGTGTCTCCCTGTCTGTTCAGTCACAAATATATCTGTTTAAAAGATTCTGGTGTAGGCCAGACAAATAGAACTGTGGTTTTCCTCTTCCACGGTTCTAATCTCCTTTTTATTACCCTTTTTCCATTGATAGTGCGAGTGTAAGCTATTTTACTTCATTTACAATGGGCAAGGCGTGTGGCAAGGGATGTGGAACTGAACGTTCTGGTGATGGTGCGTGTAGAGGACGGGGCTGTGGCCAGGGTGAAAATGTGCCACAACCAACAGCCACATCTTCTCGCTCCCACTTCTTGACCGAATGACTAGGGAAGCACACTGCAACACCAGTATTGCGAACTGATCAGTGTGAACAGGTTATTAATTGGATAGCAGATAATACTTCCAGTTACCTGGGCACCACCACCTCCGGTCTGTCTTCCACGCGGTCAAGTTTTAGTAGCCGTGAGTCTCGACCGCATACTCCTCCTCACCCTGATGCTCCTTCCTCCCACCATGCCGAGTGTCGCCAGACAGCAACTGATCCCACACTTGGACACTCTGAAGAGCTGTTCAATGGTCCATTTCCATATTTGTGCCCCTTGCCTGCTCCGCTTGAAGTTGTGGAAGAGGAGATCCCATGTAGCGATGCCCAAATATTTGAACAGCCACGGCCACAGGAAGTTGACGCTGGCAATTTGTCACAAGAGATGGACGATGACGAGACACAATTGCCACGAAGTGAGGAGGAGGATCGTGGTGTGCAAGTGGAAGAGGAGGAGGTGGTGGATGATCTAGTAACTGACCCAACGTGGCAGGAGGACACGCAGAGCGAGGCCAGCAGCACACAGAGGGAGGGAGGCAGAGTACCCCAACAGGCAGGAAGAAGCAGTGTGGTAGCCGCACACAGAAGGCGGGCAACAGTTCCCCGTAACACCAACATGAGGGACGTTGCAAGTACAACCGGTAGGTCTTCCAGAGTCTGGAATTTTTTTAAACACTCTGCTGATAACCCCAAAAAGGCCATTTGTACCACCTGCCATGCCAGCATCAGCAGGGGTGACAAAACTACCAGCCTGACCACCACCAGCATGATCAGGCACATGTCAGCAAAGCACCCGACTTTGTGGGGCGAACCCCAGTGTCCACGACCAGTGTCAGCGGGTGTCACCACTGCTTCTTCCGCTGTTATGCGTGTAATAGAACCCCCTGTTGTGCGTGCAAGGCCACTTCCTCTTCACATGTTATGGCAGTTTCTCAAGAAGCAGCATCAACCCTCCACGTCCACGTCCCACCACAGTGTTCAATTGTCCATATCCCAGAGCTCTGAATGAAAGTGCAAATTCGCAGCCAATGCCCCACAGGCCACAGTCTTAAATTCACACATTTCACGACTGCTTACGTTGGAAATGCTGCCTTTTAGGCTGGTGGAGACGGAATCCTTCCGCAACCTTATGGCTGTGGCCGTCCCTCGGTACTCGGTCCCCAGCCGACACTATTTTGCCCGGTGTGCCATCCCCGCACTACACAAGCACGTGTCCCAAAACATCTGTTGTGTCCTCAACAACGCAGTTACTGGGAGAGTCCACCTGACAACGGACACGTGGACAAGTGCTTGTGGCCAGGGACGGTACATCTCCCTGACCGCACACTGGCTAAACATAGTGGAAGCCGGGACCCAGTCGGACCTTGGGATTGAACACATCCTCCCCACACCGAGTATTGCGGGCCCTATGTCAGTCAGAGTTGCCCCCACAGTGTACAGCTCCTGTGCATCATCCTCCTCCTCCTCCTCCTCATGTTCAGCCTCCATATCAGATATCACCACAACAGTTACAAGCTGGAAGCACTGCGGTACTGCCTCAGCCAAGCGACAACAGGCTGTGCTGAAACTCATAAGCTTAGGTGATAAACCTCACACTGCTTGTGAGTTGTGGACAGCTGTGAAAGAGC
The DNA here is from genome assembly GCF_046119375.1 of Phyllobates terribilis. Lineage (NCBI taxonomy): Eukaryota > Metazoa > Chordata > Amphibia > Anura > Dendrobatidae > Phyllobates > Phyllobates terribilis. Next base: position 59,281,714 of record NW_027362767.1, read on the forward strand.
AGGCAGATCTGTGGCTCACACCGCTGAACCTACATCCAGGCATGGTCGTGTGTGACAATGGCCGTAGCCTGGTGGCGGCTCTGAGGCGAGGTGAGATCACACATGTACCATGCCTGGCTCATGTGCTTAACCTCGTGGTTCAGCGGTTTCTTAAATCATACCCCAAGTTGCCAGATCTGCTCGTCAAGGTACGCCACCTGTCAGCTCATTTTCGGAAGTCGGCTATAGCTTCCGCCGCCCTTGCTGTGTTGCAGCAGCGTTTGCAGCTTCCGGCACACCGACTGGTGTGTGATGTCCCCACACGTTGGAACTCTACCCTCCACATGTTGCAAAGGATTTGTGAGCAGAAGAGAGCAGTTATGGAGTACCAGCTGCAACAAGGCCATCGATATTCAGGTCAGACTCCACACATAAGACCTCAGGAGTGGACCTGGATGTCTGACATGTACCATCCTGACAAACTTTGAGGAGTCCACCAAGATGGTGAGTGGCAATGACGCCATCATTAGCGTCAGCATCCCACTTGTCTGTCTTTTGCAACACTCTCTGCAGAGAATTAAAGAGGAGGCATTGCAGCCAGAGTATGATGAGATGGATCAAGAAGCCGTAATGGGCGATTGCACACAGCCCAGCCTCTTCTCATCCCAACGTGCATTGGGGGACAATGAGGGAGAAGAGGAGGAGGAAGAACAGGAGCTGGTATCATGTGCTGTAGACCTGTACAACTGTCATACAGTCGGTTCAGCATGGGTGGCCTGAGGACAGGGGGGAGGAGGAGGAGGAGGAGGAGGAGAGCATGGTCAGTCGTTATCTTGGTGAGGACACGGAAGTCTTGCCCGTTACCAGTCTGGCACGCATGGCTGACTTTATGTTATGCTGCCTTAACCATGACCCTCGCGTTGTCAAAATGTTGGGTGACAGTCATTACTGGTTGGTGACACTTTTAGACCCCTGCTACAAGGAGAACTTTCATTCTCTTATTCCTGAGGTAGAGAGGTCTACAAAAATGGGGCAGTACCAGAAGGCCCTTGCTGCAGAACTGTTAAAAAAATTCCCATCTGAACACGTTAGCGGCAGAGGTCACAGTTCGTTGACCAACCAAGGCGTACAGGCGAGAGATACGCAACTCCAATCCAGCAGAGGCAGGGGAACACTGTCAACATTCTGGGACAGTTTTCTGAGACCCACCCAGCTTACAGGCCCTGAGGCGCGGGGTACTCTCACAAGGAGTGGAAAGTTTGAAAAGATGGAGAGGGAGTACCTTGCCGACAGTACCAACATCCTCTGTGATTCCTCTGTGCCTTTTAATTATTGGGTATCCAAGCTGGACACTTGGAATGAACTCGCTCTGTACACCTTGGAGGTCCTGGCCTGCCCTGCCGCTAGCGTGTTATCGGAGCGTGTTTTTAGTGCCGCTGGGAGAATTATAACTGATAAGCGCACTCGCCTGTCAACTGACAATGCTGACAAGCTGACCCTTATCAAAATGAACAAGGGCTGGATTGGGCCAGACTTCTCATCACCACCAAATGACAGCAGAGTAACATAAAGTCAAATCCACTGTGTTATTTCGGGAGGTGTATTCCCATGCACCGCTTCACACCCACACATGGGTATACGCTTCCTCATTTCGGCTGTATTTTGCTCTTCTCCTTATCCTCATCCTCCACCACCACTATACCATCAGGGTGACCATGGTCCGTGTTGCCAGGATTGCAAGTTCCTCCATCCTAATTTTTGGCAGCTTTTGCTTGGAAGGCATAGGCAAAGACTATTGGAGACCCACTCCCCAATAATGGGAATAATGTTTTTAATATGCAGTACTGCATGGCTCTTGTAAGGGGCATGAAAACCGTCTTGTTAAGCTACTGCGACCTCCAACACTTTTCCAAGGGGCATTGATATTGTCTTTTTGTTCCTCTGCGACCTCCACCCTTCTTCCAAGGGGCATTAAAACCGTCTTGCTAAGATACTGCGACCTCCACGTCTCCTCCAAGGGGCATTAAAACTGTCTAGTTAAGCTACTGCGACCTCCACGTCTCTTCCAAGGGGCATTAAACCGTCTTGTTAAGCTACTGCAACCTCCACGTCTCTTCCAAGGGGCATTAAAACCATCTTGTTAAGCTACTGCGACCTCCACCACTTTTCCAAGGGGCATTGATATTGTCTTTTTATTCCACTGCGACCTCCACCACTTTTCCAAGGGGCATTAAAACCGTCTTGTTAAGCTACTGCGACCTCCACCACTTTTCCAAGGGGCATTAAAACCGTCTTGTTAAGCTACTGCGACCTCCACGTCTCTTCCAATGGGCATTAAATCCGTCTTGTTAAGCTAATGCTACCTCCAACACTTTTCCAAGGGGCATTGATATTGTTTTTTTATTCCACTGCGACCTCCACCATTTTTCCAACGGGCATTGCATTTCCTCCTAATTTTAGTCAGCTTTTGCTTTTCAATGCATAGGCGAACACTAAGGGAGACCCACTCGCCAATAATGGGTAGAAGGTTTTTGGTATGCTGTAATCCACGTCTGTTTCAAGGGGCATTGCAGTTCTTCATAATTTTTGGAAAGCCTTCCATTCACTGCTTAGGCCAACAGTGTACAGGAGACCCAGTTGCTATAAATGGAAAAAACGGTTTAGTTAAGGCCCTCTGACCTCCATGTCACTTCCAAGGGGCATTGGAGTGCCTCGAAATTTTTGGTAGGCATTGCACTCACTGCATGCCCTATAACTGTGCAGCCGAACCGCTCCTTTTGGTACAGAAACATATCCTACAAGACATGTGTGGTTGACTGGCCTGATATTGATGTGAATGGTCCCTGTTCCTCCTGCTCTTTCTCCTTTGCCACCATCTCATCCATCATTCATCACCTGAAGCTTTGTTTTAACGGGAGTCATAGAACTGGGATAGTAGCAGGAAAACATCCAGCAATCCTCGGAGGAGGTAGGATATGCGCCAAAATGCTGACCACCTCAGGCCTAGTCGCTACTACATACATGCGCTTGCATTCGAAGAAAACAAAGCAGATGCTAACTTCTATCATCATCATGCTCCTCACCTTGGCACTCTCAATTCCCCTGATGGAGAAGCCAGGGCCCACCAGAGGAGTCTGGTTCTCTGGTGGGCTCGTCCAATGCTGCCCTAAAGCAGGCCAGGCTAAGAAAAGTATGGGGGAAGTTCCCAGGAGAAATAGGGGCGGCTGGGGACCGTTTATGGACACCCGGCCGCCCCCAGGTGGATGGGGACCGAGTATGGACACCCGGCCGCCCCCTGGTGGCTGGGGACCGAGCGTGGACACCCGGCCGCCGGGCGGCTGGGGACTGAGTATGGATACCTCGCTGCCGAAGCAGCCATGAGGTAGTGGCCAGCTTCGGCCTCCTCCAAACTAAAAGGCCCCATTTCAAGTGAAAGCTAGCAGTAAGGTATTGCAGCCTGGGGGTGGGTGGGTGGCAGGCTGCACAGTTACGCTTGCATTCCAAGAAAACAAAGCAGATGCTAACTTCTATCATCATCATCATGCTCCTCACCTTGGCACTCTCAACTCCCCTGATGGAGAAGCCAGGGCCCACCGGAGGAGTCTGGTTCTCTGGTGGGCTCGTCCAATGCTGCCCTAAAGCAGGCCAGGGTAAGAAAAGTGTGGGGGAAGTTCCCAGGAGAAATAGGGGTGGCTGGGGACTGTTTATAGACACCCGGCCGCCCCCAGGCAGTTGGGGACCAAGTATGGACACCCGGCCGCCCCCTGGTGGCTGGGGACCGAGCGTGGACACCCGGCCGCCGGGCGGCTGCGGACTGAGTATGGATATCTCGCTGCCGAAGCAGCCATGAGGTAGTGGCCAGCTTCGGCCTGCTCTAAACTAAAAGGTCCCATTTCAAGTGCAAGCAAGCAGTATGGTATTGCAGCCTGGGGGTGGGTGGGTGGCAGGGTGCATACTTGCGCTTGTGTAGCACCCTGGGGGTTCGGTTGCTACAGAGGTATTGCATCTCTTCCCGACGTGCGATATCTCGCTCTCAGGTAAGGATGGAGTGTGGATCAGGACCCCGACACCTGCATGCATTACACCACATATCCGGGGGGCAGGGCGACCGATATGCTCCAAGTAGAGCACGACAGTCCCTGTCCCTGGCTGGAGTGGGGGGAGGGAACACCTAGTAAAGGGGGAACCCAGTAGTGCAGAAGCAGGGAGGAAGCAGTTCCTGGGTACACCTAGGGAGAAGTACAAAAGGTGGGCACCATCTTAGTTCAAGGTCAAGAAGTCGGTTCAGTGGAGTCAGAGAGAAGATGTGACAGAGCAGGACTCTGTGGAGCTCTGCTCTGGATGCGGGTCTAGCCTGTGAGACTCAGTCAGCACTGAAAGGAGGGAGAGAAAGTAGGGGAGAAGAGATGAAGAAGAGCGGAGGAGGCTCCAGGAACATAGAGGAAAGATGGGGCCCCAGGGGTGTGGACTGGCTGATAGCCACCATACGCCCGCATCTACCTGAGTAGTGGGGTCAGGCCAATGGGGAGACCGGTCCCCGAAACTAGTGGAGGCGGGGAACTACCCTCAACTAGAAACCGGAGGCTGTGACATTTTATATGGTGCAGCCCCTCGCTACACCCGCTAGGAAGGCACCACATAGGGTCAGGGAAACTGGCGCCGAAGTTTACCCAGAGAAGGCCCGAGGCAGACGGACAGAAGCATGGTCACTGGTGGGGTATGACAGGCCAGAGGAAGGACACAAGAAGGGGGTCCTGCGAAGCGCTCCAAAATTATCTGAGAGTTGGTCGAGCCCGCTCACCTGGTGAACATGGTACGACGCGGGAAGTTACAGCCGGCCGGAGTAACGTGGAGTAACGAACTGTGAGTAAAGATCCTGGACTGCATTACAGAGACTCTGAGTTTTTATTCCCGCGCACCATCACCCTCATCATTCACCTACACTGTCCTGGGGCTACACTCTTCCCGTGGGGAGTTATACCATCCCTGTGCTGCTCACCAACATCAGCCCCAGCGGTCTGCCCTGCAGCGGCGGTTCATCCTGACCGCAATCCACGGGTGGCGTAGTCGGACATTCGAAAATAATGAAAACCATATCAATAGACTGCCACTGGTTTGACCACCCTGAGCCACGGGACCGGGTCATCGCCACGGTGACTACAACCCCCAGCATCCCACCAAAGGCCCGGTTCCGGGTTCCCCACGCGGCCCAGGGGGCGAGTCAACTTTGGCGTAGTCGGCAGGATCGTGACCAACCCGCCACAAGCGGGTATTGCGTGCCTGAAAAGAGACTGTTTCACTGTATTGAAAATGGCGCCCGCCCCAGAAGAACAGGCGCCAAAATGTGCGCGCCAAAAGATAACGAGTAGCCACCTCCCATTGTGGGCCAGGTCCCAGAATGGCGTCAACGGCGGAGCCCACCCCCAACAGCCATGAGTGCGGCTGCAGAGATGTCCATCAGCGTGGGGGGGCTGCCCCTGAGAGTGATTGTCAGAAGATGGCCCCAGGACTAGAGATGAGCGGTGTTCAACTTGAACGGTTCGCCAATCTCAAATTCGAGCTGTTTTGGGCGGTGTTCGAGCCGCTCGGCGAATACGAACGATTTGAAAAAAATTCGGCTGTTCGAGGTTATGTTCGATAACTGTTCGTGCACCAAAATCATAACTGGATTTTTTCTCAGTAATGCTGAAAATTAATGTTAATACGCAGTTTGAGTGTACAGCGGGGCGGGGGGAGGGGCAGGGGATGGATCTCTGCAGGAATAATGAAGATCTCCATTTTTTTTTCTCTTTTCCGCATTTACAGTGGGGAGGTACAGTCTGTCAGCCTATCAGCAGCGCACACATGGAGCAAACTGCTTTTTTCACACAAGCAAGGGCATGTGTCATTGGCAGTGTATGTCACATGTCCTTGCCCTATAAGACCCAGCCATTTTCCCCGTCGCCACCATTTTCTCACTGCTGCAGCTGCGTGTTAGACGGCACCGCTGTTGCTGTGTGCGCTATACTTTGTTAATTTCAAGCCAATTTTCGCACAAATCTACAGATAGCTTGGGAGTAGGGAAGAGTTGTGATTGCAGTCCTTTTAAGGACTATGTTACATCATTTCCTACGACTTTTATCAGGCAGGTCTGTGCTCTTAAATAGATAGGTTGTGGGAGTAAAGACTAATTGTAATTGCAGTCCATTTCAGGGCTAGGTTACATCAGTTCCTATCACTTTTTGCCAGGCAGGTCTGTACCAGTGCTGTGCAAGTTTTTTTCACAGCATTTGGCTAAATCTAGCAAAGCAAATCCTTTTTGGCCTATTGCAGAGTGTGTTAGTCAGTGGAGTAGCCTATCTGTGTTGCAAGCTACACCACGTGTGTATAGAATACAATTTTTTTTACTGCACCTAGTGAAGTAAAACCTTTCGGGCATAGGATCATTCTATTAGTCCATCTATACTAACCTCCACCAGGTTGCAAATTCAATATAATATTTTTCTGCATCTAGCTCTGAAAATATTTAGGCTTCTAGCAGTGTGTGGGACTTGGTCTATTAGTCCATCTATACTGACCTCCATCAGGTTGCAAATTCAATCTAATTTTTTTCTGCATCTAGCTCTGAAAAAATATTTCAGCTTGTAGCAGTGTGTGGGACGTGTTCTATTAGTCCATCTATACTGACCTCCATCAGGTTGCAAATTCAATATAATTTTTTTCTGCATCTAGCTCTGAAAAAAAATTTCAGCTTGTAGCAGTGTGTGGGACTTGTTCTATTAGTCCATCTATACTAACCTCCACCAGGTTGCAAATTCAAAATAATTTTTATCTGCATCTAGCTCTGAAAAAATATTTAGGCTTCTAGCAGTGTGTGGGACTTGGTCTATTAGTCAATCTATACTGACCTCCATCAGGTTGCAAATTCAATCTAATTTTTTTCTGCATCTAGCTCTGAAAATATTTAGGCTTCTAGCAGTGTGTGGGACTTGGTCTATTACTCCATCTATACTGACCTCCATCAGGTTGCAAATTCAATCTAATTTTTATCTGCATCTAGCTCTGAAAAAATATTTCAGCTTGTAGCAGTGTGTGGGACTTGGTCTATTAGTCCATCTATACTGACCTCCATCAGGTTGCAAATTCAATCTAATTTTTTTCTGCATCTAGCTCTGAAAAAATATTTAGGCTTCTAGCAGTGTGTGGGACTCGGTCTATTAGTCCATCTATACTAACCTCCACCAGGTTGCAAATTAAAAATAATTTTTATCTGCATCTAGCTCTGAAAAAATATTTAGGCTTCTAGCAGTGTGTGGGACTTGTTCTATTAGTCCATCTATACTGACCTCCATCAGGTTGCAAATTCAATCTAATTTTTTTCTTCATCTAGCTCTGAAAATATTTAGGCTTCTAGCAGTGTGTGGGACTTGATCTATTAGTCCATCTATACTGACCTCCATTAGGTTGCAAATTCAATCTAATTTTTTTCTGCATCTAGCTCTGAAAAAATATTTCAGTTTGTAGCAGTGTGTGGGACTTGGTCTATTAGTCCATCTATACTGACCTCCATCAGGTTGCAAATTCAATCTAATTTTTTTCTGCATCTAGCTCTGAAAATATTTAGGCTTCTAGCAGTGTGTGGGACTTGGTCTATTAGTCCATCTATACTGACCTCCATCAGGTTGCAAATTCAATCTAATTTTTTTCTGCATCTAGCTCAGAAAAAATATTTCAGCTTGTAGCAGTGTGTGGGACTTGTTCTATTAGTCCATCTATACTGACCTCCATCAGGTTGCAAATTCAATCTAATTTTTTTCTGCATCTAGCTCTAAAAAATATTTAGGCTTCTAGCAGTGTGTGGGACTTGGTCTAATAGTCCATCTATACTAACCTCCACCAGGTTGCAAATTAAAAATAATTTTTATCTGCATCTAGCTCTGAAAAAATATTTAGGCTTCTAGCAGTGTGTGGGACTTGTTCTATTAGTCCATCTATACTGACCTCCATCAGGTTGCAAATTCAATATAATTTTTTTCTGCATCTAGCTCTGAAAAAATATTTAAGCTTGTAGCAGTGTGTGGGACTTGTTCTATTAGTCCATCTATACTGACCTCCATCAGGTTGCAAATTTAATCTAATTTTTTTCTGCATCTAGCTCTGAAAAAATATTTCAGCTTGTAGCAGTGTGTGGGACGTGTGCTATTAGTCCATCTATACTGACCTCCATCAGGTTGCAAATTCAATATAATTTTTTTCTGCATCTAGCTCTGAAAAAATATTTCAGCTTGTAGCAGTGTGTGGGACTTGTTCTATTAGTCCATCTATACTAACCTCCACCAGGTTGCAAATTCAAAATAATTTTTATCTGCATCTAGCTCTGAAAAAATATTTAGGCTTCTAGCAGTGTGTGGGACTTGGTCTATTAGTCCATCTATACTGACCTCCATCAGGTTGCAAATTCAATCTAATTTTTTTCTGCATCTAGCTCTGAAAATATTTAGGCTTCTAGCAGTGTGTGGGACTTGGTCTATTACTCCATCTATACTGACCTCCATTAGGTTGCAAATTCAATCTAATTTTTATCTGCATCTAGCTCTGAAAAAATATTTCAGCTTGTAGCAGTGTGTGGGACTTGGTCTATTAGTCCATCTATACTGACCTCCATCAGGTTGCAAATTCAATCTAATTTTTTTCTGCATCTAGCTCTGAAAATACTTAGGCTTCTAGCAGTGTGTCGGACTTGGTCTATTAGTCCATCTATACTGACCTCCATCAGCTTGCAAATTCAATCACATTTTTTTCTGCATCTAGCTCTGAAAAAATATTTCAGCTTGTAGCAGTGTGTGGGACTTGTTCTATTAGTCCATCTATACTGACCTCCATCAGGTTGCAAATTCAATATAATTTTTTTCTGCATCTAGCTCTGAAAAAATATTTAGGCTTCTAGCAGTGTGTGGGACTTGTTCTATTAGTCCATCTATACTAACCTCCACCAGGTTGCAAATTAAAAATAATTTTTATCTGCATCTAGCTCTGAAAAAATATTTACGCTTCTAGCAGTGTATGGGACATGGTCTATTAGTCCATCTACACTGACCTCCATCAGGTTGCAAATTCAATCTGATTTTTATCTGCATCTAGCTCTGAAAATATTTAGTCTTCTAGCAGTGTGTGGGACTTGGTCTATTAGTCCATCTATACTGACCTCCATCAGGTTGCAAATTCAATCTAATTTTTTTCTGCATCTAGCTCTGAAAAATTATTTCAGCTTGTAGCAGTGTGTGGGACTTGGTCTATTAGTCCATCTATACTGACCTCCATCATGTTGCAAATTCAATCTAATTTTTTTCTGCATCTAGCTCTGAAAATATTTAGGCTTCTAGCAGTGTGTGGGACTTGGTCTATTAGTCCATCTATACTGACCTCCATCAGGTTGCAAATTCAATCTAATTTTTTTCTGCATCTAGCTCTGAAAAAATATTTCAGCTTGTAGCAGTGTGTGGGACTTGTTCTATTAGTCCATCTATACTGACCTCCATCAGGTTGCAAATTCAATCTAATTTTTTTCTGCATCTAGCTCTGAAAAAATATTTAGGCTTCTAGCAGTGTGTGGGACTCGGTCTATTAGTCCATCTATACTAACCTCCACCAGGTTGCAAATTAAAAATAATTTTTATCTGCATCTAGCTCTGAAAAAATATTTAGGCTTCTAGCAGTGTGTGGGACTTGTTCTATTAGTCCATCTATACTGACCTCCATCAGGTTGCAAATTCAATCTAATTTTTTTCTTCATCTAGCTCTGAAAATATTTAGGCTTCTAGCAGTGTGTGGGACTTGGTCTATTAGTCCATCTATACTGACCTCCATTAGGTTGCAAATTCAATCTAATTTTTTTCTGCATCTAGCTCTGAAAAAATATTTCAGTTTGTAGCAGTGTGTGGGACTTGGTCTATTAGTCCATCTATACTGACCTCCATCAGGTTGCAAATTCAATCTAATTTTTTTCTGCATCTAGCTCTGAAAATATTTAGGCTTCTAGCAGTGTGTGGGACTTGGTCTATTAGTCCATCTATACTGACCTCCATCAGGTTGCAAATTCAATCTAATTTTTTTCTGCATCTAGCTCAGAAAAAATATTTCAGCTTGTAGCAGTGTGTGGGACTTGTTCTATTAGTCCATCTATACTGACCTCCATCAGGTTGCAAATTCAATCTAATTTTTTTCTGCATCTAGCTCTAAAAAATATTTAGGCTTCTAGCAGTGTGTGGGACTTGGTCTATTAGTCCATCTATACTAACCTCCACCAGGTTGCAAATTAAAAATAATTTTTATCTGCATCTAGCTCTGAAAAAATATTTAGGCTTCTAGCAGTGTGTGGGACTTGTTCTATTAGTCCATCTATACTGACCTCCATCAGGTTGCAAATTCAATATAATTTTTTTCTGCATCTAGCTCTGAAAAAATATTTAAGCTTGTAGCAGTGTGTGGGACTTGTTCTATTAGTCCATCTATACTGACCTCCATCAGGTTGCAAATTTAATCAAATTTTTTTCTGCATCTAGCTCTGAAAAAATATTTAGGCTTCTAGCAGTGTGTGGGACTTGGTCTATTAGTCCATCTATACTGACCTCCATCAGGTTGCAAATTCAATCTAATTTTTTTCTGCATCTAGCTCTGAAAATATTTAGGCTTCTAGCAGTGTGTGGGACTTGGTCTATTAGTCCATCTATACTGACCTCCATCAGGTTGCAAATTCAATCTAATTTTTTTCTGCATCTAGCTCTGAAACAATATTTCATCTTGTAGCAGTGTGTGGGACTTGGTCTATTAGTCCATCTATACTGACCTCCATCAGGTTGCAAATTCAATCTAATTTTTTCTGCATCTAGCTCTGAAAATATTTAGTCTTCTAGCAGTGTGTGGGACTTGGTCTATTAGTCCATCTATACTGACCTCCATCAGGTTGCAAATTCAGTCTAATTTTTTTCTGCATCTAGCTCTGAAAATATTTAGGCTTCTAGCAGTGTGTGGGACTTGGTCTATTAGTCCATCTATACTGACCTCCATCAGGTTGCAAATTCAATCTAATTTTTTTCTGCGTCTAGCTCTGAAAATATTTAGGCTTCTAGCAGTGTGTGGGACTTGGTCTATTAGTCCATCTATACTGACCTCCATCAGGTTGCAAATTCAATCTAATTTTTTTCTGCATCTAGCTCTGAAAAACTTATTTCAGCTTGTAGCAGTGTGTGGGACTTGTTCTATTAGTCCATCTATACTGACCTCCTTCAGGTTGCAAATTCAATCTAATTTTTTTCTGCATCTAGCTCTGAAAAAATATTTCAGCTTGTAGCAGTGTGTGGGACTTGTTCCATTAGTCCATCTATACTAACCTCCACCAGGTTGCAAATTAAAAATAATTTTTTTCTGCATCTAGCTCTGAAAAAATATTTAGGCTTCTAGCAGTGTGTGGGACTTGGTCTATTAGTCCATCTATACTGACCTCCATCAGGTTGCAAATTCAATCTAATTTTTTTCTGCATCTAGCTCTGAAAATATTTAGGCTTCTAGCAGTGTGTGGGACTTGGTCTATTACTCCATCTATACAGACCTCCATCAGGTTGCAAATTCAATCTAATTTTTTTCCTGCATCTAGCTCTGAAAAAATATTTACACTTCTAGCAGTGTTTGGGACTTGGTCTATTAGTCCATCTATACTGACCTCCATCAAGTTGCAAATTCAATCTAATTTTTTTCTGCATCTAGCTCTGAAAATATTTAGGCTTCTAGCAGTGTGTGGGACTTGGTCTATTAGTCCATCTATACTGACCTCCATCAGGTTGCAAATTCAATGTAATTTTTTTCTGCATCTAGCTCTGAATAAATATTTCAGCTGGTAGCAGTGTGTGGGACTTGGTCTATTAGTCCATCTATACTGACCTCCATCAGGTTGCAAATTCAATCTAATTTTTTTCTGCATCTAGCTCTGAAAATATTTAGGCTTTTAGCAGTGTGTGGGACTTGGTCTATTAGTACATCTATACTGACCTCCATCAGGTTGCAAATTCAATCTAATTTTTTTCTGCATCTAGCTCTGAAAAAATATTTCAGCTTGTAGCAGTGTGTGGGACTTGTTCTATTAGTCCATCTATACTGACCTTCATCAGGTTGCAAATTCAATCTAATTTTTTTCTGCATCTATCTCTGAAACAAATATTTAGGCTTCTAGCAGTGTGTGGGACTTGGTCTATTAGTCCATCTATACCAACCTCCACCAGGTTGCAAATTAAAAATAATTTTTATCTGCATCTAGCTCTGAAAAAATATTTAGGCTTCTAGCAGTGTGTGGGACTTGGTCTATTAGTCCATCTATACTGACCTCCATCAGGTTGCAAATTCAATCCAATTTTTTTCTGCATCTAGCTCTGAAAAAATATTTAGGCTTCTAGCAGTGTGTGGGACTTGGTCTGTTAGTCCATCTATACTGACCTCCATCAGGTTGCAAATTCAATATAATTTTTATCTGCATCTAACCCAGCCAATACTTTTGGCCTAATACCACAGTTTTGCCACTCAGCTCTGCTCGGTTCCCATCCATTGTTTTTTTGTGCAAACAACTCCAGAGTTGTGAATTAGTTAACCACCAAAATGAGTGGAAAAAGGCCTGCTGCTGGTGGAAAGGGGAATAGGCGTGTTGGGAAGGGGAAAAAAGGTTGTGTCCGTGGGGTAGGTGTTAAAGCAACAGTAACATCTGCAGAAGAAAGACCATCTTCCAGCCAAACTAAAATGTCTACTTCTTTTAGCGGACAATGTTATAAGATCCCTTTCTTACGGCCACGCCAATCGCTACAAATTCCAGATGAGGCACAAAACAGCAGGTGCTTCAACGGATATCAAGTGCTCCTTTAAGTGGGCTCTCCTCCACCTCAACTTCAACATCACAAATACTCCACTCCTCAGAGGTGTCACCCCAATCGCACTTGCTTCCTCACAGCTCCCAAGTCTCCAGCTGCCCGTCTGAGTATGGGGTAGAACAGATGGTTGAGTCTGCAGAGCTGTTTACTCATACTATAGCCTGGGAATCAGAGGTCGGCTCCACAGCTTCTGTGAATCCAGACGAGGAAATGATCTGCACTGATGCCCAGAATCTTTATGAGTCGGATCCAGGACCAGACGCAGAAGGTTCTGACCATAATGTACACCCTCGTTCCCAAACTGTAACTCCTGTTGGTGGAGACAATGAGGAAAACGATGATGAGACTCAAATACCTGATTGAAGCGACAACTTTAGTTTTTTGTCAGGGCAGGAACAGGTTGGCTCTGAGGACGACGGGTGTTATAACACGCAGGGTGATGATGATGAGGTTGGAGATCCCACTTACTGTCAACCCACAGTCAGCCAAGAGATGAGGTCAGCAGAGGAGGTGGAGGAGGATGCTAGTGACGACGAGGTCAGGTTGCGCCTTCCTGGACAGAGACGTAGTACTGGAAGCACGTCAACAACTGCATCCTCAAACACAACTCTGCCTCTGACCACAAGTCGTGGTGGCTCTTCAGGTCGCATGGGTGCTAAGCCTTGCATAGCCTGGGCATTTTTTCAGATCAATAAAGATGACCCAACTCGTGTTATCTGTAACATTTGTCAGCAAAAGCTAAGTAGAAGCCAAAAAATACATAGTTTGAGTACTTCATGCTTGAACCGGCACATGGACATGAAGCATAAGTTGCAGTGGAAAGCTCACTGCGCTACAATGCGGCCTAGCCGGCCGGGCCAACCGCTGTCTGCCCCATCTTGTGCATCTGCGGCCTCTTCATCCTCTGTAACTGGGGGGACAGCAGTCACACCTGTTTTGGGACGCAGACCTGCCACCTCTTTACCCGCAACAGCCAGCGTGATTGGCAGGTCATCATTTTCTTTGGAGGTGGTAACACCAGCTGGTGTTGAGCGCTGTCCGACATCGATAGCACCACCTTTGGATCAAGGCAACCTAACATGTCCGCCTGCATCTTCCTCACAGACCGGCAGTTTTCCGGGGTCACCCTTCTCAACCCCGTCTAAGCACAACAGCCAGCCCTCGGTCCCTCAGATGTGGACAAGTAAAAGACCATTTCCTCCTAGCCATGAGAAAGCTAAGAGATTGAATTTCACCATCTGCAAGTGTAGCACCCTGAGGATTCGGCTGCTACAGGGGTATTGCACCTCAACCCAGAGGTGTGATATTCCACTCCCGGGTAAGGAAGGAGTGTGGAACTGAGCTCAGATAGACTGCATGCACTACATACATCCCATTCCAGAGGAGCAGGCCGACGGTACTCCCACTTAGAAATGTGCAGGTACAACCGAGCCTGTTCCTGGCTGGAGTGGGAGGGGGGTGGTACATCCCATGTAGTGTAGGGGCAGATAGGGGGAGCAGTCTGGGTAGTGATAGGAGCTCATTGGGTGCTGGTCACCTGAGCTCACACATAGAGGGATATATAAGGAGGGCACCAACTTAGATCAGGGTCAGACGCTGAGAACAAGTCAGTTGGAGAGAAGAGAGAAGGAAACAGCAGCCCTGGAGAGAGAGAGAGTGGAGCAGAGAAAGACCCAGAGGGGGAAGACTGAAGGGACCCAAGAACCCAAATTAGAGCACCGGGTGAGGAGTCAGCAAGAGGGTACCGGAACCCAAGCTGGTGGGGGCAAAGACATTCCCCAGCCAGAGACCGGAGACCGTGGGCAGTGTCTGTCACGGTCACCCACCACATTCACCCCGAAGGCACACCACATGAAGGGTCAGGGAACCCAGGGCCAAGGGTGTCCCAAAAGAAGGCCCGAGGGAGCTGGACCTAGGTGAATCACTGGTGGGGACGGCTGAAGAAAGGACAGAGGGAGAGCTCAGGGCCACGCTCTGGACTTGTTTGGGGGTTGGCCGGATCCAGGACCTGGTGGACGCAGCACGGCTCGGGTGGTCACTAGCAGCTGGAGTGACCAGTACAACATCTGCAGTAAGTAAACACCCTTAACTGCATAACCCGAGTCTGTCTTCATTGCCGGCTGCACCGCACCACCACAACCCCCATCCTCTGCGCCTGTCCCCTCTGAGGCTATACCCCTCCCGTTGGGGGTTATCTCACCAAGCTGCGCACCCACCATCAGCCTCAGCGGACCCTGCAGCAGCGGCGGCCACAGTGACCGCATCACAACGGGTGGCGTAGTCGACACAAAAGAACTTTAGTAACATCTGTAAAGCTGCCACATAACACTTAGCTTGACGCCCTGGGCACGGGACCGGGTCACAGCCGCTCGGAGACTACAACCCCCCATCTGATCCGGTGCCGGGTATTCCCCTCAAAAAGGAATATGTCCCAGGGGGCGCGTCACAAGCTCTTGGCTACAGAAATGCTTCCTTTCCGCCTGGTGAACACAGAGGATTTTCGAGACCTTATATCCGTCGCAGTGCCCCAGTACCAGATGCCCAGTCGGCACTACTTCTCAAAGAAAGGTGTGCCTGCGCTCCACCAGCATGTCGCACACAACATCACCGCTTCTTTGAGAAACTCTGTGCGTGACAGGGTGCATTTCACCACAGACACTTGGATGAGTAGGCATGGACAGGAACATTACATGTCGCTGACTGGGCACTGGGTAACTATCGTGACAGAAGGACAAGGGGCTGCTGTCCAAGTCTTGCCGTCCCCACGAGTTGTGCGTCAATCCTCTTTATCTCGAAGTTCCTCCACTGCTTCTGCCTCCTCAACCTCCTCTCGGTCCTCCACCTGCACCCAAAGCCTGTCTGGTCATGCCACAAGCTTTCTAACTGCGCAGAAGGGATCCTGCACACCTCCTTACTATGATGGCAGCAGGGCTCAACGTCATCAGGCAGTTTTTACTTTGAAATGTCTGGGAAATGTGAGTCACACAGCTGAGGAGTTGTGGTCAGCTCTGGAGAACCAGTTTCATGAATGGTTGTCTCCACTTGACCTGAAACCAGGGAAGGCCGTGTGTGACAATGCTGCAAACCTGGGTGCGGCCCTTCGCCGGTGCGATGTCACACACGTGCCTTGTATGGCTCACGTGTTGAACCTGGTTGTCCAGCAATTTTTAGCCCACTATCCCGGACTAGATGGCCTTCTGCAGAGGGCACGGTCGCTGTGTGCTCACTTCCGCCGTTCGCATCCCGCAGCTCAGCGACTTACATCTCTACAGAAGTCGTTGGGCCTGCCACTTCACCGGCTAAAATGCGATGTGCCTACCCGGTGGAATTCAACTCTGCACATGTTGAAGTGACTGTGGCAGCACCGACAAGCCCTGGTGCAATACGTTCTGACGTATAGCCTGGGCCAACGAGATCCAGAGGTGGGGCAAATCACGCTGGAGGAGTGGTCTCAGATCAGGGACCTATGCACCCTTCTGCACAGTTTTGAAATGGCGACGAAGATGTTTAGTGCTGACGATGCCATTATCAGCATGACTATTCCGGTGATTTACATGCTGGAGCACATGTTAAACAGAATTCGGAGTCAGGTGGTGGCACAAGAGGAGGTGGAGGAAGTAGAGGAGGAGGAGTTGTATGCGGAAGGGCTAACATCTGCAAGGTGCAGACGGTCGGCAGCACCAAGGCGGCAGGCATGTAAGGGTGGGGGAGATGGTTTTACCAGGGCGCATGGTAGCAGCCAAACTAGTGAGGAAGGTGCAGGAGCCCAGGAAGAAGTGGAGGACGAACTGATGGAAGACTCATCAGATGAGGTAGACCTTGATCACATTTCTGTTGTGCGAGGTTGGGGGGAGAGGACAGAGGAAGGAAGCATGATTGTTACCTCGCCACCAACACAACAGGTACTTGGTGCTCCTGGATGCACAAGACACATGAGTGCCTTCCTTCTGCACTACCTGCAACATGACCCTCGAATTGTGAGAATTAGAAATAATCCTGACTACTGGTTTGCCACACTGTTAGATCCCCGGTACAAAAGTAAATTTGCAGAAATTATTCCTGCCATAGAAAGGGATGCACGCATGCAGGAGTATCAGCAGAGACTGTTGCAGAATCTTACATGTGCTTTTCCACAAAACACCAGTGGTGCACATAGTGAATCTCACAGTTCCAACTTGCCAACCGTGGGACCGTCGAGTGTTCAGCACTCAAACCGTAACAGAAACACAGTATCTGCTGGTAACATCAATTTTGTGGAATCATTTCACCACTTTTTTAGCCCATCCTTTGCAAGGCCACATGAGACAAGAAGTCTGACACATAGTCAATGCCTAGAGACGATGGCACAGGAGTATCTCCAAGTAAACATTGAAGCCATGACTGTGTCACTAGACCCTTTCTCTTTTTGGGCTTCCAATCTGGATAAATGGCCGGAGCTCGCCACTTACGCCTTGGAGATCTTGTCATGCCCCGCAGCCAGCGTTCTGTCTGAACGTGTGTTCAGCGCTGCTGGTGGTGTGCTGACAGATAAGCGCACGCGGCTCTCCACTGATAATGTAGACAGACTCACGTTCATAAAGATGAACAAATCATGGATCCGAAATGACTTTTCTACCCCTGTGTCATCCTGGGGAGAGTAAAAGCTTGATGATTTGTTAAAATCACCTCACCAACCGTTTTAAGCTTTAAAATTACTAATCATGTTTATCTGTATCTTGGCTGGAAAATAATTTGGGCTTTGTAGCAGTGTGCAGTACTGATTCTATTAGGCCATCTATATACTAAGCTCCACCAGATTTAAAATTACTAATCATGTTTATCTGTATCTTGGCTGGAAAATAATTTGGGTTTTATAGCAGTGTGCAGTACTGATTCTATTAGGCCATCTATACTAAGCTCCACCAGATTTAAAATTACTAATCATGTTTATCTGTATCTTGGCTGGAAAATAATTTGGGTTTTGTAGCAGTGTGCAGTACTGATTCTATTAGGCCATCTATACTAAGCTCCACCAGATTTAAAATGACTAATCATGTTTATCTGTATCTTGGCTGGAAAATAATTTGGGCTTTGTAGCAGTGTGCAGTACTGATTCTATTAGGCCGTCTATACTAAGCTCCACCAGATTTAAAATTACTAATCATGTTTATCTGTATCTTGGCTGGAAAATAATTTGGGCTTTGTAGCAGTGTGCAGTACTGATTCTATTAGGCCATCTATACTAAGCTCCACCAACTTTCAAATCAATAATAATTTTTAGCTGCATCTAGCCTGGAAAATAATTTTGGGTCTCCTAGATGCGCAAGACACATGAGTGCCTTCTTGCTGCACTACCTGCAACATGACCCTCAGATTGTCAGAATTCAAAGTAATCCTGACAACTGGATTGCCACAGTCTTAGATCCCCCACACTCTTCGATCAACCTTTTCATTTTAATAAAGAACAAAAAAATGGTCATTTTTGAAATTATAAGCATTAGCAGGTTATTAGAAACTGAAATCAAACAGTTTTCAACTCAAACCTTTATTCTAGGTGATGCTACATTTGCACATAGGACCCCTTGTTCGAAAGGAGCTTCTGAACTGTCTCGTCCATTGAATTTGTCAGGTTTTGGATGGTTTCTGCTTCAATTGTTTTGCATGAGGACAGAATACCCTCCCAGAGCTGTTGCTTATATGTGAACTGCCTCCCGCCATCATAGACACTCCTTTTGATGATGCTCCAGAGGTTCTCAATGGGGTTGAGGTCAGGGGAGCATGGGGGTCACACCATAAGTTTGTCCCCTTTTATGCCCATATCAGCCAGAGATGCAGATGTGTTATGTGCAGCATGAGACGGTGCATTATCATGCATGAAAATGATCTTGCTGCGGAATACACGGTTCTTCTTCTTGAACCATGGCAGGAAGTGCTGTTTGAGAAACTCCACATACATTATGGAGTTCATCTTTACCCCTTCAGGGATCCTAAAGGGGCCGACAATCTCTCTCCCCATGATTCCAGCCCAAAACATTACTCCACCTCCTCCTTTTTGGCGCCGTAGCCGTGTTTGCGTGGGGTGTCCATTAACCAGCCATCCTTCACTCCATCCATCTGGACCATCGAGCGTTGCACGGCACTCATCGGTGAACAAAACAGTTTTGAAGTCAGTCTTCATGTATTGTTTGGCCCACTGGAGCCGTTTCTGCTTGTGTACAGTGGATAGAGGAGGTCGACAGGATGGCTTACGCACAGCTGCAAACCTCTGAAGGACCCTGCATCTTGTTGTTCGGGGGACGTTGGAGGCACCAGCAGCTTCAAAAACTTGTCTGCTGCTATGACTAGGCTTTTTTGCTGCTGCTCTTTTAACCTGACTTAATTGCCTGTAGGAAAGAGTCCTCAATTTTCCCTTATCAGCACGCACACGTGTGTACTGTGAATCAGCTACATACTTCTTGATTGTGCGATGATCAGGATGAAGTGTCTTGGCAATGTTAATTGTAGTCATGCCTTGACCTAAACACTCCACAATTTGTTGCTTCTCAGCAGCCGACACATCCTTTTTCTTTCCCATTTTGGCAGAAAATGTAGGCTGCTTAATAATGTGGGACAGCCTTCTTAAGTAGTCTTGCCTTTCATAGGACACACCTGCCAAACTAATTAGCACAGGTGTCTGCAATTGCTTACAGTGATATAAAGAGCCCTGACACACATCACCATCAATGAGTTTAACTGACAAACAAACAAATTCTTCCCTTATCACTCCTAAACACTTTTTGCATAATAATTTGGAACACAGTGTACATGTGCTTTTCCACAAAACACCAGTGGTTCACGTAGTGAATCTTACAGTTCTAACTTGCCAGCCGTGGTCTGTATGGAGTTGTTCAATAAAGGGCGCAAAATTAAGATAACATAGACGGGAGGGGTCTCTATGAATAGGAATTCCTAAGTATTTGATACCCTGTGAGGGCCAGGCAAAGGGAAAGTTGGACTGGATGGAATCCTGTATGGATTTGGGGAGGGAGACATCGAGGGCCTCATACTTCGCTGCATTGATTTTAAAATTTGACCATGTAACAAAGTGATCTATTTCAGCCATAACAGCAGGGATGGATATATGTGATTGAGTGATATATACTAGGACATCATCAGCAAATGCAGAGCACTTGTACTCGGTGCCTGCCACCTCAATCCACCTAATATTGGGGTTATGGCGAATTGATGAGAGCAGGTGCTCCGTCACTAGGATGTATAAGAGAGGGGACAGAGGACATCCCTGCCTTGTCCCATTGGTGATTATGAAAGGTGATGAAAATGTTCTGACGCGCCCCTTGGGCCTTGGGACACCCGGAGCCGGACCCTTTTTGGTGGCTGCTGGTGGTTGTAGTCTCCGTGGCGGCGACCCGGTTCCGTGGCTCAGGGCGGTCAAACCAGTGCCGGAACTATTTATGTGGTTTTGATGTTTAAATGTCCGACTACGCCACCCGTGGATTGCGGTCAGAGTGAACCGCCGCTGCAGGGCAGACCGCTGAGGCTGGTGTTGTGGGTGCCGCAGAGCGTAGTATAACTCCCCACGGGAGGAGTATAGCCTCAGGTCAGTGTATGCAGAGGATGGGGGTGATGGTACAGGGCAGCAGCAGTAACGACACGGAGTCAGTGATGCTCTCCAGGCCTTTACTCACAGTTCTTAATATCCAGACCACTTCTGCAGGTAACGGCTGCCCACGTCGTACTGTGCTCACCAGGTGAGGGGCTCAGACAACTCCCAGATAACTTTGGAGCGCTTCACAGGACCCCCTTTGTGTGTCCTTTGTCTGGCCTTTCTTACCAATGCTTCTGTCCAGCTGCCTCGGGCCTCCTCTTGGTAAACTTTGCGCCAGTTTCCCTGACCCTATGTGGTGCCTTCCAGCGGGTGTAGCGAGGGGCTGCGCCACATAAAATGTCACAGCCTCCGGTTTCTAGCTGAGGGTCGTTTCCCGCCTCCACTAGTTTCGGGGACCGGTCTCCCCCTTTGGCCTGACCCCTCCACGCAGGTGGATTCGGGCATGCGGTGGCGAGTCGCCCGTCCGCACCCCTGGGATCCCCTCGTTCCTGGAGCCTTCTCCGCTCCTCTTCCTTCCTTCTCCCTCTTCCAGGCCTGGGCCTCTGTTACTAGGCCCGCCTCCGGAGCAGAGCTCATGCAGAGCCCCTGCTCCCTGTCACTTCTGCTCAGACTTCTCTGCACTGAACTAAGATGGTGCCCACCTTTTATACTCCCTTCTCAATGCACCCAGGAACTGCTTCCTCCCTGCTCCTGCACTACAGGGTTCCCCTTCCTCGGTGTTCCCTCCCCCCACTCCAGCCAGGGACAGGGACTGTCGTGCCCATCTCAGGGGCATATTGGTCGCCCTGCCCCACGGCAATGTGGTGTAATGCATGCAGGTGTCGGGGTCCTGATCCACACTCCATCCTTACCTGAGAGTGAGATATCACTACTCTGGGTGAGGTGCAATACCTCTGTAGCAACCGAGCCCTCGAGGTGCTACAGTTCCATCTATCTTCAGCCTAGGTGACGTATTGCAATACAGGCCCGTGATTTTGGCTATAAAAGGGTCCCCTAGACCCCTACCCCAAGCTTTTTAAGAGAATAATATATGGCGTGCCAGGAGACTCTATGGAATGCCTTCTCAGCATCCAACGAGAGTATCTAATTACAAATTTTTAGCTGCATCTAGCCCAGGAAATACTTTGCGCCTAGTAGCAGTGTCTGCTAGTCAGCGGATTATCCCAGCTGTTAAGCAAGCTACACCACCTGTAGTTTGGACACTTAATTTTTTCAAAGGAAATGCTTCGGGACCCCGGGATACTCTGTGAAGAGCATCAGGAGGCACCCCAAGGCATAGGGGCTGGGACTGGCGGTAGGACGCCTTGCGGTGGACCGCCGAGCTCGATCCTTATAAAAGCTTTTTAACTGCAGCAGCTTTAGTGGACGCTACTGGACCTGGAATTACGCGGCTGCTGGCATGAGACTTGCCCTCCAATAGATCCTTGTAAAAGGATTTAAAGTGTATTCATTCAAATTAGAGAGACAATTTAAATTAAAAAGCTTAGACCTGCCTCCACCACAGGGGGGCTCGCTCGACCCACCAGCGGACAGGCACCAGTATTGGGAGAGGGGGGCTGGCCGTCAGGGTCCACCGCAGCTCTGGCACAAAGCCGGTGACACGGAGGTCGCACGGGCAGGAACGGACTGGCCGTGTCGGCTTCTCACTTTTTTGGTTTTAGAAGGGCATGACATGCCTATATCTGTGTCTCCCCCTCCTTTTACTCCTCCACCTCTTTTCTTTTCGCATGACTATATGTACTTGTCACTTTTCCATGTGTTAGTTGTGTCTTCTGAGCAGTTTGTCAGCTTTTGGACACCTTTGAAGGTGTTTTCTATGTGTTTCTATGTGTTTTTGTTTGCCTGCCATTGGTTTTAACGGTGTTCGAATGTGTTCGACGAACAGTTCAACGAACAGTTCGGCGAACATACGGGTGTTCGACGAACCGAACCGAACTCGAACACTACGGGGGTGGCTCAACACTACCCAGGACCACCCCCAATGGGAGCGGAAAGAGAAGAAAACCGGGGAGCAGGGTGTGGTTTGGATCAGTCTCGGCAGACCACACCCGGAGATGGCAAGCAGCACCGACTCCAGCACTTTGGCGGGTGGCTTGCTGCAGGCCATCGCGGCCCCGTACAGCCTCAAGGAGCTGATGGCGCAGCTCCCACGAGGAGACCCGGAGTTCCTCCGAATGGCGTTGGAGGATTTGGACCGGAGGATGGTCCAGGCACAGCGAGAAGCTGTAGAAGAGTGGAGAGAGGGGATGGCCCGGTGGATCGCGACCCAGCAGCACGGGACGCCGCCAGCACCAGCCAGCGAGCCAGCCCCTGAGGACGAGAAGTGGAGGCCGGAAGCTGAGAGCAGTGTAGCCCTGGAGGCAGGTAAGGGGGGCACCCCCGCCACCAACTCTAATGCCACCAACCTGCCTCTGGACGTTGTCGCGGAGCCAGACGTTCCGGGCGTCGCTGCGCCTACCCCGCTCCCATCGCCAGCATGCAGGCCCCAAGCCGTGAGTCCCGTCGCCGAGTCAAGCCCCAGGCCGTGCCCTCCTGACTCCGGATGTGGTCGGAAGCGGCTCGCTCCAGGCCTGGTCGCAAGGCCTGGCATCCCCAGGCGCCTCTGAACCACGTGCGCCCCCGGTCCCGAAGCCACCACCCCTTGGGACCGACCTTTACTGCCAGCTCACCGGACCCGATGGAGAGCCGGTCCCTGTGCCGGAGGGATGAGTTCACCCCAGTCGGCGGAAGGACCAGACCGCAGAGGCCGAGGCCCCGCTTGCTCCACTTCTGCCCGTACCACAGCCAGTCGCCGTCCCCCAGCTCCCGGAGCAAGAGGCCCAGCTAGAATGGGACCAGTCCGGGGAGGGTCCGATGGGGTTTGCAGAGGAGATGCAGGCGGCCGCAGTTCGCAGGCGGGAGATTTGTGAGCAGCTTGCAAAGGAGGAGCAAGCGTGGCGTCAGAAGAGGGAGCAGCTGCAGGCCCGGAGCACAGAGGAGAAGACACAGACTCGTAGAAACCCCCAAGCAGCACGCGTTCCTAAAGTAACTGGGACCGTGGTGAAGTTCCACCAGGAGAAAGGGTGGGAGTTTATCCGGGACTCTACCAGAGCCACTGACCTCTACGTTGACAGGAGGGATGTGGCGGGCCACCTGCCAAAGGGGCACCGGAGACGAGAGCTGTTCCCGGGAGATCGGGTAACGTACACCCGGCATCGAGGCCTAAAAGGGTGGTATGCCCTCAATGTCCAGAGGGTGGAAGAGGAACAGTACCAAGAGCATTGCTACTCAGAGGACCCGGACGGGTCTGAAGAGTATGGCGAGGAGGAAAAGCGTGCACCAGGAGGACACAGTTATTAAAATGTGAGTGCACTGTAAATAGTTGCCCGTTAGGGTACAGAAGAGAAAGTTCACCCCGGATGGGGATTGTTGCCTGACTGTTGTCGTTTGAATAACCGGCTGAGGACTGGGAGCAGCCAACTCTTTGTTTATATCTGGCTGAGGACTGGGAGCAGCCACTTTTTAGGAACTATCTGACCGAGGACTGGGAGCGGTCAACTCTGTAAATAGTTGCACTTCCTAAAGTGCCCCCTACTGGTTTTATAAGAAACTACAACAACTCACCTCAGAACAAAAACCCATTAGAGGTGGCCGAAGACGAGGTTTGGCAGCTAGATCAGCTACGCCCTGCAGCCACCCCAGGGCCTTCGTTGAGGGTTTACAAGCGGGTCCCTCGTGTTTAAAAAGTTTTGCTAAAGTTTGCACCTTAAGAATGGACACCTGGTTGCAGCAGGAGCTGTAACTCACTGAAGGACTCCGTCGTAATGATGCTGCTGAAAGAGTTTTGTGTTTCTCTACTTGAAAATCTGTTTTGAATTTGTATGCTGAAAAGTCATATTGAAAGTGAAAAATTTTATATGATAACCGTAACCTCTAAAAGAGGTTGCCTCCCGTAAAGGGATGAGTTATAATGGTTTATAATTTTATATGTGGATGCATTCTAAAAATTTGCATGTTTTGAACTGTCTTTTACTCTGTTCCAGCCCGCGGATGTGCTGTGATTTACCAGGGGGGAATGTAGCACCCTGGGGGTTCGGTTGTTACAGAGGTATTGCATCTCTTCCAGACGTGCGATATCTCACTCTCAGGTAAGGATGGAGTGTGGATCAGAACCCCGACACCTGCATGCATTACACCACATGTCCGGGGGGCAGGGCAACCGATATGCTCCAAGTAGAGCATGACAGTCCCTGTCCCTGGCTGGAGTGGGGGGAGGGAACACCTAGTAAAGGGGGAACCCGGTAGTGCAGGAACAGGGAGGGTATACCTAGGTAGAGGTACAAAAGGTGGGCACCATCTTAGTTCAAGGTCAGGAAGTCGGTTCAGTGGAGTCAGAGAGAAGATGTGACAGAGCAGGACTCTGTGGAGCTCTGCTCCGGACGCGGGTCTAGCCTGTGAGACCCAGTCAGCACTGAAAGGAGGGAGAGAGAGTAGGGGAGAAGAGATGAAGAAGAGCGGAGGAGGCTCCAGGAACATAGAGGAAATAAGGTGCCCCAGGGGTCAGGCCAAGGGGGAGACCGGTCCCCGAAACTAGTGGAGGCGAGGAACTACCCTCAACTAGAAACCGGGGGCTGTGACATTTTATATGGTGCAGCCCCTCGCTACACCCGCTAGGAAGGCACCACATAGGGTCAGGGAAACTGGTGCCAAAGTTTACCCAGAGAAGGCCCGAGGCAGCCGGACAGAAGCATGGTCACTGTTGGGGTATGACAGGCCAGAGGAAGGACACGAGAAGGGGGTCCTGCGAAGCGCTCCAAAATTATCTGAGAGTTGGCCGAGCCCCCTCACCTGGTGAACATGGTGCGACGCGAGAAGTTACAGCCGGCCGGAGTAATGTGGAGTAACGAACTGTGAGTAAAGGTCCTGGACTGCATTACAGAGACTCTGAGTTGTTATTCCCGCGCACCATCACCCTCATCATTCACCTACGCTGCCCTGGGGCTACACTCTTCCCGTGGGGAGTTATACCATCCCTGTGCTGCTCACCAACATCAGCCCCAGCAGTCTGCCCTGCAGCGGCGGTTCATCCTGACCGCTATCCACGGGTAGCGTAGTCGAACATTCGAAAATAATGAAAACCATATCAATAGACTGCCACTGGATTGACCACCCTGAGCCACGGGACCGGGTCATCGCCACGGTGACTACAACCCCTAGCATCCACAAAAAGGCCCGGTTCCGGGTTCCCCACACGGCCCAGGGGGCGAGTCACTTGCATTGCAAGGAATGGGGGAGGTACTATTGAACACTGCCCTGGGACAAGGACTTGCACGGGGATAGTTGCAAGTCTGCATCTTCTGATGCGGCAAGGATCACTTCTGATGGGCACACTTTTAGGCAGTGACCTGGGTGTCAGAGATGCTTCCAGGGGTCTTCCCCATGCTGTTCCCATATCTTTTCTGCACTGTATGCATGTGTCACACAGCACATGGCCAGATAAGATTGTAAAATGTTAAAATGACATTTCCCGGTGAATGCATTTGTCACGGTTGAAAGCAATACAAAAGTGCAAAAACGCATAAAAAATGCTACTTGTGAACATAGCCCAAGGTATGGAGGAGTATTTTTGTTTTTGGTTATTTATTTTACCTTATATACAAGTCTTTACCCTGGAAAGGATGTTCCTTAACATATTTCACAGGAAAACCGTTTCAGTTTAGTTTTTGAACGTTTTATTGTGAGCCCATAAAAGTGGCTTAATACCTCTGACCACGTTGTTGACAGCAGTGACCTGGGGGTCAGAAATGCTTCCTGGGGCGATGCCCATGCTGTCCCCATGTCTTTTGAGCACTGTCACTATCGTTTTGGGCACTTTTTAGGCTTTCTACAGACTGCCGGGGGTGCCGCCGCAAAAATGCTCGGGTCTCCCATAGACTAACATTGGGCTCGTCGCTCGGGTCGAGCACCCGAGTATCACAGTGAGCTCGGCCCAAGCTTCGAGCACCCGAGCATTTTAGTGCTCGCTCAACACTAATAATTACTAGTACATATAAAGAATCCTCTTTTTCGCCTGTTACTTAGCATTACACAAAACATTATCAATGTAATAGAGGACAATATGGTAAATAGTTCTAGTGCTTTGTGCTATTTTATATGTAATGCTTGTGTCTATTTAAAAGCAGGTTGTGCAAACAATGTTAATGACTAATAACCACAGTTATTTATCATATGTTTCCGGGTTTATCCGTAATGGATGCTTTTTCTAACAATCAAGGCTAATATAGTTTGATATGTGTCACACAATTAATGCATGATGCAAGTGATGACAGACAGTAAGCAGCGGTGTACTACTTTATGGCTACAGCAAAAACCAATTCGCATTTTAATTAATTGGCATTTTTTATGAAAAGGGGTAAAAAGTATACAATTATATAGAAGCACTGTCGCATACATGTGGGAACAAATATTTTGCTTCACAGTTCAAATGTGTTCTGCGACTAATGGTTATATATATGCAGCAATGGGGTGAGGGTAACATGTGCATGGAATATGTATGTGGTCACCATGTGTATATGGCTTCCTCCCACACTCCTAAAACATATATATACAGTTCGCAGGTTAATTTGGAAATAAGATTATGAGTCCAAATGGGAAAAGGAATCGATATGAGTGATGATAATCTCTGTTCAGCCCTTGAATATGATGGAATATTATTATGTAATAATAAAATAAATATATGCTAAATACCTTATATAATGACCAGTTGAAACAATAGAGAATAGCGAATGAGCGAAATTCCAATTCCAGATTCGCTCAGATTTGGCTCGAAAATATGATTTGACTTGAATTTAATTCATTCAATGCAATTTGAACATTAATTAATAATATATTCTATTAACACCTTTCCAACCAAGGTGGTTTGCACGTTAATGACCGGGCCAATTTTTACAATTCTGACCATTGTCACTTTATGAGGTAATTACTCTGGAACGCTTCAACAGATCCCCCTGATTCTGAGAATGTTTTTTCGTGACATCTTGTACTTCATGATTGTGGTAAAATTTCTTCGATATCACTTGCGTTTATTTGTGAAAAAAATGGAAATTTGGTGAAAATTTTGAAAATTTTGCAATTTTCAAAATTTGAATTTCTATGCCCTAAAATCAGAGAGATATGTCACAAAAAATAGTTAATAAATAACATTTCCCACATGTTTACTTTACATCAGCACCATTTTGGAACCAAAATTTTTTTTTGTTATGGAGCTATAAGGGTTAAAAGTTGACCAGCGATTTCTCATTTTTCCAACAAATTTACAAAACCATTTTTCTAGGGACCACATCACATTTGAAGTCACTTTGAGAGGTCTTTATGACAGAAAATACCCAAAAGTGACACCATTCTAAAAACTGCACCCCTCAAGGTGCTCAAAACCACATTCAAGAACTTTATTAACCCTTCAGGTGCTTCACAGGAATTTTTGGAATGTGAAAGAAAAAAATGAACATTTAACTTGTTTCACAAAAATGTTACTTTAGACCCAATTTTTTTTTATTTTCGCAGGGGTAACAGGAAAAAATGGACCCCAAAATTTGTTGTGAAATTTCCCCTGGGCACGCAGATACCCCATATGTGGGGAAAAACCACTGTTTGGGCACACGGCAGGGCTCGGAAGGGAAGGAGCGCCATTTGAATTTTCAATTGTAAAATTTGCTTGAATAATTAGCGGACGCCATGTTGCGTTTGGAGAGCCCCTGATGTGCCTAAACAGTGGAAAAACCCCACTAGTGACCCCATTTTGGAAACTAGACCCCCCTGGGAACTTATCTAGATGGGTGGTGAGCATTTTGAACCCCAAGGTGCTTCACAAATTAATCCGTAAAAATGAAAAAGTATTTTTTTTCCACTTTTTCATTTTTACGAATCAATTTGTGAAGCACCTGGGGGTTCCAAGTGCTCACTATGCATCTAGATAGGTGCCTTTGGGGGTCTAGTTTCCAAAATGGGGTCACTTGTAGGGGAGCTCCAATGTTTAGGCACACAGGGGCTCTCCAAACGCAACATGGTGTCCGCTAACAATTTGAGCCGATTTTCCATTCAATTTGTTAGCGGACACCATGTCGCGTTTGGAGAGCCCCTGTGTGCCTAAACAGTGGAAATCCCCCACAAGTGACCCCATTTTGAAAACTAGACCCCTCAAGGATTTTATCAAGGGGTATAGTGAACATTTTGAACCCAGAGGTACGACACAGAATTTGATAACATTAGGTCATCATATTGAATAAGTTGTCATTAGTCATGCTCGAGTCTCCGCCCCATATGCTTC
The DNA here is from genome assembly GCF_046119375.1 of Phyllobates terribilis. Lineage (NCBI taxonomy): Eukaryota > Metazoa > Chordata > Amphibia > Anura > Dendrobatidae > Phyllobates > Phyllobates terribilis. The sequence continues at coordinate 59,310,473 of NW_027362767.1, forward strand.
GCGGCCAAAAAAACTTTGCGGGGACTGCCTGCCATGCCCAAGCAATCCCCGCATGTTTTTTTTTGGGTGTCTAATAACCGTGAAACATGCGGGGCAGGGACTCGAGCATGTCACTCGAGCACACGCAGTACATGGTGCATACCTGAGTACCCGATGCAAACTCAAGTAGCGAGCACTTGCGCTCAACACTAGTCGCCATATCGTCATCTTTTTTTCTTACTTTTGAAAAAAATCCCAACCCCATCACAACCCTAACCCCAACCCTAACCCCAACCCCAGCCCTAACCCTAGCCCAACCCTAACCCTAGCACAACCCTAACCCTAGCACAACCCTAATCCTAGCACAACCCTAACCCGAGAGTTTATTTTTTACGTCGTTCCTCGTGCGGTATAAGTGATTAGACGACTTTATTCTTTGGGTCGGTGCGATTACAGCGATACCAGAATCATATGGGGTTTTTATGATTGACAGCTGTCACACACTAAAAGACACATTTTTTGTAAAATCTAGTTTTTGCATCGCCATATTTTGAGAGCTATAATTTTTCCATATTTTGGCAGACAGAGTCATCTGATGGCTTGTTTTTTGACGTTTTTATTGGTGCCATTTTCAGGCACGTGACATTTTTTGATCGCTTTCTATTCCGATTTTTAGGAGGCAGGATAAACAAAAACCAACAATTCAGGAATTGTTTTTTTTTTTTTTATTTTGTTTCGCGTGTGGTAAAATTGATAAGGCAGCTTTATTCTTTGAGTCAGTACGTTTACAGCGGTCCCACATTTATATCGTTTTTCTATGTTTTGGCGCTTTTACACAATAAAAGCTATTTTATAGAAAAAAAATTTTTTTTGCATCGCTTTATTCTGAGAGCTATAACTTTTAGATTTTTCGGATGATGGAGCTGTATGGCGGCTTGTTTTTTGCGGGACAAGATGACATTTTCAGCGGTACCATTGTTATTTATATTTGTCTTTTTGATTGCGTGTTATTCCATTTTTTGTTTGGCAGTATGATGATAAAGCATTGTTTTTGCTTCGTTTTTTTTTTTTTACCGTGTTCACTGAAGGGGTTAACTAGTGGGACAGTTTTATAGGTCAGGTCATTCCGGATGCGGAGATACCAAATATGTGTACTTTTATTGTTTGTTTGCTTTTTTTTCCATAATAATATTTATTGATGGGTACATTATATTTTTATTTTTGGTGGATTATTTTTTTTATTTTTTTTAAAATATTTTTACAATTTTTTTTTTTTTCACTTTCTGACAGTTTTTACACTTTTTTACTTTGTCCCACTCTAGGACTTTCACTTTTTTTATTCTGATCGCCTGCATAGCATAGGGATGGAGCACCATCCCTGTGCCATGCAGGCAGTCAGCGCTGCACAGTGAGAAGATTGTTTGGTCGTGCGCTGCGCATGGCCAAACAATGTTCCTGCTGCCTGGTGACCCAGATGTTGTCATGACGATATCGGGTCGTCATGGCAACACCTGGGAAGCCGCGGCAGACAGCACTGGAGGCCGGAAGAGGAGGTGAGTATTGCGATCACCTCCCCCTGCCACCGCAATGGTGCGATCGACTTCGATCGCAGCATTGCGGGGGTTAATGTGCCGGGAGAGGTGCGGGACCGCTCCCTGCACATAGTACCGGGTGTCAGCTGTGACAATCAGCTGACACCCGGCGGCGATCGCGCCCGCATAGCCTGTGTGCGCACGCGATCGCCATGACATACTAATACGGGTCAGGCTCTTAAGTCCCAGGGCACAGACGCGTATTAATAAGTCATGGGCTGTAAAGGGGTTAAATATACAGTGGGGGAAATAAGTATTTGATTCCTTGCTGTTTTTGCAAGTTTGCCCACTGAAAAAACATGAACAGTCTATAATTTTAAGGGTAGGTTAATTTTAACATTGAGAGATAGAATAGCCCCAAAATTTTTTTTGCATTTTGCAGTGACAAATAAGTATTTGATCCCCTACAAACCATTATGAGTTCTGGCTCCTACAGACAAATTAGACGCTCTTAATCAACTCGTTACCTGCATTAAAGACATCTGTCTTACATAGTCACCTGCATAAAAGACTCCTGTCCACAGACTCAATATTAATCAGTCAGACTCTAACCTCTACAACATGGACAAGACCAAAGAGCTTTCTAAGGATATCAGGGACAAGATCATAGACCTGCACAAATCTGGAATGGGCTACAAAACCATAAGTAAGACGCTGGGTGAGAAGGAGACAACTGTTGGTGCAATAGTAAGAAAATGGAAGAAATACAAAATGACTGTCAATCGACATCGATCTGGGGCACCATGCAAATTCTCACCTCGTGGGGTATCCTTGATCATGAGGAAGGTGAAAGATCAGCCTAAAACTACACGGGGGGAACTTGTTAATGATCTCAAGGCAGCTGGGAACACAGTCACCAAGAAAACCACTGGTAACACATTAAGCCTTAAAGGTTTAAAATCCTGCAGTGCCCACAAGGTCCCCCTGTTCAAGAAGGCACATGTGCAGGCACGTCTGAAGTTTGTCAATGAACACCTGAATGATTCTGTGAGTTATTGGGAGAAGGTGCTGTGATCAGATGAGACAAAAATTGAGCTCTTTGGCATTAACTCAACTCGCCATGTTTGGAAAAAGAAGAAGGATGAGTTCAACCTTAAGAACATCGTCCCAACCGTGAAGCATGGTGGGGGCAACATTATACTTTGGGGGTGTTTTTTTGCAAAGGGGACATGATGACTGCACCGTACTGAAGGGAAGATGAATGAGGTCATGTATTTTGGCCAACAACCTCCTTCCCTCAGTAAGAGCATTGAAGATAGGTCGTGGCTGGGTCTTCCAGCAAGACAATCAACCAAAACATTCAGCCAAGGCAACAAAGGAGTGGCTCAAAAAGAAGCACAGTAAGGTCATGGAGTGGCCTAGCCAGTCTCCAGACCTTAATCCCATAGAAAACTTATGGAGAGAGTTGAAGCTTCGAGTTGACAAGAGACAGCCTCAAAATCTTAATGATTTAGAGATGATCTGCAAAGAGGAGTGGACCAAAATTCCTCCTGACATGTGTGCAAATCTCATCATCAACAAGAAAAAATGTCTGACTGCTGTGCTTGCCAACAAGGATTTTCCCACCAAGTATTAAGTGTTATTTGCCAGAGGGATCAAAAACTTCTTTCACCCACGGTATATATATATATATATATACACAATATCCTCAATCCAGCCCTAACCTGTCTTTACGTGCAGCTGGTAAGGGCTCATCTTGTGAGGTGAATCCTCTAAGCTCAGGTATGGGTGGGCACACGGATCCCAGGCGTTGCTGCAGCAGCAAGGCATACAGTATATAGAGCGAGGACTTGAAGCACTGGAGGACACAGGTAAAGCCAAGACATTGCAGGCAGAGGCAGGCCAGGAGCAGTTAGTGGTGCACAGTAAAACAAACAGAACCAAGATTCTTAATACCAAGACACAGGTGTGTGTTCCTTAGCGGGCCTTATATAGGCCTAGGCAGATGATGACATATAAGCAAGCAGGGCCACTTGTTTAACCCGGTGTGGAGCACAGCAGATGGCAGCGGTCATAGGGGAAGGTGATGAAGCCCTGCCAATATGACGCACCCAGGGGATGGGGACGACTCGCGCGCCGGGGCCTTGTTGTTGGTTTTGAGGGATGCCGTGGTGGCCGGCTCCCAGGGCCGTACCCTGGGGTCACTCTTAAAAGCAAGGAATTTGGGGAAAATTATATGGGATAGGGAAAGTTCATGACGCCACCTGTGGTGTCTGGTGAGAATCACCAGCGCTGCTACAGTCCTCTGAGGCCGGTGGTCAGGCAGCTTAGTTGGTTCTGCTCCCCACAGGTGGAGCGGGGCCTCAGGGCAGCGTAGGAGAAGGGATGCAGGACAGAGGGGACCCAGCCGGGTCAGAAGAAGAATAGGCACACTCACAACAGTTCACTTCAGTACCTTTACTGGTGTTGTTTCAGGCACGATCCAGGGCACTGTAGGGTGAAGGGTGCATTTCAGGACTCTCCCCAGTGAGTGGGTGTGGGGCCTCCTGTTTCTTGCCTTTTCCTGATAAGTTTATGACCTGCCTGGAGCTAGGCCTAACTTTGTCTCTGTCTTGCACCTGCTGACCTGGTGGTAGAGCCTTCTGTTGGAGATCACACTCCCTGGTCTCTTGGGCCTCCGTGACTCCTGACCCTGGTATAACAGTCATTTTCTTGGTGTTCATATAGTGCGCCAGGGGTTCCGGTAGTTTCTGCTAGGCCTTAGGGATCCCTGCAGACGCGGACCCGGTGTCCGGTAAATGGTTGTGGGGTGAGCTGGTTAAGCTCCTCTGCCCCCTATGTAGCTCGCTTACTCCACTTGCCTTCGGCCGTGCTTGGGGCCCTCACTAGGCTTCACACTGGCAGTAGGCTTCGCTACTCTTCACCGCTCTTACGGCATCGGCACGCCTTGGGCTCACTAACTTGAGCTCCCTGAGTCTGGGCTGGACTGACTTCCTCACAGATTGCACTCTCTGTGGACTCCAGACAGACTGACTCAGACTGTAACTGAACTCCTTACACACTTCAGACTTCAGACCAGACTGAACTGCCTAGCTCCACCTTCCCTATTTATATCCCTAACGGGCTCCCTCTGGTGGCCTGAGGTGGAAGTTGGAGGTGTGTGAATGCTACGAGGGCCTCTTGTGGAGGAATCTGTCCATGCACCCCTCCAGGATCTGTGGCACTAATGCGCAGCAGGGTGCCACAAATACATAACAGCAGTAAGCTCTCTCCTGTTCTATCTCTCATTTTCACAGTACTCTTTGGAGTCTCTGGTGCTCACTAGACCTCATGTCACATAGGTTGAGAGCTAATGAGCGCTGGGGGTGCCGAAGAACAATTTGAAGACTAGACCAGAGGGAGTTAGCAGCGTGGAGTACTGGATGATACTGGTACGGAGAGACAGGTGAATGTTGAAAAATTAATCCAGTAATATATAATCTGGGAGCCATTTTATTGGATTTGAATCCTGATAAATCAGATCTTTTTGGTGAAATTCAAAGTGAATTTGATTACCTTCTGATTAATTTCCACATCTTTAGTACAGAACCTTCTAGAAGAAAGGTCTCATTATTTTTTACTGCCAAATTATGTTTCTGTGCTTTGATGGATATTGTGAAGGTAATAAGGGGGTAGACAAGCGCACATAGGGTGACATTGAAAGGTATGGATGAGAAGGGAGTTATGGAGTTGCTCACCTGAAAAGGTTGTGATTGTCACAACGCCAATAATTGCCCATGAATATTACACCTGCTGCAGTCCCGTCAGCAAATGAAGGTAAATCCTCATTTGCATATCGATTAGTAGAAAAAGAAGATTGAGGAATCAGAGTACACCGCATTGCTGTAGAAAGGAAGCAGTTCCAGAATGGAATAGTAATTTTGTAATTTTTATTTTTACGCGTTCGTGCTCGCACCGAGCCCTTTTTCAAAAACAAACTGCTTAGCACCATGGTGCTATGTAGTTTGTGATGGAAATTGTGACTGATGAGAATGGAAACTGCAAAAGTAAAGGAATGTAAAGGTGTTAAAATAAAGGAATAATTACAAAAATATGCACTTCATTATTATTATATATTTTTTTTAATTTTAGTAATTCGATTTCTACGACTAGTGTACAATGTTAAAATACATTTGTGAAGTCAAACTGTAAAGGTTTCGACCAACTTTTAAGATTAGTGGTGAAAGAATAAATAAGAAAAAAAAAAGAAAGGAATTGAACTGAATCATATTTCATTTCACCAATATAAAGAAATACAGGACGGGATTATATTTGTAAGCGCAATTTGCAGACTTTTGACCTATGTATTTTTCAATTTTTCCACCAACACATTGAGCTACGCTTTCCAAAATGACACTAAATAAAAGGGATTCTGTTGTGTTAGGACATGGCCAGAGGTTGCCCGGGTTGAAGGTCGCACATTACTGAGTTGAAGGTCAAATATTGCAAAGTATGAAATCTCATATGTAAAGGTTACAGCTGTCCAGAGAAATGTTAAAAGATATATATATTTTTTTTGGTAAGTACCACGTCTGGATGTAATAGCTTTAGGATTTGCTACATGGTCTTAGCGGTAGTTGGCTATCTATCACAAAGAGGAATACAGATTGTAATGTAGCTCAAAATTTAAGGCTAAAATGTTAGTATTGGTCATTATGGATGGATGACATAGTATCTGAGCTATTCAACTGTTAATAGAACAATTAAACTAAAAATTATAGGTCAAGAATAGTGACCGAAGGCCGTAACTGGGAGGGTAACAGTCATAGCAGTTTCTAGGAGGTCCCCCTCATCAAACATAAAACTTACACGGTAGCACAAAATTGAGTCTGAAGTTTGAACTTTCATGGATTTATGACAACTAGTGCCAGTTCCAGGTGTATGGAGGGACAGAAACAGAAACACAATGGACTCCCATCCACCTTATTCTCAGCTCACAATTGTAGAGCATGATTGTAAGAAAAGTAACGTACTCCTCGAAACAAACAATCATTTGCAATAGACAACAGCAGACTCCCATCGATGTCTGAAACTAGATGTGAATGGCATTATTGCATGAACTGGCTGTTTAGTCTGGTATGTTTATAGGTGGATAAATGGTATGATTGATTGTAGTGGATCTTAAAGGGAACCCGTCACCAGGTTTTCCCAATATAAATTACGGTCACCACCTTCAATGCCTCTTTTACAGTATTCCAGCAAGATGTATATAAATCCCACATGCCCTCTATATAACCTAAAAAATATCTATTATAATCCCCCCCATACGGTGCGGTTGGGTAAAATAGGTGTTGCTGGTCTTGATCCAGCGCCTCCTCTCTCGTTGTGATCGTTATCCTCCTGCCCTGGTTCCTGTGGATGATGGGTCCTAAGTCATCCACACAGTGTCCCCCTCTCTCCTGTGCAACCGTACTTCTCTCCACCCTACAGAGGGCAGAACAAAGTACTGTAATGCGTCTTTCAGAAAACTTTCTGCTATAAGCTATAATAGTTATAAAAGAACAAACTGAGTATTACGTACCCTCTCTGTTCCCTGTATGGCTTGCTTCACACTCACGCTGCATTATCTGCACCAACCATTAGAAGGAAATATTCTGTGTTTCAGAATGCGCACCACCACCAACACCTCAGTAATAGGAATCTGTAGTCTGGAGATCTTCATTGACTAATATGGTAGAATATTGTGGGCATCCTGTGCAAAGGTCAACATGCAGAGAGATGGAGGAGGTGAGCTGTCACCTGTATTATCCACTTATAGCCATTACTCAGGGGCATAATGATCGTGGTCGCAGAGGGTGATCAGGCCCGTGCTGGAGGGGGGCCGACCGACACCAGCTCCTATTTCAGCAGGAAATGTGTCTGAGGATGCACAATCAGCTGGAGTTTTCCAGCGCAGAGACCTGCCGCGATACAACCTGCCAGCCAATCAGAGGCCGGCAGCTGACGTCGGCATGCCAGGCATTGGCGTCGCATGGTAGTGACATCATGCATCACCATAGCAGGCACACCGTAGTCAGCTACCATCCTCTGCATCGGCTACAGAAGAGGACGCCGCACATCATAGGAGTGGGGGAAGGTAAGCAGAATGTTTTTTTGTATGCAGAGGCAGAACCGGGATATATATATCTCAGGAAAGGGCCCAGGACAGGGGACATATATACTAGAATGGGAAACATATATACCAAGATGGGCACAGGATGGGGAACATATATGCCAAGATGGGCCCAGGATGGGGGTCATATACAGGGTGGTCCAAAAGTAGGTGGCTAGAAAACAATAACATTTTTTTTGATTTATATATAAAATTATATTTACTAACACAAGCATAACTTTGACAATTAAATTTTATTCTAAACAAAAATACAAAAGCCCTTAAATGTTATCACCGCAGGTGCTCAAACTGTTTTCCATTACAATTTGCACAGCTTTGAAGTCGCCTCTTACGCTTCAACAAACTTTTTTGCACAAGTCTTTTTGGGTAATAATTTCTTGAAATGCATCTCTTATGTAATTTTTCAAATCACTGACACTTTTTGGTTTTCGACTATAAACTTTGTCCTTGAGTACTCCCCAAAAGAAAAAATCCATTGGGGTCAAGTCTGATGAACGCGCCGGCCAATCAAGTGGGCCTCTTCGGCCAATCCATTTATTAGGAAATGTTTCATCAAGATACTCGCGGACCACTCTTGAAAAATGTGGAGGGGCCCCATCTTGTTGGAAATAAAGGTCATTTGAATTAGGCTGTTGCTGTAACTGGGGAACAACTTGATTCATTAGACTTTCGAGATACTTATCTCCTGTGACTGTTCCATCCAAAAATATTGCTCCTAAAACACCAAAACTTGAAATACCACCCCAAACATTGACACCAGGCTCATTTAGTTGTTGCTCTAAAGTTAAATGCATGTTCTCATTATACCAGTAAATACAATTATGTCTGTTAATATGGCCGGATAATTTGAAAGAAGCTTCATCACTCCACATAATGTTATCAAAAATTACTGGATTTTCTTCAGTTTCGTTAAGCATAACCTTATTACACTTTCTATCCACCTACTTTTGGACCACCCTATATACTAGGATGGGAGACATATATACCAGGATGGGCCCAGGATTGGGGTCATATATATTAGGATGGGAGACATATATAGCAGGATGGGCCCAAGATGGGGTTAATATATACCAGGATGAGAGTCATATATAACAGGATGGGGTCATATATACTAGGATGGGGCCCAGGATGAAGGTAATATATACCAGGATGTTGGTCATATATACCAAGAGGGGGCCCAGGATGGGTGACATATATAACTGGAAGGGGCCCAGAAAGGACTAACATATATATATGGGAAAGGGTCCAGGATGGTGTACACTACACAATGAAGGGGGAGGGGCAACACGTGTGTCTTTATGTACAGTGGGTGCGGATAGTATTCAGACCCCTTTAAATTTTTCACTCTTTGTTTCATTGCAGCCATTTGGTAAATTCTAAAAAGTTCATTTTTTCCTCATCAATGTACACTCTGCACCCTATCTTAACTGAAAAAAAACAGAAATGTAGAAATTTGTGCAAATTTGTTAAAAAAGGAAAACTGAAATATCACATGGTCATAAGTATTCAGACCCTTTGCTCAGACACTCATATTTAAGTCACATGCTGTCCATTTCCTTGTGATCCTCCTTGAGATGATTCTACTCCTTCATTGGAGTCCAGCTGTGTTTAATTAAACTGATAGGACTTGATTTGGAAAGGCACACACCTGTCTATATAAGACCTTACAGCTCACAGTGCATGTCAGACCAGATGAGACTCATGAGCTCAAAGGAACTGCCCAAGAAGCTCAGAGACAGAATTGTGGCAAGGCACAGATCTGGCCAAGGTTACAAAAGAATTTCTGCATTACTCAAGGTTCCTAAGAGCACAGTGGCCACCATAATCCTTAAATGGAAGATGTTTGGGACCACCAGAAGTCTTCCTAGACCTAGCCGTCCAGCCAACCTGAGCAATCGTGGGAGAAGAGCCTTGGTGAGAGAGGTAAAGAGGAATCCCAAGATCACTGTGGCTGAGCTCCAGAGATGCAATAGGGAGAAGGGAGAAAGTTCCACAAAGTCAACTATCAATGCAGCCCTCCACCAGCCGGTCCTTTATGGCAGAGTGGCCCGACGGAAGCCTCTCCTCAGTGCAAGACATATGAAAGTCTGCATAGAGTTTGCTCAAAACACATGAAGGACTCCCAGACTATAAGAAGTAAGATTCTCTGGTCTGATGACACGAAGATAGAACTTTTTAGTGATAATTCTAAGCGGTATGTGTGGAGAAAACCAGGCACTGCTCATCACCCGCCCAATACAATCCCAACAGTGAAACATGGTGGAGGCAGCATCATGCTATGGGGGTGTTTTTCAGCTGCAGGGACAGGATGACTGGTTGTAATTGAAGGAAACATGAATGCGGCCAAGTACAGAGATATCCTGGATGGAAAAATCTTCCAGAGTGCTCTGGACTTCAGACTTGGCCGAAGGTTCACCTTCCAACAAGACAATGACCCTAAGCACACAGCTAAAATAGCAAATAAGTGGCTTCAGAACAACTCTGTGACCATTCTTGACTGACCCAGCCAGAGCCCTGGCCTAAACCCAGTTGAGCATCTCTGGAGAGACCTGAAAATGGCTGTCCACCAATGTTCACCATCCAACCTGATGGAACTGGAGAGGATCTGCAAGGAAGAATGACAGAGGATCCCCAAATCCAGGTGTGAAAAACTTGTTGCATCATTCCCAAGAAGACTCATGTCTGTTCTAGCTCAAAAGGGTGCTTCTACTCAATACTGAGCAAAGGGTCTGAATACTTATGATCGTGTGATATTTCAGTTTTTCTTTTTTAATAAATTTGCAAAACTTTCTACATTCCTGTTCTTTTTCAGTCAAGATGGGGTGCAGAGTGTACTTTAATGAGAAAAAAATGAACTTTTTAGAATTTACCAAATGTCTGCAATGAAACAAAGAGTGAAAAATTTAAAGGGGTCTGAATACTTTCCGTACCCACTGTATGTGTCATTTAGAATGCTACAAGGGCCCAACCATCTGACCAAATTGCAGTGAGGGACTACTTCCAAATGTTGCACTGTTGCCCATTGGACTCTAGTTATGCCACTGCCATTGCCTATAATTGTAAACCTGCCTGTGATGATAATGAGTCTGCTGAAAAGCGATCTGTACAGAACAGGAAGTCTCAGCCTAATAAAAGGCTCAGTGTGAGGCCAGGGAGAAAACTTTAAAATTTCAGGATTTTTCCTTCTTTAAATCCTGTAATTGATATGGAAATTAAAAAACAAACAAAAAATCCTACATTTCTTAAAAATATGCTTAACATAAAAATTTGACTTAATCAAGAAATTATTTTCCAATAACACTATTTTTTTAACAGCAGATATAGACACAACCTTGAATGATTGAAGCACTATATCTTTATATTAAACAGTTTTATGACCATGCACCTGCACCGCCGCGATAAAAAAGCCCAAACAATTCAGAATTGCGTTAAATTTAGTGACACGGCAGTTCTGCAGACATCAGCACCTTCGTGCTAAGCCGCCTAATGTAATACAGTATATAAATGAATCTGAAGCAATTACTTATTATAAATTGTAAAATACAATAAAAAAAAACTTTGCAAGCAAAATGCTTAATTAAATATAGTCATTTTTAACGAAATGGCAATTTTTTTTTCCTGTAGCAATGTTGGGTAATTCAAGAGTTGTGAAATTCCTAATTTTCATGGCTGTTGAAGAAGCTTTGTATTGACAATCCTAAGGTCTGGCTGATTCCCTTATTTCAGCATTTTATTCTATTATATAGATGAAAATCTTTGATACCGTGAAACGCTTTGATGTGATACGGGAGGGATAGGCGGAATAGTATGTAAATGAGGGACTCTGCAGGTTAAGAAAATCTCGGAATATTTCATTAAATGAGAGATATTGGGTTGGGGAAGCCGTACAGAGATTAGATTGAAACATGAAAGGGTTATGTTCACTTATCCACGGAACGAAATGACCTATCAAGGTTAGTGAATGTCATGTATTGACTAGCCATATTTTGTACGAAAATATTAATTTTTCCGAGAGATTCCATTACAATGTCCTACAAGCCATTTCTTTGTAGGTTAAAATGCATTCGATGATACTTGAACCTAAAGGAGAAGGAAAGACTGAAAAGAAAGTCATTAAAGAAGCAAAAATTGGTTAGAAATGATAATTTGATACCATCATTAGATAAATTGGTGGTGAGATAGACGACCCAAGTATGACATTTGTAGGCAGAGATTATTCAATACAGTGGTCAAGAAGGAGGTCCGGGGAGACAAGAAAAATGTTCAGGATACAAGTTCATTTGGAAGATAAGTTAATGAAGCCCAAGTTCATTCAGCACAAACATGCATGGTTAATTTGATATTGGTGGAGGTTGATAAATTTAGTAACCGGGAGTCTTCACATGCGCCCTAGAGACAGTTTTAGAGGTTGGAACAAGAAGTGAGTGAAGGTGGACACATGACTGCGCAGAAGAAGTAGTCTGTTGGTGGCCAAGAAACCTGTTGTCCTGAGTTATAATGACATGTCTCCCGATTCTAACATTAGGGCCAGTCTTATAAGAAGTTAATTAATCTACTAGTATGTTTTTGGAAGGAAATTGGGGTAGCTAAAGAAAAGTCACACAAAAACACGAAAATCATACAAACTTGCAGAAGTTACCTTTGGTCAGATTTGAACCTTTGTCAACGAAGCTAAAATAAAAGGTTGGGCCATCTTCTAAATTATAATGCCTCCTATGAGATCCATGAGGGAAACCTCACTTTAGGAGACATTAAAATAATTCTGAATGGTCAATGAGATTTACAGTCAAGAAAGGGGACAACTGGTTTGAAGAACAAACCGATCACTTTTAATCCATATGGGCCAAAAAAGTTCTAAAATATAAAACGTAAACTACCAGGAGAGTAATTTTAGGAGGTGCAGAGGTAGCAGTCAATCACACCCAAGTCCTTGTGACTGAGGAGTTTCCCAAGGTGGGTGGTTGTCCCTGTTATAGATTTTGAGCAGCATTTTGTAGGCTACTAATAGAAATACTTTTAAGTCTATAATGGATGATCACTTTAAAACTGTGTCAGCGTCACATTTAGCATCATAAATAAGGTTATAAATGTCTCCCTAGAGGATAACGTGACAACTAGGACCTAAACCAAATTATTAGGTAAATCCATAAAAGCATCCTAAAGAGTGATGGAGTAATTTATGAGTGTGGTTTCCTAAGTGTGAGGTCACATTATAAAGGCCACATTCAGTGTTCATGAGCTCAGTTTATTTTTACTGTTTTGTTAATAATCATATGAAGTCCATCCCTTTTGGTCATCTTCTCCATCTTGTGTTGTACAGCACATCATTAAAAATCATCTTTTAATCAAAGATACGAGCGAACAATAAAAGATTTTTCATTTTGACAATTTTTCTATTTTTTTTTTTGCCTGGCATTTACCTGAATTCTTCTATATAGGACTATTCTGATTATTCAAGAAATGTTTGTTCTTTAACTTGCCTGGGGCTTCTTTATATCGAGTCAAACACAGAAACAGGACATGAATTAACCAACAGTGTGCTCTAACTTCTCTCCTCGTGGCAACAGAATTTTTTTTTCTTCTGTCTGAAAAAAAAGAAAGAATAAATAAAAAAAAACATAGAAAAGTGGTATTATTGTTCTTCTTCTTCTTCTTCTTATTATTATGTTGCATTATTTATCATAACATTTTATTAATAATAAAAAAAACCTTTATAATAATAATAATAATACAAATAATAGTACAATGTAATAGTACAATGTAATAATTTAATGGTGGTCCATGACAGTTTTTGTTTTATTACATTATTATTATTATTATTATTATAATTTTGTATTACTTATAACATTTTGTTATTATTATTATTATTATTGATAATAATAATAATATTTTTTTTCTGTCTGAAAAAAAGGAAGAGTAAATTAAAAAGAAGCATAAAAAGTGGTATTAGTATTGTTATTATTTTGTATTATTTATCACAGCATTTTATTAATAATAATAACAGCTTTATAATAATAATAATTATTACATTGTACTATTATTTGTATTATTATAATAAAGTTGTTAAAATTGTTAAAATGTTTTTTATGCTTCTTTTTAGTTTACTCTCCCTTTTTTTCAGACAGATAAAATATTATTATCATTATTAATAATAATAATAATAATAATAATAACAAAATGTTATAAATAATACAAAATATTAATAATAAATAATGTAATAAAACAAAAACTGACTGTCATGGACCACCATTAAATCTACAATTAATTCTTTTTAGCCTGTAAAAGAGCTCGAAATGACCAGAAAAACTATAAAAAATCATATATGAGACCTTACTTCTCCTCCTGGGACACAGTAACTATAAAATAGGCCATGTCAGACTATGGACTGTTGATGCCTATTCAATTAAATTGTACTGTATGTGATACTACATTCTCTGTATAACCACTAATGCACGAGAAACAGCCATTGGCAGCTTTCTTTTTGCCAGGCATTAGAAGTGTGGTTATAGTCCGGACCCTGGCAACTGAGGGGGTTCTGTGACATAAGAAGACTCTAGAATTATAAATGGCACATGATGTTTGGGAGAGCCTTTTACAAATTTTTTATTGGGGGTCCAGGAGCTCCATGTTACCCCTCTCACCGTGGTGCCTCTGTATCAAATGAGGTGTCTGTAAAGGACAAAAGCCCTTTTCAATTGCCTCTGGCGGCAGCCTGATGAGAATGATGAAAACATCCAAGCACCACAGCTCCGTATACTTCATAGTGGCCGTTGCTGGGTACTGCAGTTTAGCTCCCAGACTCTCTCAAGGCCACGTTCACACATTCAGTATTTGATCAGTATATTACATCAGTATTTGTAAGCCAAAATCAGGAGTGGATCAATCCAAAGAAAAGTATAATAGAAACACGTCACCACTTCTGCATTTTTCACCAACTCCTGGTTTTGGCTTACAAATACTGATGTAAAATACTGATCAAATACTGAACATGTGAATGTGGCCTAAGAGCAGAGGTGTACTGCTCCGTACAACGTGTACATGCATCCCTGATCAGCAGGGTTGCCTAATGTTGGACCCCCACCTATCTGATACTTATCGATACAAAACCATGACTCTGTTGCGAACAAAATCGAAATATTTATTAAAGGGGTGTCTCCATCTCGGACATTTATGGAACATAGACATGTAATGGAGATGGAGGTGGGTGGCATCGCATGTGTAGCTTTCTCTTTTTGTTCTTATGGAAGCTCCAAAAATTGTGGATCAAGCACCGCTGCCATAGAAATGAATGGAGGGAGTGAATTTGTAAGTGTGTTGTAACAGATTTCAAGAATCAATGAGCTACAATAGTTGCTACATCGCTCATGTGAAGGTGCAACAAACAACGTAGTAATGCAAAAAACTGTAAAGATAAAAGAAAATAGGATGAGACGTATCTGAATCAAGCATCAAGTGACGGGAACAATTAGACATAAACAAAACAGTTTTTGCACGGGGTTTGAAGTCGAATTAATTATTAACCAGAATTTCCACCTCTGTTCTACCTTCTGTTAAAATTCATCGCGCCTGCACTCATCAAATATTGATTTTTTTTTCCCCAACCAACGCTGATGTCTTCTCCCTTCAACATTATTATAATGAGGGATAACAATCAAATTGTCCTTGCTGAAACTCAATCATTTCCCTGTGCCATCTGCATTGATCTTTTTTGGTGGCTTTTACCATAAATTATTCCATTCGATTAAGTGAACCTGCTCAGAGTGGCATTTTGCAAACTAAATAATTTATTGAGTGTTTTGGAGCAAACAAAAAAAAAAGAATTAACGACCTGCTTAATGTGTGCGTGTTTTCTACAGGCATTAATAACAAGGCAAGCACCTCTGTGGACATTTGTAGCATTATTTGCTCGTGGAAAGGAAACACAGAGAGATGGAAGACATCAGTCATAACAAATTAGGAAGAAGGTTCATTACTGGTAGGAAGACTTCTCTATAGTAAAAGGAAGCAAAAAGGGGTTGTACGACAGCCAGGAGACTCACTGAGAATGGGCCGTGCTTAGGACTGCTGCATTAGTATTTTAATAGTGGAGGGAGCCTATTCAGTGGAGTTGAGCAAAAAGTCCAGTCTGGTCCTCTCATGCTGGTGGACCAGGGCAGTTTTCACTTATGCGGCCGGCATCCTGTGCAACTATGATGCTTATTGGTCCTTGTCACTAGATCTCACAGTATGTCATGATAGCAAGGGCATAACGTCAGATAGTAATCTCCATATCTGCCCAAGATGCCTAGATGAAGATGCTGGATGAAGAAGAAGACTTTCCTCGTTCCAACTGTCACAGAGGACAAGACTGGAAGCTGTTTTATGCAGGGATCATTTCTCCACGAGCTTAGGGTACCTGTAGCATCGGCGTCTCTGCCCCGTACTAGGCAGAGACGCCGTCCCTCTCACCTCCCCGCTCCTGGCGCGGCGTCCTCCAGCGCTTCTCTCCCCGCTGCTTCCGGCACGCGCTCCTTCCCCGGCAGTGTGCTTAGGGCGCGCGCGCGCTCCCCCTCTCTTAAAGGGACCGCGCGCGCCGTCCTAAGGAGTCCCCGGCCAATTGCCGGAGGACCTCCCATATATAAGGCACCTCCTCCAAATTGGAGTGCCCGAGCAATGTTGTTGCAAAGCCTTTCAACTCTGCTTCAGCCCTCAGGTCCCGTTACCAGTTACCTGCCAGTCACCTGCCAGATTCCTGCCTGTTACTTATCTATCTGCGGTCCGACAGTCTGACTACCAGCCCTGCCAGTCTGTCTATGGATCAGTCTGCCCGCTCACCTGGGAGCGCTCACCTACTACCTGTCTGCTAGCCTACCTGGAGGCCCCGCCGTCACGTGCTGTGACCACCTGCCTGTCCAGAGACTCTTGCTCGCTCACCTGGGAGCGCTCACCTGCTACCTGCCTGTTAGCCTACCTGGAGGCTCTGCCGTCACCTGCCGTGACCACCTGCCTGTCCAGAGACTCTTGCCCGCTCACCTGGGAGCGCCTCTCTGCTACCTGCCTGCTAGCCTACCTGGAGCCGTCACTTGCTGTGACCACCGGCCAGTCCAGAGACTCTTGCCCACTCACCTGGGAGCGTCCACCTGCTACCTGCCTGCTAGCCTACCTGGAGGCTCTGCCGTCACTTGCCGTGACCACCCGCCTGTCAAGAGACTGTCCCCGTCACTTGCCGTGACCTCCTACCCTTCAACCCAGAGACTGTCCCCGTCACCTGCCGTGTCCTCCTGCCCTTCTACCCAGAGACTGTCCCCGTCACTAGCCGTGACTACCTGCCCGCCTTCCCTGGGAGCCACCTGCTTCCTTACAAGGACTACCCCCTTGTATAGTTGCTCAGAGGTTCCACCTCCCAGACCCGTTACAGTACCAAAGCAAGGGCATGACACCAGATAGTAATCTCCATATCTGCCCAAGATGCCTAGATGAAGATGCTGGATGAAGAAGAATACTTTCCTGGTCCAACTGTCACAGAGGACCAGACTGGAAGCTGTTTTATGCAGGGATCATTTTTCCACGAGCTTAGGGTACCAAACAAGGGTGTGAATATTAAATTATGGAAAGGAGTTGGGGGACAAAAGTCCTAAGTGCTCTCCAAGGTGGCGAGGATGGTGTTAAAGAATGAAATGGGTCCCTCATTGCTTTGCAAAAAACTTTGTACAATGACACAAGTGTTTATTCTCTACGAGAGTCATAGGGATACTACCTCTAAAGGTACTGTATTCTTCCCCAGGGCTGTCAAATTCTTTTTCTTGTGGACTTTAAAATTTTTGAGAAAAAGCCTTTGTGTGCTACCCAAAAAAATGTGGAGATTTGCAGAGTTAAAGTATGGGCACATACTAGACTTTGGGTGCCATATTATAAAACCATACAAAACTGACCCAATAAAATGATAATATGATCATATCGCTTAGGATTTCAAGGGCTTTTCCTTTCCAACAAATGGTATAAACTAACAAACGTAGTAATACTCACATTACTATTAGTGATGAGCGAGCACTAAAATGCTCGGGTACTTGTAGCTCGGGTCGAGCAAATTGGAATACTCGGGTGCTCGACCCGAGCAACGAGCCCAATGTAAGTCTATGGGAAACTCAAGCATTTTTCAGGCCGCTCCCCCCGGCGGTCTGCAAAGGGCCTAAAAATTGCCCAAATCGATGGGAACAGTGCTCAAATGACATGGGAACAACATGGGGAAGACCCCTGGAACCATCTCTGACTCCCAGATCACTGCTGTCATCAACGTTGTCAGAGTATTACATCACTTTTACAGATTCACAATAAAACATACAAAGACGAAACCAAAATGGATTTTCCTGGGAAATATATTAAGGAACATCCTTTCCAGGGTAATGACTTGTATATAAGGCAAAATAAATAACCAAAACCAAAAATATTCCTCCACACCTTGGGCTATGTTCACACGTAGCATTTTTGATGCGTTTTTGCACTTTTGCATTGCTTTCAACCAAGACAAATGCATTTTAACATTTTACAACCTTATCTGGCCATGTGGTGTGTGACACATCTTCAGTCACATGCATACAGTGCTGAAAAGACATGGGAACAGCATGGGGAAGACCTCTGGAAGCATCTCTGACTCCCAGGTCACTGCCTAAAAGTGTGCCCATCATAAGTGATAAGCGAAGATGCCTCCCGCCATGCACCTGTCGTTGCAGACTTGCAGCAATCACCGTCCACGTCCTTGTCCCAGTGCAGCGTTCAGTTGTCCCTACTCCATTCCTTGGAATGCAAGCGCAAGTATGCAGGCAGCCACCCACCCACCCACAGGCTGCAATAGTATACTGCCAAATTTTTGACAACTGCTTGCACTTGAAATGTGGCCTTTTAGGCTCGTGAAGGCGGAAGCTTTTCACAACCTCATGCCAGCGGCGGCCGGGTGTCCATACTCGGTCCCCAGCCGCCACTATATTTCCCGGTATAGCCTCCGCCTTCCACAAGCACGGGTCTCACAACATTACTCATGCCCTCCCCAGTGCACTTACTGGGAATGACCGCCTAACCACAATCACGTGTACAGGTGAATGTGGCCAGGGACGGGAACCTTCCCCCACACTTTTCTTAGCCAGGGCTGTTTTTCAGTAGGGATGGATGGGCCCACCAGAGAACCGGAGACTCCTCCGGCGGGCCCTGCTTCTCCTTCAGGAGAGTTCATAGTGCCGAGGTGAGGCCATGATGATGATAGAGGCCACCATCTGCTTAGTTTTCTGTTACTTGGAATGCAAGCACAAGTATGCAGCCAGCCACCCACCCACAGGCCGCAACACTAAACTGCCAGATTTCTGGGCAGCTGCTTGCACTTGAAATATGGCCTTTTAGGCTCGTGGAGGCGGAAGCTGTCCACAATCTTATGGCAGCGACCGGGTATCCATACTCGGTCCCCAGCCACCATTATTTTTCCCGGTATCGTCTCCGCCTTTCACAAGCAAAGGTCCCACAACATTACCCATGCCCTCCCCAGTGCACTTACTGGAAAGGACCGCCTAACCACAAACACGTGGACAGGTGAATGTGGCCAGGGACGGTACGGAGCCAGTCCACAACTTTTTTTGCTGAGAGTTGTATTTAGCTCGGTGAAAGGACTGGCATCGAGGGAAACCATATTTACCCTGCATTTCATTTCTCCCAGGAAGTCCTCTAAAGCTGCTTGCACTTGAAATGTGGCCTGAACATTACTGCTGGTACTTTTCTGTGGGAATTTGCTTGCCTCCTACCAGCCTGGAATATTTCCAGCAAACTATGGTACGACGCAATAGTATTAGCACTGCCCCCAGTACCAGTAGCGAAGCCATCCCCAATTTCCTTCTCAGGAATTTTATTTGGTAGACTGAGTGGCTGCCCAAATACATTTTCTCACAAAGGAGCATGTTATCTTCAGCACAGTCTGTTGCCGCTTGGCCAAGGCAGTGCTGCAGTGCTGTCAGCTTGTGACTGATGTGGTCATTTCGGAGATGGAGGAGGAGGTGCATGAGCTGAACAATGTGATTACATTGAGGTTAAATTGGTGACGCTGTTTTTTATACTAAAGAAAGATCCTATTATTTTGTTTTTTTTAAGTTATTTTTTAAGACAAATGCATTCACTGGCTAATGTCATTTTAACATTTTACAACCTTATCTGGCAATGTGGTGTGTGACACATCAAATACCAGAAAATAACCAACATACGTTGGAAGGTGGGTAAGTAAAGATTATCTACCAAAAAAGACAATTACCCATTAAAAATTAACTTTTAATTTAAACACACTAAAATAATGTACTCAATAGTACAGTTGGGACAAACTAACATATAAGAAAGGAGACATAGAGGGATATAAAGGTGAAAAAGGAATAGAAATAGTGTCAGCTAGGCCGTAAATAATACGCTATACGGGATAATAAACTAATCCCTTTCTGGCAGTGGAGTATATCAGCCCTCAATATTCAAATAGTGCCCCCACTGTACCACGGCTATCCTTCACCTAGTCCCCAAGGAACCTTAATAATGCAATTCAACGAGTACACATATGAATTTTGCAAACAGCGTCCTCAGTAGCGTATTCAGCAGATATCCAATAATGACATCAATGGCATATAGAAAGCTAAATATCCACAGTAATACTAACACCCCAATAAGTCAAAAAAATTGAGGCGTATGGAAATGTAGTCCACCAGCATGCAGAGTCATGTAAGACTTAAAAAAAAATAAATAAAAAAAATAAAGTCCAATTAAATCTTGAAATAAATATAAAGTCCAGAGTTTTTTCAAAAAGCCATATCAGATGACCAGTGTAAAGCAAAATAATAGTCCAGTAATCACCAAAACAGTTACAGGAAATATAGATGATATTAGAGGTGCTGATGGATACAAAAATGACAATGTCCCAAATAAAGAAAATCCAATGAGAAAAAAACGCTGCTAGTCAGAAAAAACATGTATACATGTAATAAAAATCAATGGACTTATCTTGTTGCATCCAAGAAATGTTCAGGCTGGTGTAAAGGCAAGTTCCACTTGTTGATCCAAAAATATTCAGTTTGTAGAGATCAAATTCAACTATGCGATCACCAGAGGAAAGAGTTAACATGTATCCAAAAAGACATCAGTGCAGCTGGTTTCACTTCAATATGAAAATATACCAATGGATCAAATGTCCAAATGTCCAAAAAAAAATTGTTCCCATAATCCCTACGCGTTTCGCCCCCCCTCCTTGAATGTGGGGCTCATCAGGGGAAAAAAAAAAAGTTTAAATAAGGGATAGGGTGCATCGATAATAGATGCTACCAAACCGGAATGCAGTCACATCATCAGACACATCCTGTTTTATTTATGATGGAGGGACTCTGAAAGTCATAAAGCCTATTTTTATAGGAACATCAGACGACCCTTACTATTCTTAAAAGGCCAGCAGTCGGCCCTAGCTATTGTTAGAGAGCCATCAGCCGGTTATGCTTTGTTGTTCCCATTATTAACAAGTGGGTCTCCTATACTGTTATTGCATATCCAGTGACTGCAAGGGCTGCCAAAAATTTGGACGCAACCCAATACCCCTTTGAAGAGACATAGAGGAGGGTCTCAGTAAAAAAAATGTTCCCATTATAAAGGAGCGGGTCTCGTATAGTGGTAATGCCCATGCTGTGACTGCAAGGGCTGCCAAAATTTGGGAAAAACCCCACTAAGAATTTAAAGACACACGGAACAGGGCCACAGTAATGACAAATTCCCATTAGAAAGGAGAGAGTCTGCTATACAGTTTTAGGGTATGCAGTGAGTCCAACGGCTGACTAATTTTAGGAAAAACCCCACTAAGAATTTAAAGACACACGGAGCAGGGCCACAGTAACAAGGTACGACATGTTCCCATTAGAAAGGAGAGGGTCTGCTATACAGTTATAAGGGTATGCAGTGAGTCCAACGACTGACCAATTTTAGGAAAAACCCCACTAAGAATTTAAAGACACACAGAGCAGGGCCACAGTAACAAGGTACGACATGTTCCCATTAGAAAGGAGAGGGTCTGCTATACAGTTATAAGGGTATGCAGTGAGTCCAACGACTGACCAATTTTAGGAAAAACCCCACTAAGAATTTAAAGACACACAGAGCAGGGCCGCAGTAACAAGTACGACATGTTCCCATTAGAAAGGAGAGAATCTGCTATACAGTTAAAGGGTATGCAGTGAATCCAACGGCTGACCAATTTTAGGAAAAACCCCACTAAGAATTTAAAGACACACAGAGCAGGGCCACAGTAACGACAAATTCCCATTAGAAAGGAGAGAGTCTCCCATAGTGTTGGCCTATGCAGTGAATGCAAGGGCTGCCAAAAATTTGGAGGCACTTCAATGACCCTTGGAAGAGACGTGGAGGAGGGCCTCATAAAAAAATGTTCCCATTAGAAAGAAGCGGGTCTCCTATACTTGTAATGCCCATGTACTAAGTGTATGGGCTGACAAACATTTACCCCTGGGGGG
Organism: Phyllobates terribilis; assembly: GCF_046119375.1. NCBI lineage: Eukaryota > Metazoa > Chordata > Amphibia > Anura > Dendrobatidae > Phyllobates > Phyllobates terribilis. Next base: position 59,332,639 of record NW_027362767.1, read on the forward strand.
TATACATGAACATACTGTATAAAAATGTTTTTTACGGGCATCATAAGCTCCCTTTAAAAAAATTATGTGGGTGTTGTATCACGGACCACGGTCACCCTGGTGATATGGTGGTGGAGGATGAGGAGAAGGAGGAGGACAAGAGCAAATAGCCAAAATCAGGAAGTGTATAACCATATGTGGGTGTGAAAAGGTGCATGGGAATACACCTCCCAAGAAAAGACACTGGATTTGAGTTTATGTTACGCCGCTATCATTCAGTGGTGATGAGAAGTCTGGCCCAATCCAGCCCTTATTCACCTTTATAAGAGTCAGCCTGTCAGCATTTTCAATTGACAGGCGGATGCACTTATCAGTTATAATTCCACCAGCGGCACTAAAAACCTGCTCGGATAAAAAGCTGGCGGCAGGGCAGGCCAGGACCTCCAAGGCATAGAGAGCCAGTTCATTCCACGTATCCAGCTTGGATACCCAATAATTATAAGGCACAGAGGAATCACGGAGGACATTGGTACGGTCGGCAAGGTACTCCCTCAGCATCTTCCCAAACTTTGCACTCCTTGTGAGAATACCCCGCGCCTCAGGGCCTGTGCGATGGGAGGGTCTGAGAAAACTCTCCCAGAACTATGACAGTGTTCCCCTGCCTCTGCTGGATTGAAGTTGTGTCTCTCTCGCCTCTACTCCTTGGTTGTCCAACGAAGTGTGCCCTCTGCCGCCAGCGTTTTCAGATGGAATTTTTTTTAATAGTTCCGCAACAAGGGCCTTCTGGTACTGCCCCATTTTTGCAGACCTGTCAGCCTCAGGAATAGGAAATAGAAAGTTCTCCTTTTAGCGTGGGTCTAGAAGTGTCACCAACCAGTAATGACTGTCACCCAAAATTTTGAGAACGCGAGGGTCATGGGAAATGCAGCGTAACATAAACTCAGCCATGCATGCCAGACTACTAACAGGCAAGACTTCCGTGTCCTCAACAAGAGGATGACTGACCATGCTCTCCTCCTCCTCTCTGTCCTCTGGCCATCTTCGCTGAACAGACGGTATGACAACTGTGCAGGTAGTACCGTCTATAGTGCATGAAACTAGCTCCTGTCTTTCCTCCTCCTCCTCTTCCTCATTGTCACCCAATCCACATTGGGATGAGATGAGGCTTGGCTGTGGAAATTACCCTGTATGGTTCCTTGCTCCATCTCTTCGTGCTCCGCCTGCAATGCATCCTCTTTGACTGTGAGCAGAGAGCGTTTCAGAAGACAGAGAAGCGGGATGGTGACGCTAATTATGGCGTCATCGCCGCTCACCATCTTGGCAGAGTCCTCAAAGTTTTGAAGGATGGTACATATGTCTGACATCCATGTCCACTCCTGAGGTCTTATGTGTGGAGTCTGAACTGAATACCGACGGCCTGGTTGATGCTGGTACTCAAAAACTGTCCACTTCTGCTCCCAAATCCTTCCCAACATCTGCAGTGTAGATTTCCAACGTGTGGGGACATCACACACCATTCTGTGAGCCGGAAGCTGCAAACGCTGCTGAAGCATGGCAAGGGGTGGCGGAAGCTGTAGCTGACTTTCTAAAATGGGCACACAGGCGGCGTACTTTAACAAGCCGATCCGGCAGCTCTGGGTAGGATTTGAGAAACCGCTGAACCACGAGGTAAAGCACATGGACCAGGCATGGTACATGTGTGAGCTCGCCTTGCCTCAGAGCCGCCACCAGATTCCGGCCATTGTCACACACAACCATGCCTGGCTGTAGGTTCAGCGGTGTGAGCCACAGATCTGCCTGCTCTTTCAAAGCTGTCCACAACTCTTCAGCATTGTGTTGTTTTTCAGCTAAGCATACTAGCTTCAGCACAGCCTGTTGCCGCTTGGCCGAGGCAGTGCTGTAGTGCTTCCAGCTTGCGACTGATGTGGTCATTTCAGAGATGGAGGCTGAAGAGGAGGTGGAGGCTGAGGAGGATGAGGTGCAGGAGCTGTAGACCGTGGGGGCAACCGTGATTGACCTAGGGCCCGCAATCCTTGGCGTCGGGAGGACGTGTTCCGTCCCAAGGTCCTGGCTTCCACTATGTTAACCCAGTGTGCCGTCAGCGAGATGTACAGTCCCTGCCCACAAGCACTTGTCCACGTGTCCGTGGTTAGGTGGACTTTACTGGTAACTGCGTTGTTGAGAGCACGGCTAATGTTTTGGGACAAGTGCTTGTGTAATGCGGGGACAGCACACCGGGAGAAATAGTGGTGGCTGGGGACCGAGCACCGAGGGATGGCCGCCGCCATCACGTTGCCGAATGCTTTCATCTCCACGAGCCTAAAAGGCAACATTTCGAGCGCAAGCAGTCGTGAAATGTGAGAATTTAGTAGTGTGGCCTGTGGGGCTTTGGCTGCATATTTGCGCTTGCGTTCCAAGGACTGGGGTATGTACAACTGAGCGCTGCGCTGGGACAAGGACATGGACGTGCTTCCTGATGCGCAATGACAGGTGCAGGGCAGGAGGTGTCTTCGCATGCACCATAGACAGGGGATTGGCTTGCATGCACAACAGCGGAAGAAGCAATGGTGCCACCCACAGACACTGTTCCTGGACCCTGGAGTTCGGCCCACAAAGTCGGGTGCTTTGCTGCCATGTGCCTCATCATGCTGGTGGTGGTCAGGCTGGTCGTTTTGCCACCCCTGCTGATGCTGGCCTGGCAGGTGGTGCAAATGGCCTTTTTGGGGTTATCGGCAGAGTCTTTAAAAAACAACCAGACTCGGGAAGACCTAACAGTTGTACTGGTAACTTCCTTCGTGTTGGTGTTACGAGGAACAGTTGCCTGCCTTCTGTCTGCGGCCACCACACTGCTTCTTCCTGCCTGTTGGGGTGCTCTGCCTGCCTCCCCCTGTGTGCTGCTGTCCTCGCTCTACATGTCCTCCTGCCAGGTTGGGTCAGTTACTATATCATCCACCACCTCGTCTTCCACTTCTGCACCCTGGTCCTCTTCCTGACTTTCTGGCAGTTGTGTCTCATCATCGTCCACCTCTTGTGACACTTTCCCACCGCCGCCTTCATGTGACCGTGGCTGCTCAAATATTTGGGCATCGCTACACGCAATCTCCTCTTGCCCCACTTCAAGTGGACTGGGCGAGAGGCCCGAATCTATAAATAGAAAAGTGAACAGCTCTTCAGAGTGTCCAAGTGTGGGACCAGTTGCCTCTGGGCACTCGGCATGGTGGGAGGAAGGAGGATCAGGGTGAGGAGTATGCGGTCCAGACTCACGGCTACTGAAACTTGACCTTATGGAAGACAGGGTGGTGGTGGTGGTGGCTAAGTGACTGGAAGCATTATCCACTATCCAACCAACAACCTTTTGACACTGCTCTGGGTTCAATAGTGGTGTGCTGCAGTCCCCTAGAAATTGGGACAGGAAGCTCAGGCGAGAAGATGTGGGTGTTTGTTGTGGCACAATTTCGGCTTGCCCACGGCCTTGTCCTCGGCCTCTGCATGCACCATTACCATCAAGTCCAGTTCCCTGTCCCTTGCCACGTGCCTTGCCCATTTTAAATGGAGGACAGTATCTTCCACGCTCACTACAAATGACTGAGTTTGGAGCGAACTTACATGTGATCCGTGTGATGGAGAAAACACAGTTTTAAATACCTGGCCTGTCGGTAAGTAGTTTGAACAGCAAACAGCGGTGAATTGCTTCAATGACACACTAAAGGAAATTTTTAATGGAGGCCAGAAATAGCAGTATTTTCTGACAACGTATATATGATCCGTTTGACGGAGAAAACACAGTTTTAAATAGCTGGATTTCTAGCGCTCTAATATGGAAAGGACCTGGCTGTATTCTGCAGTGCCAACAAGCAAATGGCGCAGAAAAACTGTGTTCTCTGGATTGCTTTTTAAGCAAATAATGAGAATTAAGATCCAAAGAAAAGTATTCCTCGTCCCTGAGACCTGGGCCTATTTCTAGAAATATCTAACAGCAGCAGAAGGCAGAATTGGAATGGAGCCTTTTGTGCTATATGCACTGCAGTCTGTTATATACCCTGCCTGCCTGCCTATATACACTGCCTGCCTGATATCTCTGCAGATGGATTAGTCCTCAGAAGGACTGTTTGTTAAGATGGATATGTGTAATGTAAGTTTTTTCTCCCTACACTACCTAATACACAATCAAATCTCTCCCTGACACAGCAGCAGCTCTCCCTATACTGTCTGATCCAGAGTGACTGTGTGGAGCATGGTGGCGCCAGGTCTGATATAGACCTGATGACACTGTGCGGCCAGCCAATCACTGTAATGCCCGCAATCAACATGGCTACGGCATTACAGTGCATGGCAGCCAATCCCTGCATGTTCATTGGCTCTCTAAAGAGCGCCAAACATGCAAGGAGGGGACCTGAGTTCCCGCCCGAGCAACCCGGAAATACTCGGCGAGCACCGAGCATCTCGAGCAGTGAGATGCTCGGGCGAGCACCGAGCAGTAGCGAGCATGCTCGCTCATCACTAATTATTATTCCTCTGTCTCTCCCGTGACAAGGTTTCTCCAGTCCCTCACCAGATTCTGTTCAGTCAGCTTCAGTTGTTGACCACAGTGGTGTCAACACATCACTGCTTCTTCCAGTGATTGACGAGGGACCAAGGAAGTGTTAGGGTGTCAGTTGGTTGAATATTACTCCTTCTTTTGTTATTTTTTACTATTTTCGGGTGTTTGAAAAGAAAATCTTAGGATTGACCAGCCGTTCGTGATAGACTAAATATTAGATGAGTCTTAAAGGAAAGTCCAGAGCTATTAAATTGCACTGTCAATGATTTTGGAAAGTTCTTGAGAAATTCTATGTATAATATATAGTAAGTCGGACATTTGTCCTTCCTGTCAGTACACTATGGTCATCCAATTGCAAAGGGAACTTGCAGGGAATGATAAATCTCTCATTGTAAAATATCTTATGATACACACAAACTATCTGGGTACAAGAATCTAAGTGTCTCACTGTCTCAGCTTTTCTCAAAAGTCAAGAAATAGATGGATTGGGCACGTTTGATTTGGACATGCTTGATCATCTGATGCATCAGAAGATAAGCAGCTGCCATAAATCCAATCATCACCCAGAGCTGAGTGTGTACAATTAAGGGGAGGTTCATTTTATAGAAAGGAGACTATTGATGTTTTAGAACTTGAAATTTACAGAATGACGGAAACATATGGAGATATGTTGCTTGTGCACTTAATTAATTGGTTGTCCGTGAATGGTCCATTGACCATGTTTAGCTACAAGAAAATTATATGTTGTTGTAACACGGGTACTTTAGATGCAGCGACACAGAAACACAGAGCAGCCAATGCAGGGTTAATAAACAGGGGAAGTTTATGATAACAGGGTCAATCTCCACGCAGGGAGTATCAGGGGAAAATATGGGGGAAAACAAGGGAAGTGGCAAGTACAAGTCTTTAACCGACAGTTCACAGTTTAACTAGATATAGCAGAGTCGAACCCGTTGTAAATGACAGTTTTTACACTTAGCTGACTCTCTTCCTCCACAAGGCAGTTGCCAGCTGATGCCGGTGTTGATTTCTTCAGGCTTCCCCGCCCAAACAATGCTCCGTCTTCTGGTGGCAGCGGGCGGTCTCCGGTTTTACCGGCTGAGCCTCTAGTCCATAACACTGCACCTCACGTGCCCGGCTCCACCGACCCTGCATCTCTTCTCCCTCTAGTCGGCTTGACTCCTCCGGTCCACTGCACTCGGCTCTTGCTCCCAGTACTGGAGCCAGGAGCCTGGACCCTCTCACACTGCTCTCCTGAGCGGGACTCTGCTCTCCCTTTCCCGCGCAAAAGTCCTCGTCTCTACCTCTTTCTAGCCATGCCACCAGTTTTCCGGTTACCTGACCTCACAGCTCTCACTCTGGACACGCCCCCAGCTTCCCAGTCACCTGACTCCTGTGCTGGAAGTCTGTCTTCCCCCTGCAACCAGAGGTACGGCCCTGGCAGTTCCGGATCCCTTGTTTTGAAAGTACTTACACCCTGGTCTTCCCTCTTACATTGTCATCATTAGAAGAAGCATTTGGTTTCTCTAGAGTATTGAACGTTTCAAGTATTTCCACTGATGCCTACAATAAGTAGCTTGATAAATGTTTCATTATGAGACATTCCTACATCACATTTCTTGTCAAGGAAAGGACATATTTGTATTGTGCTGTAGATGCTCACTAAGGATTGTGACACACAACAGTACACTTCCATGGTAAATGTCAATGTGCATAAAAAATTAGGGTCAACACAACAACCTAGAGCTAGGAACTATCATCTCAACGGTAATTAAGAATACAGATGTTGGTTCAACTCAAGATAAGTGGCACGAGGTGACCAACTTTTGGAAGAGGAATATGATTTTCCAATACTCTGTCAGGAGTTGTTTGTGTTATGTGTGTCTCTATTTGTGGCCATCAAGAGGTTGTTATGTGCCTTGCAGTCAGTATGTCTGAATGTATTAACTTTGTTTTATGAGAAATTGGATTCCTTAATGAAATTCAAAAGAGGGTATGGATGGACACCTGTGCATTAAAGTCTATAAAATATCCAGAATTGGTAGCGTCTTAACCATATTCAGAGATGAGTTTCTTTCATCTCTGGCAGAGACTGGCTTGCCATGCATCAAAATACCTTGGCCAAGTGGCTTGTTGGGACTCAACTGACACTGCAACTGCTTCCAGGACTTGTATGCCACCAGTCCTCCACCCAATGTGACCGCATTCACTTGTGTTTCGCTGCGATGTTGAGTGATACCTAGCGACCTTTGTCATGGTCAAAGGTCATTCACGTCCAGCCTTAAGTGGAGAGTAGAACAACATTATGGAGCACCCATTCCCTTCATTTTCAGACACCCACCAATCCTGTTTTCTGTTGTTTGAAGGGATTCTTCACAGGTTCTTACCACCCATTAAAATAGGGGATGGGCCATCCTTTGATAAATACAGAGTTGATAATGGATTTGGTCAATAAGTTTCATTGCGTTAATACAGTTGTGAAATATCTCAAATAAATTCTTGATACTTTGAATTCTTCTAGATTGCTCTAATTTATCATCTCCGACTTCTCTAGGTCAAGTTGCCCACACACAAATTTTTTTGTGCATCATTTTTTTTTTATTTCCCCTGAGAAGACTAGATATATTAGGTGACTTTTTTCATCTTTTTTTCTCCAGTGAAGATATCTACTTATTCATACACATGCAGGAACAATTTACCAGTGATGGGAACGTTACGTCTTGTTGATGACCCTACGGTGACACCATTGTGCAAGGTGAACCTTGCTGATGTCAGGTCACTGATGACCCCAAGCTTCTATGTATGAAGAGGTAGCTAGATCTTTTTTGCTTTCATCTCTGGGCATTTAACTGTTCATTTCAGACATGAAAGGCAAATGGAGTCTACGATTGTGTATCTGGAGTTAAAAAATAGATTCCTTCCCTCTCTGGAGTGGAGGATTAGAACCATTCTTCGAAAGAGATTGACAGCTCATTGATGTCCTCTGCCTTATGTCTCAGGCTTTTTTTTTCTTCCAGGAATTCTTAATGATGCCTTATGCTAAACAGATTACTTTAAGTTTTAGACTCTATCCCCCCATGAAAGCTATTATCTGGAGCTGTTACATCTAAAAGACTAATATGTAGGAAGATACACTAGAAAGACTATCCTGCAACATCTAAATGAACCCACACATCAGTCAGAGATGAAGGGAACTCTGATGCAAATATTGACGCGGCAAAATATGACCTGTGAGCATTGGTTGTCGGGATTCTATATGAATAGAAGAAGAGGATGTTTGCTGCTATGGATGACGGCGCTGTATCTTATTCACAGAAGCTTGCTGATAGTTGTTAACTGATATCAGTACAGATGGGAAGATTTTATGAATAATGGAAATTTGGATTTGTTCTTTGTTTTTTGGCTAAAAGTTCTATGTGTCAATCAGCGCAAAAGAAAGATCCCCTCTGTGTCTCATCATGTAATAATTCAGCTTAAAATGGCTTACAAAATATGACAATGGGCAGAAGCGCAGCTAGAAGCTTCCCTAGTCCTAGTGCAAAATCTGTATCAGGGCCCCCATCTACCTTAGATCAATAATAGTACTAGTCACCTAATAATCGAAAGTGAAGAGGACTTCCGATCATGCCTCTCTGAAGACAGCACGTGAACACCCGGTTTCAGAGGATCAATGTAAGAAGCCACGCACATGCGCGAGGTATGTATAGCGCTGGCGATGACACCCAAAGGGGCGTGATAATATGCTAAGTGGGCCGACTAGTCTGGGGACACTAACACCTCATCAACTAGTCAAAGGCCTCATTTACATATCACAAACTTTAGAAATACTTTTTCAAAAGATTTGTTTATGTGTTGTGAGGCAGTGACTGGGATCGTATAGGAGGGATGTTATATATCCCCAGAATGTGTACAGAGACCTATTAAATCCAATGGAGTGCATTGCAGTCACAGACACAACTGCGGCTGCAATGCAGGAATGAAGGTGAGCATTGACCTGGTCAGGCTATCTGGCTAAGGCAGATTAGTAAAACCTGGCAGGGCCTTCATTTCTTGGAGGAGGCTACAGGAAGGCAGTGGGGCGGCCTTCTTCCTCCAACCCGGGTTTTCCAGTGGCTCTTGCCACAGGTCCTTTAAAAATTCTGCATTAAGGATTAGTGTTGTTCAGTGTTGGGACCTGCTGGGAGCATAGCAGGAAAGCTCGACGGGCCTGTGTGTAGCTGAACCCATGCCTGGGAAGGCTCTGCACACGTCAGGCTCTAAGCAGCCCAGTGCAGCCATTGCCCACGCAAACCGTTATTTATGGACTTATGTTAACCCGGCTGCGAACCGGAGGACTTTCTGTTTACCCGTAAGTTGCTGAATAAAAGCTGTTTATGTTGGACTTACTTGGGTCACTGCCTCAGTTACTGCACGGTGTTAACACCGCCGCCTTACAGTTTGGTGGAGAATGTGGGCACTGTGACTGAGGCATACCTCACCGGCAGCTGCATGACCATAATCCGGCCTGCCACCTTTCAGCCCCACCCCGTGGACAAAATGGAGGAGCTGTTAAAGCAGCTGGCGCTCACCCAGCAGCAGCAGCTGCAGTCTCAGCGGCAACAGCAGGAGCAGCACCAGAGTCTCCAACGGCAACAGCAGGAGCGGTATCTAAGTCTCCAGTGGCAACAGCAGGAGAGGGAGTAGCAGCATAATCAGCAGCAGCAGCTACTGTACCAGCAGCAGCAAAAAAATAATTAACTGTTGCTGCAACAGATTGCTGCCCTTCCGGAAACGGCCACAACACCGATTCCGGAACATCGAGAGGCCCGGGACAAGGTTCGCTCAGCGTTAAGGAAGATGGGACCGGAGGACGACGTGGAAGCCTTCCTGTCCATCTATGAACGCACGGCAGAGCGGGAAAACCTACCAGCCGGCCAGTGGGCAGAAGTGATGGCTCCGTTTTTGGTCGGCGATGCCCAGAAGGCCTACTTCGACTTCAGTCGGGAGGACGCCCAGGACTACCAGAGGCTCAAAGGTGAAATCCTTGCCCGACTGGGGGTCAATACATACGTGAGGGCTCAGCGCGTATTTTCATGGGCTTTTGTGGAGACCCGACCTGCCCGGTCTCAGGCTTATGACCTTCTGCAGCTGATAAGGAGGTGGCTGCAGCCTGAGTCTTTGATTCCAGCCCAGATGGTGGAGAGGGTGGTGGTCGACCGGCTGGTGAGGACTCTGCTGGCCACTATCCAACGTTGGGTGGGGCAAGGGGACCCCGGCACCCTTGACCAGGTGGTCAGCCTTATTGAGTGGTACTCAGCCACTCAGGACTTTATATGGGACTCTGCCCCCTCGCGGCTGTCACGCCGGACCCTGCGTTACCAGGAACCGGGAAAGGGGTCGCGTCCCTGTGCTGACGACAGTCAGCACCGTACCCGTGCTGAAGGGGAACCCCGGAGTGAGAGTGGCAGGAGACCGGTTCCCTCCCATAAGGTCACAAGATCTAACAGTACCTCCGCCATTAGGTGCTGGCGGTGTCAGGGGCCAGGACACGTGGTTGCTAATTGCCCCCTGACTACAGAGCCCATGGACTGCGAGTATAACCGCCGAGTCTCACTGTACACCCAGACTTTCCACTCTGCGAGGACCGACCCCCCCGGACAGTGAACCCCAACTGTGCCAGGTACTGGTTAATGGGTACCCAACGGAGGTCTTCTTAGACTCGGGGAGCCTAGTGACTTTGGTATGTGGTACCCCAGGAGTCCGGTTGCCACAGTGGCATTGCCTCCCTCACAAGGGATGATGCCATGCCTGGAAGCAAGGAGGGGTCCCCTAATCAGGTATACCAGCATACAACACTTTCATGGCTCCAGACCAGAAAAGGGAGCTCCTCCCCTTCAAACTGGAATCTGGAGGTGGGGTTAGTAAGAGTGAGTTGAGAGGAGTTGGAGACAGGAGAACGACGAGGAAGGACCTGGGGAAGGGAGCTGTGGACAAGTTCACCCCAGAGAGAAGCGCAAAGGAACCGGACACCGGAGTCTGTGGTTGTGGGGCACTGGAAGCCCAGCAGCTAAATCCGGAGGACAGGAGACTGCAGGTCTCCTGGCCCCACCAGACGCCCGGCAGCACAGCAGCATCTTAGGGCCCAGCACCGCCACGTGGGAGCGACACTTGAGGAAGGCCCGAGCTGCCTGCCACACAGGTGAGGAAAAAGACGTTTTACTCAGGGACGAGGGCGGCAGCATAGCTTCAAGCAGCAGGGCCAAAGAGAATAACGCAGAGGGAAGGCCTACAACTCTACCTGGCGAGGTGGATCCCCAACTTGCTTCCAGACCACCCGGGCCTCAACTACCAGCTAGTACCCGTGCCTCAGTCTGCTTGATAAACCGCAAGTAAAGATAGAGAAAACCGCCAAGTTGTTGTCTGGTCATTACCTGCGCCCTCAGCCCTGCATTACACCGCACCAACAACATCAACTTCCACAATTCTTCATATACTGCCCTGGAGCTTAGCTCTGCCTGTGGAGAGCTGAACTAACTCTGCTGCGTCACCATCAGCTCCAGTGGATCTGCACCGCAGCAGTGGCCCCATATAGCTGCATACCATAGGTGGCGTCATGAACATTATCTCTAAAAACTTTCTTCCCCTTTTACTTTTCCTTTAATTATTTGACCGCCCGGGGCCACAGACCAGGTCACTGCCACCGTGACATCCCCAGCACCGACCGGCCCGACTACCGAGTACCCCACGGCCCCAGGGGGCGCGTCAGGTACATGAGTCGCTGGTGGCAGGAGACAACTGCAGAGGACTGACAGTCGAGGTGGTGTATATCCATGGGGACCTCTGAGAATACCCAACCGCGGAGGTAGTGTTGTTCACGCCATGTGGGGACACGAAACGTGGTGGGGGTGGTAAAAACTCTTCTCTGTGGGACTGTGTTGGGAAGAGACTTGCCCCTGTTCTGGACTCTGGGAAAACAAAAAACACTCTTCCCTGGTAAAATTTATTACGGGCACTATACCCGAAGAACCCGAGTCAGGGGTACCTGCCGTAGGGGTGTCCAACCTAGGGACAGAGTGTAACCCCGATAGGTTTCCCCTAGAGGTGCCTGCAGGAGAGGTCGAGGAGACCCCATTGATCCCCGAGCTGGAAGTGTCCCGGGGTATGTTTGGGACAGCTCAGCTACAGGATCCCACCCTGACTCGGGCGCGAAAAAGGGTGTTAGAGGTAAATGGTGTAGCTCAACAGCCCGGTGCAGATACTGTGATTCCACGCATGGTGGTCAACGGTGAGTTGCTCTATAGGGTAGATAAAATCAGTGACGAGGTCGTGGAACAGATAGTGGTACCTCAGTCGTACCGTCGGGCGGTTCTGGAGATGGCACATACACACCTGCTGGGTGGTCACTTAGGGGTTAAAAAGACACAAGAGCGTATCTTGCGGCGGTTCTTTTGGCTGGGGATTTGCGCGGACGTTCAAAAGTATTGCGAATCCTGCCCCGAGTGTCAGCTGACCACACCCACCGCAAGCGTTCGTAGCCCATTGGTACCTCCGCCAGTGATAGAGGTACCTTTTGAACGGATTGCAATAGACTTGGTAGGGCCCATTGTAAAATCCGCTTGTGGCCACCAACATATACTTGTGGTCGTCGACTGTGCCACCCGGTACCCAGAGGTTATACCGCTATGCCACACCTCGGCAAAACTGATTGCACGGGAGCTGTTTGCCATGTTCTGACGCCTTGAGCTACCTAAGGAGATCCTGACACCTTTTATGTCCAAGGTGACGAGAGAACTGTGCAAACTGCTAAAAATAAAACAATTGCCCACCTCGGTGTGCCACCCTCAAACCGACGGGCTAGTTGAATGGTTCAATAAAACCCTCAAGTCCATGTTAAAAAAGGTGGTTTCTAAGAACGGAAGGGATTGGGACATGTTATTTGATGTTCGCCGTCCGTGAGGTATCCCAGGCTTCCACAGGGTTCTCTCCCTTTAAGTTATTGTACGGCAGACACCCTATGGGTCTGTTGGACGTAGCCAAAGAGACGTGGGGACAAGAGCCGACTCCACATAAGAGTATAATTGAACACGTGGCTAGTATGCAGGACCGGATCGCGGCGGTCATGCCCATCATGATAAAATATCTGTCAGACGCCCAGGCAGCACGGAGGCGCACATATAATAAAAGAGCCATGGTCAGGTCTTTTAACAAGGGCGATCGGCTGGTAGTACGTGTACCCTCAGTCAGGGGTGCGTCCAGGGGAGTGGTCAGGATAAGTGATGCTCTCACTAAACAGCAGCGACGGGAGGCTCGCTCGCTGGTGCAGCGGAATACCGATGTGTTCTCAGAGCTACCGGGTAGGACTGCGGTTCTCCAACATGACATTGTCGCCGAACCTGGGGTAAGGGTACGAATGAGACCGTACCAGGTACCCGAAGCCCGGAGGCAAACTGGCACGGCTGAGGTAAAACAAATGCTCCAGTTAGGAGTCATCGAGGAATGCACAAGTCACCAGGTGGTTTCTGTCACTGTAAAATTTCAGTCTCTCTGTAGAAGTCGCAGGCAAACGCGGATGCCCTGTCCCGGGCACCCTGTATGGTGACAAATGTTCAACCCCACAAGTTTGAACAGAGGGGGGGGATATGTGAGGAAGTGACTGGGATCGTATACGAGGGACATTATATATCCCCAGAATGTGTACAGAGACCTATTAAATCCATTGGAGTGCACTGCAGTCACAGACACAACTGCGGCTGCAATGCAGGAATGAAGGTGAGCATTGACCTGGTCAGGCTATCTGGCTAAGGCAGATTAGTAAAACCCGGCAGGGCCTTCATTTCTTGGAGGAGGTTACAGGAAGGCAGTGGGGCAGCCTCCTCCCTCCAACCTGGGTTTTCCAGTGGCTCTTGCAACAGGTCCTTTAAAAACCCTGCACTAAGGATTAGTGTTGTTCAGTGTTGGGACCTGCTGGGAGTATAGCAGAAAAGCTCGGCGGGCCTGTGTGTAGCTGAACTCACACCTGGGAAGGCTCTGCATTCAGGCTCTGAGCGGCCGGGCGCGGCCATTGCCCATGGCAACCGTTATTTATGGACTTATGTTAACCCGGCTGCGAACCGGAGGACTTTCTGTTTACCCGTAAGTTGCTGAATAAAAGCTGTTTATGTTGTACTTGCTTGGGTGAACACCGCCGCATTACAGTGTGTAATGTAATACAGGGACTGTTAGGCAGGGTGTTTAGCTGCATAAACACAACTGCTGGTGGTTCTGGGGTCACGGGGGGCCTGACAGGTTCCCTTTAAAAAGTGTCAAAGATCCGGGGAGTGGACATGCCCAGGACTTCTGGCCCAGTGCCCCACATCTCCGGACGAGTTCCACTTTGAACTGTATTAGCATCAACATGATGCAGATACAGTTGAATCCTGTGGTAGCACAAGAAGCCATGGGCTCCCTGAGCCACAACTTTCTGTCCTGCAGGCTGCAGACTGCTGTAGGCCTACAAGATGTCAGCTAATGCATTGTGCCGCCTGTCCCGGTCCGCTCTGTATGAAGGGGAGAAGAGGGCTCTGTTGCTCAGATTAGGTGAGTATAAACATTATTATTTTGCAAGGTGGCACAAAGGTGGCATTTTTACTTCTGGAGGGGCCACATAGGGGGCATCATTACTTTTTAAGGGACACTACATTATTAGTTTAAAGCACCACTAAAGCATTTTTTTTTCGCCGCTGGAGTGGTGCATTTAACCTAAGATCTCTGCCCCGTCTTATACTCATCGTCCGGCGTTTTTACTTTTTGTCGACGTCGCTCTGGTCCCACCCCGCCATCTTGTAACCGGAGCTTCTGACTGGCCAGAAGTTATTTCACAAGCTCTCAATGCAAATCTCTAAGGGCCAGAACAATAGACTCGTATTGATTTGTGACTTCCGGCTTGCTCCATGAAAGACAGGAGCAGCAGCGATAATAGATGTAGACGACAGCAGGTGACTATAAGACAGGGGGCAGGGAACTTAGATTTCAAGCACCACTCCAGCGGTAAAATATAAAAAAAATACTGGAGTGGTGCTTTAAAGGGTGAACTTAAGGAATCTTATTATTGGATTAAAGTGTGCAATTGCCCCACGTGCTGATAATCCATGCCACTGCCTCTACTCACTATTGTTAGAAGACTGTGTCTGAGTGTCTGCCTCCAGTAAGTGTATATGCCCGAAAATGATGCATGGCAGAACACACGTTCGCTATACCGATACCATTATAGTCTATGGCCTAGTCCGAATCCCATTTTGTGGGGGGGGGGGGGAGTGGTTTGGACGCAAGCCTCGGCGGGACCCACGAACGTGGAGAAAAGCCCAATGTAAAAGCACCCTAATTACATCCCACCATCCTGCTTCAGATCAAAGAGCATGTAGGACCACCCAATCCATTCCTTTGTAAGGAGCAATCCATAGGTCATTCATTCATGGATTATACTATGTCATGTGACTGGGGCCACCAAATTTCCCAAGAACAGGAGTGTCCTGACTCCTATTACGCCTCACACCTAGCCAAATAAGATCTCATACTTTGCACTGACAAGAGGCAATACCCCGAAACACCATGTCTGCAAATTGGGATTCTGGTTTGGCTTTTATCCTAAGTCATGTGGCAAGGCTCGTTAAAGGGTCGATATTGACTTGTAGGATCGCTACTTCCAATAGGTGGCATTAGCGTTCAAGTCCTTTTCCTCTCTGAAGAGACAATTTGCATATCCTCTAAACCTAGACCACTAGGGGAGGATACATTACGGCTGGCATTTTTGCCAGCAGTTTCTGTTAAAAATGTCTTAAAAGTGTTTGGGAAGTGAAGAAATCAGCATGCTAAGATATAGGTATAACTGATCAATAATAGTAATCCCTGCCTTCATCATGGAAATGAGTCTAATCTGTTAAAATTGTATAGTCAGATCCTATAGGGTTACAGCTGAGAGTCTTTTTCAGTAATCAGTATAGGAATGACTGAGCTCTCAATGCCAGACTGCAGACAGTAAAGCAATAATAATAATAATGGTTTACGTCGTCTTAAACTGACTGTAGCCAAATATTCTATATATGTAGATTAATCTGCAATAATCATAATAATCAGATATTTGGATCTGATCTTGTCAGAAAGGTAGCGGGTAAACCCATACTTAGCTGAAAAACGTCCTTTCTTACAAGCGTATTTAGACAATCCTTGCAAGCAGAGTCGGATGAAATTTGCTGTAAAAGCTTGATCCTGTAATTTCGGTGCATAAAGTAAAAACTCTTTATAAAAATCAGCAGTGTAGCCAATCACAAGCGATTAATGTCAGCCAAATGCAATCAGCCTTATTGCAGGAGGAGGTAAGATATTTTATATTTCTTAAATAGCACCAAGAAAAGAAAAGAAATGTGTCCGCATTATGTATGAATGGGCAGGCGATTACCTGGGGAATTGCTCAGATTGATTTCTCAATGAAGGGATGTGCTTAGTGCAGCCGTTTAATCTCGTGTTACAGGCTATATCATGAGACATACAGATGCTTTCCGAATACTTTATTACCAGAGAAATAGCGGGCGGATATTCTTTGATCTTTCTCCGCAGAACTTGAAATTGTCTCCTTGCGTCTCTTTCTTTTCATTTGACTCCACAGGTTAATAACAAGTATTTATTACTCGAGGGAAATCTCCCTAACTATGTAAATATGTCTGCGCTAGATAACACATTGGATTACAGCAGTCTTTAATTTACATGAAGGACCCGGCGATGTACAGAACGGATGCGACTACTTTATATGCTTGATAAAGCAGAAAAAAAATGTATATAAGCATAAAAGCAAAAAAAAAATCATTCAGCTTAAGGGGTTGTAAGGTTTGGAAAAGCCCTTATAATGTTACTTAATATCATGTATTATATTTTTATCATTTATTTACTATCATGATTCTAAATATTAATTATTATGTATCATTTAAAATGATTATATATATTTTTTTTATTTATTATGATTCTTTATATTATTAATTAAGCAAATTCAACTTCTGTAGCACTTTACATAGCACATTAAAAGAAATATGTCAGCAGGTATTTACTATGTAATCTGAGAGCAGCATAATGTAGGGGCTGAGAGCGTGATTCCAGCGATGTGTCACTTACTGGGTTGCTTAGTGTAGTTTTGATAGAATCACTGCTTTCCCTTTTGTAGATCTAGCAGTGCGCTTGGAATGCTGAGCTGTGTATAACCACGCCCACACCACTGATTGGCAGCTTTCTGTGTATAACCACGCCCACACCACTGATTGGCAGCTCTCTGTGTATAACCACGCCCACACCACTGATTGGCAGCTCTCTGTGTATAACCACGCCCACACCACTGATTGGCAGCTTTCTGTGTATAACCACGCCCACACCACTGATTGGCAGCTCTCTGTGTATAACCACGCCCACACCACTGATTGGCAGCTTTCTGTGTATAACCACGCCCACACCACTGATTGGCAGCTCTCTGTGTATAACCCCGCCCACACCACTGATTGGCAGCTTTCTGTGTATAACCCCACCCACACCACTGATTGGCAGCTTTCTGTGTATAACCCCGCCCATACCACTGATTGTCAGCTTTCTGTGTATAACCACGCCCACACCACTGATTGGCAGCTTTCTGTGTATAACCCCGCCCACACCACTGATTGGCAGCTTTCTGTGTATAACCCCACCCACACCACTGATTGGCAGCTTTCTGTGTTTAACCCACCCACACCACTGATTGGCAGCTCTCTGTGTATAACCACGCCCACACCACTGATTGGCATCTTTCTGTGTATAACCTCGCCCACACCACTGATTGGCAGCTTTCTGTGTATAACCCCAACCACACCACTGATTGGCAGCTTTCTGTGTATAACCCCGCCCACACCACTGATTGGCAGCTTTCTGTGTATAACCCCGCCCATACCACTGATTGGCAGCTTTCTGTGTATAACCTCGCCCACACCACTGATTGGCATCTTTCTGTGTATAACCCCACCCACACCACTGATTGGCAGCTTTCTGTGTACACTGCATTGTCAGCAAGCTGCTAAACAGTGGTGGGGGAGGGATCACACCGATTAGCTGGACTGCTGTGCACTTGAGCCCTAGTCAATGATAATCTCCTTTTGATAAAACACTGATTCTATTGAAACTACAACACAGCCTAGTAAGTGACACATTGCGGAAATCAGGCTCTCTTGTTCTATTTTATGCTGATCTCAGATTAAATAGCGAAAACCTGCTGACAGATTCACTTTAATGGGAAAAAACATTGTAACAATAAGGCTGGTATCACACTTCTAACATTCAATTACGTATTCAAACCAACAGGAAAAAGCGGTGATTCCCAGGCGCTGCCACAGAGTGAAGACAAAGGTGTATATTCTCTGGAGCTCTAGATCTTTATTCAATCATACAACGCGTTTCGAAGTCAGGTTGACTTGTTCAGGTTGAGTCCAGATCCCTGTATAGGGGTTAAAGGGTGAAGGCCAGGACAACCACAGGGTTCTGGAAAATGGAGAAGCTTGCACCAAGCCTGTTCGTGGTAGCCATTTTAATGCGACCACTGACAGAGCCACTTTACATCAGGAAATGAAGTAGAGTAGTATTGAGGCATTATTGGAATCATGGTTTAGGATTTTTTTTTTTAGGTCAGGTTATTTTCTACTCAGAAAAAGATGTTTGAAGGTTCAGGGGACAGATGAGAATGTGAGATGGAATAAAACTGGAAATTTTGGAAAACAGGGGCAGCACGAGAGAAGTTTTGCATTTAAGAGTGTGAGATGAGATAGTCAGGCTTTTTTAAACTGCGGGTTCCTTTGAGACCTGCAGATCATGGCTGTCCTCAAAATCAGCGGCTGTAAATAGGAGGGGGATTCTAATTATTTTATTGGGTGCTGGCAAAATGGTGAAATTAATGATGTCAATATGGCTTTCATGGCAAAGTGGAAATTTTCACGATGTGCGGGTTGCACTCTCGAAAAGGATGAGATACGGAGAGTAAAAGCAAAGTTTTTGTTCACACCAATGGTTTGAACGCCGTAACGGTGCCATTCTCAAGGTAAGGAAACAAATTTTACCTAGAGAAAGGCACCGACAAGCATTAGTGTAAATAAAGAACCTTGCTTATCCTCTCTGGATCTCATCATCCCGTGAGCATAGTCCACACATCGTGATAATCTCCACTTTGCAAAACTGCTATCTGGACAATACTCTCCTCCAGCCACGGGGCTGCCGCTATGGCACGTCAGGCTTCTACAGGTATTGGGTCCATACACGACCCCTACAGGTGAACGCTACCATCAACATCACCCCCATTTTGTTCCTTACGGTACTGCCCTATCTGAGCATGTTTGACCCATCCAGATCTTCCCAATATGGCCTTCAGAACAAAGAGCATTCACGTGGCATGGCTCGTATTCATTGGTATGGTTTTAAAAGGAACAGAACTCCATTCGGTCTTGTAAGAAGTGGGAACTAGTGGCATAAGACCCCTGTTCTAGCGATTGATGGGGGTCTTGGCAGCAGGGCCTATATATATATAATATTTCCTGTGTCAATTGTTGGAAAACCACTATAATTATATTGGGAATAAAATAATGTATGATAGACATACAGAAATACTCCAAATAAAGAAAAAAACACTTGGAAATATCCCACGTGTATTGTCCCACAGAGCAAGCTGATAAGGTTCTGCTTAGTAAACCTCCTCTGGTCTTGTCTAAATCTGTCTTATCCCTGTCTACAAATCTTTCGCACATACACAGTGTGAATACAAATATATCACAGTAGCTTGGCTCACAGCCGGCGCTGCTTTTGGAACTAAATGCCACATGGATGGATGAATGGATGTCTCTTGTCCAAATATTTACTTTGGCCCAAATGAATCCCGTGTCTGGAGTCCCTTCCATGCATTAACATCTGGCACATCTCTCTTTAATATGTATAAGATGAACCTTTGAAAGACATTTAGGCCAAAAAATGTTTCCTCTAGAGGGAAGCCCCAGTGGAGAAAAATCTTGTAATATATTGCATTGTTCTTTATTGGGATGTAATGCTCCATGCTATTGTTACAACTCTCCTGTTAGGTTTTTTTTTAGTTTGCTGGTCACATGACCATTTTGCCTATTTAATCCGGCTCCGCCCTCCTGGCTTTGCTGGACTTCATTTGTATTTACTACTGTTGAGCTAGCTTGTTGCTCTATTGCCGTTCTCTGTTAGTTTTGCTAGGTCTTCGGACCTCTATGCTTTTTGTTGTGTGTTTGTCTTTGACTGCTACTATTTCTGCTAGGAGGTGTCCAACTTGTCCCAGTCCCTAGATCTTGTAGGGATCCCTCCCCCACATCTATAGGTCTGCGTTCAGACTAGCCGAGGACTTTAGCGGGTCTGATCGCAGGATCAGGTTCCCAGTTACATCGTAGGGATCTAGTTTAGTTCTATTGTAGGGACAAATCTCCTGCCTTTCCTTAGTTTCTGTAGCAGATCATAACAGTAAGTCCAGCCATAAAAAAAAATAAATAAAAAGGAAAGGATTTTCTCTGGGGAAAGACCTCCAGTTTTCCATCATGATCTCGGTGCAAGATTTGGCTCAACGCTTGCAGGGACTCTCTCTGGAGGTGACCAAGCTCCAACAACACGTGAGTAGCTGTTCTGGAGCACATTTTGTGGAACCAAAGGTACGTCTGCCTGATCTATTTTTTGGCGAACAACAAGATTTTTTTTCTTTTAAAAATGCTTGTCTATTATATTTTCATTTGAGACCCGGATCCTCTGGTGATGAATCACAGCGCATAGGGTTCATAATGTCACTTTTGCGCAAAGATCCTCAGGGATGGGCCTTCTCTCTCCATCCTAGTGATCCGTGCTTTAGTTCAGTGGATAGTTTTTTTTCTGCTTTGGGTTTGTTGTACGATGATCTTGATCGTGTCTCATCTGCTGAGTCTGAATTAAGACGTTTGAGGCAGGGATCAGGTAATGTGGAAAAATATTGTTCTCACTTCCGTCGGTGGTCTGCCCAGGTAGGGTGGAACGATTCAGCTTTGAAAAGCTTGTTTCTTGCTGGGCTAGGTGAAAGGGTTAAGGATTTACTGATTGCTTATCCCACACCTGGAAACTTGCAGGAGGCAATGCAATTAGCTATACGGGTGGACAGGAGACTGCGTGCAAGGGTTAATGAGAGCAAATCCTCTGCTATGTCAGCTTCGAGTCCTGAGAGGTTCTGTGCTGACAATGGAGAGCCGATGGAAATTGGGGCGATGGCACCCCGCTCTCAGGAAAAAGACCGCCGACTTTCTGAAGGCTTGTGTTTCTATTGCGGAAGCTCTGGTCATTTTATTAAGAGCTGTGTGCTTCGTAAAAAGAAAGAAAAAAAAATGGTCAGTCATGCTCGTATTGCCTGTTTAAATTCTAAGGGGGTATTCCTATCTGCCACTACTGCTGCTCAGGATGAATTAATTGAATTTCGGGTATTTGTGGATTGTGGATCTACTCTGAATGTGATTGATGGGGGATTCTTGGAAAAACTTGGATTAGAACCTAAAACTTTGTCATCCCTTATTGCTGTGGTTTCTGTCGATGGCTCTCCCTTAAAGAGTGTTACTCACAAGGTCTGTGAATTTCCCCTCACTATTAATGGTATTCATCAAGAGAATTTGGATTTGGTGGTATTGGATAATTTGCCTTCTCCAGTAATATTGGGGTTACCCTGGTTAAAATTGCACAATCCTGTACTGGATTGGTCTACCAATGAAATTAAGTCCTGGAGCTCTAAGTGTTATGACAAGTGTTGTAACGGACGTATTGCTGCTGTGGATAAAGGGGAATTGCCTGTACCTCTTCAGGATTTTTGGAGAGTTTTTTCTGAGGAGGAGTCGCAGGTTTTGCCTCCCCATAGAGACTATGATTGTACCATTGAATTTGTCCCTGGAGCGACTCTTCCTAAGAGTCGTTTATTTAATCTTACTATTCCTGAGAGAAAGGCTTTGGAGGAATACATACAGACAAGCTTGGCCGCTGGTCACATTAGGCCTTCCAAGTCTCCTGTGGCTGTTGGATTTTTTTTTGTGAAAAAAAAAGATGGCGGTTTACATCCTTGTCTGGACTTTCGTGAGATTAATAAAATTACTGTACGCAATCCTTACCCACTGCCATTGATTCCCGATTTATTTAACCAGTTAGTGGGGGCCAAGTGGTTCTCTAAAATTGATCTCCGGGGGGCATACAATTTATTGCGCATGAAGGAGGGTGATGAATGGAAGACTGCTTTTAACACTCCTGTGGGTCATTTTGAGAATCTGGTTATGCCTTTTGGTCTCACCAATGCTCCAGCATTTTTTCAGAATCTTATTAATGATATCCTTAGACCTTTAATCGGCAAAGATGTGGTTGTGTATTTGGATGACATTTTGATTTATTCGCGGGATCTGGAGTCTCATTGGCGGAGCGTACGTGAGGTATTACAGTTATTAATGGACAATTCGCTTTTTGCTAAGCTGGAGAAATGTGAGTTCGCTGTACAGAGAATTAGTTTTTTGGGCTACATTATCTCCAGTGAAGGTTTTGAGATGGACCCGGTTAAAGTTCAAGCTGTGCAGGAATGGCCTAGGCCTATTGGTTTGAAATCGATACAGAGGTTTTTGGGTTTCGCCAATTATTACAGAAAATTCATAAAAAAATTTTCTATTATTGTCAAACTGCTGACCGATCTCACCAGGAAAGGTGCTAATGCGGTTCAGTGGACTTCTGAGGCCATTGAAGCTTTTGTGTTTCTAAAGGAGAGGTTCACCTCTGCTCCCATCCTTATGCAGCCTGATGTGACTAAGCCGTTTTTGGTTGAGGTTGATGCTTCTTCGGTGGGGGTTGGTGCGGTGTTGTCTCAGGAAAACAAGGATGGAGTACATCCCTGTGCCTTTTTTTAAAAAAAATTTTCCGAGACTGAACTTAATTACGATATTGGTAATCGGGAATTGCTGGCGATTAAACTCGCATTTGAACACTGGCGTCATCTCTTGGAAGGTGCTGAATTTCCCGTTCAGGTTTTCACTGATCATAAAAATCTGATCTATCTTGATGCTGCCAAGCGCTTGAATGCCCGTCAGGCTAGGTGGGCACTTTTTTTCTCGCGGTTTAATTTTTCCGTTACTTACATCCCGGGTACCAAGAATGTTAAAGCGGATGCTTTGTCTCGCAGCTTTTCTCCCATGGTCGGTGTTGAGGAGGAAGAGGAGACCATTTTACAAGAAGGTGTTGTGATTGCTGCTTTGGACTCCATTTTGGAGGATGAGATTCTTAAAGCACAGGAGAATGCCCCATCTAACACTCCCCATGGGAGGTTGTTTGTGCCTAGGACCTTTAGGAGAGATTTGTTTGCTGAGTGTCATGAGTCTCGGTTGGCAGGTCATCCAGGAATTTCTGAGACCAAGAGACTTGTGGGTCGCAGTTTTTGGTGGCCTGGATGGCAGAAGGAAGTCATTAAGTGGGTGCGCCAATGTACTGTGTGTGCTAGATCCAAGTCTTCGCATGCTCCTGCTGCGGGGTTGCTTTGCCCTCTGGAGGTTCCTAGTGCACCTTGGACACATCTGGCTATGGACTTTATTACTGACCTTCCTCCCACTGAAGGTTTCACGTTCATCTGGGTGGTCGTGGACCGTTTTAGCAAGATGTGTCACTTGGTTCCCTTCATCAAACTGCCTTGCGCTAAGACACTCGCCAAGGCCTTTGTCAAGGAAATTGTCAGACTACATGGTGTTCCTACTGACATTGTTTCTGATAGGGGACCTCAGTTCGTGGCTCGTTTTTGGCGTGCCTTTTGTGACAGGTTGGGAGTTCATTTGTCGTTTTCATCCGGATATCATCCTGAGTCTAATGGCCAGACAGAAAGGAAGAACCAGGATGTTGAGCAGTTCTTGCGTTGTTTTGTGGCAGACAATCAAGAGGGGTGGTCTGAGTTTCTGCCACTTGCTGAATTTGCTCTTAACAACCATACATCCTCTTCTGCTGGGTGTTCGCCTTTTTTTTGTTGTTCTGGGAGACATCCGTCTTTTGGGTCATTCTCCAAATTGGTTTCGGCTGTGCCTGAGGAGGAGAGTTTTTCCGGTGATTTGGAGAGAGTTTGGACGGATGTGCGTGGTAATCTTCAGGAGGCTAACAAAAAATCTAAGAGGTACTTTGATAGGAAACGGCAAGAGGTTTTGTTTGCTGTTGGTGACATGGTTTGGTTGTCCTCTAAGAATCTGCGATTGAGGATTCCTTCTAAAAAATTGGGTCCCAAGTTCGTAGGGCCCTTTAAGGTACTTCAGATAGTTAACCAATCTGCTGTTAGGCTGGAGGTTCCTACGTCCTGGAGAATTAATCCGGTGTTTCATGTTTCTCTGTTGAAAAAAGCTGATGTGTCGGATGGTGACGCCTCTGCCACTGTTCCTCCGGTGGTGGAGGACGGGGATTATGAAATTTCCCGCATCCTAAATTCTAGACGGTATAGAGGGAGTTTGCAGTATCTCGTCGCTTGGAAGGGTTTCGGACCTGAGGATAACTCATGGGTGAGGGCGGATGATGTTTCTGCCCCCAGACTTGTCCGAGCGTTTCACAGGAGGTTTCCTGGTAAGCCTGGGCCTAGGGGATCCGGAGGATCCTCTTAGAAGAGGGGGTACTGTTACAACTCTCCTGTTAGTTTTTTTTTTAGTTTGCTGGTCACATGACCATTTTGCCTATTTAATCTGACTCCGCCCTCCTGGCTTTGCTGGACTTCATTTGTATTTACTACTGTTGAGCTAGCTTGTTGCTCTATTGCCGTTCTCTGTTAGTTTTGCTAGGTCTTCGGACCTCTATGCTTTTTGTCATGTGTTTGTCTTTGACTGCTACTATTTCTGCTAGGAGGTGTCCAACTTGTCCCAGTCCCTAGATCTTGTAGGGATCCCTCCCCCACATCTATAGGTCTGCGTTCAGACTAGCCGAGGACTTTAGCCGGTCTGATCGCAGGATCAGGTTCCCCCTTACATCGTAGGGATCTAGTTTAGTTCTATTGTAGGGACAGATCTCCTGCCTTTCCTTAGTTTCTGTAGCAGATCATAACAGCTATGGGGTGACTGCAATGTGCCTTCTTCACGCCTGCAATCGAATTGTGTCTTAAAGGTCTAGAGAACCCAATTTTAGGTTTTAGGTAAAGATTAGAGATGAACAGACCTTTTGAAATTCAAATTCGTAAACTTTGACAAACTCTCCCCAAAAAATTTGATTTGCTGTAATACAGGTGATTGGATGCAATGCACAGATGGGCATAAAGCTGAAACAGTCAATGAACTAGTTATTTCTTCCGAAATGGCGGGAATTTTCAGTAGTTAAGAAAAAGTTAAACAATATCAAACAACGTAAGCACATGTAAATTATAAAATATGGAACATATGATAGGTCTTAGAGTTCAATTTGAATGACAGAGTCTCTTAAGGATTATACTTGTGTCCCTTTGACAGGGGAGATACAACCGTTCCTGGGAAAGCTACTATGTTAACTCTTCGTGCAGTAATGGCCCTAGCCGGGGTCACTGAGTTTTCACGCTAGGCTGCAAATCCTTCTAACAAAGTCTATCAAGGCACATTGAGCCTCCTTTGCTCCAATTGACCCCCACCCCACCTGTTGTCCTAGCCCAGTACCGTACGTCAGTAGTGGGAGCAATGGCCTGGCTCACTCGTGTGTTTCTTTCCAGCACTGCAGTCGTCCTCTTCCGGTCGAAGTCTTCTCACAGATCTTCGGTGCTTGACCGACGGTGGGTGTCTCCCTGGTCTGGGTGGGAGAGGGCTGGGTTCTGGCTTTTGACTGCTGTTGTCTAGGCTCTGGATCTTCACCAGCTCAGGTCTGGGATTCGGGGCCTTGACTTGCGCAGTCTGGGCTCTGAATCTTGACCGGCGTAGATCGGGGCTCTGGATCTCACTTGATGCCATGTGGGTCCTGCCTACCAGTGGCCAGCACCATGCTAGCACACGCTTCCTGCAGAGGCCTTTCACTCTGGCTGCAGCGTCTTCTCCTGTGCACGTCTGCATCTCTCTCTCTCACTTGGCGGCAAAAACCTGCCCCAGTTTGGCGAGCAAAACCTTTACATTCAGGAATTTCGTCATCAATGGCACCTGACTGAGTGTCTCATTTGAACTCATCCCCCTTGCAACTATTCCTGCTCTAGTTGGTTCCGCATGGTCCCGTCTGGACAGTAATAATAATAATATTAATAATCTTTATTTATGTAGAGCCAACATATTGCGCAGCGCTTTACAATTCAGAAATTCATATACAACAGTCATAAGTAACATAGTTAAAGATAATGCAATAATTATAGCAGAAATAATGACGACCCTGCTCGCAAAAGCTTACAATCTACAATGAGGCGGGGGTGACAAAGAGTACAGGTCAGGGCCGGCTCCAGGTTTTTCTGGGCCCCGGGCGAAAGAGTCTCAGTGGGCCCCTTTAATACATACCATGATTCATGATGCACAGATACCGCAGAGAAATATATATATAGTACAATGCAAAGATTTCACTTCTTACATTACATGAGCGATATCTATTGTAAATTCCACAATACCTCAGAAACCAGCGAATTGCTCCACACAGAATACTGGCCCCCATATAAGGCCCCATACGGAATACTTGCCCCCATATAAGGCTCCATACGGAATACTGGCCCCCATATAAGGCCCCATATGGAATACTGGCCCCCATATAAGGCCCCATACGGAATACTGGCCCCCATATAAGGCCCCATACGGAATACTGGCCCCCATATAAGGCCCCATACGGAATACTGGCCCCCATATAAGTCTCCATACGGAATACTTGGCCCCCATATAAGGCTCCATACAGAATACTGGACTCCATATAAGGCTCCATACGGTATACTGGCCCCCATATAAGGCTCCATACAGAATACTGGCCTCCATATAAGGCTCCATACGGAATACTGGCCCCCATATAACGCTCCATACAGAATACTGGCCCCCATATAACGCTCCATACAGAATACTGGCCCCCATATAACGCTCCATACAGGATACTGGTCCCCTTATAAAGCTCCATGCAGGATACTGGCCCCCTTATAAAGCTCCATGCAGGATACTGGCCCCATATAACACTCCATACAGGATACTGGTCCCCTTATAAAGCTCCATACAGGATACTGGCCCCCATATAACGCTCCATACAGGATACTGGTCCCCTTATAACACTCCATACAGGATACTGGCCCCCATATAATGCTGCATGCAGGCTGTTACCCCCCACATAATGCCCCACACAGGCTGCCCCCCCCCTTATAATGCTCCATGCAGGCTGTTTGCCCCACATAATGCACTATGCAGGCTGCCCCCCCCCCCTTATAATGCCCCATGCAGGCTGTCACCCCTCCTCTTTATAATGCCCCATGCAGAATGTCCCCCCCCCCTCTTTATAAGGCCCCATGCAGGATGTCACCCCCCCCTCTTTATAAGGCCCCATGCAGGATGTCACCCCCTCTCTTTATAATGCCCCATGCAGGATGTCACCCCCTCTCTTTATAATGCCCCGTGCAGGATGTCACCCCCTCTCTTTATAATTCCCCATGCAGGATGTCACCCCCTCTATTTATAATGCCCCATGCAGGATGTACCCCCCTCTTTATAAGGCCTCATGCAGGATGTCACCCCCTCTCTCTATAATGCCCCATGCAGGATGTCACCTCCCCTCTCTTTATAATGCCCCATGCAGGATGTCACCCCTCCTTTCTTTATAATGCCCCATGCAGGATGTACCCCCCTGTTTATAATGCCCCATGCAGGATGTACCCCCCCTCTTTATAAGGCCCCATACAGGATGTCACCCCCTCTCTCTATAATGCCCTATGCAGGATGTCACCCCCTCTCTCTATAATGCCCCATGCAGGATGTCACCCCCCCTCTCTTTATAATGCCCCATGCAGGATGTCACCCCCCTTCTCTTTATAATGCCCCATGCAAGATGTCACTCCCACTTATTATGCCCCAATCAGGATGTCACCCCCCATATTATGCCCCATGCCTCCATACATTAAAAGAAAAAAAAAATCAAATACTCACCTCCCTCCTCCTCACCTGCTGCCCGCTGCTCGGGTCCGGACTCCAGCGTCGCCGGCATCGTCCCGCTCTGCACTCCCTGTGACGGCTCAGGGGAGCGCGCGGTGGAAAGACGTCACCGCACCCTCTGACCTGAGACGTCACATGGAGCGCAGAGCAGGAAGACAGCGGATCTGCGGAGGCACGGGGAGAGGTAAGTATCCGGCTGCCGGGGCCCTGAGCAAGCGGCGGAGAAGGGCAGGCGTTGGCACCGCTCTCCTCCGCCCATAGCCCAGCGGGGTGCGTGACCGCCAGTGGGCCCCCCTGCCTGCTCAGGGCCCTGGCACTTGCCCAGGTGCACCGGGTGCTGACGCCGGCCCTGGTACAGGTGCTTATTTACAATGATGGTCCAGCCATCTTGAGGGGATGGGGGATAGATAAAGGATGCATGAGCTCGTCACCAAGCCAATATTTGTAAATGCTTTTGGGTGCGGTGGAGTTTGGTGGAGAATTATGTTTGGATAAATAGTGAATGGGCTATATACAGTATAAAAGGACTTCGATTAGGGAACGTGATAGGCCGCCCTAAAACTGTGTAAGTTGTGGTTAGTCCTAATTTCTTTCGGTAGAGCATTCCAATGAATTGGTGCAACTTGGGAGAAGTCTTGGAGCCCGGAATGGGAGGTACGGATTAGTGCAGATGTTCATCGAAAATTGCTTGCGGAGCATAGAGAATGGGTAGGCTGATAAACAGAAATTAGGGAGGAGATGTAGGGGGGTGCTGCACTGTGGAGAGCTTTGTGGGTGAGAACAAGCAATTTAAATTGGATCCTACAATGTATGGGCAGCCAGTGAAATGACTGGCACAGCACGGAAGTGACTAGCCCAGGGGATGGGGATAACTCGGTACCCGGGCCTTTGCCTGGCCTTAGGGATGTCGCGGTGGTCGGCTCCCAGGCCCGTACCCTAGGCTCACTCTTTAAAAATGGGATAATAGGTTTCTTAGTTCTATGTAAGTTCGTGACGCCACCTGTGGTATCTCGTGAGAAGCACCAGCGCTGCGGCAGCCCGCTGAGGCCGATAAGGCAGCTTGATGGTATAGCTCCCCACAGGTGGAGCTAGGCCTCAGGGCAGCGTATGCAGAGGGGATGCAGGACAGGCGAGACCCAGCCGGGTCAGAGCAAGAACAGGGACAGACACGATAGTCACTTCAGTACCTTTACTTGTGGAAATTCAGGCACATCCCGGAGCACTGTAGGGTGAAGGGTGCATATCAGGATCCTCCCCAATGAGCTGGTGTAGGGCCTCCTGTTTCTTGCCTCTGCGTAGTAAGTTTCTGACCTACCTGGAGCTAGGCCTAACTTTGTCTCTGTCCTGCGCTGGCTGACCTTGTGGTAGGGCCTTCTTTTGGAATACACGCTCCTCAGCTTGCGGGGCCTATGTGTCTCCCGGCTCTGTTACGTATCAGCACTTTAGCGATCCTGGGACTTGTAGTTCTCCAGGGATTCCGGTTATGTCTTACTGGGTCATAGAGAACCCGGTAAGCTTTGGACCCGGTGTCTGGTAAATTATTGGGGGTGAGCTGGTTAAGCTCCTCTGCCCCCTATGTACTAACTCTCCACTCGCCTTCGGCCTACTTGGGCCCTCACTAGGCTATACACAGTAACGGCAGCTTGCCGCGCTTCACAGATCTTATGGCGTCGGCACACCTAAAGCTCCCTATTCTGAGCTTCAACTGAGTCTAGACTGGTTTACCTCTGCAGACAGACTTCTGCAGGAAACGAACCGAGAACGCTGTCCCTCTCTGGCTATGAGCAGGAACTCTGTTCTGGCTAGACTGCCAACTGAAACTAGACTGCACTGCCTGGCTCCACCTTCCCTATTTATCTCCCTAACGGGCTCCCTCTGCTGGTCTGAGGTGGAAGGTGGAGATGTGTGAATGTTTATGGGGGCCTCTTGTGTAGGAATCCATCAATGCACACTTCTAGAATCTGTGATACCAAGCGCAGCTGGGTGTCACAGAAGAGTCCGAGTAACGATTAGCCAGATAGATGACCCTGGCTGCTGCATTAAGGATGGACTGGAGAGGGGAAAGTCGAGTGAGGGGGAGGCCAATTAATAGAGAGTTACAGTAGTCAAGGCGGGAGTGGATCAGGGCAACAGTGAGGGTTTTTGTTGTTTCCATGGTAAGAAAGGGGCGGATTCTAGAGATGTTCTTCAGGTGCAAGCAACAAGTCAAGAAAGGGCAAGAGATTGTATATGTGAGGTGAAGGAAAGATTGGTGTCAAACATAACACCCAGATTGCTGCCTAGGCGTTATTGTAGTGCCCCCCACGGAGAGGGAGATGTCAGATTTACAGTGGTAAGTAGATGGCCAGAGCAGAAGAAGTTCAGTTTTGGAAAGGTTGAGTTTCAGATAGAGATGATGTTGGAAACGGCGGCAAACAGTCACTGGCGTTCTGTAGTACAGCGGGGGTAAGGTCAGGAGATGAAGTCTATAGTTGTGTGTCATCAGCATAAAGATGGTATTGAAAGCCAAATTTGCTGATGGTCTGTCCAATTGGGGCCATGTAGAGAGAGAAGAGAAGAGGGCCAAAAGCTGAACCCAGAAGAACCCCAATAGCAATAGGAAGGGGGGGAAGAAGTGGAGCCAACGAACGATACACTGAAGGAGCAGTCAGAAACATAGGAAAAGAACCAGGAGAGAGCAGTGTCCTTTATGCCAATTAAGTGGAGCATGGAGAGTAGGATAGTAGTCAACAGTGTCGAAAGCAGCAGAGTGGTCAAGAAGAAAGAGCAGAGAATAGTCACTATTACGTTTTGATGTAGGTGGTAGCCTTCTTGCACTAATGATACATTACGCCAGGGTTCTTCAGGAGTATTGTCACCTCCTGTTACACTGCGGCAAAAAATTGCCTGAATTTCAATACTGAAAAGCTTGTAATTGCTTGGAAAATACACGTGGGGGAGAGGTGAGAGAGAGGGGACCCGCTGACCATAAGAACTTACACTCTACAGGAGAGAGAAAGAGAGAGGACCCCGCCAGGATTGCCAACTTGACCTTTTATTTGTTCTGGACAGCTTATCAAAAAATCACAGACAAACAATATTTTGTACGGACACATTGGAAAACAACAATAAATCATTTTGATTATAAGCGATCCATGTGTGCAGTCCATAATTCTGATATGAAGACATCGGCTGCATTCACTGTAAAATGATAAGAATTACAGTCAAAATAATCTGTATAAGTTTCTTCAGTTTCAAAAAAATCATGAACGTCTTAATTTTTTTACAGACAGGGCAAAAAAGTGCATAATTTTACTGGCTGTCCTGGAATTTCTGGACGGTTGGCAAACCTGGACCCCACTGATCATAAGAGCTTACACTCTACAGGAGAGAGGACCCACTGACGATAAGAGCTTACACTCTATAGAAAAGAGAGAACCCCGCTGACCATAAGCGCTTACATTCTACAGGAGAGAGAGAGAGAGGACCCCGCTGACCATAAGAGCTTACACTCTACAAGAGAGAGAGTAAGGACCCCACTGAATATAAGGGCTTACACTCTACAGGAGAGAGAGGATCCTGCTGATCATAATAGCTTACACTCTACAGGAGAGAGAGGACCCCGCTGACCATAAGAGCTTACACTCTACAGGAGAGAGAAAGGACCCCGCTGACCATAAGCACTTACACTCTACAGGAGAGAGAGAGGATCCTGCTGATCACAATAGCTTACACTCTATAGGAGAGAGAGGACCCCGCTGACCATAAGAGCTTACACTCTACAGGAGAGAGAGAGGACCCCGATGACTATAATAGCTTACACTCTACAGGAGAGAGGACCCCGCTGACTATAAGAGTTTACACTCTACAGGAGAGAGGACCCCGCGGACTATAATAGCTTACACTCTACAGTAGAGAGACTTACCAAGTGACTCTGGAGATGGAAAATGACTCTGCCGTACAAACTGTGCTCCGCTGGGAATTGCTGATCTGTGATGGCTCTGGTACTGACCACCACTGTACAAGGCATGGGCGTACCAAGGATCAAAACTAGGGGGGGGCAAGCCATGGTCACAGATACCGAAGAGAAATATATATATAGCACAATGCAAAGATGTCACTTCTTACATTACATGAGTGATATCTATTGTAAATTCCACAATAGCTCAGAAGCCGGCGAATCGCTCCACACAGTATACTGGCCACCATAAAATGCCCCATACAGGATACTGGCCCCCATATAACGCTCCATACAGAATACTGGCTCCCATATAATGCTCCATACAGGATACTGGCCCCCATATAACGCTCCATACAGAATACTGGCCCTCATATAACGCTCCAGGCAGGATACTGGCCCCCGTATAACGCTCCATGCAGGATACTGGCCCCCATATAATGCTCCATACAGAATACTGGCCCCCATATAACGCTCCATAAAGAATACTGGCCCCCATATAATGCTCCATACGGAATACTGGCCCCCATATAACACTCCATACAGGATACTGGCCCCCATATAGCGCTCCATGCAGGATACTGGCCCCCATATAACGCTCCACGCAGGATACTGGCCCCCATATAACGCTCCATGCAGGATACTGGCCCCCATATAACGCTCCATACAGAATATTGGCCCCCATATAACGCTCCATGCAGAATACTGGCCCCCATATAACGCTCCATGCAGGCTGTTCCCCACACATAATGCCTCATGCAGGCTGTTCCCCCCCACATAATGCCCCACGCAGGCTATTCCCCCCACATAATGCCCCACGCAGGCTGTTCCCCCCACATAATGCCCCATGCAGGCTGTTCCCCCCCATATAATGCCCCATGTAGGATGTCACCCCACCTTATAATGCCCCATGCAGGATGACACCCCCCCCTTCCTTATAATGCCCCATGCAGGATGTCACACCACCCCCTCCCTTATAATGCCCCATGCAGGATGTCACCCCCCCTCCCTTATAATGCCCCATACAGGATGTCACACCCCCCTAATAATGCCCCATGCAGGATGTCACACGCCCCCCCTCCCTTAAAATGCCCCATGCAGGATGTCACACCCCCCCTCCCTTATAATGCCCCATGCAGGATGTCACCCCCCTTCCCTTATAATGCTCCATGCAGGATGTCACCCCCCCTTATAATGCTCCATGCAGGATGTCACCACCCCTTTATAATGCCCCATGCAGGCTGTCACCCCCCCTTATAACGCCCCATGCAGGATGTCACCCCCCCTTATAATGCCCCATGCAGGATGTCACACACCCCCACCTCACCCCCTCCCTTATACTGCCACAGGCCTCCATATAATAAAAAAAAATAAAAATCAAATACTCACCTCACGTCTCACCTGCTGCCACTGCTCCAGATTACAGTGTCGCCGGTCTCATCCCGCTCTGCGCTGTGACTGCTCAGGAGAGAGTGCGGTGTAAAGACGTCACCGCGCCCTCTGACCTGAGACGTCGCAGTGCAGTAGCCGCGGAGGATGCAGGAGCTGCTGCGGAGGCATGGGGAGAGGAAAGTATTGTGCCGGGTGCCAGGGCACTGAGCAGATGGGGGGGAGCGGACCCCCCGGCCTGCTCAGGGACCCGGCATTTGCCCGGGTGCGCCGGGTGCTGACGCCGGCCCTGGTGTGCGGCTTGCGTGCCTGCTTCTAGGGGGGGGGGCAGCTGCCCCCCCCTGCCCCACGGTGGGTACGCCCATGGTGCAAGGTATGATAATCCACTAGCCTAGATCTCATAGCAGTGGGGCATTATGGGAGGGGGGGGGGGCCCGCACAGCAATGCAAAATGATGTTAGCCTGCTCTTTGATGCTTCAACAGTGTAGAAAATTGTGTTTTTTTGAGAATCCAATCTTAAAATGTTCAAATTCGCGTGAAGCCACAAAATTTCAGTAAATTCGTCTTGAACTCGATCCTCCACGGATTGATTCTCTCATCTCTAGTAAAGAATGAAGTGATTTTCAGTTTATAGTGAGAGTTTTTCTTCTTTTACCCACAGGGGAGAATGACTGTAAAGACACTGGGTTCAGATCGCGTGATTGTAGCTGTTAAACGATCGCTGATTCACAACAGCAGTAAAGCACTATTCTCTAAATATTTATAAAAAACACAAACACATGTGCAGTTGGGATTTCTGGCACCATACATGTTCTTTTCAACAGAAAGTACTAGTCCTCTCACAGAAATACCTTTAACTCAGTAGTGCCCCCATATGTTATGCCATGGTATGACAACACTCATCGTAGTCCCTATGCTGTGGCACCTCTGAATACATCACCCTACTAAGATTAATACATATGTGATACTGAAGAAAAAAGAAATGAGAATGCAATCGAAATCCATGAAACAAATATAAATGCAGGAGGCAAAAGTGTTTCTATTTCAAGAGAAATTTATTGCCCAGTTTTCTACTGTAAGTGCATTTCTCTAGGTGGACCATCCATTACATTTGGTCATCCATCTCTGATGTCTGGGATTTTGTAAAATTTATGTCTAAACATACAGGGCATGAGCAAGGTTAGACGTAAAGATGAGCGGGTGTGATCAGTCCACCTTTGGAAATTTACTACAGAAAGCAGAATAGTAATTGTCAGTGGTTTGAAGCTTTTAGGCTCTGAAGTCTTTAA
Source organism: Phyllobates terribilis (assembly GCF_046119375.1). NCBI lineage: Eukaryota > Metazoa > Chordata > Amphibia > Anura > Dendrobatidae > Phyllobates > Phyllobates terribilis. The sequence goes on from NW_027362767.1 coordinate 59,366,849, forward strand.
CGGGTCTAAAGTATCACGTGCCATCTATAATACTGGTGTCCTCTTTTGTACAGAGGGGCCTTTGGACGGGTCAGTCACCATTGCACCTTATAGATATGATCTTTAGCTTCGTTTTAGTACAAGAGGAAATCAAGGTTTCATCTTTGTTATGTTTAGGGTCTATAAATTACCGTATGTCTTTTAGCAGTGAGAATGATCACCTAAAGAATTTTCTCGTTCCTCTTCTTCCATCGCCTTTCACTCAGTTTACTGCTCTTCGTGTTTCCTTATAAACCCTATAGACTGCAGGTTAATGTTGGCCATACACATTAGATAACATGAAATCTGATATTCATGGGATCAGCCAGTGTTTCCCAATATCTGCCATTAGAGAAAACAAACAATGGTTGAATCCCAACATCTCCATCATGGAAGATCATTTGATGACTTAGATCTTTGGTAGCTACTTATCTTTTTTCTTCTTTTGCCATAAACATTCATGACCAGCCTATCCAAATATACGTGTTTTTTGGGAATTCTGGGAAGATACATGACCAATTCTGGAGTCATCCCGTGTCTCAAATTAAGCAATGTATTAGATAAATGCTCCTCTCTTTTGTGGAAGTGAGTGAAGTTCAACTTATTGGGATATATATGGGAAAAGGTGCTCTATGGCAAAAATCAACATCCCACATTTTGGCAACAAGGATCATAATGCATATTGTCTCCTTTATCCTTGGCTTCCTATCCCTTATAGGGGAAAGGCCCAGTATCACCCGTTTATGATTAATTCTTGCTTTGAGGTTCCCTATATTGCAAAAATGGAGTGGCTCACGTGCCCAACATGACCTCAGACAAGTCTACTTAGGTCCCATTCCAGACACAAAGGTTGTCTCTATAATATATATATCCCTGAAGACCCACCTCTTCCGACAAGCCTACAACCTGCAGTAACCCTCGCTCCACCATACCACTGTACGACCAGCTCTACCCTGACCTACTGTATCCTCACCCTTCACTTGTAGACTGTGAGCCCTCGCGGGCAGGGTCCTCGCTCCTCCTGTACCAGTCTCTGTCACATTGTGTTCAAGATTATTGTAATTGTTCTTGTATTATACCCCTTTTTCACATGTAAAGCGCCATGGAATAAATGGCGCTATAATAATAAATAATAATAATAATAATAATAATAATATCCTTGGTCTGGGAATACTCTTGACAAAGCACATAAGGACAAAAAAAACATTCAGTGCGCATCCAAAATGTGTCGTAAATAAACTCAACAGATCATTGATTATTTCCCATGTCCCTTTTGACTTTTTTTTTTAATGTCTTGGGTTTTTCTGTGAGTATAAACTTTTGTTTCCCAGACAGTTGTTCCTCCCTGGCCATCTATGTTACTAAAAGGACTACGATAATAAACATTGTCAGATAAGGGAACGTGCTGCTGATGTCTCATTCATTCAGTTGACTGAAAGGTTATAGGGTTAATGGTTCGGTTGAGACATGTTTGGGTAACACCTCTCACTTTGTCACCCTCTAAACCTTCTCAAGTGTGATAGTGAAAAAGTAGCAGAGGTCAGAAGACCATAATCTGTCTGTCACATGCTACCGTCATTAATTATACGTCTAGGTTATATGTATATTGCTTTTCTGAACGTCCTGTAGACAATTTTGGCTGTGAATTCGACTTTGGAAAAGCTGGAGATAGATACATTTTCATTCATAGAAATTTGGTTGAAAAAAAATATTTAAAAGCAATAAGTGCTCTTAAATTTGAGAAGTTCATCTCTGGTTTTGGCCATACTTTGATGAATGCTTTGTAAACTGCTCACTGTTATGAGACCACCTCTCACTATTTTATCCCTAGTTCTGCTGGCCGAAGTTCCCTGTGTGAATTAAATGCACAAACTTCATATAATGCCATAGGGCGCTCAGTTGGGCGCTATATGTTAGAGACGTTTTTTCCTTAGAGGCAATGAGTCAAATGGAGAATGCCGCGATACTACGACACATAAAAACCAACAAAAGGAAGATACTTGCATATGGAGGTAACACAGAAACAAAGGGTCGGTCGTTGGAAATCTGACATGTCAGATCATTCTTTCACCTGACATCATTGGTCATTGGAGAAACAGGAGGTCCCTGTCGATATTAGCCAATGCTGCTGATTTGGACAGGTTCAACCAACTTAGTCTAATGTGTAAGGAGACCTAACGGTGGGTTTACACCGCCTGATTTGCAGCACAAAACAAATGCCGATCAGTTTCTTATTTATTTTGGCATCTAATCTATATCTAGAGATGGACAGAGTCCATCGTACGTGAACATGCCTATGAGACACAAACTGTGAAGCTGCATGCACTTCACATGCCCCATATGGTGCGTTGCAGCCCCATAGGGGCTATAACCATAATTTATGCCTATGATGATATTCAGGTGGGTTTACACCACACGACTTGTGCTGATCGGTAAATATTAATTTAATAGCCTGAACGACTTAAACGAGCGCATTGAACAACCTGTAATAGTTCATTCAATGCATATAGGCTGTCGTTGTTCTCGGGAGCGTCAGATTTGTTTACACAGGATAATGTGCTGTCGACAACGATGATCTTTTGTGCAATTTCACATGACGACTAACATTTTGCTTGTTTATTGGCATGTTTAGACTGCGAGATTATTGTGAAACGATTGTTCCTAAGAACGCTCATTCACAATAATCTTGCTATGTAAATTGACCCTTCGTTTGGGTCACAAGATCCCCAGTCAATAATGGACTTACAGCTTTAATACAGACAACAACAAAAAATAAGGTCACAGTATGATCATGTGAACTGTCATCATACAGCATGTGATGGAGCACGCCACAAATTAGAGGCATCGGGAGGCACAATGGGGCCTCTATTCTGGGTGCCTATATACAGTCATGGCCAAAAGTTTTGAGAATGACACCAGATTTATATTTTCTCATGATCTGCTGGCCTCTGGTTTTTATTAGTGTTTGTCTGATGTTTATATCACATACAGAAATATAATTGCAATCATATTATGAGTACCAATAGGTTATATTGACAGTTAGAATGAGTTAATGCAGCAAGTCAATATTTGCAGTGCTGCCCCTTCTTCTTCAAGACCTCTGTAATTCTCCCTGGCATGCTCTCAATCAACTTTTGGACCAAATCCTGACTGATAGCAGTCCATTCTTGCATAATCAATGCTTGCATTTTGCCAGAATTTGTTGGTTTTTGTTTGTCCACCCGTCTCTTGATGATTGACCACAAGTTCTCAATGGGATTAAGATCTGGGGAGTTTCCAGGCCATGGACCCAAAATCTCTATGTTTTGTTCCATGAGCCATTTAGTTATCACCTTTGCTTTATGGCAAGGTGCTCCATCATGCTGGAAAAGGCATTGTTGGGCGCCAAACTGCTCTTGGACGGTTGGGAGAAGTTGCTCTTGGAGGACATTCTGGTACCATTCTTTATTCATGGCTGTGTTTTTAGGCAAGACTGTGAGTGAGCCGACTCCCTTGGCTGAGAAGCAACCCCACACATGAATGGTTTCAGGATGCTTTACAGTTGGCATGAGACAAGACTGGTGGTAGCGCTCACCTCTTCTTCTCCGAATAAGCTGTTTTCCAGATGTCCCAAACAATCGAAAAGGGGATTCATCAGAGAAAATGACTTTGCCCCAGTCCTCAGCAGTCCACTCCCTGTACCTTTTGCAGAATATCAGTCGGTCCCTGATGTTTTTTCTGGAGAGAAGTGGCTTCTTTGCTGCCCTCCTTGAAACCAGCCCTTGCTCAAAGAGTCTCCGCCTCACAGTGCGTGCAGAAGCACTCACACCAGCCTGCTGCCATTCCTGAGCAAGCTCGGCACTGCTGGTAGTCCAATCCCGCAGCTGAAACAGTTTTAAGATACGGTCCTGGCGTTTGCTGGTCTTTCTTGGGCGCCCTGGAGCCTTTTTGACAACAATGGAAGCTCTCTCCTTGAAGTTCTTGATGATGCGATAGATTGTTGACTGAGGTGCAATCTTTATAGCTGCGATACTCTTCCCTGTTAGGCCATTTTTGTGCAGTGCAATGATGGCTGCACGTGTTTCTTTAGAGATAACCATGGTTAACTGAAGAGAAACAATGATACCAAGAACCAGCCTCCTTTTAAAGTGTCCAGTGATGTCATTCTTACTTAATCATGACTGATTGATCGCCAGCCCTGTCCTCATCAACACCCACACCTGTGTTAATGGATCAATCACTAAAACGATGTTAGCTGCTCCTTTTAAGGCAGGACTGCAATGATGTTGAAATGTGTTTTGGGGGATAAAGTTCATTATCAAATATTGACTTGCAAGTACAGTAATTGCTGTTAAGCTGATCACTCTGACATTCAGGAGTATATGCAAATTGCCATTACAAAAAATGAAGCAGTAAACTTTAGAAAAATTACTATTTGTCTCATTCTCAATACTTTTGGCCATGACTGTAGAATGGCTGTAATAGGGGCCATGGTGCACCACACCGAATCCTAATTCTTTCACTATATGAATCGTTTCACATGATTAGGAACCTGTACAGTTAACAGACGCTTACAATTTTTACAATTTGTGTTGAACCTTAAATCACCTTTTTTTTTCTAGAACTGTAAAGCGAAAGAAGAAAAGGGATAAAAACATCTATTTGGAACACAGTGTTTTAAGCTCTCTTTGTGAAAATCCCCAGTAAACCCGTGTAAAAGGATTATTCTGAACGCAATAAGCATTTTACAAAAGTAAAGCGTTCACATAATTATGATTCTACTAAACTCGCGAACCTTTTTTTCTGTTTAGTCTTTATTCTCATGGATACATGAAATTTTCCAGCAATCGCTGAATGTCACATATATATCTGAAGATAATTATTAGCGATAAGACAATGGTTTTATTATGTGAACTGAATATAGAATATGAATAAACGTTTTTGTGAATAGCTTTCATGCTTTTTGATCAGAAAGAAATGTACAGTGCATTAATTTATGGGAATTAATTGTTTAAAATGGTTTGACGCCTTGGACAAGCCCTATAGATAGGATGATCACAAAGTGTCCTCCCGCAGGGACCCCCAGCGATCATGTGTAATCGGTAGGAAAAACTAGCTGTAAGTGTTCAGTTTCCCTACAGTGACACCATAGGAGAAATTAGGTATTACACAGTGTCTATTTCAATCAATCACAATTGTCTGTGTAATGAAGGGAGGAAGGGTCCACCAAAGCGAGAAACACTCTTTGTATCTACTTTCTGCTTTGGCCTAGAGATGAAGATGCTGTACATGGAACCCTCTTTATTATCTCCCTAACTCAATATATGAAACTGGATTTTCTAAACTCGGAAAACCTTTTTTATTACTGAGACGTTGACGTACCATGCAGATGGACCAAGTGATTTGTATGGAATTGACCCAAGGGTCATAGAAAAAGTATGAAGGAGTAAGAAAACATCCAACCCAGTACCATAATGAAATGGGGGCCATTTAAATTTTTGCAGTATGCAAAGAGGGACCAATAAGGATTTTATTTGCAGAGTCCATAGGTATGAGCCCTCAACAGTGGCATAACTTGAATCTGGTGGGCCCCAAAGTCAGAATCTCCAACATGGCCCCTAACTATCACAGGTCTTATTAGTGTTGGCTCTCTCATATGGGCCGAATGTACCTTTAGGGCCCCATGCACCCATTCCAGTTACTTCCCTGGCCCTTTAAAAAACAGGTCATTTTTGGTGTTTAATTGCAGAAGTTGATTGTGCAGTCATTATATAGTTTTAGGGCATAGGTCATGCAGCCATGGCGGGCATTGACCAATTATGGAAGTGCAAGGACATCTCAGTCACCGTCAAATAAAGACTGATCACTGCAATTGTGTTCCCAATTGCAACTTATGTCTGTGAGACGTGAACCCTCAAGAAAGTAGACAGAAGAAACATTTATGCCTTTGAGCTGTGGTGCTGGAGAAGACATCTATGAATCCCATGGACAGCTAGGATCACCAACAAAGATGTTCTTTATCATAAAAACCCAGAATTGTCCCTGAAAGGTGAGGTCAGTGGACAGAAACTGGCCTATTTTGGATATGTGATGAGGGCAAATTCTCTAGAAAAAGAGATGCTACAGGGAATGGTCAGTAGTAAAAGGTAACGGGGGAGACCAGAGGTCTGTTGGGTGGATACCATCAGGAATGAAATGCGAATGAACATCAAGCAATTTAAAGAAACCGTGGAAAACAGGAATGGATTATGAGAACTGGTCTACAGGATATCAAAGGACATGACTGCATGGATAGAATCAGAATTTAGGGCGTGGGATCTTGGCTTGCTTTACTTCTGGCATTTTTAAGCCTTTGCCATTGACTTTTGATAACCTTATAAATAATCCACGTGTGGTTTAAAGAAAACTATATCTAAAAAAATCATTTTATTGATGTGCAGTGGTGCGTGTCACCACTATATGACATACCATATGTCCTGGACTAAAGGGCTAGGAGATCGTATATTCACGAAACATGCTATATTGGTTGAGGCCTTGACGTAGCCGGTAACTTGTACCTCTGACCTAACACACCTATAAATTTTTCTGCTGACTAGAAATACACTTTGCCTTGTAATGTGTTGTGATCAGTGATCAATATCCCTTTACAGTGCATTGTCAGTAGCTGCTGCAGGGCTTTTTTATAATAATAGGCATGGGCTCATAAATTCTCCTATACTTGAATTGTGAGTAAGATGAGGACTGATCCCGTGACAATTTTCTGGTGAATAGAATGAAAACTGTCTGACAGGAAAGACTATGAAATATAACATGATGTTACAGTACCAAACTATATACTGAATGCTAAAAACAGGTATTGAAAACTCCATTGGATCTCCTAAAAACAGTAAGTCTATGCAGCTCCTAATGGGAAGAAGGGAGCCCAGTTCAATATTTTCCAATCCCTTGGTGATAACATAAAGGGTTAGACAATGGTTTCTTTCTAAAACCGCACCACACGTGTGTTATGAACGTGTATACACTCACACACGGGAAACACCGCACCTACACCCAACTGGTTCCTGTACAGACTAGAAAAGCCCTAGCCGCACAACTAAAAACACTACCTCGGACCTATCTCCCTAAAGGCCGTCAAGGGGCTTCTCGTACCTTCTGAGGAACTAGAGGGGAGGCTGCAACACACTGCCAACAGGGGGAAAGGAAAGTGTGAAGAGAGATATGAAAACCCAAGGTGAGAAACTAAGACACATTTATATAGGGTTGAGAGGGAAAGTTAAGGAGAACCAAAAATAAAAGGAACAAGTGTAACCTCCCATAAACCTAATTGTGGTAAAAGGAAAATGTGCTGGGAGGGAAAGCAAACAGACTCACTGCAAGAATACAGTTGAAGTTTACCAAGCAAGGTAAACACCTTTGCTGAAGGGCTGGAACTCCTGAGCACACATCCACCAAGAGGTATAGCCAGCAAGGAAGTGCAATGAAGGGTGAACATATTAAACCCCACTCAGAATGTGATAGGGCAAACCAAAAACAGGAAAATGAAAAACACCTGGAGAGGAGCAAACCAAGAAAGGAAAACAAAGACAATAGAAACCATCAGCAGGATGGATAGGGAAGAAAGGGCAGTAGCTCAACAGACAGGGGAACCAACCATTCAGCAACAGGTCACTGGATCGAATCCCCAAACTAAGCTATGATAACATGTTTATGGATTGTATGTGGTACTGCTTCTCAGCTCTATTAAAATCAATAGCGCAACCTGTGGACAGGTGTGGCTCTGTTTTTGGAACAAAGCAGCTATGTTTTTCTAATCTTGTACCTCCCTCTGCATATGGAGTTAAGAGTCTCTGTGATAATTATCTTGGTGGTTCAGCTAGAGTTCACTGTTATGGACTCAAAGTAATTCTTACATGTAAAGAAGGAATTAAACAGGACTCTAATTATGCAAGAGTGATAACCTTATTAAGGAAATGTTATTTATTAAGGAGGTTTATTTTTTTCATACATAGGAGAATTGAGACATAGCATTGCTCCAACAGTGACTATGTGCTCATTCATCCTCCTTAGACTAAAGCATACTTCATAATTGTCCAGTTTCTCAGACGCATTGAGGAACCGCAGAAACTCAGTAACCTCCACGTAAATTTATAGAGTGAGGTCACTGAGTGCTGAGGAGCAGAGGGCAGAAAAGTCACCAACGCTCTGCTGACTCCATAAGGATATGTGCAGATGGTCAGGAGCCGCTGCGGGTTTGACGCTGCATGTTATGCAGCGTCAAACCCGCAGCGGCCAGATGTTACAGCATAGTGGATGGGATTTCTAGAAATCCCATGTCCACTATGGGTATCAGGGTACCTGCAGCTCACCAGCGGAAACTGACATGCGACGTGTGTTTCAGACCTGCAGCATGTCAATTTCTCTTGCGGGTCCGCATGTAGACTTTCCCCATAAATTGATATCTATGAGGAAAGTATGCATGTGAATAAAAAATGGCGCAACTCACTTGCATAATGAGCGGAAGCCCCGTGGCTATTCTGCAATGTCGGGGCCGCAGGTGGCTCCAGACCGTCTGCACATACCCTAAAAGCAGAGTCCAGACCTCCTGTGACATTAACATGAGCACAAACATTGCGCCCCCGCCAGGAGCTTTATGGCTGAGCAGCTGCATGCAGCTGTACATCACCAAGCACAATGCAGAGTGTCGAATGGAATGGTGTAAAGTCGCCACCACTGGTCTTTGGAGCAGTGGAAACGTGTTCTATGGAGTGATAGGTCACACTTTTCTGATGGGCAAGTCTGGGTTAAGTGAATTCCAAGAGAACCTTACCGGCCTGACAGCATTGTGCCAACTGTAAGGATACATTTAGACTACACGATTATTGCTGTTAAATGACCACCGATCGGCTACATAGAAGCCCATTGGTGGTTGGTAGCCTGTTTAGATAGGCCAATTGCACTTATGGAAACTCTGCCGGGAAGGCCTTTTTTGTTCCCCTTGACTGTGTCCAATTTGGTGAAAAAGGGATAATTATATGGGATAATTTTTCAGGGGTTGGCCCCTTAGTTTCAGTGAAAGGAAATCTTAAAGGGGTTGTCCGGTTAAAAGTTATAGGTCTGTAGTCACTCTGTGTGACTGCAGACTTATGAATCCCCCCAATGCAGGCACTGTGCACTGGGGTGATTCGCCGGTATAAGGCCTGGAAATGGAGGGTATGTATGTGTTATACATACCCCCGGCCAGTGGGCATGGCCTCACTCTTCATTCACTTGTATTGAGCAATGCCGCGCCTTCGAGTCAGACGCGCCCACTGGCCATCCACCTCACTAGAGAGGGCGTGGCCTTGCTCCATACAAGTGTATACAGTAAGGCGGCGCTGAATGGCCAGGGGTATGTATAACACATACATAGCCTCTGGTCCCGAGTCTCATACTGGCAGCGCACAGTGCCTGCGCTGGGGGATTCATAAGTTTGCAGTCACACAGAGTGACTGCAGACTTATCACTTTTGACCGGACAACCCCTTTAATGCTTCAGCATATCATGATATTCCAACTCTGTTCGAGCAGATTGGGGAAGGCCCTCTTCTGTTCTCCATAACTTTGCCCAGTGCACAAAACAAAGTCCAAAAAGGCCTAGTTGAGGGAGTTTGGTATGGAAAAACTTGACTAGCTTCAATTCCATCCAATACAAATAATCTTCTGGATGAATGGTTGACAAATCCCACAGACCCCTCCAAAATCTTATAGAAAGCCTTCCCAGAAGAGTGTGAGCTGCTATAGCGAAAAGGGATTGACTCCATATTAATGTCTTAGTTGTAGAACGGAAGGTCATAAAGCCTTCTGTAGGTATAATGTGGGGTGTACGGTGTACCGGTACTATTGTCCATATAGTGTAGCTAGATATGAGATTGATGGATGGATAGATATGAGATAGATGGATGGATAGATAGATATGAGATCATGTTCCCTCAAGATCCACTCTTTTGAGAACAAGTAATGACTCACTTATAAAATTCCCGTTTAAAGTAATATAATTTCAGATCTCGTGGTGACATCATTCCTCGGCGCGGTGGTTTAATCAGTAAATGTGCTGTGTCTGTGTAATAACCATGCGGTCAATAGTAAATGCGCAGCATGTGAAATCCTGGTAATTAATCAGTGGTCTTAGTGATCAGTCTATGGGTAAAAAGTCATCAATCAGCTATAAGCAATTTCTGCTTTTCAGGAAGATTCATGTTATTAGTTGTAGAAATGTCTTACTTGTGACATGAAATCATTCGGAGGCTTCTCGAGAGCAAGTTATTGTAAATTCAGATCATTGTGTCATATGAAATACTGCAGAGTCCTTCGAAAACTGGACGCAATGAGACAGGTCACAGACAGCAAGCAATGTTTACTGACGCAACCAATCAGAAGGCACCGATTTAATGCAATATGGCCGCCATAATCTAATTGGTTGGACTGGTTTTATTCTAGCGGGATTGTCTGATTTAAGTTATTTCAAAAAAGGTTTTCTATAAAGGAGGTTTAGGATCCTGAGATGAAGTAAGTGAGATGAATAAGAGCAGTAATTAAATGAGAAACCCTCTTCCTCTGGATGACGCATCATGACTGCGTATGACATAGACGGCCCAGTGACTTAATTCAAAACAGTTTAATACTTTATTTACCCTGAGGGGGCGCTGCAGGGCACCTGAGCAGTTACCCCCAGTGGATTCCTATTTTTCTTTACATTTTTCTCCGATATTAGCCAAAAAAAAAAGAAAATCTAAAAATGATATATAAAAGGACTGGCATATGACTAATTCCTTCCACAGACCTTACAAAGGACCAGGGGGCACTCGCTACGGGTGGAAGAAAGGCGGTTCTTCATAGTTAGAGCTGACAGATGGTAGATAGCATGTAGGGGATACAAACTTAAAGGAAGTTACTAACTCCGTGCTCTTTTTAGGATCTTACTAGTGTGTTCCCTTTGAATTTCATGTGAGTTTTATGTTAGTTTATTTTCATATTTCAAAAGCATATTTTGCAGTGAAACCTCTTTAGGATAACTGTCAAAATTGCAGTGAAAAGTGCTTTTCAAGAGGGTGGTCATCTGAAGGAAGACGAAATGAAAAAACTTTTTTTTCATGTCACTGGAAAATTGGTCTAGATTGGAGATGTCTTCTCAAAGAGGTGGTCTTTTGGGGAGGTTTTACTCTAACTGGGTTTCTATATTGGACTTAGAGTATATAACAAAGAACTTTATGAAGTTTCAGCACTTAAAGGGGTCGTCCTCTTTGACAATCACTTTTTGTAAAAAGAATCCTCCATTGATTTATTGATGATAATGGCACCACAATCATTTGGCTGTAAAATGGAGGAAAGCCGGTATAATTTCACTACAGCGCCCCCATTGAGGATAAAAAGTATTACACATTTCCAAATAAACTCATTGTGTTGTTTATCTAGGTGTTGGACTATCCTGAATTAGATTTAGCTCTAATAAAAGAGGATCTAGTATCTCTACCCAATATTGACTCTGAATACCATAATAAGGAGTAAAGGGCCTATAAAAATTCCCTTTAAAATTAGGTAAATTTAGAGCGCACTCTGCCTTCATTGTGTCTGTAGATCATGAAGATTCATGCCTAGAAGCTCAGGTTGATGCCAGTTGGAAATAATTGATTACTCTTGTATATAAAAAAAAAAAGCTGCAAACCTTATTAATTAGGCAAACATCTAATCAATTTAATGGCAAACCGATTAGCCAAATAAAAGTACAGAAAAATATTTCAACTTTGAATGTGTCACATATTACGCTGGTACTCTGCGTGACGATTCATCATTTACCAGAGCAAAAAAAATAATAATTCCATCTAAATAGACCGATCTGATGTGCCCGAGGATGAGCAAACACTTCCAATCAGCAGAAGGAATCTGGAGAGTTCTCAGTGACAAATTAACAAATCAAGATCGGGCTGGAAAAAAAATGTCACGCAGAGTGGAAGCGCCGGCATTCTCCCAGAATCAGGAGCGTACTGAACACTTCTGCCCTGATTGGCGGTATATAATGTATATAGAGCAGGACATAGATAGAAATGACAGCACTTGTACTAGCATTAAAGTGGAACATCTAACTAAATAGAAGTTACTGAAATCCATTGATTGTAAAGTTACAAATATTTTTATTTTATATTCTTAAAGGAACCATAAACCTAGAAGTGACTGATTAAAATAGACTAGAAATATAGTCACCTTCAATCTCCTGCTGAGCAGTTCCATCTTTGAATGAAGCCTGCTGTATTAGCAGAAATGATAAGGCTTAATGATCTTTTATCCTACTACAGGCAAGGCAGAAGGGAGAGGCTTCTGCTGCAGGCAGTTGTCTTATCGCCATACACAGGACAGTGGAGTGGGGGAAAGCCTGAGCTCCTGAGACACAGATATTTTGTATGTATTTCTAAGTATTTCTCAGTTCTAATTTACAAAATAAGATGATAGAAAAGGAGATTAAAACTCTCCCTGACGTGGCCAATTTTCATTTCCCACCCCTACACCCCCCCCCATCTTTCAAGAAGCATATCCTTTTTATTTTTAAATTTACGAATGAGGACTTGCAGTTTTAAATTATATATTACCATATAATGTTATTAAAAACAGGAATAAAATATATCCAAGTGGATGAAATGGTGAAAAAGTGCAATTCAGCCATTGAATTGTTATGGCACTCATGATTTGGTCAAAAAATGACTGAACAACATGATTGTTCAGGTCGGTGTGATTATGGCGATACTTGGCGCATTTTTTTTGATTTATTGTACATCCCGCCTTTCTTAGAGCATCCAGAATGGCCTGTAGTTTAGGTAGATGACTTTCCCAGTCTGGGCTAAAGACTACAATGTCGTCAAGGTAGGCTGCGGCATACTTCTTATGTGGGGCTAGTGACACGCCCCCTGGGCCGTGGGGTACTCGGTGCCGGACCGGTCGTTGCTAGGGGAGATGTCACAGTGGCGGTGACCCGGTCCGTGACCCAGGGTGGTCAATCAAAAGGGGTTTATTTACAGGGGATTTATAGTTTTTATATACAGTTCGTGACGCCACCTGTGGTATGCGGCTAAAGGGAGCCGCCGCTGCGGAGCAAGTCCTCTGGAGCTGTTGTTAATGCAGCAGAGTTGGTTTAGCTCTCCACCGGTAGAGTTTAGCTCCAGGGCAGTGTAGATGTTGCTGTTATGGAAGTAGCGCTTGTGGTACAGTGTAGTGCAGGGGGTAATGGCGCAGCAATAACTTCACAGAGACAGTGGGGTGCAGTCTTCAGAGTTTACTCACAGTTGTTAAGTTCTTCAGGTTGCACTGTCCAGATTACAGCCTCCCACATCGCGCTGCGTTCACCAGGCAGGGGTTCCGCAAACTCCCAGGTGTTTCAAGAGTGCCTGACAGGACCCCGTTCTATATGACCTTCTCAGCCGTCTTTCTGCACTGGCTCTCACCCTTCTTGCCCTGCGCCTCGCCAAACAATGTCCCAAGCCGGTATCCTCGGATCTTTCTGGGCAACCTGGAGTTCCCTGGATCCTATGTGGTTACCTTTTTGGTGACTTGAGTGCGGATGTGGCAACTGTACCCTGAAAGTACAGAAGACTCCGGTTTCCAGTTGAACTTTGTAATTCTCACTGGTCAGGGGCCGGTCCCCTCTGCATCTTGATCCCTCCACCGCCTGGCAGATTCGGGCGTACGGGTGGCTTCCAGCACTGCCAGTACCCCTGGGATCGCTTTCCCATTCCTGGAGCCTTTCTCTTGCTCCTCTCTCCTTCCTCCTTCTCAGTCTTGGGCCTCTCTACTAGGCCCTCCTCCTGAGCAGAGCTCCTGCAGAGCTCCTGCTCCCTCTACTTCTCCTCTCAGACTGCCTTGTCTTTCCAATATGGTCCCCTCTTTTATATCACTTCTAACAAGTGCTCCCCTGATCTACGTCCTCCACCCACACCCACTACATGGTTCCCCCTACTTTGGTTCCCCCCACTCCAGCCAGGGTTAGGGCTCAGCAGGAAGCGCGACACATCTTGCCCCTCCAGCTGGTCTGGAGTAGTGTAATGTTGGATGCAGGTGAAAGGGTCCCGGGCAGCACTCTATCCTTACCTGAGATTGAGATACCACACCTCTGGGTGAGATGCAGTAACTCTGTGGCGACTGAACCTGCAGGGATGCCACATACCCCCTTGGTAAAACACAGCACGTCCGCAGGCTGGAACAGAGTAAAAAACACATTTTAGACATACAATTTTTAGATGTATCACATAGAAGAATTTTCAAACAACTTTTCTTCCCTTTATGGGAGGCACATCACTTGAACGTTACTGGTTTCTATTAGCATATAAACATTATAAAAGCATTTTCAATAACATTCTTCTTCACGTATAAAACATTTTTCACATAAAACACTTTTCAGCAGATACAGTGAGATATTTTAACCGGGTGTCCATCTCATTGAAGAAGGTGAAATCCTGGTGAACATGAGGGACCTGTCTGAAAACCCTCAACGTAGGCCCTGGGCGTGGCTGCAGGGCATAGGTGATCCAGGTTTTGGACCACGTCTTCGGCCATGCCAAACGGGTTTTTGTTCTGAGGTCATTTTTGTTGCATAAAAACAATAAGGGGCACTTTAAGAAGTGCAACTATTTTACAAGGAAAGTTTTTTTTGGCTGCTCACAGTCCTCAGCCTGTCAGTCTTTGGTACCCTTACCGGGTAATTATGCACACACACAGAACTTTTTAAACTTGCAGTGTCTCTGCTATACCCTTCCGGGTAACTATATACAGTCTTTAAACTTTTTCTTTCAATTAAACAGTTCAACAGTGGTGCTCCCTCCGGGGAAGCACCTGTCCACAATAGGCTGGCCCAGCCGGGTCATCAGCTCTAGATGGCGGGGGTACACTCTCCTCCACAACCCTGTGGATGTTCAGGGCATACCAGCCCCTCTCACCTCGATGCCTGGTGTAGGTGACGTGATCACCAGGGTACAGATTCCGATCCTGATGTCCTTCCTTTAGGTGGGAATCCATGTCCCTTCTGTTAACAAAGAGATCCGTCTCGGCCTGTGGATGCCGGATGAAACCCCATCCTCCATCCAGGTTGAATTTCACCACGGTCCCCTCGGAACGGGGACCGTGTGCGGCCTCCTTGTTTTTGCAAGCCCGGGCCTTCTCCTCCATATTTCGGGCCTCCATCCTCTCCCAGCGCTCCCGCCGGATGCGCCGCACTTTCTCCAACTGCTCGAGCTCCCTTTTACAGAGCTCCACCCGGCGAGCAGCTTCTGCTCTAGTTTCCCGGGGAAATCCCATGAGGTCCCCCCCAGGGTTATCCCACAGGAACTGGTCCACTTCACTCCTGGAGATGGCTGAGGGCTCAGGAGCGGGTACTAGTGGGAGGCTACGGTCCTCCATCTCCGCGGACCAGTCCCAGGGCAGGCGCCCGTACACCCACTCAGGTGTCGGGGGAGGTGGTTCCTGCAAGGGGCCCAGGAGTGCGCTGGCGTCACTGGTGCCTGGGGTTAACAGTTCCGGGACCAGGAGTAGGTCTAGGGCATGCGCGCCCGGAGACGGAGGATACTGAAGGGGGGCTAGGAGCAGACCGACGTCGGTAGTTCCCGGGGTTAACTGTTCCGGCAGGGGGCCCTGGAGCAGGTTAGAGCTTTCAGCGCCTGGGACAGGGAGACTCCTCTTACCTGCTCCCGCGGCCGCTCCTGTGCTGCACTCTGCCTCCTGGCGCTGGTCTGGCTCCGCCAAGGCTGCGGTGCTGCCTGTTGACTGCAGCGCTGGCTGCTGCCTGTTTGCCATTCTCTCCATCATCTCTTTTTTCCAGCTGGCGATGACAGCCTGCTGGGCCCTCTCCATCAGCCAGCTTAGGTCTTCCATCCCAGCGTAGAGAAACTCCGAATCCTCCCGGGACAGCTTGGAGACCATCTCCTCCATGGTGAGGGGTGTCTCAGGCTGCTGCTGGCCACTGGCGGGAATTCCTGTCTCACCTCCCTCCATCTTGCCTGCCGGGTGTGGTCTGTCTAGACTGCTTGAGACCACACCCCGTCTCCAGTTTTATTCTTTTTTCCTCTCCCCTTTCTGGGGCAGTCCCATGGCTGCTTGCTGTCGGTCACATCTGGGGCCAGCTCCCCCACCTTGATGGACACATCTACGTACATGGTTACTGCTGCTTGGGGCGTGCTCCGCTTTTGGCGCCATTCTGGGACCCGGCCCACTATGGGAGGTTCTCTGTTGTCCTTTATAACGCACATAATGGCACCCGGTTTTCTGGGGCGGGCGCCACATTCAGTATAGAACACAATCTCTAGGCGCACAATACCCGGTGATAACGGGTGGGTTCATATCCTGTTCGTGATGCCAAAGATGATGTGCCCCCTGGGCCGTGGGGTACTCGGTGCCGGGCCGGTCGTTGCTAGGAGAGATGTCACAGTGGCGGTGACCCGGTCCGTGACCCAGGGCGGTCATTCAAAAGGGGTTTATTTACAGGAGATTTATAGTTTTTATATACAGTTCGTGACGCCACCTGTGGTATGCAGCTAAAGGGAGCCGCCGCTGCGGAGCAAGTCCTCTGGAGCTGTTGTTAATGCAGCAGAGTTGGTTTAGCTCTCCACAGGTAGAGCTTAGCTCCAGGGCAGTGTAGATGTTGCTGTTATGGAAGTAGCGCTCGTGGTGCAGTGTAGTGCAGGGAGTAATGGCGCAGCAATAACTTCACAGAGACAGTGGGGTGCAGTCTTCAGTTTACTCAGAGTTGTTAAATTCCTCAGGTTGCACTGTCCAGATTACAGCCTCCCACGTCGCGCTGCGTTCACCAGGCAGGGGTTCAGAAAACTCCCAGGTGTTTCAAGAGTGCCTGACAGGACCCCATTGTATATAACCTTCTCAACCGTCTTTCTGCGCTGGCCCTCACCCTTCCTGTCCTGCGCCTCGCCAAACAATGTCCCAAGCCGGTATCCTCGGATCTTTCTGGGCAACCTGGAGTTCCCTGGATCCTATGTGGTTACCTTTTTGGCGACTTGAGTGCGGATGTGGCAACTGTACCCTGAAAGTACAGAAGACTCCGGTTTCCAGTTGAACTTTGTAATTCTCACTGGTCAGGGGCCGGTCCCCTCTGCGGCTTGATCCCTCCACCACCTGGCAGATTCTGGCATACGGGTGGCCTCCAGCACTGCCAGTACCCCTGGGATCGCTTTCCCGTTCCTGGAGCCTTTCTCCTGCTCCTCTCTCCTTCCTCCTTCTCAGTCTTGGGACTCTCTACTAGGCCCTCCTCCTGAGCAGAGCTCCTGCAGAGCTCCTGCTTCCTCTACTTCTCCTCTCAGACTACCTTGTCTTTCCAAGATGGTTCCCTCTTTTATATCACTTCTAAAAAGTTCTCCCCTGATCTGCGCCCTCCACCCACACCCACTACATGGTTCCCCCTACTTTGGTTCCCCCCACTCCAGCCAGGGTTAGGGCTCAGCAGGAAGCACGACACATCTTGCCCCTCCATCTGGTCTGGAGTAGTGTAATGTTGGATGCAGGTGATAGGGTCCCGGGCAGCACTCTATCCTTACCTGAGATTGAGATACCACACCTCTGGGTGAGATGCAGTACTTCTGTGGCGACTGAACCCGCAGGGACGCCACACTAGGATCCGATCCATAGCCCTCTGGAAGGTGGCTGGGGCCCCCTGTAGTCTGAACGGCATCCGAGTGTATTGGAAGCACCCATCAGGTGTTGAGAAAGTCGTCTTCTCCTTGGCCGTCTGGGACATGGGGATCTGCCAGTAGCCCTTCGTCAGGTCTAGACTGGTGATGTACCTTGCCGGTCCAAGCCTCTCGATGAGTTCATCAACGCGGGACATTGGGTATGCATCACACTTGGACAACTCATTCAGCCGGCGGTAATCATTACAAAACCCCCACTCTCCGTTGGGTTTTGGCATGAGGACGATGGGGCTCGACCATCTTCTCTTTGACTCCTCTATCACACCGAATTCTAACAACCTCTTCAGCTCAGCCGAGATCACCTCCCGGCGTGCTTCAGGAATCCTGTATGGCTTCAAGTTCACCCTTATATGCGGCTCTGTTAGCACATCATGTTCTACCACCTGGGTCTGCCCCGGCAACTCTGAGAACAGGTTCCGATTCTGCTGGAGCAGTTCTCGACACTGTGGCTTCTGGGCTGGTGAAAGGGTCTCCGCTATCGTGACATCTTCCACCTGGCCTTCGGGAGTGACTCCCAGGCAAGGAGTTCCCACGGGTTCCCAATCTTACCACGGCTTGAGCAGGTTTACATGGTACACCTGGTGTGCCTTTCTTCGCCCAGGCTGATGGACTCGGTAGTTCACTTCACCGAGCTTCTCCACCACCTCATATGGGCCTTGCCACTTGGCCAGAAACTTACTTTCAATGGTGGGAATAAGAACCAGGACGCGATCCCCAGGTTTGAACTGTCTCAGCCTTGCCGACCGGTTATACACCCTCGCCTGGGCTTCCTGCGCCTGGAGGAGATGTCGCTTCACGATGGGCATCACCTTCGCCATTCTCTCCTGTAACTGGGCGACATGTTCCATGATGCTCCGGTGGGGCGTGACCGCGGTCTCCCAGGTTTCCTTGGCGATGTCTAGGAGACCTCTTGGATGCCGTCCATACAGGAGCTCAAATGGAGATAAGCCAGTGGAGGCTTGAGGAACTTCTCTGACAGAGAAAAGCAGAAATGGGAGCAGGTAGTCCCAGTCTCACCCATCCTTTTCAACGACCTTCCTGAGCATCGCCTTTAAAGTCTTATTGAAGCGTTCCACTAAGCCGTCCATCTGCGGATGATAAACTGAGGTCCGAATCTGGGCAATCTGAAGGACTCTGCATAGCTCCTTCATCACCTTGCTCATGAAGGGGGTTCCTTGGTCTGTCAAAATCTCTTTTGGCAGACCTGTCCGAGCAAAAATATGAACTAGCTCTCGGGTTATACTTTTACTGGACGAGTTCCTTAGGGGTACCGCTTCGGGGTACCGGGTCGCATAGTCCATGACCACCAGGATGTATTGGTGGCCCCGGGCCTATTTAACTAAGGGACCCACAAGGTCCATGGCAATCCTCTCAAAGGGAACCTCTATGACAGGTAGTGGAACTAATGGACTACAGAAGTGGGAGGTGGGTGCAGTTATCTGGCAGGTGGGGCAGGACCTACAATAGTTTAAGATTTTCCGATAACATCCTGGCCAATAAAACCTCCTTATAATTCTCTCCTGGGTTTTCTCAACCCCTAGGTGTCCCCTCAGAATATGTGAGTGTGCCATGTTTAATATCCTCTGACGATATGAACCTGGAACTAACAGCTGTTCCGCTACCTCTTCACTTTTTAGTTTGGTCACCCGGTATAATAGTATGATGCGCCCCCTGGGCTGTGGGGTACCCGGTGCCGGGCCGGTGAATGCTGGGGAATATCACAGTGGCGGTGACCCGGTCCGTGACCCAGGGCGGTCAATAAAAAGGGGATCATGGATAGGGGATTTGTAGTATTTTTATAGAGTTCGTGACGCCACCTGTGGAATGCGGGTAAAGGGAGCCGCCGCTGCGGAGCAGTCCTCTGAAGCTGATGTTACTGCAGCAGGGATGGTGTGGCTCTCCACAGGAAGAGCTTAGCTCCAGGGCAGTGCAGATGTTGCAGGCTGTGCTGGGCATTGTAGTGCAGAGGTTGATGGCGCAGCAAGAAACACAGAGACAAAGAAGTGCAGTCCCAGGGTCTTTACTCACAGTTGTTGCAGTCCAGATTACAGGGATCCATGTAACTGCCCTCGTCGTCCTGTGTTTACTCAGGGAGGGGTTCGTTCTACCCCCAGGTAACTCCGGAGTACTTAGCAAGACCCCTTTCTGTGTGTTCTCGCTCTCTGGCCTTCTTCCTGCACCTCACACCTAGTATCTCCAATCCGGTACCCTCAGGCCTTGGCGGGCGACGTCTGTTCCATCCCCTGGGTCCTATATGGCTACCTTCTCGGTGAGACTGGCGTGGACTTGTGGCTACAGGACATAAAGTACTGCAGCCTCTGGTTTCTACTTGGGCATAAAGTCCTCTGCTAGTTGAGGGCCAGGTTCCCTTTGTGTCCTCTGACCCCTCCACCTCCCGGTAGATTCGGGCGTAGGGGTGGCCTTCTGCACGGCTCGTACTCCTGGGGTCCTTTCCTGATTCCTGGAGCCTTTCTCCTGCTCCCTCTCCTCTCTTCTCTCCTTCGCTTCAGACTTGGGCCTCACTGGCTAGGCCCGCCTCTGGAGCAGAGCTCCTACAGAGCCTCTGCTCCCCTCACTTTCCTCCTCTGACTGATCTGTCTTTCTAAGATGGTTCCCTCTTTTATACCTCCTTCTGAAGTGCTCCCCTGATCTACGTCCTCCACCCACACCCACTACATGGTTCCCCCTCACTAGGTTCCCCTCCACTCCAGCCAGGGACCAGGGACTGTGCTCTCCCTTAGGAGCAATCTCGCCCTGTCCTGCTGAAGTGGATGTGTTGGATGCAGGTGTTAGGGTCCTGAGCTGTACTCCTTCCTTACCTGAGAGTGAGATGCCACATCTCTGGCTGAGATGCAACACCTCTGTGGCGACCGAACCCTCAGGGGCGCCACATACCCCCCTGGTAAAACACAGCACGTCCGCGGGCTGGAACAGAGTAAAAACAATTTTAAAGACATGCAAAATTTTAGATGTATCACATAGAATATTATAAACATAACATCTTTTCTTCCCTTTATGGGAGGCACATTTTCTTAAACGTTTCAGGTTACCATATCAAAACATTATAAGACTTGTTAAATAACACTTTCCTTCACTTATAAAACATTTTCCAGACAAAATATTTTTCATATAAACTGTTCCTTAACAGGTTACAGCACGATCTGCAACCAGGTGTCCATTTTCTTTAGTAAGGTGCAAACTAGCAAACTTGAGTATGAGGGACCCGTCCGAAAACCCTCAACGTAGGCCCTGGGCGTGGCTGCAGGGCATAGGTGATCCGGTCATTGGACCACGTCTTCAGCCACGCCAAACGGGTTTTTATTCTGAGGTCATCGTTGTACAGATATAAAACCAATAAGGTGCACTTTAGGAAGTGCAACTATTTACAAGATCAGTTCTTGGCTGCTCACAGTCCACAGCCTGTCAGTTCCTTGTACCCTTTCCGGGTAATTATACAAACAAATACATTTTTTTTTTTTTCAAACTGGCAGCATTCCTGCTATACCCTTCCGGGCAACTATATATAGTTCAAAGTTCCAGCTACTGTGCTTAGTAGTGGTGCTCCCTCCGCGGAAGCTCTTGTCCACTGTAGGCTGGCCCAACCAGGTCTTCAGCGCTGTAGGGTGAGGAACTGCTCCCTTTCCCCACCCGGTGGACATTCAGGGCATACCAGCCCCTTTTACCTCTGTGTCTGGTGTAGGTGACGTAGTCACCCGGGTATAGGTTCCGGTCCGGGTGACCTTCTTTTAGGTGGGACTCCACGTCTCTCCGGTTCACAAAGAGGTCAGTCTCGGACTGCGGGTCCCGGATGAAGCCCCAACCTCCTTTCAGGCTGAACTTCACTACGGTCCCTTCGGCACGGGGACCGTAGGCTGCTCTCTTGTCTTTGAGGGCCCGGGCCTTCTCCTCCATGTTGCGGGCCTCCAGCTTCTCCCAACGCACCCGCTGGATGTGTCGCTCCCTCTCGAGCTGCTCCAGCTCCCTCCTGCAGTGCTCTTTTCTGCAGGCCGCCTCTGCTCTCGTTTCTTGGGGAAACCCCATGAGGTCTCCCCCAGGGTTATCCCACTCAAATTGATCCTCCTCACCTCGGGAGACAGCAGGGGGCAGGGGAACTGGCAGGAGTGGGAGCCGCTGGTCCTCCACCTCCGCGGACCAATCCCAGGGAAGGCGTTTGCACATCCGTTCGAGTGTCGGAGGAGGCGGTTCCTGCAAGGGGCCCAGGAGCGGGCCGGTGTTGCTGGTGCCCGGAGGTGACGGTTTCGGGGCTTGAAGGACGTCTAGGGCGGGCGCGCCCGGGGACAGATGTCCTGGGAGGAGGGTCTGGAATGGATCCGTGTCTTCCGCGCACGGGGGCAGAGGGCCTTGCTGGGGTGTTAGGAGCGGGCCGCTGTCAGTAGCGCCCGGGGACAGATGTCCTGGGAGAAGGGTCCGGAATGGGTCCGCGTCTTCCGCGCCCAGGGGCAGAGGGCCTTGGTGGGGTGTTAGGAGCGGGCCTGTGTCAGTAGCGTCCGGGATCGGCGGCTCCACCAGGGGGCCCAGGAGCAGGTCAGCGCCTCTAGCGCCCGGGACAGGGAGACTCCTCTTACCTGCTCCCGCGGCCGCTCTTGCGCTGAACTCTGCCTCCTGGCGCTGGTCCGGATCCGCCAAGGCTGGGGCGCTGCCTGTACTTGGTACCGGTGTTTGTAATAGCATCTTGCTGGGCCCTCTCCATCCTCCGGTTCAGGTCTTCCATCCCGGCGCAGAGGAACTCTGAATCCTCCCGGGACAGCCTGGCAACTAACCCCTCCAGGGTGAGGGGCGCCTCCGGTTGTAACAGGCCGCTGGCAGGGATTCCGGTCTCTCTTCCATCCATCTTCCCTGCCGGGTATGGTCTGTCTAGATGGGCCCAGACCACACCCCGTCTCCCAGTTTTATTCTTCCCTCTCCCCTTTTTGGGGCGGTCCCATGTCTGCTTGCTGTCGGTCACACCTGGGGGCGTCTCCTCCAGACCAATGGACAGGTCCAGAGTTATGGCCACAGTTTCAGTGGGTGGGCCGCGCTTTTGGCGCCACTCTGGGACCCGGCTCACGATAGGAGGTGATCTCTTGTTGTTGTTTGGCTCGCACATAATGGCGCCCGTTCTTCTGGGGCGGGCACCACATTCAGTATAAAACACAGTCTCTAGGCGCACAGTACCCGGTGATAACGGGCACGAAGTCCTGTTCGTGACGCCAAGTATGACGCGCCCCTTGGGCCGTGGGGTACCCGGTGCCGGGATGGTGGATGCTGGGGAATGTCACAGTGGCGGTGACCCGGTCCGTGACCCAGGGCGGTTAATAAAAAGGGGATTATGGATAGGGGATTTATAGTATTTTATAGAGTTCGTGACGCCACCTATGGAATGCGGCTAAAGGGAGCCGCCGCTGCAGAGCAGTCCTCTGAAGCTGATGTTACTGCAGCAGGGATGGTGTGGCTCTCCACAGGAAGAGCTTAGCTCCAGGACAGTGCAGATGTTGCAGGCTGTGCTGGGCATTGTAGTGCAGAGGTTGATGGCGCAGCAAGAAACACAGAGACAAAGAAGTGCAGTCCCAGGGTCTTTACTCACAGTTGTTGCAGTCCAGATTACAGGGATCCATGTAACTGCCCTCGTCGTCCTGTGTTTACTCAGGGAGGGGTTCGTTCTACCCCCAGGTAACTCCGGAGTACTTAGCAAGACCCCTTTCTGTGTGTTCTCGCTCTCTGGCCTTCTTCCTGCACCTCACACCTAGTATCTCCAATCCGGTACCCTCAGGCCTTGGCGGGCGACGTCTGTTCCATCCCCTGGGTCCTATATGGCTACCTTCTCGGTGAGACTGGCGTGGACTTGTGGCTACAGGACATAAAGTACTGCAGCCTCTGGTTTCTACTTGGGCATAAAATCCTCTGCTAGTTGAGGGCCAGGTTCCCTTTGTGTCCTCTGACCCCTCCACCTCCCGGTAGATTCGGGCGTAGGGGTGGCCTTCTGCACGGCTCGTACTCCTGGGGTCCTTTCCTGATTCCTGGAGCCTTTCTCCTGCTCCCTCTCCTCTCTTCTCTCCTTCGCTTCAGACTTGGGCCTCACTGGCTAGGCCCGCCTCTGGAGCAGAGCTCCTACAGAGCCTCTGCTCCCCTCACTTTCCTCCTCTGACTGATCTGTCTTTCTAAGATGGTTCCCTCTTTTATACCTCCTTCTGAAGTGCTCCCCTGATCTACGTCCTCCACCCACACCCACTACATGGTTCCCCTTCACTAGGTTCCCCTCCACTCCAGCCAGGGACCAGGGACTGTGCTCTCCCTTAGGAGCAATCTCGCCCTGTCCTGCTGAAGTGGATGTGTTGGATGCAGGTGTTAGGGTCCTGAGCTGTACTCCTTCCTTACCTGAGAGTGAGATGCCACATCTCTGGCTGAGATGCAACACCTCTGTGGTGACCGAACCCTCAGGGGCGCCACAATAGCTCCCCCTGAACTGCAAAGTGTGGGTACCTGGTGTCCGCCCCCAGCTCTTGAGCAACACCATTACAAACAGTAACATTATCCCACGCCCCTTTCAAGGTCAAGTCCCGAACATGAGCTGACCCAAAGTTCTCTCCAAGCACCTCTAATTCAGGGAGGTCAACCACCTCAGACACAGTCTCATCCTCGTCGCCGACAAGGACACATAGTGGGAACTCATCCACTTTCGATGTCGACCGGGATATTTCTCTAGGGTCCTGGCTTTTTTCCACGGGACTCGGTCTGGATCCCTTCCTCCACAAGTCCCAGAAAAAGGGAAAATCGCGCCCCAAAATGACGGGATGTATCAGGTCCTTGACCACTCCGACCTCGTGGGATTGGGTGCCACAGTCTGTTCCAACAGTCACTCTGGCCACCGGGTAGTTCTTGGGGTCCCCATGTATGCAGCGGACACCCACAGATTTGGTAGGGTCAGCTGGTGGGGAAGGGTGGCACTGATTAAGGTTACCAGACTCCCAGAGTCCAAGAGCCCCAGGACCATCACTCCATTAATGGAAACGGCACACGCCTGCGGCCCCTCGCCGGGTTGATAGTCCACACTGCAGACTGGGTAAGCATAGTATGAACATCGTCTGCCTAGGCTGCAGTCCATTGGCTCAGCAGACGTATGACACTGGGCGGCTACGTGTCCCGCATTGCGACACCGCCAACAGATCACATCCTTAACAACAGTCCTTGCGGCACCTTCAATGGAAGTGGGACGCCCCCCAGTTGTGGCTCTGAACCCCTTCCGAGGTGAACATGCGCCCTTTTGGGCACTCCAGTAGGGGGAGGTGATTATGTTGAGTTTCCCAAGGGATTTTTCGACCACTTGGTACCTCTCTACCAGGCCAACAAGGTCGTCCGCATTCCGAAGGTCGCCCTGGGAAACCCAGGTCTGCACCAGCCTGGGTAGGGAATGGATGAACCTGTCCATCACCACACGCTCAACCTTCTGGGCAGGAGTGGAAGACTCTGGCTGCAGCCACTTCTGGACTAGATGTAACAAGTCGAACATCTGTGAGCGTGGAGGTTTGTCGTCAGCATACGCCCAGTGGTGGACCCTTTGCGCTCTAACTGACATAGTCACTCCTGAGCGTGCCAATATCTCGGTTTTTAATTTTGCGTACTCCTTTGCATCTTGTCAAGTCAGATCATAATAGGCCTTCTGCGGCTACCTGGTCAAATATGGCGCCAGAACCTCCGCCCACTGCTCCTGAGGTAACCTCTCCCGTTCCGCCACCCTTTCAAAGACAGTCAGGAACGCCTCAACATCATTCCCCGGGGTCATCTTCTGTAAGGTTCTCCTTACCGTTTTCCTGACGTGTGCGTCCTCACTTGGATCTGGGGGTGGAGCGGATGTCCTGCCACGGATCTCCCTTGCTAGGAGCTCCATCTGTCGCTGCTGCTGCTGCTGGATTTGCTGTATCAGGAGTTTATTTGTCTCCTGCTGCTGCTCCCGTTGCTGCTGAAGCTGCTCTGTGTGGGTCTGCAAGTGCAGTTGCTGCATGCTCTTCTGGCTTTGGACCAGGTGCTTAATGAGCTCCTCCATGCTGCCGGACTTCTCTGGCTGGCTGGCAGCCTTTACCCAGGATATCCACTGGTCTCTGTGGCAGGTACACGTGTTTCTGGAATCTTGCACGCACTCTCTCACCAACTGTGGTAGGACGACTTGCTCGGCCACTTCCGGAAGTAGACTCAGGAACCCGGGTTTTCTTTGCAGGCTTTATTAGCAGCATAAAGCTTTGCACTCCAGCAAAATAAATACAGCCTTACTTGGCTAAACCACAAAAACAAAAGATAAACTATAGCACAGTCCATATATGTGTGTGCGGGTCGCTCACACAGGTTATGTCCAGCCTTCAGCTCCCTCCTGAGCTATGGCTGTCCAGTCTGGAGACCTTGCCTCTCCAAACACAACTCAAAGAAAAAAAAACAGGGCTGAACATTTAAATGATGCTCAGCCACACCCTGAGGTGGAGGTATGGGGAATGAGGTCCCTCCCATCACTGTCATTCCCCTAAAACTACGCCATTTAAGTGAGTTAACCCACCAGCATATAACATGCTGGCAGAAAGTCCATTGTTTTCAGTTCACACAGGCTAGCAACCTGTGCGACACTTACCTCCCCTCATATATCATACCAGTGACTCTGTCACAATGTATATATTTTAGTGGTTAAAAACCCCCAGAACTTTATAATAAACTTGGTTTGTGTCGCCAAGTTCTGAGACCCGCAACTTTATTATTTTTCCTTTTACTGGGGCTGATTGAGGGCTTGTTTTTTGCATGGTGAGCTGTATGTATTTTTTATTGGTAACATGTTGGGGTATATACGATGTTTTGATTCTTATTTATTACATTTTTATGGGGAGAATCTTTGATGGAAAAATAGTAAAATCACAATCTCCTATATAGCCCTGCCACCACAAACATGGTGGTGATGGGGTGCTTTTAGTAGGCTCCCGCCTGCTATAGCAGCCCCTTGGTACATACCGGTAAGATGTTTGCAGCTCCCACTGTGACCGGAAGTAGACGGGGTACAGAGCTGAGACATCACAGCTTCTTTCATTGTGTAGTGGCTTTTTTCTGAGCTGCAGTTCAGCCACAATTCACTTTAATGCTGTCCTGGCTCTGTACACTGTTTAAGTCTTAGGCCTGCAAATAACTGGGTACAGCCAAAATGTGTTGAGTTTTTAACTAGTGTTTCGCGAAGATGCTCGGATAAGGGGCTATCCGAGTACGCTAACAGAGTATCTTCGGCGTGCTCGAAAAATATGTTTGCGTCATCGCGGCTGAATGTGTCGCAGCTGTTTGACAGCCGCACCACATGCAGGGGTTGCCTAATTGTTAGGCAATTCCTGCATGTGTTGCGGCTGTCGAACAGCCGGGAGACATGTTCACGCAGCACTATTTTTAACAAATTTTTGATTTTATCAATTTCGGTGAATGATCCAAATTTTTGCCTTTTGAAGCGCCGGACACCTGGTGTCACGCAGTTCCTTGGAACTGTGGGCGCTAACCAGGTCCCAAATACTAGGGGCGCTCTGGTCTCTCCCTGTCCCCCGGATTACTCCTGAAGGTGAAGACGCTGGGTTCACCTACCTTACTAAGCTCCTAAATTAACACTTATCGGTCCCCCCCCCCTCCCAGGGAGGTGGAAAGCTGAAGTGTACAGGAATACACTAACCAGACAAACAAGGGAAGACGGACAGGGATAAATGAAAATACCAACCATTTAAAATACACTCACCAAACAGAGTGGAACATAGGGGGTTAAAGGAAGGAGAAACCAAAGAGGAGAGGATGAGGATGTGCACACAAACAAAACTCCAAGCAACAATCTCCTGAACAAATCTCCAAACACCAACTCCAAGCATAGACTAGACCTCCAACTACAAACCAGACAGTAAGAGCTAACACTGGCAATTCCTAAGTGCCAGAGGGGAGTGGCCAACACTGAACAGCTGAGACAATCCAGATAGGAAAGCTCCAGGAGCTTCAACTGAACAGATGAACCCTTGCACTGTTATCTAGGAAAAACCTGCAATGTTTAATAAGATGGTGAAGTACTTCTAACCAGTGCAGGAGTTCGTGAAACGAGACGCCGCGATCGTTCGGCCCCTTTCTGTTGCGGTATCCCTGTGACACCTGGATTCTCTACTCCTGATTGTTGACCTATTCTCAGAATATCTCATCAATTTATACATGATGGTCAACCTCTTTAATGAAATACTCTTGGAAGAACTGAAACCCTCAAAATTCTTCATTGAAAAATGACTATATCTCAGTGTTAGGTGGAACTTTGCGTTCCCAATCCGCTGCAGATATTGACTACCTGCAGTCAAAGGTATAGGGAGCTTAGGAGCTTAGCTCATAGTGTTTATGCATTACTCTCAATAATGAGAGAGTATACAGTAAGCTCCCTCTAGTGGTCGCTGCAGGTAGTCAGCATTTTGTCTTGTCTGTGTCCATGCTGGCGTTTTGTAGCTCTGTATAAGAAAACAAAACTCCACCCAATATAAAAGGTATATTAGGGAATAATCAGTACAGCTAAAAAGCTGGGGACATCTAGTAGCACATAATGTTTCAGAGAATGATATTAATGGGTCAGAGTTCACTTTTTGCCTCTTGCTACACATTTTCAGTGGAGTCATTCTTTCAATAAATCTTAAAATATATGTTTTACCTTTATTTCTTTTAGAATGCACTAAACAAAGGATTTATTAGCAGCTGCTCTTGTCGATTATATTTGCAAAAAAAGTATTTTTTTCTTGGATAAATTATTCCATGCACCATACAGGCCAAAACTAGGGAATCTGTGCCTACATTTTATTATGTGTGCCTGATTTATTTTCCATCCATAGGGAAGCCATAAAACAGCTGTTATGCCGGGGTATTTAAAACACGAAAAACAGTTACTTGTTTTATGTGAAATCCCAACTCTCTCCGCTGGATTGAAATATTTATTTAGATAGTCAATGAGGGACGGAGATGCCTGGAGGGGTGGGTTTGATACATGCACGTATACGATCATACGTCTCAGCAGTTTAATCTGGCTTTTCTTGCTGCCCTAAAGTTTCCAAAGTAATCAGAGTAAGCTTCCCTAGATATCAGTGCCTCCAAACAGATCCATCTCGCTATAAAACTGACTGCACAGCTGGCATTGCCTATACCACTGGGAATATATTTAACACTGATCCTAACAGGTGTACATTTTATTAGTCTGTTTATACATAGTAAATTAGTGAAGCGAAATCCCAACCACCACCTGATGAAGAAAAGAGAGAGGGGGAAGACGGGAATAAATGCGCGCACACAAAACAATACAAAGTCAATGCTAACGAGTAGCTAAAGCCGACTTTAGATACAGTTGAAACCAGAAGTTTATGTGGCGCCCCTGCGGGTTCAGTCACCACAGAGGTACTGCATCTCACCCAGAGGTGTGGTATCTCACTCTCAGGTAAGGATAGAGTGCTGCCCGGGACCCTAACACCTGCATCCAACACTACACTACTCCAGACCAGCAGGAGGGGCAAGATGCTTCGCTCTACTGCTGAGCCCTGTCTCTGGCTGGAGTGGGGGGAACCAAAGTAGAGGGAACCATGTAGTGGGTGTGGGTGGAGGAAGGAGTTTAGGGGAGCACTTCGGCAAGTGTATAAAAAGGGATGGAACCATCTAGAAGGGTTCCAGTCAGGGGAGGACAGTGAGTGGGAGCAAGAGCTCTGCAGGAGCTCTGCTCAGGAGGAGCGGGCCTAGTGAGAGGCCCAGGAGGTGAGACTGACTGAAGAGAGGAGAGGAACAGTAAGGAAGGCTCCAGGAGTGAAGAAGGGATCCCAGGGGTACGGGCAGTGCTGGAAGCCACCCGTACGCCCGAATCTACCAGGCGGTGGAGGGATCGAGCCGCAGAGAGGACCGGCCCCTAACTAGTGAGAATTACAAAGTTCAACTAGAAACCGGAGGCTTCTGTACTTTCAGGGTGCAGTTGCCACATCCACACTCAAGTCGCCAAAAAGGTAACCACATAGGATCCAGGGAACTCCAGGTTGCCCAGAAAGATCCGAGGATACCGGCTTGGGACACTGTTTGCGAGGTGCAGGGCAAGAAGGGTGAGAGCCAGCGCAGGAAGACGGCTGAGAAGGGCATATAGAACGGGGTCCTGTCAGGCACTCTTGAAATACCTGAGGGATTGCTGAACCCCTGCCCGGTGAACGCAGCACGACGAGGGAAGATATGATCTGCAGTTGTAACCAGGAGCAAAGTGAGAACTGTGAGTAAATCCGGAAGACTGCACCCCACTGTCTCTGTGAATTATTACTGCTGCGCCATCACCCCCTGCACTACACTGCAACACAACCGCTACCTCAATATCTACAACATCTACACTGCCCTGGAGCTAAGCTCTACCTGTGGAGAGCTAAACCAACTATGCTGCATTAACAACAGCTCCAGAGGACCTGCTCCGCAGTGGCGGCTCCCTTTAGCCGCATACCACAGGTGGCGTCACGAACATTAAAAGAACTTTAAATCCCCTTTATTAAACCAGCCCCCTTTTCATTGACTGCCCTGGGTCACGGAGCGGGTCACTGCCACTGTGACATCCCCAGCCCCAACGACCAGCCCGGCTACCGAGTACTCCACGGCCCAGGGGGTGAGTCATTTACATACACTATAAAAGACACATCTGTGACTCACCCAGGGGGGATATGGGGGGAAACTCGGTACCTGGGCCTTGACATTCTGTGGGATGTCACGGCAGTAGGCTCCCGGGCCCGTACCCTGGGGTCGCTCTTTAAAAGGGGTTTTGTTAACAGTTTTTGTCTCGTGACGCCACCTGTGGTTCCCGGTAATGAGTACCGGCGCTGCTACAGACCTCCGGGGGTGATGGCATGGCAGCTGGGATGTTTCTGCTCCCCACAGGTGGAGCGGGCCCCCGGGGCAGGGTTGATGGAAGCGATGCAGGGATGCAGGTGAGAGGTGGCACTGTCGGGTCAGGGGGAATGACGGACACACACACAGGGGGTTCGCTTCAGTACTTTTACTGGTGTTCACGGCAGGTACAGTCCAGGGTACTTGATAGGAAGGGTGCACTTCTGTACTCTCCCCAGTGAGCGGGTATAAGGCCTCCTGATCCGTTTCTTCCTTTCTCTAAAGCTTCTGGCCAGCCTGGAACTAGGCCTATCTTTTATGCTGTTTCCTCTCTCACCTGTCTGCTTGTAGTAGAACTTTTCTTTGGCTACCACTATCCCTGGATGCTAGGGCCTTCGTGGTTCCTAGTTCTGTAAAATGATGGTAGCTTCAGGTGAACCAGGGGTCTGGAATCCTCCTGGTAGGCCGGTTGTCCCTACTGGGTATAGAGGAACCTGTAGGTGCGGACCCGGTGTCCGGCTTGTGTCCTGGGGTGAGCCTAAGTTGCTCCTTTGCCCCCATAACTCCTCTCATTCTTCTCCTTGCCTCCGGCCACGCTCTAGGCTCTGAGGCTTCAGCATGTGCTTTAGGCCCTGGCTGGCCCTCTGCACAGCAGCTCACATGCTGCTTCTTCACTGATCTCTGTGCCAGCACACACTGACTATCTAACTCCACCCTCCTGTATATATATCCCTAACAGGGCTCCCTCTGGTGGTATGAGGTGGAAGGGTGGAGGTGTCTGTTATGTAGTGAGGGCCTCTTGTGGAGAAGTCCGTCCATGCACCCTTTTGGGTCCTGTGGTACCTGTGGTAGCAGGGTGCCACATTTCCCCCTAGTACAACTTAGTACTCCCAGACTGAAGCATTTCTGTAAAACAGGTAACAACAACAATTACAATTATAATAACAATAACACATAGATGATTTTCAAAGTTACAGTGAGTCCCATAACCAGGTGTCCATCTCATTGGTGAAGGTGCAACATGAGTAGCATGAGGGACCCGTCTGAAAACCCTCAACGTGGGCCCTGGGCGTGGCTACAGGGCATAAGTGATCCAGATGTTGGACCACGTTTTCGGCCACGCCAAACAGGTTTTTGTTCAGTGGTCTACAATAGGGGGCACTTTAAGAAGCGCAACTATTTACAATGGACAGTTCTTTGGTTATTCACCGTCCATAACCTACAGTCTCTATACCCTCACGGGTAGCT
This sequence comes from Phyllobates terribilis, assembly GCF_046119375.1. Lineage (NCBI taxonomy): Eukaryota > Metazoa > Chordata > Amphibia > Anura > Dendrobatidae > Phyllobates > Phyllobates terribilis. The sequence goes on from NW_027362767.1 coordinate 59,398,665, forward strand.
AAATGCACACATATAACTTCTCCAGTTCACACAAACAAATTTTCCTCTGTACCCTTACGGGTAACTATTTACATCGGACAGTCCTGGGCCACTCACAGTTGTTGACCTCCAAGTCTCTGGTTTTTGGAATAAATGCAGGCACTAAATAAAGGCATGTTATAAATAAAACACATATAACTTTTTAAACTTGCAATGTTTTTATACCCTTACCGGGTAACTATGTACAGTACTTTTCAGCAGTTCAATAATGGTGCTCCCTCCGGGGAAGCACCTGTCCACAATAGGCTGGGCCAGCCCGGTCATCAGCTCTAGGTGGCGAGGGTTTGCTCTCCTCCACCACCCTGTGGACATACGGCAGGGCCATGGGTATCACTGGAGCTACGACCCCTGCTGGTGGGGAGGCCGCTCCGGCCCGAGCAGTGCCGGGTGCGAGTTGAGCATCGAGAGCGTTAATTGGTGCTCCGGCGTCTTGCTGGTCGTCGGCCATGGTTGCGCCCCCCTAGTAAACCGTCTCTATATCCTCACGGGTAGCTAAATGCACACATATAACTTCTCCAGTTCACACAAACAAATTTTCCTCTGTACCCTTACTGGTAACTATTTACATCGGACAGTCCTGGGCCACTCACAGTTGTTGACCTCCAAGTCTCTGGTTTTTGGAATAAATGCAGGCACTAAATAAAGGCATGTTATAAATAAAACACATATAACTTTTTAAACTTGCAATGTTTTTATACCCTTACCGGGTAACTATGTACAGTACTTTTCAGCAGTTCAATAATGGTGCTCCCTCCGGGGAAGCACCTGTCCACAATAGGCTGGGCCAGCCCGGTCATCAGCTCTAGGTGGCGAGGGTTTGCTCTCCTCCACCACCCTGTGGACATACGGCAGGGCCATGGGTATCACTGGAGCTACGACCCCTGCTGGTGGGGAGGCCGCTCCGGCCCGAGCAGTGCCGGGCGCGAGTTGAGCATCGAGAGCGTTAACTGGTGCTCCGGCGTCTTGCTGGTCGTCGGCCATGGTTGCGCCCCCCTAGTAAACCGTAGCCTACCTTCTTTGCTTTTATCAGGTAGGTCGCAGCTCCGCAGACGGCGGTCTCCTTCCAGGACCTGACGTTTCCTGGTGCTGAGTCAGAGCGCGAGGCAGGGCTTGAGCTTCGCGCTCTTCTAACGGTCACGCCTCTCTTCTTCCCACGCGGCGACGCGGTAATGGCGGTGATGTTCACCACAGTTAAAACACAGTTCAATACGGCACACAGTGCCCGGTGGCAATGGGTACGAAATCCTGTTCGTGACGCCAGGAGGAGATGACTCACCCAGGGGTGATATGGGGGGAAACTCGGTACCGGGCCTCGACGTTCTGTGGGATGTCACGACAGTCGGCTCCCGGGCCCGTACCCTGGGGTCGCTCTTTTAAAGGGGTTTTGTTAACAGTTTTTGTCTCGTGACGCCACCTGTGGTTCCCGGTAATGAGTACCGGTGCTGCTGCAGCCCTCCGGGGGTGATGGGATGGCAGCTGGGATGTTTCTGCTCCCCACAGGCGGAGCGGGCCCCCTGGGCAGGGTTGATGGAAGGGATGCAGGTGAGAGATGGCCCGGTCGGGTCAGGGGGAATGACGGACATGTACACAGGGGGTTCGCTTCAGTACCTTTACTGGTGTTGACAGCAGGTACAGTCCAGGGTACTTGATAGGAAGGGTGCACTTCTGGACTCTCCCCAGTGAGCGGGTATAAGGCCTCCTGATCCGTTTCTTCCTTACTCTAAAGCTTCTGGCCAGCCTGGAACTAGGTCTAGCTTTTATGCTGTTTCCTCTCTCACCTGTCTGCTTGTAGTAGAACTTTTCTTTGGCTACCACTATCCCTGGACGTTGGGGCCTTCGTGGTTCCTAGTTCTGTAAAATGATGGTAGCTTCAGGTGAACCAGGGGTCTGGAATCCTCCTGGTATGCCGGTTGTCCCTACTGGGTATAGAGGACCCTGTAGGCGCGGACCCGGTGTCCGACTTGTGTCCTGGGGTGAGCCTAAGATGCTCCTCTGCCCCCATAACTCCTCTCCCTCTTCTCCTTGCCTCCGGCCACGCTCTAGGCCCTGAGGCTTCAGCACGTGCTTTAGGCCCTGGCTGGCCCTCAGCACAGCAGCTCACATGCTGCTTCTTCACTGATCTCTGTGCCAGCACACACTGACTACCAAACTCCACCCTCCTGTATATATATCCCTAACAGGGCTCCCTCTAGTGGTATGAGGTGGAAGGGTGGAGGTGTCTGTTATGTAGTGAGGGCCTCTTGTGGAGAAGTCTATCCATGCACCCTTTTGGGTCCTGTGGTACCTGTGGTAGCAGGGTGCCACATCTGCATGTTTTTCTCAATATCTCACATGAAATCAGAATAAAGCTTTCCCGTTTTGGGTCAAATAGGATTACCATAATTTTTAATATTTGCCAAATGCCAAAATAATGAGAGAGAGAATGTTTTAACCCCTTTCTAGCCCATGTCGTACTAATACGTATCTGCGCCCTGGGACTTAAAAGCCAGATACGTATTAGTTCATCATAGCAATTTTGCCCGCACACAGGCTGTGCGGGCGAGAACGCCGCCGGGTGTCAGCTGATTGTCACAGCTGACACCCGATACTATGTGCAAGGAGCGGTCCCGCACCGATCCCTGCACATTAACCCCCGAAATGCTGCAATCAAAATTGATCGCAGCATTCCGGAGGTAAGAGCCGGTGCTCACCTCTTCCCCGGCGTCCCGCGCTGTCTGAGGCAGTGTCGCATGGTTGTCATGGTGACCAGGATGTCATCATGACAACATCCGGGTCACCAGACAGAAGGAAGATGCTTTGATCATGTGCAGTGCACGATCAAAGTATCTTCTGCTTGCAGCTCTGACAGGCTGCATATATCATAGGGATGGTGCTGCATTCCTATGCTATACAGCCGACCAGACTGTAAAAAAAGTGAAAGTCCCATAGTGGGACGAAGTGTAAAAGTCAGAAAACTGTCAAAAAGTGAAAACTAAAAAAAAAATAAATTGTAAAAATATAAAAAAAAATCCAAAAAAATAATCCCCCAAAAATAAAAATATAATGTACCCATCAACAAATATTATTATGAAAAAAAAAAAAAGTACACATATTTGGTATCGCCGCGTCCGTAACGACCTGACCTATAAAAGTATCCCACTAGTTAATCCCTTTAGTGAACATGGTAAAAAAATATATAAAAAACGAAGTAAAAAATGATGCTTTATCATCATACCGCCAAACAAAAAATGGAATAAAACGTGATCAAAAAGACGAATGTAAATAAAAATATTACCGCTGAAAACATCATCTTGTCCCACAAAAAGCAAGCCACCATACAGCTCCATCAGCCGAAAAATAAAAAAGTTATAGCTCTCAGAAAAAAATAAAAGCGATGCAAAAAAAATAATTTTTTCTATAAAATAGTTTTTATTGTGTAAAAGCGCCAAAACATAAAAAAAATATAAATGTAGTACTGCTGTAAACGTACTGACCTGAAGAATAAAGCTGCCTTATCAATTTCACCGCACGCAGAACGGCATAAAAAACAAACAAAAAACAATTCCTGAATTGTTGGTTTTTGTTTATTCTGACTCCCAAAAATCAGACTAGAAAGCGATCAAAAAATGTCACGTGCCTGAAAATGGTACCAATAAAAACGTCAACTCATCCTGCAAAATACAAGCCGTTACATGACTCTGTCGGCCGAAATATGGAAAAAATATAGCTCTCAAAATATGGCGATGCAAAAACTAGTCTTTGCAAAAAAAAGCGTCTTTGAGTGTGTGGCAGCTGTCAATCATAAAAACCCGATATGAATTTGGTATCGCTATAATCGCACCTACCCGAAGAATAAAGTCGTTTTTAGCACTTATACCACACGAGGAAAGGCGTAAAAAATAAAATCTAGGGTTAGGGTTGTGCTAGGGTTAGGGCTAGGGTTGTGCTAGGGTTAGGTTTGTGCTAGGGTTAGGTTTGTGCTAGGGTTAGGGTTGTGCTAAGGTTAGGTTTGTGCTAGGGTTAGGGTTGTGCTAGGGAAGGGGTTGTGCTATGGTTAGGGTTGTGCTACGGTTGTGTTAGGGTTAGGGTTGTGCTAGGGTTAGGGTTGTGCTAGGGTTAGGGTTGTGCTAGGGTTGTGTTAGGGTTAAGGTTGTGCTAGGGTTAGGGTTGTGCTAGGGTTGCATTGGGGTTGGGATTTTTTCAAAAACTAGTGTTGAGCGCAAGTGTTGCTACTTGAGTTTGCATTGGGTGCTCAGGTATGCACCGAGTGTCGCGGGTGCTGGACTAACATGCTTGAGTCTCTTCGCGGCCAAAAAAACCTTGCAGGGATTGCCCGCCATGCACGAGTGATCCCTGCATGTTTTGTTTTGGGTGTCTAACAACCGTGAAACATGCGGGGCGGGGACTCGAGCATGTCACTCGAGCACCTGCGATACATGGTGCATACCAGGGTACCTGATTCAAACTCAAGTAGTGAGCACTTGCACTCAAGACTAATGACAACTTAATCAATATGATGACCTAATATTATCAATTTCGGTGTCGTACCCCTGGCTTCAAAATGTTCACTATACTCCTTGATAAAATCCTTGAAGGGTCTAGTTTCCAAAATGGGGTCACTTGTGAGGGGTTTCCACTATTTAGGCACATAAGGGGGCTCTCCAAACGCGACATGGCGTCCGCTCTCAATTCCAGCCAATTTTGCGTTCAAAAAGTCACACAGTGCTCCTTCCCTTCTGAACCCTGCCGTGTGCCCAAACAGTGTATTTTCCCTACATATGGGGTATCAGCGTACTCATAAGAAATTGCACAAAAGTTTTTGGGGTCCATTGTCTCATCTTACCATTGTGAAAATAAAAAAATTTGAGGCTAAAACATAATTTTTATGGAAAAAGTTTGATTTTTTTATTTTCACAGCTCCATGTTATAAACTTCAGTGAAGCACCTGGGGGTTCAGGGTGCTCACCACACATCTAGATAATTTCCCTGAGGGGTCTAATTTCCAAAATGGTGTCACTTGTGGGGGTTTCCACTGTTTAGGCACATCAGGGGCTCTCCAAATGCAACATGGCGTCTGCTAATTATTCAAGCAAATTTTACATTCAAAAAGTCAAATGGCGCTCCTTCCCTTCCGAACACTGCCATGCGTCCAAACAGTGGTTTTCAACCACATATGGGGTATCAGTGTGCTCAGGAGGAATTGCACAACAAATTTTGTGGTCCATTTTTTCCTGATACCCCTGTAAAAATAAAAAAATGGGGTCTAAAGTAAAATTTTTGTTCCATATTCCAAAAATTCCTGTGAAGCACCTAAATTGTTAATAAAGTTCTTGAATGTGGTTTTGAGTACCTTGAGGGGTGCAGTTTTTAGAATGGTGTCACTTTTGGGTATTTTCTGTATAAGGGCCCCTCAAAGTCGCTTCAAATGTGATGTGGTCCCTAAAAAAATGGTTTTGTAAATTTTCTTGGAAAAATGAGAAATCGCTGGTCAACTTTTAACCCTTATAACTTCCTAACAAAATAAAAATTTAGTTCCAAAATTGTGCTGATGTAAAGTAGACATGTGGGAAATGTTATTTATTAACTATTTTGTGTAACATATCTCTCTGATTTAAGGGCATAGAAATTCAAAGTTTGAAAATTGAGACATTTTCAAAATTTTCACCAAATTTCCATTTTTTTCACAAATAAATGCAAGTGATATTGAACAAATTTTACAACTATCATGAAGTACAATATGTCATGAAAAAACAGTTTCAGAATCAGGGGTATCCGTTGAAGCGTTCCAGATTAATTACCTCATAAAATGACAGTGGTCAGAATTGTAAAAATTGGCCTGGTCATTAACGTGCAAACCACCCTCGGGGGTAAAGGGGTTACAGGGGTTTTTCCACGAACAAAAGTTCATTTCAATCAATAGATCTTGGAATAATAACTATAACAATTGGATTTGTTTAAATAAAATGTGTTACGAGTCCGGATGGTGGAACCTCTGTGCTTCGATGTAAGGAGGGACCAGAGGGGCATGACTAAGCACCTACGCAGCCCGACCAAGGTCACACGGCGGCTTAGTCAACTCCGTAAACCAGGGAGGGACCGGGAAGGTGGACCAGGTGCCACTCTGGGACCGACCTTGTGAGCGGGAAGACGCCAGACTTGGACCGCGGCGGTGAGGGGAACGGCGTCTCTGCCCGGCAGGAAGGAGAGATGCCGATGCTACAAAATGTTCCTGTGCTGAGATAATATTATAAATGTGCCACTGTGTAATGGCTGTGTATGGAACATGGTCTGATCATACCACATCTCCTGGGCAGGGGAGGAAGGAAAAGAGTATACAGACATTACAGCATGGGATCACAGCTGATTATTTTTGTGAGGTAAAACATTTCACTGCCTGTTTTTAAACAATGTTTTACTTCAAAGAAACAATCAGCTTTGACCCCCTGCTGTAATGTCTGTATACTCTTTTGCTTCCTCCCTTGCTCAGGAGTAGTGTTGAGCCACCCCCGTAGTGTTCGAGTTCGGTTCGGTTCGTCGAACACCCGTATGTTCGCCGAACTGTTCGTCGAACACCTTCACCTTCGAACACCGTTAAAGCCAATGGCAGGCAAACAAAAACACATAGAAACACATAGAAAACACATAGCAAACACTTCAAAGGTGTCCAAAAGCTGACAAACTGCTCAGAAGACACAACTAACACATGGAAAAGTGACAAGTACATATAGTCATGCGAAAAGAAAAGAGGTGGAGGAGTAAAAGGAGGGGGAGACACAGATATAGGCATGTCATGCCCTTCTAAATTCAAGAAAGGCTGGAGTAAAAATCTAAAATCAGCCTACCAACACCCAGACGTCGTGACAAGAAAATTAAAAAAAGAAATATCTTTAGGTAGAATGGCGGTTCCATTCAGAACACTTTCCTTACAAGACGTAGTGGTATCCCCGTTGTGAGTTGTGCCAAAAACGGAACCCAATACATTCGGACTAATCCACCATTTGTCATATCCAAGGGGCAGGTCCGTAAACAACAACATCCACGCGGAACCAAGTACAGTATTATATATACTGTACATCCTTTGACAAGGCAATCAGGCGGATCAAGAAGTTGGGAAGGGTCACCCTAATGGCCAAAACAGACATTGATGCGGCGTTCTGGTTACTTACTACCTGTGCCTCCGAATAGTGTCCACCTATTGGGCTGCTTCTGGGAAGGAGCATACTATATAGATCGCTGTTTGCCCATGGGGTGCTCCAGATCCTGCTCACTATTTGAGGCATTTAGTTGCTTCCTCCAATGGGTTGTAATGGACGTTTCTAAGGGGGCACATATTATCCATTACCTCGACAACTTCTTATGCCTGGGCCGAAAAGATTCGCCACAGTGTGAATACACGCAGTAGTCCACCTGTGAGAAGGAGAGAGCTGGAGGGAGAGCGGACACCACAGAGCCGAGGGGTTAGATGGAGAATGGAAGAAGGAAAGAGGGCGAGGGAGGTAAGGGAGTACAGTGGAAGGCCGACCTGAGCTCCCCCACGTTCCTGCTGGGCGGGGAACAGCCCTGGGAAGAAAAGCCGCTTGCGCTCCCTTTGAGGTTACGGGCGCGAGCGGGCAGAGGGACTACGCTGGAGTGCCAAGCCGACACGGCCTGTCCGTTCCTGCCCGTGCGACCTCCGAGTCGCCAGGTTTGTGCCAGAGCCGCGGTGGACCCTGACGGCCAGCCCCCCTCTCCCAATACTGGTGCCTGTCCGCTGGTGGGTCGAGCCCCCCCCGTGGTGGTGGGGGAGTAACATCTGCAGAAGAAAGACCATCTTCCAGCCAAACTAAGATGTCTACTTGTTTTCGTGGACAATGTGATATGATCCCTTTCTTACGGACACTCCCATCGCTACAAATTCCAGATGAGGCACAAAAACAGCAGGTGCTTCAATGGATATCAAGTGCTCCTTCAAGTGGGCTCTCCTCCACCTCAACTTTAACATCACAAATACTCCAGTCCTCAGAGGTGTCACCCCAATCACACTTGCTTCCTCACAGCTCCCAAGTCTTCAGCTGCCAGTCTGAGTATGGGGTAACACAGATGGTTGAGTGTGCACAGCTGTTTACTCATACTATAGCCTGGGAAACGGAGGTCTGCTCCAGAGCTTCTGTTAATCCAGATGAGGAAATGATCTGCACTGATGCCCAGAATCTTTATGAGTCGGATCCAGGACCAGAAGAAGAAGGTTATGAGCATAATGTAGACCCTCGTTCCCAAACTGTAACTCCTGTTGGTGGAGACAATGATGAAGACGATGATGAGACTCAAATACCTGATTGGAGCGACAACTTGACTTTTCGGTCAGGGCCGGAAGAGGTTGGCTCTGAGGACAACGGGTGTGAGAACACACAGGGTGATGATGGCGAGGTTGGAGATCCCACTTACTGTCAACCCACAGTCAGCCAGTCGATGAGGTCAGCAGAGGAGGTGGAGGAGGATGTGACTAGCCCAGGGGATGGGGATGACTCGGTACCCGGGCCTTTGCCTGGCCTTAGGGATGTCGCGGTGGTCGGCTCCCGAGCCCGTACCCTGAGGTCACTCTTTAAAAGGGTGGATAATTGTTAATTTTATAAGAATTCATGACGCCACTGTGGTATCTGGTGAGAAGCACCAGTGCTGCAGCAGTCCACTGAGGCCGGTGATAAGGCAGCTCGATGGTATAGCTCCCCACAGGTGGAGCTAGGCCTCAGAAAAGCGTATGCAGGGGGAATGCAGGACAGGAGAGACCCAGCCGGGTCAGAGCAAGAACGGGAACGGACACGGTAGTCACTTCAGTACCTTTTACTGGTGGAAATTCAGGCATATCCCGGAGCACTGTAGGGTGAAGGGTGCATATCAGGATCCTCCCCAATGAGCGGGTGTAGGGCCTCCTGTTTCTTGCCTCTGCGTAGTAAGTTTCTGACCTGCCTGGAGCTAGGCCTAACTTTGCCTCTGTCCTGCGCTGGCTGACCTTGTGGTAGGGCCTTGTCTTGGAGTTCACGCTCCTAGTATGCGGGGCCTAAGCGTCTCCTGGCTCTGTTACGTATCAGCACCTTAGCGATCCTGGGACTTGTAGTTCTCCAATGATTCCAGTTATGCCTTACTGGGTCATAGAGATCCCGGTAAGCTCGGATCCGGTGTCCGGTAAATGCTTCGGGGTGAGCCGGTTAAGCTCCTCTGCCCCCTATGCACTAACTCTCCACTCGCCTTCGACCTACTCGGGCCCTCACTAGGCTATACACACTAACGGCAACTTTCAGCGCTTCACCGATCTTATGGCGCCGGCACACCTTAAGCTCTAACTGGGCTCCCTGAATCTAGCTAACAGGAGCCTCGTGCTGCACTGCTGAACTATTAACTGAGTTCTCTAGACTAGACTGAACTCCACTGCAGACTGACCTCTCTTGGGCTTCTCTACTGCAGGAACTTTTCAGAGGAACTGAACTGCCTAGCTCCACCTTCCCTATTTATATCCCTAACGGCTCCCTCTGCTGGTCTGAGGTGGAAGGTGGAGATGTGTGAATGTTTATGGGGGCCTCTTGTGGAGGATTCCATCAATGCACTCTTCTAGGATCTGTGATACCAAGCGCAGCTGGGCGTCACAGATGCTATTGACGACGAGGTTAGGTTGCGCCTTCCTGGACAGAGACGGAGTACTGGAAGCACGTCAACAACTGCATCCTCAACCACAACTCTGCCTCTGACCACAAGTCATAGTGGCTCTTCAGGTCGCATGGGCTCTAAGCCTTGCGTAGCCTGGGTATTTTTTCAGATCGATAAGGATGACCCAACTCGTGTTATCTGTAATATTTGTCACCAAAAGCTAAGTAGAGGCCAAAAAATCCATAGTTTGAGTACTTCATGCATGAACCGTCACATGGATATGAAGCATAAGTTGCAGTGGGAAGCTCACTGTGCTACAATGCGGCCTAGCGGGCCGGGCCAACCACCGTCTGCCCCATCTTGTGCATCCGCGGCCTCTTCATCCTCTGTGACTGGGGGGACAGCAGTCACACATGTTTTTGGACGTAGACCTGCCACCTCTTTACCCGCAACAGCCAGTGTGATTGGCAGGTCATCATTTCATTTGGAAGTGGAAACACCAGCTGGTGTTGAGCGCTCTCCGACATCGAGAGCACCACCTTTGTATCAAGGCAACCTAACTTTTCCGCCTGCATCTTCCTCACAGACCGGCAAGTTTGCCGGGGACACCCTACTCAACCCCGTCTAAGCACAACAGCCAGCCCTCGGTCCCTCAGATGTGGACAAGTAAAAGACCATTTCCTCCTAGCCATGACAAAGCTAAGAGGTTGAATTTCACCATCTGCAAGCTGTTGGCTACAGAAATGCTACCTTTCCGCCTGGTGGACACAGAGGATTTTCGAGACCTTATGTCCGTCGCAGTGCCCCAGTACCAGATGCCCAGTCGGCACTACTTCTCAAAGAAAGGTGTGCCTGCTCTCCACCAGCATGTCGCACACAACATCACCGCTTCTTTGAGAAACTCTGTGTGTGACAGGGTGCATTTCACCACAGACACTTGGGCGAGTAGGCATGGACAGGGGCGTTACATGTCGCTGACTGGGCACTGGGTAACTATGGTGACAGCAGGACAAGGAGCTGCTGTCCAAGTCTTGCCGTCCCCACGAGTTGTACATCAATCCTCTTTACCTAGAAGTTCCTCCACTGCTTCTGCCTCCTCAACCTCCTCTCGGTCCTCCACCTGCACCCAAAGCCTATCTGGTAATGCCACCCGCTTTCTAACTGCGCAGAAGGAATCCTGCACACCTCCTTACTATGCTGGCAGCAGGGCTCAACGGCATCAGGCGGTGTTTACTTTGAAATGTCTGGGAAATGTGAGTCACACAGCTGAGAAGTTGTGGTCAGCTCTGGAGACCCAGTTTCATGAATGGTTGTCTCCACTGGACCTGCAACCAGGGAAGGCCGTGTGAGACAATGCTGCAAACCTTGGTGCGGCCCTTCGCCGGGGCAATGTCACACACGTGCCTTGTATGGCTCACGTGTTGAACCTGGTTGTCCAGCAATTTTTAGCCCACTATCCCGGAATAGATGGTCTTCTGCAGAGGGCACGGTCGCTGTGTGCTCACTTCCGCCGTTTGCATCCCGCAGCTCAACGACTTACATCTCTACAGAAGTCGTTGGGCCTGCCAGTTCACCGGCTGAAATGCGATGTGCCGACACGGTGGAATTCAACTCTGCACATGTTGCTGCGACTGTGGCAGCACCGACAAGCCCTGGTGCAATATGTTCTGACGTATAGCCTAGGCCAACGAGATCCAGAGGTGGGGCAAATCACGCTGCAGGAGTGGTCTCAGATCAGGGACCTCTGAAGTTGACGCGCCCCCTGGGCCGTGGGGTACCCGGAGCCGGGCCGGTAGATGCTGGGGGTTGTAGTCACTGTGGCAGTGACCCGGTCCGTGACCCAGGACGGTCAATCCAAGGGTAATTTGTATATATGGGTTTTATAATGTCCGACTACGCCACCTGTGGAGTGCGGCCAAATGGGCCGCCGCTGCGGAACAGTCCTCTGAAGCTGGTGGTTTTGTAGCAATGGTATTATTACTCCCCACAGGAAGAGTGTAGCTTCAGGGCAGTGTGGGTGGATGATGGTGGTTGTAGTGCAGGGAGTCAGTAATGAACACAGAGTCCGTGTGATGCAGTCCCAAGATCTTTATTCACAGTTGTTGCAGTCCAGATTACAGGTACCAGAGCAATCTCCCCCGTCATGCTGTGGGTACTCAGTGAGGGGCTCAGTCCACCCCCAGATAGCTCCGGAGTACTTAGCAGGACCCCCTTCTGTGTGTCCTTTCTCTGGCCTTCTCCCTGCACCTCACACCCAGTGATACTTCTATCCGGTATCCTCGGGCCTTGGTGGGCGACGTGTGTTCCGTCCCCTGGGTCCTATGTGGCTACCTTCTTAGTGAGACTGGTGTGGACTTTGGCCTGCAGTACATGAAATGCTGCAGCCTCCGGTTTCTAGTTGAGCCTTGCTGTTTCTCCGCTAGTTGAGGGACCTGTTCCCCTTATCTGGCCTGACCCCTCTACCTCCTGGTAGCAGCGGGCGTACGGGTGGCCTTCTGCACGGCCCGTACCCCTAGGGTCCCTTCAGTTCCTGGAGCCTTCCTGCTCCCACTCCTCTCTTCTCTCCTTCAGTCCTGGGCCTCCCAGGCTAGGCCCGCCTCCGGAGCAGAGCTCATGCAGAGCCTCTGCTCCTGTCACTCCTCCTCCTCTGACTGGCTTGCTCTTTCTAAGATGGCTTCCTATTTATACTCTCCCTGTCATGTGCTCCCCTAAGCTGCTTTCTCCACCCACACCCACTACATAGGACCCTCCCGCCAGCTAGGGACCTGGGACTGTGCTCTCCCTTAGGAGCAATCTCGCCCTACCCCTACTGCGGGTATGTGTTGGATGCAGGTGTTAGGGTCCCGAGCCATACTCCTTCCTTACCTGAGGGTGAGATACCACACCTCTGGGTGAGATGCAGTACTGAACCCTCAGGGACGCCACATACCCTTCTGCACAGTTTTGAAATGGCGACGAAGAAGTTTAGTGCTGACACCGATGCCATTATCAGCATGACTATTCCGGTGATTTACATGCTGGAGCACACGTTAAACAGAATTCAGAGTCAGGTGGTGGGAAAAGAGGAGGTGGAGGAAGTAGAGGAGGAATCGTATGCGGAAGGGATAACATCTCCAAGGTCCAGACGGTCGGCAGCACTAAGGCGGCAGGCATGGGAGGGTGGGGGAGAGGGATTAACCAGGGCGCATGGTAGCAGCCAAGCTGTTGAGGAAGGTGCAGGAGCCGAGGAAGAAGTGGAGGACGAACTGGCGATGGGCATGTAAGACTCATCAGATGAGGGAGACCTTCATCACATTTCTGTTGTGTGAGGTTGGGGGGAGAGGGCAGAGGAAGGAAGCATGATTCTTATCTCGCTACCAACACAACAAGGACTTGGTCCTCCTGGATGCGCAAGACACATGAGTGCCTTCTTGCTGCACTACCTGAAACATGACCCTTGGATTGTCAGAATTCGAAGTAATCCCGACTACTGGGTTGCCACACTCTTAGATCCCCGGTACAAAAGTAAATTTGCCGAAATAATTCCTGCCATAGAAAGGGATTCACGCATGCAGGAGTATCAGCAGAGGCTGTTGCAGAATCTTACATGTGCTTTTCCACAAAACACCAGTGGTGCATGTAGTGAATCTCACAGTTCTAACTTGCAAACCGTGGGACTGTCGAGTCTTCATCACTCAAACCGTAACAGTAACACAGTATCTGCTGGTAACAGCAATTTTGTGGAATCGTTTCACCACTTTTTTAGACCATCCTTTGCAAGGCCACAGGAGACAAGAAGTCTGACACATAGTCAACGCCTAGAGAGGATGGTACAGGAGTATCTCCAAGTGAACATCGAAGCCATGACTGTGTCACTGGACCCTTGCTCATTTTGGGATTCCAGTCTGGAAAAATGGCCGGAGCTCGCCACTCATGCCTTGGAGATTTTGTCATGCCCTGCAGCCAGCGTTCTCTCTGAATGTGTGTTCAGCGTTGCTGGTGGTGTGCTGACAGATAAGCGCACGCAGCTGTCCACTGAGAATGTAGACAGACTCATGTTCATAAAAATGAACAAATCATGGATCCGCAAGGACTTTTCTACCACTGTGTCATCCTGGGGAGACTAAAAGCTTGAGGATTTGGTAAAATCACCTCACCAATCGTTTTAAGCAACTCTGGGGCAATTGATGCCACTTAAGTGGTGTCTGTGCCACAATTCTTGGAAAAAATGGAGACTCTTTTTGGAGTCCCCTTGCTGTGTTTTACGTGACGTTGGCATCATCAATTCCAGGTGGGTTGGGTCGCACCCCCCCCCCCCCTTTTAACTGTAAGAAACTACATACACTATGGCTTGGAGTAACACAGATGGTTGAGTCTGAAGAGCTGTTTACTCAGAGGTCTGCTCCAAAGCTTCAGTGTCTGCTAGTCAGTGTAGAATTTTTAACTGCATCTAGCCTAGGCAATACTTTGGGCGTAGTAGCCCAGCTGCGAAGCAAGCTGCACCGCCTGTGTATCTAATAAGAATTTTTAAATGCATCTAGCCTAGGCAGACTGTGGGGACCCCCAACCAAACCCAGACGCTCAGCCCCCCTACTGCCCCCCTTTCCTTGACAATACAATAATGTAACTCTTACAACTGGATGGGTGAGGATCGGTCACAGCTTTATTAACTCTTTATACTCATTCCATTAGAAAGGCATTTTATTTCTAAAATAATTTAGCTTGTTGCAGCATGCCCTGGGTCTCCACACCGGCAAGTTGGCCAACAAGTGTAACTCTCCAACATGTCCTTTCTATTTCCAGGCCACGGAGGATCCTGCGCACTCGTATGCAGGACTCTGACCCCCATCCATCACTCTTAACGCTTCTTCCACTCCGTCCTGGAGTCCTGACAGGAATATGTCCAGTCCAATATCCATTAAGTGAACACCGTCGGGCCGTATGAGGCCTGCTTTATCTCCTTCCAGTTGTCGGTGTTGTATCACTACACCGCCTCTGTCTCTTCTAAATTTTGCCATCCGAATATTTATTACCCCCCTTGTCCGTACGATGGCCGTGATGTCTCGCGCACCTTGCCATACCGCTATCAGCACAATCTCTGACCATACTATAGTTAGTTTTGTGAAAAATTCTCTGAAGCGCTCAGTGTCTAGTTTCATTATTGCCATTAGTTATGCGCTCTTGTGATGACCTAGGTTGTTTCCCCTGGCCTGTATAACTAAGATGACCGGACCTCTTGCCTCTCTCCCTACCTTGATTACCTCCATTAGTACCTGTGGCCATAGCAGGCCTCTAATACCTCTCCAGTTGAAATATGTGTTATGAAACTCTAATTTCCTCCCGCCTGGGCCGACTTTCGCCCTTTTTTCTGCCCAATATATATACGAGTGGCCTATCACCCACACTGTTGGCTTAGCGTCACCTGTAAAAGAAACAAACCACGTTAGGATAACAAGTCCGGTCTTAAGTATCTCGCCAAACACGTGGATCGCCATCTCCCTATCCTCTGAACTTCCGTTTCTGACAGTCCTGCTCTTGCTGCTTCCGTGGCCGCGCCTATGCGGAATGAGTGTGTCCCATAATCTTTCGGGTGGTTCCCTGCCGATGTTAGGCATTTATTAAATATAGCTTGGAACTGGTATCTTGATAATGGCATTCCATCAATGTGTGATAGGAAGAAATTACTTTGTGATCTGATGGTTATATATGTTTTTACTATTGTTACCCGACTCAGTGTACCATTTGCGGGTTGTAGAAGTACCCAAGTGCCCCTTCCCGCTGGAACCGTTTTCGATTGGCATATGCGTAGACGTATTGCATTATTGGCTATGACTACGTCCTGGTGTAATAAGCCTCCACTGGTGGTAATTTTGGATTGAGGGACTAAGTCGCTTATGCATAGCGCCTCAAAGAAGGCGATCACAAATGCAGTAGACAGTAGTGTTGCTTCAAATTGTGAGTGTCATGTTAATGGTGTTAGGGATATGATGTAAGAAATCAGTTTTAGTGACACGGGACGGGACGTCTACACTCCTGACTTGGCTGACTCCTTTTCCACCCTTTTATGGATTGTCTGATGATGAATCTCTTTGTCACATCTCCTCAATTCAGTAGTTGGAAGTGAAATGCTACTCCGGTCAGACACCGCTGCGCTGACACCCCTGATATGCCCCTCATCATTAGCTGGTGGAGAAATTCTATGGTGACTTGTAATCTGGCTTGTTCACATTGGTCAACCCGTCTGCCTGCTACTAGTCGTGTCCACTCTTCCCATGCCTTACTGTATGCTTGCCACGTCGACGGGACAACTGACGCTCTGATTAATGGCATCAACTATTCGCCACTAGATCCCATAGGTAGGGTGGGCAACTGTTACCCGATGGGTGGGCGTTGGGGAGGAGCTCTGTGAAAATCTGCCAATTGAATTGTGATAAAGCGTTAGCAGCAGCTTTAGACCCCTCAGCATCGTGGCTAGCGCGGACCCATACATTGTGTTTTAGGCACAGGAATGCTAGCCGGCGTAGTAGGCCTAGCACTTGGAGAGACGATGATGCCATCTTATTAATGCAGTGCACTAGGCTGGTGTTTTTTGTTATGAAGCGTATATTTTTGCTAGCCAGGAGCGCGCCCCATATTTCTATTGCTACCACTATTGGGAAGAAAAATTATTTTCCGGGCTAGATGCAGCTAAAAATTATTATTAATTTCAAAGCTGGTGGAGCTTGGTATAAATGGCCTAATACAATGAGTACCACACACTGCTACAAGCCCAAATATTTTTTCAGAGCTAGATGCAGATAAAAATTATTTTTAATTTGCAACCTGGTGGAGGTTAGTATAGATGGACTAATAGAACAAGTCCCACACACTGCTACAAGCCCAAATATTTTTTCAGAGCTAGATGCAGATAAAAATTATTTTGAATTTGCAACCTGGTGGAGGTTAGTATAGATGGACTAATAAAACAAGTCCCACACACTGCTACAAGCCCAAATATTTTTTCAGAGCTAGATGCAGATAAAAATTCTTATTAATTTCAAAGCTGGTGGAGCTTGGTATAGATGGCCTAATACAATGAGTACCACACACTGCTACAAGCCCAAATATTTTTTCAGAGCTAGATGCAGATAAAAATTATTTTTAATTAGCAACCTGGTGGAGGTTAGTATAGATGGACTAATAGAACAAGTCCCACACACTGCTACAAGCCCAAATATTTTTTCAGAGCTAGATGCAAATAAAAATTATTTTTAATTTGCAACCTGGTGGAGGTTAGTATAGATGGACTAATAGAACAAGTCCCACACACTGCTACAAGCCCAAATATTTTTTCAGAGCTAGATGCACATAAAAATTATTTTGAATTTGCAACCTGGTGGAGGTTAGTATAGATGGACTAATAGAGCAAGTCCCACACACTGCTACAAGCCCAAATATTTTTCAGAGATAGATGCGGATAAAAATAATTTTTACTTTGCAACCTGGTGGAGGTTCGTTTAGATGGACTAATAGAACAAGTCCCACACACTGCTACAAGCCCAAATATTTTTTCAGAGCTAGATGCAGATAAAAATTATTTTTAATTTGAAACCTGGTGGAGGTTAGTATAGATGGACTAATAGAACAAGTCCCACACACTGCTACAAGCCCAAATATTTTTTCAGAGCTAGATGCAGATAAAAATTATTTTGAATTTGCAACCTGGTGGAGGTTAGTATAGATGGACTAATAGAACAAGTCCCACACACTGCTACAAGCCCAAATATTTTTTCAGAGCTAGATGCAGATAAAAATTATTTTGAATTTGCAACCTGGTGGAGGTTAGTATAGATGGACTAATAGAACAAGTCCCACACACTGCTACAAGCCCAAATATTTTTTCAGAGCTGGATACAGCTAAAAATTATTATTAATTTCAAAGCTGGTGGAGCTTGGTATAGATGGCCTAATACAATGAGTACCACACACTGCTACAAGCCCAAATATTTTTTCAGAGCTAGATGCAGATAAAAATTATTTTTAATTTGCAACCTGGTGGAGGTTAGACTAGAAGGACTAATAGAACAAGTCTCACACACTGCTACAAGCCCAAATATTTTTTCAGAGCTAGATGCAGATAAAAAATATTTTTAATTTGCAACCTGGTGGAGGTTAGTATAGATGGACTAATAGAACAAGTCCCACACACTGCTACAAGCCCAAATATTTTTCAGAACTAGATGCAGATAAAAGTTATTTTAATTTGCAACCTGGTGGAGGTTAGTATAGATGGACTAATAGAACAAGTCCCACACACTGCTACAAGCCCAAATATTTTTTCAGAGCTAGATGCAGATAAAAATTATTTTGAATTTGCAACCTGGTGGAGGTTAGTATAGATGGACTAATAGAACAAGTCCCACACACTGCTACAAGCCCAAATATTTTTTCAGAGCTAGATGCAGATAAATATTATTTTGAATTTGCAACCTGGTGGAGGTTAGTATAGATGGACTAATAGAACAAGTCCCACACACTGCTACAAGCCCAAATATTTTTTCAGAGCTAGATGCAGATAGAAATTCTTATTAATTTCAAAGCTGGTGGAGCTTGGTATAGATGGCCTAATACAATGTGTACCACACACTGCTACAAGCCCAAATATTTTTTCAGAGCTAGATGTAGATAAAAATTATTTTTAATTTGCAACCTGGTGGAGGTTAGTATAGATGGACTAATAGAACAAGTCCCACACACTGCTACAAGCCCAAATATTTTTTCAGAGCTAGATGCAAATAAAAATTATTTTTAATTTGCAACCTGGTGGAGGTTAGTATAGATGGACTAATAAAACAAGTCCCACACACTGCTACAAGCCCAAATATTTTTTCAGAGCTAGATGCAGCTAAAAATTCTTATTAATTTCAAAGCTGGTGGAGCTTGGTATAGATAGCCTAATACAATGAGTACCACACACTGCTACAAGCCCAAATATTTTTTCAGAGCTAGATGCAGATAAAAATTATTTTTAATTTGCAACCTGGTGGTGATTAGTATAGAAGGACTAATAGAACAAGTCCCACACACTGCTACAAGCCCAAATATTTTTTCAGAGCTAGATGCAGATAAAAATTATTTTTAATTTGCAACCTGGTGGAGGTTAGTATAGATCGACTAATGGAACAAGTCCCACACACTGCTACAAGCCCAAATATTTTTCAGAGCTAGATGCAGATAAAAGTTATTTTTAATTTGCAACCTGGTGGAGGTTAGTATAGATGGACTAATAGAACAAGTCCCACACACTGCTACAAGCCCAAATATTTTTTCAGAGCTAGATGCAGATAAAAATTATTTTGAATTTGCAACCTGGTGGAGGTTAGTATAGATGGACTAATAGAATGATGCTATGCCCAAAAGGTTTTACTTGGCTAGGTGCAGTTAAAAAGATTGTATTCTATACACAGGTGGTGTAGGTTGCAACACAGATAGACTACTCCACTGACTAACACACACTGCAAGAGGCCAAAAAGGATTTGCTTAGCTAGATTTAGCCAAATGCTGTGAAAAAAACTTGCACAGCACTGGCACAGACCTGCCTGGCAAAAAGTGATAGGAACTGATGTTACCTAGCCCTCAAAAGGACTACAATTACAATTAGTCCCTACTCCCAACCTATCTATTTAAGAGCACAGACCTGCCTGATAAAAGTAGTAGGAAATGATGTAACCTAGTCCTCAAAAGGACTGCAATCACAACTATTCCCTACTCCCAAGCTATCTGTAGATTTGTGCGAAAATTGGCTTGAAATTAACACTCAAAGTATAGCGCACACAGCAACAGCGGTGCCGTCTAACACGCAGCTGCAGCAGTGAGCAAATGGTGGCTACGTGGAAAATGGCTGGGTCTTATAGGGCAAGGACATGTGACATACACTGCCAATGACACATGCCCTTGCTTGTGTGAAAAAAAGCAGTTCACTCCGTGTGTGCGCTGCTGGTAGGCTGACAGATTGCACCTCCCCACTGTAAATGCGGGAAAGAGAAAAAAAAATGGAGATCTTCATTATTTATGCAGAGATCCATCCCCTGCCCCTCCCCCCGCCCCGCTGTACACTCAAACTGCGTATTAACATTAATTTTCATCATTACTGAGAAAAAATCCAGTTCTGATTTTGGTGCACGAACAGTTATCGAACATAACCTCGAACAGCCGAATTTTTTTCAAATCGTTCGGGTTCGTCGAACGGCTCGAACACCGCCCAAAACAACTCGAATTTGAGATTGGCGAACAATTCGAGTCGAACACCGCTCATCTCTACTCAGGAGCTGTGGTTTGAATAGACCATGTTCCTGTATGGTCAGAAACAGCCATTACGCAGTACACATCAGGGGCACATTTATAAGATTATCTCACCAAAGGAACATTTTATGTAAATACATTCATTTGTGGAAATTATTATTATTTCAAGATCTATTGATTAACTTTTGTTCGTGGGAAAACCCCTTTAACGCATTTTTATTACTTACTGCAAAGTCAAAAGTTTACATACATTTCATTAGTATTTGGTACCATTTCCCTTGTGGCACCACAGGCCTGGTTGCCACAAATGTGATTAATCTGCGTCTGAGAGCAGGAGGGAGGTTCCCAGGTTAGGGACAATTAGCATGCAGCACCTTCTGTCCCAGGCCAGTAGGAGGAGCTAGCTGCCCTATAAAAGCTGGAACTGGGGCAGGGTTAGAGAGACCAGAACCCACTTCTGAAGTGACCAGAAGGGTTTCTTAGAGGAAGGGACAGGTCAGCCGCAGCTGAGGAGTCCGTGAGGGAGAGGAGAGACTGCAAGCCAGGGACAGAGGCGATGAGAGCTGGTCCTGGCAGAGAATCAATCTAACCGGACATTGGGGTCCAAGGCTGTCCGGGTTATTATTCCCAGCAGCAAAGATCCAACCCGTGAGGAATTTCAGGTCCCTTGGCCTAAGAAGCCTGGAGGCTCCGCCACACAGAGGGACCAGTACTGCGAGGAGAAAGGTACCCAAAGCCCGAGTCGCAAGCCATACAGGCGAGAAGTACACGGCAAGCTCAGGGACGTGGGCTATTACACCACGAAGAGGGGGATAGTCAGAAAGAGCATAGAGAGAACGGTAGGCCTACACACTCACCCTGACCAGTGGGGCTCCCCCGAATGCTCTCAGACACCCAGGCCCATTCCTAACCGGTACTACTGTTGGGTCATTAATAACATCTACAATAAAGACCCAGAAATGTTTTGAAACGGACTCTGAACTTTTACTATTGCGGCCGGGACTATCACCCCCAGCATCCACCTACACTGCCCTGAGGCCACACTCCTCCCATGGGGAGTTATCCTACCCTTGAGCTGCACACCAACACCAGCCTCAGCGGTCTGCCTAGCAGCGGCGGTTATCCCTGACTGCAATCCACGGGTGGCGTAGTCAGACATTCACAAATCTATAAATAGGCTGTCACAACATTGGTCTGACCACCCTGAGCCACGGGACCGGGTTGCCACCGTACACCAGAAGACCCGGTTTCGAGTACCCCACGGCCCAGGGGATGAGTCAGCTTTGGCGCAGTCGGCAGGATTTCGTGCCCGCCACCAACGGGTACTGCGTGCCTGAAAAGAAACTGTTTCACTGTATTAAATATGGCACCCGCCCCAGCAGAACGGATGCCATAATGTGCGCGCCAAAAGACAACAAGAAGCCACCTCCCATCGTGGGTCAGGTCCCAGAATGGCGCCAAAGAAGGAGCCCACCCCCAACAGCCATGAGTGCGGCTGTAGAGATGTCCATCAACGTGGGGGGGCTGGCCCTGAGAGTGATTGTCAGCAGATTGCTCCGGGACCACCCCCAACAGGGGCGGAAAGAGAAGAAAACTGAGGGGCAGGGTGTGGTTTGGATCAGTCTCACCAGACCACACCCGGAGATGGCGGGCAGCACCGACTCCAGCACCCTGACGGGTGGCTTGCTGCAGGCCATCGCGGCCCCGTACAGCCTCAGGGAGCTGATGGCGCAGCTCCCTGGAGAAGACCCGGAGTTCCTCCGAACGGCGTTGGAGGATTTGGACCAGAGGATGGTCCAGGCGCAGCGAGAAGCTGTAACAGAGTGGAGAGAGGAGATGGCTCGGCGGGTCGCGGCCCAGCAGCACAGGATGTCGCCAGAACCGGCCAGCGAGTCAGCCCCTGAGGACGAGGAGCGGAGGCCGGAAGCTGAGAGCAGCGCAGCCCTGGAAGCAGGTAAGGGGGACACCCCTGCCACCAGCCATAATGCCACCAACCTGCCTCTGGACCCTGTCACGGAGCCAGACGTTCCGGTCGTCGCTGCGCCTCCCCCGCTCCCGCCGCCGGTGCGCAGGCCCCAAGCTGTGAGCACCGTCGCCGGATCAAGCCCCAGGCCATGCCCCCTGACCCCGGGTGCGGTCGGAAGCGGCCCGCTCCAGGCCCGGTCACGAGGCCTGACCTCCCCAGGCGCCTCCGAACGGCGTGCGCCCCAGGTCCCGAAGCCACCACCCCTTGGGACCGACCTGTACAGCCAGCTAGCCGGACCCGATGGAGAGCCGGTCCCTGTGCCAGAGGGATGGGTTCACCCCAGTCAGCGGAAGAACCTGTCCGCAGAGGCCGAAGCCCCGCTTGCTCCGCTCCTGCCCGTACCACAGCCAGTCGCCATCCCCCAGCTCCCGGAGGAAGAGGTCCAGAGCGAATGGGACCAGACCGGGGAGGAACTGATGGGATTTGCGCAGGAGACGCGGGCGGCCGCAGCTCGCAGGCAGGAGTTCTGTGAGCAGCTTGAAAAGGAGGAGCGGGCGCGACGCCAGAAGAGGGAGCAGCTGCAGGCCAGGAGCGCGGAGGAGAAGACGCGGACTCGTCGAAACCCCCAAGCTGCACGCAGTCCCAGAATCATAGGGACCGTGGTAAAATTCCAACAAGAAAGGGGATGGGGTTTCATCAGAGACCCGACAACAGACACGGATGTGTTCGTTACCCGGAGGGACGTGGAGAGCCACCTGCCAGAAGGTCACCGGGGGCGGGATCTGTTCCCGAGAGATCGGGGGTCCTACACCAGACACAGAGGTCTGCGGGGGTGGTATGCCCTTAACATCCGGAGGGTAGAAGAGGAAGAGCACTACCGTGAGGGCTGCTATTCAGAGGACCCGGACGGGTCTGAAGAATACTATGAGGAGGAAGAAGGTGCGCAAGGAGGACACCGCTACTGATGAGCGGCAGCGTACAATGTACATAGTTACCCGTCAGGGTAAGGAGAAAAAGTTGGCTACTGTTACTTGACTGTTGTCTGACTGTTACCTGTTGTTCTACCTAAAGTTACCCGGAAACAGGTCAGTTAAAGCCGGCTGAGGACTGGGAGCAGCCAATTTCTTCTGTTTTATCCGACTGAGGACTGGGAGCAGCCAATTTCTTCTGTTTTATCCGACCGAGGACTGGGAGCGGTCAACCCTGTAAATAGTTGTGCTTCTTAAAGCGCCCCCTACTGGTTTTATAAAGTACTACAACAACTGACCTCAGAACAAAAACCCGTTTGGCGTGGCAGAAGACGTGGTCCAGCTACCGGATCACCAATGCCCTGTAGCCACGCCCAGGGCCTACGTTGTGGGTTTACAAACGGGTCCCTCCTGTTAAAAGTTTTACATATAGAATTGTTATATATGCTGCTAGAAGAGTTACATGATAGTAAAAATGTAGTATATGATGTCTACCAAAAGAGTTCTGGTGATATTAAAATGCACTAAAATGTTGAGTAAAGAAAAGTGGCTGAAAATGTTGAAAAAGAGAAAGTGTTTGCCATAAAGGGAATTGTATAATGTCGGCTGTTTTAAAAAAAAAAAAAAAAAAAAGTTTTTGCATGTCTTGTAAATCAAATGTCTTTTACTCTGTTCCAGCCCGCGGACGTGCTGTGATTTACCAGGGGGGAATGTGGCACCCCGAGGGCTCGGTTGCTACAGAGGTATAGCATCTCATCCAGATGTGCGATATCTCACTCTCAGGTAAGGATGGAGTGTGGATCAGGACCCCGACACCTGCATGCATTACACCACATTTCCGGGGGGCAGGGCGACCGATATGCTCCAAGCAGAGCACGACAGTCCCTGTCCCTGGCTGGAGTGGGGGGAGGGAACACCGAGGAAGGGGGGACCCTGTAGTGCAGGAGCAGGGAGGAAGTAGTTCCTGGGTGCATTGAGAGAGAGGTATAAAAGGTGGGCACCATCTTAGATCAGTGTTGAGTCTGAGGAGAAGTGACCGGGAGCAGAGGCTCTGCATGAGCTCTGCTCTAGAGGCGGGCATAGTAACTGAGGCCCAAGCCTGGAGAGGGAGAGGAAGGAAGAGGAGCAGAGAAGGCTCCAGGAACAAGGAACGAAGGCACCCCAGGGGTGTGGACCGGCTGGTAGCCACCACACACCCGAATCTGCCTGCGTGGAGGGGTCAGGCCAAAGGGGGAGACCGGTCCCCGAAACTAGTGGAGGCAGGGAACTACCCTCAGCTAGAAACCGGAGGCTGTGACATTTTATGTGGCGCAGCCCCTTGCCATACCCGTTAGGAAGGCACCACATAGGGTCAGGGAAACGGAGGCCAACATTTACCCACCAAGGCCCGAGTCAGCCGGACAGAAGCGTGGTCACTGGTGGGGTATGACAGGCCAGAGGAAGGACACACAAAGGGGGTCCTGTGAAGTGCTCCAAAGTTATCTGGGAGTTGGCCGAGCCCCTTACCTGGTCAGCACAGTGCTACGCGGGACGTTATGACCAGCTGAAGTAACTTTGATAAAGAACTGTGAGTAAAGATCCTGAACTGCATTACAGAGACTCTGAGTCATTACACCCGCGCACCATCACTCCCAACATCGCCACTTGCTGCCCTGAGGCTATACTCCGCCCGTTGGGAGTTATACTACGCTCTGCTGCGCCCACGACACCTGCCTCAGCGGTCTGCATTGCAGCGGCGGTTCACTCTGACCGCAATCCACAGGTGGCGTAGTCGGACATTCAGAACGAATAGACTATCCCCTCTGGTTTGACCGCCCTGGGCACGGACCGGGTCGCCGCCACGAAGACTACAACCCCCAGCATCTCACTGAGGCCCGGCTCCGGGTATTCCCCTACACACACGTCCCAGGGGGCGAGTCACTCTTAAACTGAATGACTTGGTTCAAACATTTGGGATATCCTTCCACAAGCTTCTCACAATAGTTGGTCGGAATTTGGGCCCATTCCTCCTGACAAAACTGGTGTAACTAATCCTGGTTTGTAGGCCGCCTTGCTCGCACCTGCCTTTTCAGCTTTGCCCATAAATTTTCAATAGGATTGAGATCAGGGCTTTGTAATGGCCATTGCAAAACATTGACTTTGTTATCATTAAGCCACTTTTTTGGCAGTATGCTGTGGGTCATTGTCCATTTGGAAGACCCATTTCTGCCCAAGCTTTAACCTCCTGGCTGATGTCTTGAGACGTTGCTTCGGTATTGCCACATAATCTTCTTTTCTCATGATGCCATCTATTTTGTGAAGTGCACCAGTCCCTCCTGTAGCAAAACAACCCCACAATATGATGCTGCCCCCCTGTGTTTCACAGTTGGGATGGTGTTCTTAGGCTTCCAAGCTTCTCCCTTTTTCCTCCAAACGTAACGATGGTCATTATGCCCAAAAAGTTAAATTTTTGTTTCATCAGACCACAGGGCATGTCTCCAAAAATTGAGGTCTTTGTTCCTGTGTGCATTTGCAAACATTAATCTAGCTTTTTTATGTTTCGTTTGGAGTAATGGCTTCTTCCTAGCAGAGTGGCCTTTCAGCCCATGTTGATACAGTACTCGTTTCTCTGTGGATATTGACACAATCTTACCATCATCTTCACAAGGTCTTTTGCTTTTGTCTTTGGGTTGATATGCACATGTCGGACCAAAGCACGTTCAGCTCTGGGACACAGAACCCGTCTCCTTCCTGAGCGGTATGATGGTTGGACATTCCCATCTTGCTTGTACTTGCAGATAATTATTTGTACAGATGAACGAGGAACCTTCAGGTATCTTGAAATTTAACCCAAGGAAGAGCCAGACTTGTGCAAGTCCACAATTCTCTTCCTGATATCTTGGCTGATTTCTTTAGACTTTCTCATGATGCTACACAAAGAAGCAGTATGTTTCAGGTGTGCATTAAAATACATCCACAGGTGTGACTCAAATTAACTCAGATGTTGCCAAAATCTATCAGAGGCTTCCAAACATATGACATCATCATATGGGCAGTCCAGAATTGTTTAAAGGCATACTAATCTTAGTGTATGTAAACTTTTGACTTTGCAGTAAGTAATAAAAATGCCTTAAAACATTCTCTCTCTCATTATTCTAGCATTTGGCAAATATTAAAAATTATGGTAATTCTAATTGACCTAAAATGGGAAAGGTTTATTCTTATTTCATGTCAGATATTGAGAAAAACATGCATATGTCTTTTTATATAGTGTATGTAAGCTTCTGGTTTCAACTGTATTTGTTGGGTAAAATTGGAAAACTTTGTGCACTCTCCGAAACTTTGGAAGTGATTTATATTTCAGCAGCCTCTAAAGCTGGGCTAATATGGGCAAATAGCCAGCCATATAAAGTGCCGATCGACAGTATAACAAGATGATCTGGGCTTGTTTAAAGCCCTATTACTCAGGATGATGCAAATATCTGTGTCTCTTGTGTATTGTTCTTCCATTATCCTGTACATACTTGCCCATTACAGGGGACATTAGAATTTGTTTCAGCTGGGGAAAGACATCCATGTACATGGCTGTGTTCATATCTCCATCAAAGAATATTGGGCCTGCAATAATAGATGGATCCTTGGCTGGCACCAAGCAACAATTTTTGAATCATGAAGTGGTTCTTGCTGCAGCTCTTGTGAATTTTCTGTGTGTCAGGACCTATTATTCTGCAAATTAACATGATCGGGTTATATTGAACTGCGTTTCATCACTCATTGTGTAATGTAATGGGTCCAAATGACTGTCTACTCTTGCACGGCTGACTTCAGCTGAAGGGGTTTTAGTACACGCTGTTGTGCATCTGCACCGATAATTTTCATGTCATTTTCCTCAGGTTTCTCTTACAGAGAACCTGTCACCAGAAAAAGATATAGGGTTAATCTGCAGGTTAATAGCGTTGCTAACCTGCCCGGCGCCCACACTTACGACCGGCGCTGCGGCAAGAAAATTAACTTTATTCCCCCCGGCAGCGTTCCGGTTTCAGTTACAGGGGCGGCGCCTGCGCATGTTCACTCACTGCTCTGAGTATAGAGAATGGCACCTGTAACCGCTAATAATTGAGTATACAGAGCGTTGACTGTACTCACTCCGGCGCCGCCAGTGTGACTGAAACCGGGCAGATTAATAATGCTATTAACCTGCAGATTAACTCCATATCTGCAGGTTAATAGTGTTTTTTCTGTTGATAATTTCCCTTTAATCCTTCCCTGGACATCTGCAATTGCCACAGGTGTTACAAACACATGGTTCTCAGCCATAGATGCTGTGTTATGCCACTCTGCACCAAACTACAGTCATGGCCGAAAGTGTTGACACCCTTGAAATTGTTCCAGTATTTCTCCCAGAAAATTATTGCAATTACACATGTTTTGTTATATACATGTTTGTTTCCTTTGTGTGTATTGGAACAACACAAGAAACAGAAAAAAGGGCAAAAAATGCAAAATGCACATACCGCAATTTCACACAAAACCCCCAAAATGGGCAAGACAAAATTGTTGGCATCCTCAACTTAATATTTGGTTGCACGCCCTTTGGAAAAAATAACTGCAATCAATCACTTTCTATAACCATCAACAAGCTTCTTACGCCTCTCTACTGGAATTTTGGACCACTCTACTTTTGCAAACTGCTACAGGTCTTTCATATTTCAAGGGTGCCTTCTCCCAAAAGCAGATCTCTCCACAGATGTTCTATGCAGGCCACTTCAGAACTAGAGATGAGCGTTGTTCTACTCGAACTGTTCGCCAATCTCAAATTCGAGCTGTTTTGGGCGGTGTTCGAGCCGGTCGGCGAACACGAACAATTTGAGAAAAATTCGGCTGTTCGAGGTTATGTTCGATAACTGTTCGTGCACCAAAATCATAACTGGATTTTTTCTCAGTAATGATGAAAATTAATGTTAATACGCAGTTTGAGTGTACAGCGGGGCGGGGGGAGGGGCAGGGGATGGATCTCTGCAGGAACAATGAAGATCTCCATATTTTTTTCTCTTTCCCGCATTTGCAGTGGGGAGGTGCAATCTGTCAGCCTATCAGCAGCGCACACACGGAGCGAAGTGCTTTTTTTCACACAAGCAAGGGCATGTGTGATTGGCAGTGTATGTCACATGTCCTTGCCCTATAAGACCAAGCCATTTTCCCCGTCGCCACCATTTTCTCACTGCTGCAGCTGCGTGTTAGACGGCACCGCTGTTGCTGTGTGTGCTATACCTTGTTAATTTCAAGCCAATTTTCGCACAAATATACAGATAGCTTGGGAGTAGGGAATAGTTGTGATTGCAGTCCTTTTAAGGACTAGGTTACAGCATTTCCTACGACTTTTATCAGGGAGGTCTGTGCTCTTAAATAGATAGATTGTGGGAGTAAAGACTAATTGTAATTGGAGTCCTTTTCAGGACTAGGTTACATGAGTTCCTATCAGTTTTTGCCAGGCAGGTCTGTGCCAGTGCTGTGCAAGTTTTTTTCACAGCATTTGGCTGAATCTAGCAAAGCTAATCCTTTTTGGCCTATTGCAGAGTGTGTTAGTCAGTGGAGTAGCCTATCTGTGTTGCAAGATATAACACCTGTGTATAGAATACCAATTTTTTTACTGCACCTAGTGAAGTAAAATCTTTTGGGCATAGCATCATTCTATTAGTCCATCTATACTGACCTCCATCAGGTTGCAAATTAAAAATAATTTTTTTCTGCATCTAGCTCTGAAAAAATATTTGGGCTTCTAGCGGTGTGTGGGACTTGGTCTATTAGTCCATCTATACTGACCTCCATCAGGTTGCAAATTAAAAATAATTTTTTTCTGCATCTAGCTCTGAAAAAATATTTGGGCTTCTAGCAGTGTGTGGGACTTGGTCTATTAGTCCATCTATACTGACCTACATCAGGTTGCAAATTAAAAATAATTTTTTTCTGCATCTAGCTCTGAAAAAATATTTGGGCTTCTAGCAGTGTGTGGGACTTGGTCTATTAGTCCATCTATACTGACCTCCATCAGGTTGCAAATTAAAAATAATTTTTTTCTGCATCTAGCTCTGAAAAAATATTTGGGCTTCTAGCAGTGTGTGGGACTTGGTCTATTAGTCCATCTATACTGACCTCCATCAGGTTGCAAATTGAATAAAAAAAATTTCTGCATCTAGCTCTGAAAAAATATTTGGGCTTCTAGCGGTGTGTGGGACTTGGTCTATTAGTCCATCTATACTGACCTCCATCAGGTTGCAAATTAAAAATAATTTTTTTCTGCATCTAGCTCTGAAAAAATATTTGGGCTTCTAGCAGTGTGTGGGACTTGGTCTATTAGTCCATCTATACTGACCTCCATCAGGTTGCAAATTAAAAATAATTTTTTTCTGCATCTAGCTCTGAAAAAATATTTGGGCTTCTAGCGGTGTGTGGGACTTGGTCTATTAGTCCATCTATACTGACCTCCATCAGGTTGCAAATTAAAAATAATTTTTTTCTGCATCTAGCTCTGAAAAAATATTTGGGCTTCTAGCAGTGTGTGGGACTTGGTCTATTAGTCCATCTATACTGACCTACATCAGGTTGCAAATTAAAAATAATTTTTTTCTGCATCTAGCTCTGAAAAAATATTTGGGCTTCTAGCGGTGTGTGGGACTTGGTCTATTAGTCCATCTATACTGACCTCCATCAGGTTGCAAATTAAAAATAATTTTTTTCTGCATCTAGCTCTGAAAAAATATTTGGGCTTCTAGCAGTGTGTGGGACTTGGTCTATTAGTCCATCTATACTGACCTACATCAGGTTGCAAATTAAAAATAATTTTTTTCTGCATCTAGCTCTGAAAAAATATTTGGGCTTCTAACAGTGTGTGGGACTTGGTCTATTAGTCCATCTATACTGACCTCCATCAGGTTGCAAATTAAAAATAATATTTTTCTGCATCTAGCTCTGAAAAAATATTTGGGCTTCTAGCAGTGTGTGGGACTTGGTCTATTAGTCCATCTATACTGACCTCCATCAGGTTGCAAATTGAATAAAAAAATTTTCTGCATCTAGCTCTGAAAAAATATTTGGGCTTCTAGCGGTGTGTGGGACTTGGTCTATTAGTCCATCTATACTGACCTCCATCAGGTTGCAAATTAAAAATAATTTTTTTCTGCATCTAGCTCTGAAAAAATATTTGGGCTTCTAGCAGTGTGTGGGACTTGGTCTATTAGTCCATCTATACTGACCTACATCAGGTTGCAAATTAAAAATAATTTTTTTCTGCATCTAGCTCTGAAAAAATATTTGGGCTTCTAGCAGTGTGTGGGACTTGGTCTATTAGTCCATCTATACTGACCTCCATCAGGTTGCAAATTGAATAAAAAAATTTTCTGCATCTAGCTCTGAAAAAATATTTGGGCTTCTAGCAGTGTGTGGGACTTGGTCTATTAGTCCATCTATACTGACCTCCATCAGGTTGCAAATTGAATAAAAAAATTTTCTGCATCTAGCTCTGAAAAAATATTTGGGCTTCTAGCGGTGTGTGGGACTTGGTCTATTAGTCCATCTATACTGACCTCCATCAGGTTGCAAATTAAAAATAATTTTTTTCTGCATCTAACCCAGCCAATAGTTTTGGCCTAATACCACAGTTTGGCCACTCAGCTCTGCTCGGTTACCATCCATTGTTTTTTTGTGCAAACAACTCCAGAGTTGTGAATTAGTTAACCACCAAAATGAGTGGAAAAAGGCCTGCTGCTGGTGGAAAGGGGAATAGGCGTGTTGGGAAGGGGAAAAAAGGTTGTGTCCGTGGGGTAGGTGCAGAAGAAAGACCATCTTCCAGCCAAACTAAAATGTCTACTTCTTTTAGCGGACAATGTGATAAGATCCCTTTCTTACGGCCACGCCAATCGCTACAAATTCCAGATGAGGCACAAAAACAGCAGGTGCTTCAACGGATATCAAGTGCTCCTTTAAGTGGGCTCTCCTCCACATCAACTTCAACATCACAAATACTCCAGTCCTCAAAGGTGTCACCCAAATCGCACTTGCTTCCTCACAGCTCCCAAATCTCCAGCTGCCCGTCTGAGTGTGAGGTAGAACAGATGGTTGAGTCTGCAGAGCTGTTTACTCATACTATAGCCTGGGAATCAGAGGTCGACTCCAGCGCTTCTGTGAATCCAGACGAGGAAATGATCTGCACTGATGCCCAGAATCTTTATGAGTCGGATCCAGGACCAGACGCAGAAGGTTCTGACCATAATGTAGACCCTCATTCCCAAACTGTAACTCCTGTTGGTGGAGACAATGAGGAAGACGATGATAAGACTCAAATACCTGATTGGAGCGACAACTTTAGTTTTTTGTCAGGGCAGGAACAGGTTGGCTCTGAGGACGACGGGTGTGATAACGCACAGGGTGATGATGATGAGGTCGGAGATCCCACTTACTGTCAACCCACAGTCAGCCAAGAGATGAGGTCAGCAGAGGAGGTGGAGGAAGATGCTAGTGACGACGAGGTCAGGTTGCGCCTTCCTGGACAGAGACGTAGTACTGGAAGCACGTCAACAACTGCATCCTCAAACACAACTCTGCCTCTCACCACAAGTCGTGGTGGCTCTTCAGGTCGCATGGGTGCTAAGCCTTGCATAGCCTGGGCATTTTTTCAGATCGATAAAGATGACCCAACTCGTGTTATCTGTAACATTTGTCAGCAAAAGCTAAGTAGAGGCCAAAAAATACATAGTTTGAGTACTTCATGCATGAACCGGCACATGGACATGAAGCATAAGTTGCAGTGGGAAGCTCAGTGTGCTACAATGCGGCCTAGCCGGCCGGGCCAATCACCGTCTGCCATATCTTGTGCATCCGCGGCCTCTTCATCCTCTGTGACTGGGGGGACAGCAGTCACACCTGTTTTGGGGCGCAGACCTGCCACCTCTTTACCCGCAACAGCCAGCGTGATTGGCAGGTCATCATTTTCTTTGGAGGTGGTAACACCAGCTGGTGTTGAGCGCTGTCCGACATCGATAGCACCACCTTTGGATCAAGGCAACCTAACATGTCCGCCTGCATCTTCCTCACAGACCGGCAGTTTGCCGGGGACACCCTTATCAACCCCGTCTAAGCACAATAGCCAGCCCTCGGTCCCTCAGATGTGGACAAGTAAAAGACCATTTCCTCCTAGCCATGAGAAAGCTAAGAGGTTGAATTTCACCATCTGCAAGCTCTTGGCTACAGAAATGCTGCCTTTCCGCCTGGTGGACACAGAGGATTTTCGAGACCTTATGTCCGTCGCAGTGCCCCAGTACCAGATGCCCAGTCGGTACTACTTCTCAAAGAAAGGTGTGCCTGCGCTCCACCAGCATGTCGCACACAACATCACCGCTTCTTTGAGAAACTCTGTGTGTGACAGGGTGCATTTCACCACAGACACTTGGACGAGTAGGCATGGACAGGGGCGTTACATGTCGCTGACTGGGCACTGGGTAACTATGGTGACAGCAGGACAAGGGGCTGCTGTCCAAGTCTTGCCGTCCCCACGAGTTGTGCGTCAATCCTCTTTATGTCAAAGTTCCTCCACTGCTTCTGCCTCCTCAACCTCCTCTCGGTCTTCCACCTGCACCCAAAGCCTGTCTGGTCATGCCACAAGCTTTCTAACTGCGCAGAAGGGATCCTGCATACCTCCTTACTATGCTGGCAGTAGGGCTCAACGTCATCAGGCGGTTTTTACATTGAAATGTCTGGGAAATGTGAGTCACACAGCTGAGGAGTTGTGGTCAGCTCTGGAGAACCAATTTCATAAATGGTTGTCTCCACTGGACCTGAAACCAGGGAAGGCCGTGTGCGACAATGCTGCAAACCTGGGTGCGGCCCTTCGCCGGGGCAATGTCACACACGTGCCTTGTATGGCTCACGTGTTGAATTTTTAGCCCACTATCCCAGACTAGATGGCCTTCTGCAGAGGGCACGGTCGCTGTGTGCTCACTTCCGCCGTTCGCATCCCGCAGCTCAGCGACTTACATCTCTACAGAAGTCGTTGGGCCTGCCACTTCACCGGCTAAAATGCGATGTGCCTACCCGGTGGAATTCAACTCTGCACATGTTGCAGCGACTGTGGCAGCACCGACAAGCCCTGGTGCAATACGTTCTGACGTATAGCCTGGGCCAACGAGATTCAGAGGTGGGGCAAATCACGCTGGAGGAGTGGTCTCAGATCAGGGACCTATGCACCCTTCTGCACAGTTTTGAAATGGCGACGAAGATGTTTAGTGCTGACGATGCCATTATCAGCATGACTATTCCGGTGATTTACATGCTGGAGCACATGTTAAACAGAATTCGGAGTCAGGTGGTGGCACAAGAGGAGGTGGAGGAAGTAGAGGAGGAGGAGTTGTATGCGGAAGGGCTAACATCTGCAAGGTCCAGACGGTCGGCAGCACCAAGGCGGCAGGCATGTGAGGGTGGGGGAGATGGTTTTACCAGGGCGCATGGTAGCAGCCAAACTAGTGAGGAAGGTGCAGGAGCCCAGGAAGAAGTGGAGGACGAACTGATGGAAGACTCATCAGATGAGGGAGACCTTGATCACATTTCTGTTGTGCGAGGTTGGGGGGAGAGGACAGAGGAAGGAAGCATGATTGTTACCTCGCCACCAACACAACAGGGACTTGGTGCTCCTGGATGCGCAACACACATGAGTGCCTTCTTGCTGCACTACCTGCAACATGACCCTCGAATTGTGAGAATTAGAAATAATCCTGACTACTGGGTTGCCACACTGTTAGATCCCCGGTACAAAAGTAAATTTGCAGAAATTATTCCTGCCATAGAAAGGGATGCACGCATGCAGGAGTATCAGCAGAGACTGTTGCAGAATCTTACATGTGCTTTTCCACAAAATACCAGTGGTGCACGTAGTGAATCTCACAGTTCCAACTTGCCAACCGTGGGACCGTCAAGTGTTCAGCACTCAAACCGTAACAGAACCACAGTATCTGCTGGTAACATCAATTTTGCGGAATCATTTCACCACTTTTTTAGCCCATCCTTTGCAAGGCCACAGGAGACAAGAAGTCTGACACATAGTCAACGCCTAGAGACGATGGTACAGGAGTATCTCCAAGTAAACATTGAAGCCACGACTGTGTCACTGGACCCTTGCTCTTTTTGGGCTTCCAATCTGGATAAATGGCCGGAGCTAGCCACTTACGCCTTGGAGATCTTGTCATGCCCCGCAGCCAGCGTTCTGTCTGAACGTGTGTTCAGCGCTGCTGGTGGTGTGCTGACAGATAAGCGCACGCGGCTCTCCACTGATAATGTAGACAGACTCACGTTCATAAAGATGAACAAATCATGGATCCGAAACGACTTTTCTACCCCTGTGTCATCCTGGGGAGAGTAAAAGCTTGATGATTGGTTAAAATCACCCTACCAACCGTTTTAAGCTTTCAAATTACTAATCATGTTTATCTGTATCTTGACTGGAAAATAATTTGGGCTTTGTAGCAGTGTGCAGCACTGATCCTATTAGGCCATCTATACTAAAGCTTCACCAGATTTAAAATTAAAAATAATTTTTAGCTGCATCTAGCCCGGAAAATAATTTTGGGGCTCCGAGATGCGCAAGGCACATAAGTGCCTTCTTGCTGCACTACCTGCAGCATGACCCTCATATTGTCAGAATTCGAAGTAATCATGACTACTGGGTTGCCACACTCTTAGATCCCCCAAACTTTTCGATCAACCTTTTCATTTTAATAAAGACCAAAAAAATGGTCATTTTTGAAATTATAAGCATTAGCAGGTTGTTAGAAACTGAAATCAAACAGTTTTCAACTCAAAACTTTATTCTAGGTGATGTTACATTTTCACATAGGACCCCTTGTTCGAAAGGAGCTTCTGAACTCTCTCGTCCATTGAATTTGTCAGGTTTTGGATGGTTTCTGCTTCAATTGTTTTGCATGAGGACAGAATACCCTCCCAGAGCTGTTGCTTAGATGTGAACTGCCTCCCGCCATCATAGACACTCCTTTTAATGATGCTCCAAAGGTTCTGAATGAGGTAGAGGTCAGGGGAGCATGGGGGTCACACCATAAGTTTGTCCCCTTTTATGCCCATATCAGCCAGAGATGCAGATGTTTTATGTGCAGCATGAGATGGTGCATTATCATGCAGAAAAATGATCTTGCTGTGAAATACACGGTTCTTCTTCTTGAACCATGGCAGGAAGTGCTGTTTGAGAAAATCCACATACATTATGGAGTTCATCTTTAGCGCCTTCAGGGATCCTAAAGGGGCCGACAATCTCTCTCCCCATGATTCCAGCCCAAAACATTACTCCACCTCCTCCTTGTTGGCGCTATAGCCGTGTTTGCGTGGGGTGTCCATCAACCAGCCATCCTCCACTCCATCCATCTGGACCATCGAGCGCTGCACGGCACTCATCCGTGAACAAAACAGTTTTGAAATCAGTCTTCATGTAATGTTTGGCCCACTGGAGCCGTTTCTGCTTGTGTGAAGTGGATAGAGGAGGTCGACAGGATGGCGCATGCACAGCTGCAAACCTCTGAAGGACCCTGCATCTTGTTGTTCGGGGGACGTTGGAGGCACAAGCAGCTTCAAAAACTTGTCTGCTGCTATGACAAGGCTTTTTTGCCGCTGCTCTTTCAACCTGACGTAATTGCCTGTAGGAAAGAGTCCTCAATTTGCCCTTATCAGCACGCACACGTGTGTACTGTGAATCAGCTACATACTTCTTGATTGCCAAGACACTTCATCCTGATCATCGCACAATGTTGATTGTAGTCATGCCTTGACCTAAACACTCCACAATTTGTTGCTTCTCAGCAGCCGACACATCCTTTTTCTTTCCCATTTTGGCAGAAAATGTAGGCTGCTTAATAATGTGAGAGAGCCTTCTTAAGTAGTCTTGCCTTTCATTGGACACACCTGCCAAACTAATTAGCACAGGTGTCTGCAATTGCTTACAGTGATATAAAGAGCCCTGACACACATCACCATCAATGAGTTTAACTGACAAACAAACAAATTCTTCCCTTATCACTCCTAAACACTTTTTGTATAATAATTTGGAACGCAGTGTACATGTGCTTTTCCACAAAACACCAGTGGTTCACGTAGTGAATCTTACAGTTCTAACTTGCCAACCGTGGTCTGTATGGAGTTGTTCAATAAAGGGCCCAAAATTAAGATAACATAGATGGGAGAGGTCTCTATGAATAGGAATTCCTAAGTATTTGATACCCTGTGAGGGCCAGGCAAAGGGAAAGTTGGACTGGATGGAATCCTATATGGATTTGGGGAGGGAGACATCGAGGGCCTCAGACTTCGCTGCATTGATTTTAAAATTTTACCATGTAACAAAGTGATCTATTTCAGCCATAACAGCATGGATGGATATATGTGATTGAGAGATATATACTAGGACATCATCAGCAAATAGAGAGCACTTGTACTCGGTGCCTCCCACCTCAATCCACCTAATATTGGGGTTATGGCGAATTGATGAGAGCAGGTGCTCCGTCACTAGGATGTATAAGAGAGGGGACAGAGGACATCACTGCCTTGTCCCATTGGTGATTGTGAAAGGTGATGAAAATGTTCTGACGCACCCCCTGGGCCTTGGGACACCCGGAGCCGGACCCTTTTTGGTGGATGCTGGTGGTTGTAGTCTTCGTGGCGGCGACCCAGTTCCGTGGCTCAGGGCGGTCAAACCAGTGGCGGAACTATTTATGTGGTTTTCATGTTTAAATGTCCGACTACGCCACCCGTGGATTGCGGTCAGAGTGAACCGCCGCTACAGGGCAGACCACTGAGGCTGGTGTTGTGGGTGCAGCAGAGCGTAGCATAACTCCCCACGGGAGGAGTATAGCCTCAGGGCAGTGTATGCGGAGGATGGGGGTGATGGTGCAGGGCAGCAGCAGTAACGACACGGAGTCAGTGATGCAGTTCAGGGCCTTTACTCACAGTTCTTATTATCCAGACCACGTCTGCAGGTAACGGCTGCCCACGTCGTACTGTGCTCACCAGGTGAGGGGCTCAGACAACTCCCAGATAACTTTGGAGCACTTCACAGGACCCCCTTTGTGTGTCCTTTGTCTGGCCTTTCTTACCAACACTTCTGTCCGGCTGCCTCGGGCCTCCTCTTGGTAAACTTGGCGCCAGTTTCCCTGACCCTATGTGGTGCCTTCCTAGCGGGTGTAGCGAGGGGCTGCGCCACATAAAATGTCAGAGCCTCCGGTTTCTAGCTGAGGGTCGTTTCCTGCCTCCACTAGTTCGGGGACCGGTCTCCCCCTTTGGCCTGACCCCTCCACGCAGGTGGATTCGGGCGTGCGGTGGCGACTCGCCCGTCCGCACCCCTGGGATCCCTTCATTCCTCGTTCCTGGAGCCTTCTCCGCTCCTCTTCCTTCCTTCTCCCTCTTCCAGGCCTGGGCCTCTGTTACTAGGCCCGCCTCCGGAGCAGAGCTCATGCAGAGCCCCTGCTCCCTGCCACTTCTGCTCAGACTTCTCTGCACTGAACTAAGATGGTGCCCACTTTTTATACTCCCTTCTCAATGCACCCAGGAACTGCTTCCTCCCTGCTCCTGCACTACAGGGTTCCCCTTCCTCAGTGTTCCCTCCCCCCACTCCAGCCAGGGACAGGGAATGTCGTGCCCATCTCAGGGGCATATTGGTCGCCCTGCCCCACGGCAATGTGGTGTAATGCATGCAGGTGTCGGGTCCTGATCCACACTCCATCCTTACCTGAGAGTGAGATATCACACCTCTGGGTGAGGTGCAATACGTCTTTAGCAACCGAGCCCTCAGGGTGCTACAGTTCCATTTATCTTCAGCCTAGGTGACGTATTGCGATACAGGGCCGTGATTTTGGCTATAAAAGGGTCCCCTAGACCCCTACCCCAAGCTTTTTAAGAGAATCATATATGGCGTGCCAGGAGACTCTATGGAATGCTTTCTCAGCATCCAACGAGAGTATCTAATTACAAATTTTTAACTGCATCTAGCCCAGGAAATACTTTGTGCCTAGTAGCAGTGTCTGCTAGTAAGCGGATTATCCCGGCTGTTAAGCAAGCTGCACCACCTGTAGTTTAGACACTTAATTTTTTCAAAGGAAATGCTTCGGGACCATGGGATACTTAGTGAAGAGCATCAGGAGGCACCCCAAGGCATAGGGGCTGGGACTGGCAGTAGCATGCCTTGCGGTGGACAGCCGAGCTCGATCCTTATAAAAGCTTTTTAACTGCAGCAGCTTTAGTGGACGCTACTGGAGCTGGAACTCTTTTTTTTTATTTTATATAAAAGTACAAAAACACAAAAACAAAACACAAATATAAACCACAAATACAAACATTATACAAGAAAAACAAAAAAAAACCCCAGCAAGACATAGCCCAAATCCAAAAATTATATAGAGTCCAACAAACTAACACATGACACTTGACACGAAACACAAGACACAAAACGTCTTCGTTCTTTCCAAAAGACCCCCCAGCAAGGGAAGACCTTCTGTACCTACCAGCCAGGCCACGCCCTTAAGCGCACAAGACCCCTAACATCCGCAACATTCATACCTGCACATTCACACCTAACCCCAAAAAGGAAAACTAAATAACCGGCCCACCGCAAAAAATAAGAGATGGGCCACCTGGCCAAAACTAACACTCTACACACAATTTTTTTTTTTTTTTTTTTTCCCCCACCACCATTTTTAAACACCCAAGGTCCCACGAAAGTCTGTGGCCTCTTAACACCAACAAGGTCCCACGAAAGTTTGTGGCCATTTACGCGCAAAAAGGGTCCCTTTCCCGCATCCCGCAGGATGTCCATTTTTCTTTTTTTTTTTTTTTTTTTTTTATAAAAACACCCCTTCCCCCTCCCCCCCGAAACCCCCCACCCAACCTAAAACTACATCCCCCCACGCGCAATACACATATATATACATATAATACACATATACATACAATACACAACATAAAAAGTCTGTTTTAACACTTAGCAGTAACATGATAATTTCAAACCACAAAGAACCAACCATAAATCAAAAATCAGACCCAAGTTCAGTGCTTGCAAGCCCTATATTCCGATTCCAATACCGCAAAACAAAAAACTACAATGTGAGGGGAGCAGCCCACCACCAGGAAACTGGAGACTACAGAGGCTCTCACCCTAATCTAACACACAACACCCTGTCCCTCCCTATTAAAAAAAAAAAAAAAAAAAAAAAAAAAAAAAAAAACCTGTTCCTAGCGCCCTACCAATCTTTCCCTACCTGTCCCTCACTGACCCTCACTACCAACCTAATACTAAACTACCTATCCCTGATGACTGTCCCTCCCTGACCCTACACAACGACCTGACCCTACAAAAAAAAAAAAAAAAAAAAAAAAATATATATATATATATATAAAGTATAGAAGGAGATTAACTCACCCTATCACAGACACGCATAACCTAACTCTCCCTAGGGCACATTGAATGAGAACCCCCTCCATAGAAGGGAAGCCCTCCCTGCACCCAGCCTCTCATACTCCAGCGAGCGCACTTTTGCCAGGTCACCCAGGATGTTCCTAATCACCTCTTCCCGGGGGAGGGCTTTCTGCTGGGTGGACACTAAGCACCGCGCGTTCCACGTGTAAAACCTAGTCACTAAGCTAACTAAGAAAACAGTGCCCCGATCTCGGCCACCCAGGGACCTGAATGCCCCATAGGCCCACTCCGCATAGGAAAGGCCTGCCAGCCTGGGCCAGCCAATGGAAGCACCCACCCTACTGTAGACCTCTGTATTAAAGGGACACCGAAGCAGGAAGTGCTCCATGCTCTCAAGCATGCCGCCACACTCCTCGCGGGGACAATCCCGGTCATCAGAGTTCCTGTACTTCAGGTTGTCCCTCACATACAGTCTCCCATGGAAGCAGCGCCAAGCCAAGTCCCAAAACTTCAAGGGGATCCGTTTAGAGTTCAATAACCCAAGCCCTACCTCCAGATCCCGGCTTGGGCAATCCTTGAGCGCCAGGGGCTTCTGAAAGTGGGTCAACAGGACCCTATTGTCAAGTAACCTCCTTGACAAGGTCCTGATCTCCCACACTCCCAGACCCCACCGACGGATCACCTTCAGAACCGGGGTAGCATAAGCCGGAAGATGCCCATGAGGCGTTCGAAGGTCCTTCACCTGCCCTCCTGTCTCCCATTCCTGGAAGAAAGGCCGAAACCACCCCCTACAGGAGAATACCCACGGAGGAGCCCTCTCTAACCAGAGGTTGGCGATGTTTGCCTTAATAAAGGTGTTTACTAGGAACACCACTGGGTTGACCATACCCAACCCTCCAAGTCTCCTCGTGCGGTACGTGACCTCCCTCCTGATTAGGTTCAGCCTATTCCCCCATAATAGTTGAAAGAACAGGCTGTAGACCCGTGTCCAAAGAGGCTCTGGCAAGATGCAGACACTGCCCAGGTATATTAGTAAAGGAAGCAAATACCCTTTGGCCAGGCTAACCCTTTCCCTCAGGGTCAAGGACCAGCCCTTCCACTGATCCACCTTCTGGGCGGCAATCTTAAGTCTGCCCTCCCAGTTTTGCTGGGGGTAGTCCCCCGGGCCGAAACTGATGCCTAGTATTTTTGCTGTGGCCTGAGGCCCTGGAAGAGTGTCCGGGAGATCAAAACTAGGATCTCCCCCTCCCAGCCAGAGACTTTCACACTTATCCCGGTTGATCATGGACCCGGATGCCACCGAGTAGCGCTCAACCTCAGACATGACCCAATCTGCCTCCCCTCTCGAGGTTACAAAAAGGGAAACGTCATCGGCGTACGCCACTACCCTCAAGGTGGCATCTGGCTCCACCTGGTCCATCCCGACTCCCACCAACGGTCCACGCTCCACCCTCCTTAGAAGGGGGTCAATCGCAAATACGTATAACAGTGGGCTCAGTGGACAGCCCTGGCGGACACCAGACTTCACCTCAAAAGGGGGTCCGACCCAACCGTTCACAAGTGGAAAAGTCTCTGCCCCATTGTATAAAACTCTCAACCAATCAACAAACCTCCCGGGCAGACCGTACCTCAGAAGGACGGACCAGAGGTACTCGTGGTTAACCCGGTCAAAGGCTTTCGCCTGGTCTAAGGACAGCAAGTACCCCTTCCAGTGACCTGACCTGCTCTGCTCCACTGCCTCTCGGACACCGAGCACAGCACTAAATGTGCTGCGGCCTGGAACAGAGCAGTGCTGGGCCCCCGAAAGGAGCCGGGGTGCAAATTTCACCAACCGATTAAAAAGTACCTTTGCCAGAACCTTTCGGTCCGTATTGAGAAGCGCTATGGGACGCCAATTCTCAATACGTGACGAGTCTTTACCCTTTGACAGAATAATCAGGGCTGACTTCCTCATTGAACTGGGCAGAGCGTCCGAGGAGAGACACTCATTAAACACCTCAGTCAAGAGGGGGACCAAGGAGTCCCTAAAAGTCTTGTAAAACTCGGATGTTAAGCCATCCGGACCAGGCGACTTTTTGGGCCGGAGCCCATCAACCGCCCGTCTCACTTCCTCTTCCCTGATTGCTTCCACCAAAACATGAAGAGAGGCGTCATCCCCTGGCTCAGGGATGGTTTCAGCCAGGAAAGCCGACATCTCATCCCGATCAGGTTCCCTCCCCCCCAAGAGGTGCGAGTAGAAGGATCTGACCACCTCCAGGATCCCTGATTTGGATCTGTTCAGGGACCCCGTACTGTCGATCAGTCCTGTTACCACCTTACAACTCACTGACATCCTGCAGTTCCTGTAAGGGTCGGGCGAGCGGTACCTCCCGAAATCCCTCTCAAAAACCAAGGATGTGTGCCTATCATACTGGCACCCCTTGAGCAAGGCCTTCACCCTAGAGACTTCCTCACGGTCCCCTCCAGTCGAGACGAGCTGCTCGAGTTTCCTCCCCAGATCCCGATACAGGCGGTGCCTGTTCAGGCACCTGAGGCTCGAGAGCTGACGGAAGAACCTTGCAACCCTTCTTTTGAAGATCTCCCACCACTCAGACTTAGTACTACAGAGACCCAAGAGAGGTACCTGGCTCTGAAGAAATTCCTCAAAGGATTGTCTTACATCAGCTTCTTCCAACAGGGACGAATTCAGCTTCCACAGGCCTCTCCCCATCCGGGGGGTCTCTATAACATTCAAGGAAAAGAAAATGAAACAGTGATCGGAGAATTCCACCTCCACAGCGGACACTGCAGAAGAGACGGCCTCCTCCTTTAAATAAAACCTATCTATCCTAGACCTACTGCTACCCCTATGAAAGGTGAAACCCCCGTGACCTGGGGTGTGCCGGATGTGGACATCCACCAGGCGAGCTTCACTTGTTATGCTATTCAGGGCTATGCTATCATAAGCCAGCCGGTCTCCGGGGCCTCCCCTATCACGGGATCTAGTTACAGTGTTAAAATCCCCACCGAAAACCACCTGCCGGCTTGTAAAAAGATAGGGCTTGACCTTCAGGAAGAGACATTTACGGTCCCACTTAGATTGCGGGCCGTAGATATTAATGAGCCGGAGCTCCTGTCCCCTCATGAAGACGTCAAGAACCAAGCACCTCCCCATTTCTACCTCAATCACCCGTCTGCATTCCACCGAAGCGGCCTTAAAAAGGACCGCTACCCCGCTATACGGCTCGGCCGCAAGAGACCAGTATGAGGGCCCACACCTCCACTCCCTCTTTGCTTTATAAATGGCCCCCATGTCCGTTAGTCTGGTCTCCTGCAAAAATAAAATGTCAGCCTCAAC
Source organism: Phyllobates terribilis (assembly GCF_046119375.1). Taxonomy (NCBI): domain Eukaryota; kingdom Metazoa; phylum Chordata; class Amphibia; order Anura; family Dendrobatidae; genus Phyllobates; species Phyllobates terribilis. Next base: position 59,441,267 of record NW_027362767.1, read on the forward strand.
TTGGGTGAAAAAATCAAAGGCCGTAAATCTGGCCGCATCTGACTTTATACTGGCGACATTAATCGACGCCAGAGTCAACGGGGTAGGTTCTGCCATCATGGGTGATTGAGTTAGATGGCCTTCTTTTTCCCCGTACCCCCCTTTTTCCTCTCGCCTTCTGAGGAGGAGCCCGAGTCACCCCTCCTCTTTAGGGATACCGAGGTGTCCATGCCCGCCCCTCCAGCATCGGACACTTCCTTCCTAGCACAGGTTTCCTCGCCTCCAGACCCCGGGGCAGTCCCCCCCCCAGGGGCAGCCGAGTCCCCCGGGGGACAGACCCCGCCGCCCCCTGAAGGTACCCCAGATGTTGTCTTCGGCTCCTTACCCCCAACCTCCGACACAGCAGAGTCATCGAGGGCTTGGAACCGATTGGAGAGGGGGATCAGAGGGGAGCCGGTGAGCCCTTCCGTAGGCACCGTAGTGGTCAAGGGGGGGGGGGCTTTAGTTTTTTTTACCCTTTTCCTGTTCTTTTTCCTCCGACTACTGGTACTTTTGTCACCTGATTTTTTTGGCTGCTCCACCACCTCCTCATCCAGACTTTCATACTGGGAGGAGTTATCGGAAGCAGCCGCCTCCTCCCTCTCCATCCTCCTGATCTCCTCGCTCACCGCCTTTTCCCCCAGGGCCTCAGAGGCTCCGGCTGCAACCTCCGGGGAGGGGACAGTCATCACCCCAGTCGCCTGGGGCTTATCCTGCCCCCTGTCCCTTCGGCGCCTCACCTGTTGCCACTGGTGGGCAGGTGTATTTGCCTCGCCTTTCCTCCCTGACCCCTCAACTCCCCTCCCGCCCCCACCTCCAGTTCCAGCAGAAGATGAACCACTGGGGACCCCCCCGCGGCCCTCCTCCGCCTGACCAGAGATGGTGTTGGAAAAGGAATGTGGGCAGCGGCTATACGGGTGACCTAGATCACCACACAGGTGACATCTAATGTCACCACAGGCCGCGGCCAGATGACCTACCCCGCCACACAAGGCACATTTCTGCACCTTGCAGCCCGCGCTGAAGTGGCGGGGGTCACCGCACCTGTGGCAGACCTTCGGCTGCCCCTGGTAGAAGATCAGGATCCTGTCCCTCCCCAGGAATGCCGAGGAGGGGATGTGAGTGACAGTACCACCTGAAACCTTCAATTTCATCATGAAGGTCCAGCCCCCTGACCAAATGCCGAACTCGTCCCTGTTCTTCTTTGGGACCTCTGTGACTTCCCCATAACGAGAAAGCCACGTCATAATATCGATCCCTGAGAGTGACTCGTTATTTGTTAGAACGGTCACCCTCTTTACGCCATTTTGGCGAGACACCGCCTGTACGGCAAAGTCTCGCCAGCCGGGCTCCCCCTTCACCAATTCAAAATTCGACCAGAAAAGCTCTAAGCCCTCCGGCCGAACAAAACTGATGTCAAAGATGGAGGTACCAAAAGGATGGATCAGGGCAAAGATGTCAATTGCCCTGAAGTCCATCTTCAGGAGGAGCTCCACGACCCTCGCTCTAGGCGGGCACGCTTCACTACCCCTCCACCGAAGACGGACTACATTCCTCCTGGCCACCCCCTGCCCGGCTGTCGGGAGGGACCACACTGTTTCCCCCTCCCTTTTATCTTGGAAGGCAGCCTGGCCATGCCTGTCCAGCCAAAAGGCCAGATCCACCTCTCTTTCCTCTACTGTGATCGTCCGTTCTCCCTTCTTGAGGGCCTCCAGAAAACGGCGTCGCAAGTCACCGTCCCTGAGGTCCAGAGGCGAGGAAACCCCCTGAGAGGACCCCGAGGCCCCAGCCACTACCCCCGCAAAACTCCGGGGGCTCGCGGCCGGGGGAGCAGATGGACCAGTCCCCCCCCCATGCTCCCCGCTACCAACAGACACTCCATTTACGCACCCTACCGCAGACACCCCACCATTTGCATCCCCAGCCACAGACACATTCGTACCCACACCATCCCCATTTGTGTCTACAATCACCCCACTCGCCCCGCCCCCACTCCCATGTGCACCGGGGTCAATGTTTTTCTTTTTTTGTGTACACTTTCTGGGCACAGTTTCACTACCACCGTCCATATTACTTGTGTTGCCAGTACTGCCACCTGCTGGTGGCATCTTCCCTGCCAGGGGGTTCACTTTTAATGCTGCTGGCCTATCAAGCACCACACTGCAGGACTTAAGCAGTGCAGCACCACTGCTCCCAGCATACCTGGAGCTTCCTGATTTACTGGCAGGAAGAGAGCCAGGTGTAGCTCCTCCCACTGCACCATCCAGCCCTGCTGCAGCTTTCCTGGATACCCGCAGTGCCGGATCCCCTGCCCCAGGTAAGCCCCCAGACACAGCGGACCCCGGCACACAGGCACCCGCATCAGCTACAGCGGCAGCCCCCACACTGGCACTGGCCGCAGCTGTGGTGTCTGTTGCTCCAGGAGCAGCCACCGGCGCCGGCGCTAAGCCCCGCCCCCCGGGCGTGACCACGCCCACATGGGCAGACCCGGCTCGGGAAGCCACGCCCCCAGCGCCCGGCAGCACAGTACTGCTCACTGTGGCCACTCCTACATGGGCGGCCCCCACCTGTGAAGCCACACCCCCTGCACCCGGCAGCACAGTGCGGCCCTCCGTGGCCACTCCCACATGGGTGGGGGACGCCAGGGAGGCCACGCCCCCCGAAAATGGCCGCGACGGGACCCCCAAAACCGGCCCGGAGCTGGGTCTACTCTCGGGGGTCCCTGATCCAGCGGCATCAATTCCCGGAGGCACAGCTCCCCCCACCGTCACTCCCTTAGCCACAAAGAGCTTGGCAACAGCTACTCCGGCGGCCGGCCCCAGGCTAGGCCACTCCCCCTCGGCATCCACCGGCGGCAGAGCCCCCAGCGCCGACCCCTTACTGGGCCCCTGCGCCGGGGGCCCCGACTTCGCCACGGACCCCGCCGGGGGAGCAGGCCCCACCACCTTCCTTTTATGAACCGGCTCTGCCGGAGCTGCAGGCCCCGCACTTTTTGCCCCGCCATTTGCCTTACCGGATGCCTGGGTCCCCAAAAGTGATCCAGATTTAACGGATCCGTGAGTGAGGGACCCAGACACTTTCCCAGCACACGCCGCCGGAGATGCGGCCCCGGCTGCCGGTGTGCCGCCAGCAGAGCAGGTGGCAGCGGCAGTTACGCTCGCCGCCCCCCGCACGCCAGCAGGCACACCAGGTGCCAGGCCAGCCCCCTCTCTCACAGGGGACCCAGCCTGAGCACCACCATGGTTTTTGCCCGCCGCCGGGCCGCCCTCCGTGCCATGCTCCATGTCAGACACATCCGACACACCACCTTCATTACTACAAACAGAGGTGGCGCTCTGCGTACCATGGCCTATAGTCTCCCCGCCCCCTCGCTGCAGACCCACATCAGGGCCCAAGCCGGGGTGGGTGGCGGGTGCCGCACAACGGGACCGGGGGGCCCCAGAGAGGGGGACATACACAAATTTATGTGTTACCGATGTTTTCTTTTTCATAGCTCTCTTCGCTTTCCTCTTCATCCCCCTCCCGGTTGCCTCGTCCTCGCAGATCTCATCCCCGAACGTCAGCTGGTTAAAACGTACCGGGGACTCAATCTGCCTGATCTGCTTCATGACGAGGCAGCCCCCCTCACTAGTACTACCACCATCCTCATCCTCCCCTTCGCTCCCGCTGCCCTCTGAAGGGCTAGAGTCAGACGGGAGAGCCATCTGCTGAGGGGCTATCCCGCTATGCGATGCCTGGAGATCACTTACCAGGCCACCAGATGGCGGGTAGGGTGCAACCTCCTCTTCACAGTCCTCTTCCTCCTCATCCTCCACCGCCACCACCTGGCTGGAGCTCCGTGACCCCTCCAGAGATCCACCGGCCATGGCTCTGAACCGGTCGTCGTTCTCCAACTTTTCTCTGAATGGCCCGCTGCCGGCCAGGATGGTACACCGCCGGTTCTCCACTTCCTGGATGGCCTTCTTAATCCTCCTGACCGCGGCAGATAGCTCAGGCTTCTTGCTGCTAGAGGCCCTGTCGGACCTCTCCTGAGCTACCCTCAACTCCCCCCAGAGGGATTTTAGCTTCCTAGAGGCGTCCTCATACTCGCAGAGCTGCGCATGGATGCGGGAGCCATAGATGACAGTGGACTCCTTCGCCACCTTGGTGCCCCAATCAGGGGGCACCGCTGCAGCACCCCTGCATGTACTCGGCCTACCTCCGGGGGGAGGAGCTGCCGCGGCCGTGGCCTCAGGGGTCCCTCTGGTCTTCATGCCGGACGCCTTGCCTTTTCCGGACCTGGTCATCCCAGCCACGATGGTATTCCTCCTGCCCCCCGCCGGCTTGGACCGGGGGGCAGGAGCTGGGGGCCCAGCCCCGGAGGCCAATCCCACAGCAAGCCTCCTTTCCTGGGAAGGGGGCAGACAAAAAGTCCCAGATGGTAAAGGCAAAACCTCCCTTCCCAGGAGCTCTCTCCACACACCAAACACAGCAGCACACGGCAGGCTCCACCTCTTCCTCCTCCTGCAACCGTGGCTGCTGGCATGAGACTTGCCCTCCAATAGATCCTTGTAAATGGATTTAAAGTGTATTCATTCAAATTAGAGAGACAATTTAAATTAAAAAGCTTAGAGCTGCCTCCACCACAGGGGGGCTCTCTCGACCCACCAGCGGACAGGCACCAGTATTGGGAGAGGGGGGCTGGCCGTCAGGGTTCACCGCGGCTCTGGCACAAACCCGGCGACACGGAGGTGGCACGGGCAGGAGCGGACTGGCCGTGTCGGCTTCTCACTTTTTGGATTTTAGAAGGGCATGACATGCCTATATCTGTGTCTCCCCCTCCTTTTACTCCTCCACCTCTTTTATTTTCGCATGACTATATGTACTTGTCACTTTTCCATGTGTTAGTTATGTCTTCTGAGCAGTTTGTCAGCTTTTGGACACCTTTGAAGGTGTTTTCTATGTGTTTCTATGTGTTTTTGTTTGCCTGCCATTGGTTTTAACGGTGTTCGAAGGTGTTCGACGAACAGTTCGACGAACAGTTCGGCGAACACACGGGTGTTCGACGAACCGAACCGAACTCGAACACTACGGGGGTGGCTCAACACTATTCAGAACTCCTCAGTGCTTTGTTTCCATCCATTTCTGGGGGCTTCTTGAAGTATGTTTGGGGTCATTGTCCTGCTGGAAGACCCATGACCTAGGATGCAAACCCAGCTTTCTGACACTGGACACTACATTGTGACCCAAAATCCTTTGGTAATCTTCAGATTTCACGATGCCTTGCACACAGTCAAGGCACCCAGTGCTAGAGGCAGCAAAACAACCCCAAAACTTCTTTGAACTTCCACCATATTTGACTGTAGTTACTGTGTATTTTCTTTGTAGGTCTCATTCAGTTTTCAGTAAACAGTGGAATGATGCGCTTTACCAAAAAGCTCTATCTTGGTCTCATCTGTCCACAAGACATTTTGGCAGAAAGATTTTGGCAAACTAAATTATCTGGTTTCAGGTGTGATTTGCATATTGCTCACACCTGTTACTTGACACAGGTGAGTTTAAACGAGCATCACATGCTTAATAATAATAATAATAATAATAATAATTTATATTTATATAGCGCCAACATATTACACAGCACTTTACAATTAAGTGGGGGCATATACAGACAATAAATTCAATACAATTTAAGGACAGTTTAAACAGTTACATTAGGAGTGAGGTCCCTGCTCGCAAGCTTACATTCTACAAGGAAATGGGGGGACACAATAGGTGAAAAGTGCTTGTTATTTCAGGTCTGGCAATTATAATAAATAGGGATTTTCATATAAAGCTGTATGATCCGGTCATCAGCCAGTATGTTTAAGTGCAATACTCAAGTACCGAGTGCAGTTATCTTGTGCATGGAGGGTGTGGAGATAGATGAAGAGTAGGCAACAGATTCTGAATAATATTTAGAAGGAGGGAACAGGGGAGAGTTAATTTAGTAGTTAAGGTGGTAGGCTTGTTTAAAGAGATGGGTTTTTAAAGCGCCCTTGAAGACATGGGGGCTAGGTGACGCGTCCCCTGGGCCAAGTGTACACGCGTGTGGGTTACCCGGAGCCAGGTCTCTGGGGGTTGTAGTCTCCGTGGCGGCGACCCGGTCCCGTGGCTCAGGGTGGTCAAACCAGTGGCAGTCTTTATAGGGTTTTGTGGTTTAATGTCCGACTACGCCACCCGTGGATTGCAGTCAGGGTGTACCGCCGCTGCAAGGCAGTCCGCTGAGGCTGGTGTGGTGTGCGCAGCTAAAGATGGGATAACTCCCCACGGGAAGAGTATGGCCTCAGGGCAGGGAATGTGGATGATGGGAGTGATGGTGCGCGGGCGTCCCAGTACTAGTAGTGCTGTATGCGGTGAGAAAGCAGGAACAACTCAGAGTCTTTGCAGTGCAGTTCAGGGTCTTTACTGATGATATTAAGGCAGACCCTCCCGGGAGTACTGGCTAGCATAAGGGGCCTGGTCAGTCTGCGAGCAAGCAGGAGTTCCCCTGGCCAGGTGGAGTTGTAGGCCTCCCCGTCTATCTGCACTCTTCCTGGCTACCTTGCTGTAAGCGAGTGGAAGTAGCCCACGTCCCTGAGTATACCGTGTGGTGCTCACCCGTATGGCTGGTGACTTGGGGCCTTCTGATAGCCTCCGCTCCTCGATGGCGGTGCTGGTCCCTTCCTTGTGACTGAGCCTCCGGGCTTCTATGGCCAGAGGACCTGGAATCCCCTGCCGGCTGGGTTCTGCTGCTGGACTTAGAGGTTCCCACAGCCTCGGACTCCGTTGTCCGGTAGTAATCTCTTCAGCCAGGACGAGCAATATATCTGCTTCCAGTCCCTGGCACTCAGCTCCTGCTCCTACAGAGCTCCTAGCTGTTTCTCGCCCTGTGTCTGGAACTGCACTCCAGGCTCTCACTGTCTAACCCCGCCCCAGACCCAGTTTATATAGGGCAGATTCCTCCCCTCCCAGGTCTGGGCAGGAGGTGTTGCATGCTTAAGGGCTCCTGACCAGGAAACCTCCCACTTGCTCTCAGACGTAATATTTCTATTACTGTGGTAACCAGACCCCTGGGGTGCCACACTAGGCATCAGTCGGATCGCCTGGGGTAGAGCATTCCAGAGAACTGGTGCAGCACGAAAGAAGTCTTGGAGACTGAGGTGCGAGGTTTGGATTATGGGGGATGTTAGTCTTAGGTCATTTGTAGAATGGAGGGCACGTGTAGGGCGATAAGCAGAGATGAGAGAGGAGATATAAGATGGTGCAGAACTGTGGAGAGCTTTGTGGGTGAGAGCAATGAGTTTATATTAGACCCTGTAGAGGATGGGCAACCAGTATAAAGACTGGCACAAGATGGAGGCATCAGTGAAGCTGCTGGACAGAAATACGACCCTGGCTGCCGTATTCAGAATGGATTGGAGAGGAGAAAGTTTGGTAAGAGGGAGACCGATCAGAAGAGAGTTGCAGTAGTCCAGACGAGAGTGAATAAGAGCGACAGTCAGAGTTTTAGCAGTTTCAAAGGTTAGAAAAGGTCGGATTCTGGAGATGTTTTTAAGATGCATGTGACAAGAGCGAGTGAGTGATCGGATATGGGGAGTAAAGGAAAGGTTAGTGTCGAATATGACCCCAAGGCAGCGGGCGTGCTGCTTGGGAGTTATGGTTGAACCCTCCAAGGTAATTTCGATGTTAGGTAGAATTGGGTTAGTAGAGGGGAGAAACACAAGAAGTTCAGTTTTAGAGAGATTCAGTTTAAGATAGAGGGAGGACATGATGTTAGAGACAGCGGACAGACAATCCTTAGTATTTTGTATTAGGGTAGGGGTGATGTCAGGTGAAGAGGTGTATAATTGGGTGTCGTCAGCATTGAGATGATACTGGAACCCAAATCTGCTGATTGTTTGTCCAATAGGGGCAGTGTATAGAGAGAAGAGGAGGGGGCCTAGGACTGAGCCCTGCGGGACCCCGATAGTAACGGGATGAGGAGAGGAAGAGTAGCCGGCAAAAGATACCGTGAAGGAGCGGTCAGAGAGGTAGGAGCAGAACCATGAGAGTGTGGTGTCCTTGAGGCCTATAGAGCGGAGCATAGTGAGGAGGAGCTGGTGATCCACAGTGTCAAATGCTGCAGAGAGATCCAGGAGAATCAGCAGGGAGTAGTGACCTTTAGATTTAGTTGTTAGTAAATCATTAGAGACTTTAGTGAGGGCAGTTTCAGTGGAGTGTAAGGAGCGGAAACCAGATTGTAGAGGGTGAGAAGAGAGTTATCTAAGAGATAGCGGATTAGGCGGGAGTGGACCACTCGTTCCAGGAGTTTAGAGATGAAAGGAAGGTTAGAGACAGGTCTGTAGTTAGCAGTGCAGTTCTGGTCCAGGGATGGCTTTCTAACCCCTTCATGACCGGAGCATTTTCCGTTTTTGCATTTTCGTTTTTTGCTCCCTTTGTTACCAGAGCCATAGCGTTTTTATTTTTTGGGCAATATGGCTATGTGAGGGCTTATTTTTTGCAGGATGAGTTGTACTTTTAAACGCCATTACTAGTTTTACCATATCGTGTACTGGAAAACGGGAAAAAAATTCCAAGTGCGGTGAAATTGCAAAAAAAATGCAATACCACAGATGTTTTTTTTTTTTTTTACCACGTTCACTGAATGCTAAAACTGACCTTCCATTCTTAATTTCCAGGTCATTACGATTTCGTAGATACCAAACATGTATAGGTTCTTTCTTATTTAAGTGGTGAAAAAAAAATCCAAAGTTTGCTAAAAAAAAAAAAAATGGTGCAATTTTCCAAGACCCGTAGCGTCTCCATTTTTCTGGATCTGGGGCCGAGTGAGGGCTTATTTTTTGCGCACCAAGCTAAAGTTTTTATTGATACCATTTTGGGGTAGATCCGATGTTTTGATCACCCGTTATTGCATTTTATTGCAATGTTGCGGTGACAAAAAAAATGTAATTCTGGCGTTTAGAATTTTTTTCTCATTTCGCCGTTTACCGATTGGATTAATTATTTTTTTATATTGATAGATTGGGCGATTCTGTACGCGGCGATACCAAATATGTGTATGTGGGATTTATTTTTTATCATTTTATTTTGAATGGGGAGAAAGGGGGGTGATTTAAACTTTTATATTTTTTTAATATTTTTAAAAACTTTTTTTTAAAACATTTTGCATGCTTCTATAGTCTCCATAGGAGACTAGAAGCAGCACTTGTCTGATCGCCTCTGCTACATATAGATGATCAGCAGATCACTTGTATGTAGCAGAAATGGTCCTGTGCTATGAGTGCCGACCACTAGGTGGCGCTCATAGCGACCAGCTCATGACAACAACTGGTGTCTGCTGCAGACCCCGGGTTGTCATGCTGATCCATTGGTGACCTGCAATCACGCGACGGGGTCACCGATCGGCGGGGTAAGTGACGCGCTTCCGTTGCGGCGCTGTTAAATGCCGCTGTCAGAGATTGACAGCGGCATTTAACTAGTTTACAGCCGCGGGTGGATCGCGATTCCACCCGTGGCTGTTGCGGGCACATGTCAGCTGTAATAATCAGCTGACATGTGCCCAGTTCAGTGCGGGCTCACCGCCAGAGCCCTCACTGAACTGGGTGTCATGACACAGGACGTATTAATACGTGTAAAGGGGCTATGATAGCATGTTTAAATGAGGAGGGAAAGATACCTGAAGAAAGAGAGAGGTTAAATATTTTAGTCAGGTGAGTGATGACCACCGGTGAGAGAGGCTGCAGGAGATGTAAAGGAATGGGGTCACTGTTGCAGATTGTAGGTCGAGAAGAAATGAGAAGCTGGGTAACTTCTTCTTCTGTAACAGGCTCAAAGGTGGCTAGTGAGCTTTAAGTGCGGCAGGGAAGGGGATCCAGGCACTGGGGAGATTGGGCTGAGATGTCCTGATGGATGTGGTTGATTTTTTCTAGGAAATAAGTGGCCAGATCCTTCCCACTGAGGTTGGTGGTGGGGGCCTGTGCTTTAGGTTTCAGGAGGGAGTTTAAGGTTTCAAAAAGTCATTTTGGATTGTTGGACAGTGAAGTGATGAGGGTGGTGAAGTAGGATTGTTTGGCCAGATGAAGGGCAGAGTTATAGGTTTTGAGCATGAATTTTGAGCATGAAGTCCTCTGCTAAAAGAGATTGTCTCCACTGACGCTCAGCACACCTTGAGCAATGCTGAAGAAAGCGTGTTTGCATTGTGTGCCAGGGCTGCCGTTGTCTGTGTCGGGTCTTTATGCATGTAGAAGGTGCTGCTTCATCTAGGGCGCTTTTCAGTGTATTACTATAGTGTGACAATGCTAAGTCCGGACAGGAGAGGGAGGAGATGGGGGCTAAAGATGTGTGGAGATTGTCCATAAGCTGCTGGGTATTAATGGTATGTGTATTCCTATAAGTGTGGTAAGTGGGGGTGTCCCGGGTGAGGAGACAGTTCTTGACAGAGAAGGAAAGAAGGTTATGGTCTGAGAGCGGGAGAGGGGAGTTAGTAAAATCATGTGACGCGCCCCTGGGCCTGTGTCGCGCTGCGGTGCGCACGCGGGCGCTTACCCGGAGCCGGATCCGTGGAGGGTTGTAATCTCGTGGCGGTGACCCGGTCCGTGCCCAGGGAGTCAAACTAGACGGCAGTCTATTAGTAGTAAATAGTTGATGACTACGCCACCCGTTGACTGCAGCCAGGAAGCTGCTGCTGCAGGGCAGACCGCTGAGGCCGGTGGTAGGATTGTGCAGCGTGATAGTATAACCCCCAACGGGAGGGGTATGGCCTCAGGGCAGCCGACGTGGATGATGGGGGTAGCAGGAACCACTCAGAGACGGTACGGTGTAGTTCAGGGTCTTTACTGGTAACAACGATAGACCCTCCCGGAGTACTTGCTAGTGAACGGGGCCTGGTCAGTCTTTGAGCAGATGGGATCTCCCCTGGCCAGGCGTAGTTGTAGGCCTTCCAAACTGACTATACTCTTCTGGCTACCTTGCTAGAAGCTGATGTAAGTAGCCCACGTCCCTGAGTGTACCGTGTGGTGCTCACCCGTATGGCCGGTGACTCGGGGCCTTCTAATGGCTTCCGCTCCACGATGGCGGTGCTGGTCCCACGCGTGTGACCGTGCCTTCGGGCTTCTGGGCCAGAGGACCTGAAATCCCCTGCCCGACGGATTCTGCTGCTGGGTAGGAGTTAGTCCCCACAGCCTCGGACTCCGGGTCCGGTAAAGAATCTTCTTAGTCAGGGCGAGCTCTGTAGCTGCCAGCCCCTGACTCCTTGTAACTCTGCTGTTTCCTATGCTGCTTCTCTTCTCCACTCTCCTTGTCTGACTCACCCTGCCTCAGCCCCGGGTTTATACAGGGGAAGTTCTTCCCCTCCCAAGACTGGGCAGGAGGTGTGGCATGCACAGGATCCCTGACCAAAGGACCTCCCACCTGCTCTCAGACATAATATCTCTATCACTGTGGCAACCAGACCCCTGGGGTGTCACATTCCCCCCTAGTGAAATTTAGTACTCCGGGACTAAACACATTTAGAAAAACATAACAAAGTATAACAATAACAATACTATAAGAAAAACACATAAGATGGTTACGGCGTGTCCGCAACCGGATGCAGTCTTTGAAGAAAAGCAAAGGTGTCCATTTCACCAACACAGGGAGACGTAACCAGGTAGGGGTCTGTCCTACCCCGAGTCCTTAACAGTCTCTAGTCCATCCTGGGTTACGCTCCAACTATATACAAGGATTCCCGGTAAATCCACCAAGGTTTCCTAAAAATAACTAGAAACACAAAATTATACACAAGCAACAAGACACAGAAAAACATAAATAAAACAATTTATACACTTTAAATTCTCCAGCGTGCGGGTAACTGGCCTCTAGTGGCCCGAGTGGACCTACGGAGCTGACTGTCTGGCCCTGAACTACAGGGTGTAGGAGCTGTCAAGGGTAAACTGGGCAGCTGTCTACCGGCTCTTTGTCTCACTAGGGGTACGGCAGGCTCACTATAAGCAGAGGGTTGATTCTCCTGTTCTGCTTGTGTGGAGTCTTCTGCCTCCTGGACCGGCTGTTCTTCCAGCTCTACCCGTTGCTCCGTAGGTTCTTGGGATGATGGTTGGAGGAAGGTGAGTACGGGTACCACAACTGCACCATTGACTTGAGTCCAAGACTGAGGAAAGTCCCCGAGCACGGTACTAACCATATCTTCCCTTTCTTCCACGGGTCGATGGTCTTCTTGTTCCTCTTCAGGGTTCCTCAGTTGTTCGGGACACTTCTTCAGGTGGTCCCGGGATACAATGGCTGTGGTTTCCCCTCCGTCTTTACTGATGGTACAGACCTTCGGGTTCTCGTGGCTTGAGGGCAGTACGGTGTACGGGTCCTTCTCCCACTGGTCGTCCAACTTGTGGAGCCGTCTCTTCCTCTTCAAGACCTGCTCTCCGGGTACCAGGGGAACAGCGGGAGCATACTGGTTGTAAGTTTTCTCTTGTCTTTCCCTAGCCTGACAGAGACTTCGCTCCACGCTCTCCTGTACTCTCCGGTACTGCTGCTGCCTCTCTGTGTCCCAGTCTGTTTCTGGTGAAGTGTCCTCGGGGGTCAGGACTCCCATTTCCAGGTCAACAGGTAACTTACCAGGTCTTGCCCTCATTAGGTAAGCCGGGGTACAGTTGGTGGAACCTACTGGGATGTGGTTGTATAGGTCCACCAGATCGGGCAACTTTTCAGGCCACAGACTGCGTTCTTCCAGGGGCAACGTTTTTAGAAGATCCATTACCACCTGGTTCATTTTTTCACAAAGTCCATTAGTCTGCGGATGGTAGGGTGTCGTCCTTATCTTCCGGCAGCCATACAGATTGCAGAATTCCTGAAAGACCTCCGCTTCAAAGGCAGGTCCCTGGTCCGTCAGCACTTGGTCCGGGTACCCGTGTGGACGGCAGAAGTGCTGCTGGAAGGCTCTAGCTGCTGTTTGAGCCGTTAAGTCCTTGACGGGGACGACAACCAAGAACCGGGAGTAATGATCCACGATGGTTAACGCGTAGACGTAGCCACTTCTGCTTGGGGTCAGTTTTACATGATCCAAGGCTACCAGTTCCAACGGTTGCCGGGTGACGATGGACTGCAGGGGAGTCTTCTGGCTGGCTCGGTCCTTCCTTCTCAGGTTGCACGGGCCACAATCTCTGCACCACTTCTCGATGGTTCCCCTCATGCCTACCCAGTGGAACCGCTCGCGCAGCAGGAACTCCAGCTTTTTCCACCCAAAGTGTCCAGCTCCGTCGTGGTATGCCTCCATCACCATGGCTGCGTCTCTTCGTGGCACCACTACTTGCCAGAGTAATTCATGCGTCCGGGAGTTAACCATTCTGCGGCACAACTTCCCTTTGTAAAGGAACAGTCGACTCTTCTCTGCCCATAGTTGTTTGGCTTCCTCCGGAGCGTCTGGTTCAAGGCGAGCCTCCGGCCGAGTCAGCATCTCCTTCACCAGTCGGACGGCAGGGTCGCTGTCTTGCGTTTCCGCCCAGTTGTAGTGGGGTAAGGGGTTCAACGTAGCAGCCTGCTTACTCCTTACCCGGTGGGAATACTGAATAGTCCCATGACGGTGGAACGCAGGGAGTTCAACTTCTTCCAGTCCCTCCGGATCTTCTCCTCCGTCCGGCAGGTTGGGCATCCTGGACAGGGCGTCCGCGTTGGTATTGGAGCGTCCTGCCCGGTATTTAATTGTGAACTCGTAGTTGGACAGACGGGCCATCCACCTCTGCTCCAGGGCACCGAGTCTTGCCGTGTCCAGGTGTGTCAGCGGGTTGTTATCCGTGTACACGGTGAACCGGGAAGAAGCGAGGTAATGCTTAAAGCGCTCAGTGATTGCCCATACTACGGCCAGGAACTCTAACTTAAATGAGCTGTAATTCTCGGGGTTCCTTTCGGTGGGTCGCAGTTTTCGGCTGGCGTAGGCGATTACTCGTTCCTTCCCCTGCTGGATCTGGGACAGTACGGCTCCTAGCCCGATGTTACTGGCGTCGGTGTAGAGGATAAAGGGCTGGCTATAATCCGGGTACGCCAGGATTTCGTCCCCCGTGAGGGCCATCTTCAGCTGGCGGAAGGACTCTTCTTCCAGCTCTTCCCATTTGAAGGGCGGCTTCTGGTTCTTGGCCTTCCGGGACTGGCCTATCAGGAGGTCCTGCATAGGTGCTGCCTTTTTGGTGAAACCGGGAATAAACCTTCGGTAGTAGCCTACCAACCCGAGGAACTGCCGCACTTCTTTTACGCTGGAGGGGCTTGGCCATCCCTTAATTGCGGTGATCTTATCGGGGTCGGGAGCCACTCCGTCAGCGCTCACCACGTGTCCCAGGTACTGCACCTTTGGTTTCAGGAGGTGACACTTGGAGGGTTTCACCTTTAGGCCGTAACTCGCCAGAGCCTCGAACACTTCCGCCAGGTGTTTCAGGTGGTCCTCATACGTCTTGGAATATACGATGACATCGTCCAGGTACAACAGGACCGTCTCGAAGTTTCTGTGGCCCAGACAACACTCCATTAGGCGTTGGAAGGTTCCTGGTGCGTTGCAGAGTCCGAACGGCATGCAGGTGAACTCGCTAAGTCCCATCGGGGTGGTGAATGCGGTCTTCTCCCGGTCCGCCTCTGCTACAGGAACCTGCCAGTACCCGCTAGTGAGATCCAAGGTAGAGAAGAAGTTAGCAGATCTTAAAGCAGCCAATGACTCCTCTATCCTTGGTAAGGGGTACGCATCCTTGTGTGTGATACGGTTGATTTTCCGGTAATCTACACACATCCTCATGGTGTTGTCTTTCTTTTTGACTAAAACTAATGGGGCTGCCCAGGGGCTACAACTATCCCGGATTACCCCAGCCTCCTTCATATCTCTAAGCATCCCCTTGGCGTGTTGGTAATGTGCAGGGGGTACGGGTCGATACCTCTCTTTTATGGGAGGATGATCTCCCGTGGGGATGCGATGTTCTACCCCCTTGACTCGCCCGAAGTCTAACGGGTGTTTACTAAACACTCTCTCATACTCTTGAACCACCCGATAGACTCCTTGTTTCTGATGTGAGGGAGTGGAGTCAGTACCCAAATGTAGTTGCTGACACCAGTCCTCCATGTCTTTCTTAGAGCCGTTACCTTCCTCCGGGTGAGATGGAGGCAAGGGTTCCACAGATTGTATAGAACTTTGATTAGTGGTATATAATTTGGCTAGCGTGGCATACCGGGGCAGGTACACTTCCCTCTCCCCGATATTTATTATGCGAATGGGCACCCTCCCATGGCGTACATTGACCACCCCCCGTGCTGTCAAAATGGTGGGCCTACTGTCTGAGTAAACTGGTTCTACCATTGCCTGGTAATCTCTACCTCTCAGACCAATAGCTGCCCGGCACCAAATCATCATTTCACTTTTTGGGGGCATGGCAATAGGAAAAGGGTCACACATTCTTACGCTACCAATCTCACCGCCGGAGAGTTCCACTTGTTGCCGTTGCATCAGTGCCCGGATCTCTTTCTGGAGCACCCGCTGCTCGCCGGAGCTGGCATTCTTGGCAACCTGCTGTAAAAGGAAAATCACCTCTGCAAGACAATTTTCAATTACATTAGTTCCTAGAGTTATTTTTGGGTGACTCTCATGTTTATCGATATCTACAATGATCAGTCCCTGTGCGGCCAGTTCGACTCTACCAATTTTGATGGTCACCTCTTTAAATCCGATCTGTGGCACGGGCTGACCATTGCTGGCGATGATACTCAAGTCGTCGTCGGGGTAGCGGGTAATATCCGAGTCATTCCAGTACTGCTTGAAGAGCACGTACGGGATGGTGGTGACCTGTGACCCGGTGTCCAATAGGGCACTCATGGGAATGCCATCCAGTACCACAGGCAAGACTGGACGTCCTCCCACATATCTGTCGCGCCAGTTCGATGGGCCTGGTGATCTTTTTCCTGGGGGTTGGCCCTCTACCCCAGGTTGTGCCCGTTTAAAGAACAGTACCTTGCCATATGTCCGGGTTGATTGCAGCGGCGGCAGATGGGTCGTCCGTCCTCACTGTATCGGTCACTGGGTCTTCCTCTGGCCGGTGGGGTCCTCCTTGGTCGACGCCACGGGATGTCCTCCGGTCCGGATGCCAGCTGGATCTTCCCTGGGGTGGAAACCTGTAAAGACTGCACAGTTCGGGTTAGCGCAGCAACGCTCTTAGCTAGCTCTTGGACCTGATGGTGTAGGTCTGGAGCCGGGTCATTGTCCAAAGCCTGCGCATCAGCTCCCACAGGCCCTGCTGACAAGGGCGCCGCCTCCTGGTAGTAAGTGGTAGTGGGCGTCTGTGGGTCACAACGCCACCTGGTGCCGGTTCTCGGAGCACCCGGATGGCTCTGTCCTTGAACTGTGCAAAGTCCAGATGGGGATCCTGTAAGGCCATTGCCCGCAACTGGGTTCGGTGGGCATTGCAATATAAACCCTCTATAAATTGTTCAGTCAACAGCCTGTCCTCGTTTCCCACCCCATCAGGGTCGGTCTGCTTTATGGCCCTCAGGGCCTCTTGTAGGTTTAGTGCATAGTCCCTTATACTCTCATGCGCTCGCTGCTTGCACCCGTAGAATCTAAGCTTAATCTCGGCTGAGGTGCGGGTATCAAAGGTGTCCTTCAGCCGGGTTAGTATCCCTGCGACAGTCTTCCTCCCAGGTGGCCAGGATTTTACTTCCCTTTTGGCTGCCCCGGTTAGTTGGGCCACCAGGATGCTCACTTTTTGCTCTTCTGTGAGGGGGTACACCTGGAAGAGGCTATCCAGCTTTTCTCTAAAGTCATGCAGGGTATGTGACTCCCCTGAGTACTGGGGTAGCCAAGCTGCTCCCGGGATATAGGGCATGGTGAAGGGCATAACTGCAGCAGCGGTAGCGCTGGCGGGGGTTGAGGCAGTGAAGCTCTCCTCCGTATCCAACATCTTCCTCCCCCCTAGTGGACCGTGGCCTACCTTGCGATGATCCTCTTCCGTAGGCCGCGGCTCCGCAGTGGATCGTCAGGGTTGAGGACCTTCCGTCGCGCTCCTGTGACGTCGGCGTCTGCTGGGCTCCTTCCAGGACCTTACGCAACGTCCGGACGTGAGGCGGGGCTTCAGTTCTCGCGCGCTTTCGGAGTCCACGCCCCTCTTCTTCCCGCGCGGCGTCCTCAAGATGGCGTCCAATGGCGGGAAAACTCCACGGATGGCGGGAAGAAGGTCGAAGATGGCGCCGGATGGCGGGAAAACTTCGCGGATGGCGGGAAGAAGGTAGAAGATGGCGCCGGATGGCGGGAAACCTTCACCACTGGTAAGTTTGAACAGTCTTTGCTTTTCAGGCACGCAGTACCCGGTGGTTGCGGGCACGAAATCCTGCCGACTACGCCAAAGTTGACGCGCCCCTGGGCCTGTGTCGCGCTGCGGTGCGCACGCGGGCGCTTACCCGGAGCCGGATCCGTGGAGGGTTGTAATCTCGTGGCGGTGACCCGGTCCGTGCCCAGGGAGTCAAACT
Source organism: Phyllobates terribilis (assembly GCF_046119375.1). Classification (NCBI taxonomy): domain Eukaryota; kingdom Metazoa; phylum Chordata; class Amphibia; order Anura; family Dendrobatidae; genus Phyllobates; species Phyllobates terribilis. The sequence continues at coordinate 59,458,763 of NW_027362767.1, forward strand.
AGACGGCAGTCTATTAGTAGTAAATAGTTGATGACTACGCCACCCGTTGACTGCAGCCAGGAAGCTGCTGCTGCAGGGCAGACCGCTGAGGCCGGTGGTAGGATTGTGCAGCGTGATAGTATAACCCCCAACGGGAGGGGTATGGCCTCAGGGCAGCCGACGTGGATGATGGGGGTAGCAGGAACCACTCAGAGACGGTACGGTGTAGTTCAGGGTCTTTACTGGTAACAACGATAGACCCTCCCGGAGTACTTGCTAGTGAACGGGGCCTGGTCAGTCTTTGAGCAGATGGGATCTCCCCTGGCCAGGCGTAGTTGTAGGCCTTCCAAACTGACTATACTCTTCTGGCTACCTTGCTAGAAGCTGATGTAAGTAGCCCACGTCCCTGAGTGTACCGTGTGGTGCTCACCCGTATGGCCGGTGACTCGGGGCCTTCTAATGGCTTCCGCTCCACGATGGCGGTGCTGGTCCCACGCGTGTGACCGTGCCTTCGGGCTTCTGGGCCAGAGGACCTGAAATCCCCTGCCCGACGGATTCTGCTGCTGGGTAGGAGTTAGTCCCCACAGCCTCGGACTCCGGGTCCGGTAAAGAATCTTCTTAGTCAGGGCGAGCTCTGTAGCTGCCAGCCCCTGACTCCTTGTAACTCTGCTGTTTCCTATGCTGCTTCTCTTCTCCACTCTCCTTGTCTGACTCACCCTGCCTCAGCCCCGGGTTTATACAGGGGAAGTTCTTCCCCTCCCAAGACTGGGCAGGAGGTGTGGCATGCACAGGATCCCTGACCAAAGGACCTCCCACCTGCTCTCAGACATAATATCTCTATCACTGTGGCAACCAGACCCCTGGGGTGTCACACATGCAGTGAGAGAGACGGGAGAAAACCAGGTCCAGAGTATTCCCGTCTTTGTTGCGTTGGAGAATTAGTAAATTGTGAGAGGCCGAATGAGGAGGTTAGAGAAAGTAGATGAGAGGCAGATTGGGAGAGGGGATCATTGATGAGGATATTAAAGTCTCCCATAATGATGGTGGGGATGTCACAGGATAGAAAGTGAGGAAGCCAGCTGGCAAAGTGATCCAGGAACTGGCGGGAGGAACCTGGAGTGCAATACACAACCGCCACTCGCAGGCAGAAGGGTTTGAAGAGTCTGATTGTGTGCACTTCCTTCAAAGGAAGGAAACATAAGTGAGGGAACTGGGGGGATGACCTGGAAAGCACATTGTGGTGAAAGGAGCAAACCAACACCTCCACCCTGTCTATTCTCACGTCTGGCGGTATGTGAAAATTTCAGCCCACCAAATGAGAGAGCAGCAGCTGCGGTGGTGTCTGAATGCTGGATCCAGGTTTCTGTAATAGCCAGATGGTTAAGGTAAGTAGAGAGAAAAAAATCGTGAATGTAAGTTAGTTTGTTACACACAGACCGTGCGTTCCAGAGAGCACAGTAGAAAGCAATAGGAGAGGGCATGCACTGAATGTTAAGAAGATTAGCAGGGTTTCTATAGGCAGCTGGAGGAGAGTGGTGCATGCTAGTGGAGGGAGGCCCAGGATTGGGGGAGATGTTGCCAGCAACTAGTAGAAGAAGAAAAAAGAGAAAGAGCAGGTGGTGCAATGATTTGTATGAAAGTTTTCATGCTTGAAACAAATTTGCTTACCCACAATTTTGGAAGGATGTCAAGAATTTTGTCCAGCCCATTTTGGGGGTTTTGTGTGAAATGATGTCCAATTTGCCTTTTTTTCCTCTATTTTTTGTGTTATTCCAATAAACAAAGAAAATAAAGGTGTATAACAAAGCATGTGTAATTGCAATAATTTTCTAGGAGAAATACTTCATTTTCTGGAACAATTTCAAGGCTACCAACACTTTCGGACATGACTGTAAATACACTGCTTTATGGTGGAACGAAGATGCCAGCAACACAGTCGTGCGTTTCTCTTTATAACCCTGTGCGTACATCGCCTCCACTATAATAATACGCCATGTTGGACACTCACACAGAACACACCTGCCCTCCTCAGAGATTGACTGTAGGAGGGAGACGATGGCCGCTGTTTTTCATGGCCCACCCTGTAACTTTCCTATCTTTTCACCTTGCAATATTGTTTTAATATGTTGGCCATAAAGGTAATACCTAATGCAGCACAAGCCGATGAAACTGAAATGTATATGGCAGCCTCATGGTTAATGCCATTCGCTATGTCCACTACATGATCCGAGGTTGGCAGCTTGCACGGACAGATCTACTCATTTTCATTTTATGAGCGACATTTGCATTTATAACCTTTCCTGCTGTCGCCCCTCTCACTTCTCCTGAATCTATAGTTGTACAGGGTGCAGTTAGGAAGCGGCCTTCTTCTGATATATATTGATTGTATCACTAATTGCATCCTGCATTTGCACTTGTTGTACCAGACCCAATATATTAGACTATTTTTCTGAGTATAAAGCGCTACAACAGTTGGTTTTAGTATTTTTGGTTTTATACAAGGTATTGTCCTATGAAATGCACTTCAGAAACCCTGAGTATAAAGTAAATGCATGGCAGCGCCTAGTAATGAGAATACTTCTGTTTTCCCATTACTAGAAGCAATAAAGGAATAATGTCTAATTTTTTTTTATTTTTGATAGGGTCTATTTTGAAGGGTCTCAAAAAAAAGTTGAGCACAGGTATTATTGCTAGCATTCCCAGCAATCGGTAGAGGAACTTAAAAAAAAGTGTGCAATTTCTCTGCAGTGCCTCCACAGGGGAAAGGAAGCATTACATGTTACCCATTATGTAATGCTAGTTGAAATGATGGCTCCTTCAGAAATGAAGATGCTCTCTACCCTGGCGATTAAATGAGGGTGCTGACTGAACACCGATAAATTTAGAAACCCCCTTTAGAGAATCGCAAGACTCAATGTCATGCCAGGTGTGAGTGCAACACAGAGAGTCACACCATGTGTGAGTGCAACACAGAGGGGAAAGGGAAGGAGATGAGCATTAGTCAACCTCCGCTAGCACTCTAAAGACAAAAGGGGAAGACAACACAGGGGAATAGCAACTTAACTTTAGAAGAAACTCCAACAGGGCACACGGCCTAAAGACTCCAGAGAGGATGTGATGCTGGTTCAGCCAAGTTCCAAGTATAAATGAGTATAACCGGTGACGCCCACCTAGACACACCAGGTATATATACATTCAGACTAAAGGGAGGTAGTCGCTGGGTCCTAAACACAGCCTCCTATCTAGGCAGCTGTCTGCATTGCCAAACGTGGAGACCTCCTGCAAACCACTGCAAGGCGACTGTCTGTCACCTCTGACACATCCGTGACACTCAAAGAGTAACTTCTGATATCTAGTACCTCCTCTCAGCTTCCTACACAGAAAGTGGATAAATTCCAATCATATTCCTAGACTACATTCCTACCTATTATATATATTATATTTCAGATAGAGCATGTTATAACAGCTTCCACTCTTCTGGGAAGGATTTCTACAAGATTTTGAAGGTGTCTGTGGGAACTTTTGTCCCTTCATCCAGAGAAGCATTTGTGATGTTGGAGGAGAGGTTGGCCTCACAATCTCTGTTCTAATTTACCCCAAAGGTGTTGGATGGGGTTGAGGGCTGGGCTCTGTGTTTATACCAAATCTCCCTAACCATGTGTTTGTAAGGTGCGCAGCGCAATAGTCATGGGCTAGGGGCTGTTGTTTTTCCATATCCTGGCACACCACAAGCAATAATGTCCCGTGTGTTGTGTGCTTTGTGTAAATCGGCTGGCGCTCTCTTTTTGTCCAGAGGACTCCGCTGACTCCGCGATTTCGGATGCAGCCACACAGTCAACAGCAGACACTTCAAATCAACTTTACTCAGTAGATCAAGTTCAGTGTTAGTCACGGATACAGCACAACACGTCAAAGTGGTAACGGTTTCTTCAGCCTGCACTATCCTTCTCTTTTCTGGCACTTCTGGCCCCTAGAATGTTCCACCAGGCTTCACAGCTCCTCAGAATCCCGACCCAATTTCCATTTGTGGTTTCCCAACCGGCTTCCCTGTAAGGGAAGGGAGTAAGGCAGGCTGCTCCATACCTAATTTGGGCCGTAGGCCCCCAACGTTACGGGATGGACCACAGAATTTTGTCACAACCGTTCTCATGCTGCTCTCTGTATCTCATGTGCTCTTCAGCCCTCTGGCCCCGAACTTCTGCTCCAAACTACTTATCTGAAGTAATCAATACTGTCTTTATCTCTGTATCTATCTCCCTACAACCAGGAAATGCTTCTCCTTATATCTACCCTTGCCCCTCCCAAAGTGAGGCCGTTCCTATCTATATTAACTATTCCCTTACTATGAATAACTATTTCCTGATTCTATTTCTATGCTCAAACCCTAGGCTGTCTCTCTCTTAATGCAATGCCAAATACATTTAAGTCATCCACATATAAAATAGCTAGAAAATCATAAATACTATGTTATTTACATTATTATCCATAAACAATGTATTTAAAATACCCGAATAGCGTACCCGATTTAGTAAGGAGAAAAGAGGAGTATGCATGTCCCGCACACACTCTTACATGTTTATGGATTTTATGCAATGGGCACAGTCATGGGGAGCAGAAAAGGCTCTTTCCTAAACTGTTCTCACAAAGTTGGAAGCTACAATTGTCCAAAATGTCTTAAGAGATATGATTTTTGCTCACTGGACTAAGGCCGCCTGATGTTCGGTATTGTGCTTGGTGATGTAAGGCTTACATGTAGCCTGTCAGCCATGGAAATCAATGACCTGAAGCTTTCACCGTACAGTTTTAGTCAAAGTACGTTTGGACTCTGTTTATTAAATCAGCAAAGCATTGGTGAATTCTATGCACTTCCCATTACAAAAATGATATTTATTATTAGTAATAGTAATATTAAAGTAACTAAGCTTTCAGCATGCTTTTTTTTCCACATTGATCTCTCAATACGCCCCCGAGAAGTGTGCCGCTCAGGAGAAAAGAGCGTACAGTATGGATTCAATGGAAAGCACAGGCTATGAAGCCGATAATTTCTTATGAATACTCTGCTTTGTGCGATCGCTCAGGTAGGAGCTGCACACTCCTGTCTACTTAAAGATGTTGTCCACTACTTTAACATTAATGACCTATCCGTAGGATACTTCCGGCCGGCTGCCGCCAACACCGATAACAGCTGATTTGCAAGGGTGCCGATTGTCGGACCCTGGCCAATCAGACATAAAAGTAGTGGACAACCTCTTTAAGCGATCGATGTAGGTCTCAGGACCTCAAACTCTAAGTGCCAGCAAAATATGAAAAAACATGCTGTAAGCGCATTATTATTATAGTTAATATTATTTTTAAAGTATAGCTAAAAATATCATAAAAATCAAACAAAACATAATGTAGAATAGTACACTGTAGTGGATTATATTTCTCATCAAGTTGAATGCACTTGGGAAAAATGAGGGGCTTTGTTTATCATTTTGTCGTCTCAGCGGACCACCCATGAAGTCCAATTAATATTATTTCTAAATGATAAACTAGACTCGCATTGAAGCACTGTCAGGAACGTTTAACCTAAATGTCCTATACCAGCTAAATAATTTGAAACATTTTCCATTCCATTAAGCAAGCTGATAGTAATGGCTTTATTATCCCGTACCTTGTAAATGTCTCATGGGATGTTCTATAAATTTATATCACCCGCTTAGGTTTTATGTATTTTATTTTCTTATTATATTTTTTTTTATTTCTTATTACGTGAACCTCCTGATTTCTATTAAGTGTCAACTCCTATTTATTGGCAATAAGGCAGAGGCAACTAAAAACTGTAGATGAGTAAACTGCCCCAAGGCAAGTGACTAGTCACAGACCCCCCAAATACGGACCTATAAAGCATAAATCTATGCTCACATCAAGATATCCATTTACATAATTCAACTAAGTGTGCTCTGTCTGAAAGGAAACATTATTAAAATTTGGAAATGTATCGAACGCAACCCTGTGACAGACACGATTATATATAATGGAACCTGAAGAAGGTGATTTCAGGCGAGCCGACTCTATTTAATCTACTTTACCTGCTCAGTAATGAATGTGTGTCTGACATACTCCGCTAGTCAAAAGAAATAAAAAAATACTAGTTTTTTTTCTGAAATAATATATAGTAGAGGCCTTCGAAAGCAAGGGAGTTTATGATAGCACTTTAATAAATAAATCTATGAAAACATGACATGCAATGAATTGTCACTGACATCTTATTCTAGTCAGTACTGAAATCATTGAATTGTGAGTAGTGCACCAGAGCTTAGAGGGGTTATCCACTTTATCTAGATTTTAACAGATGTGTTGAGGACATGATTTTGTGGTACTCACTGATCTATACTACAGGTTCTCCTCCCACCTGTTAGTGTCGCCTTCCATACTGCACCGCTCTCCTGTCCCCTCCGGTCGCTGCTGACGGAGGAGCATGTGATCAGACCTGTCCATCATCCTCCTCCAACTGGAAAGCGGCTTTCTCATGTTCAGCGTCGATCAATTGGAGGAGGCTGATGGACAGGCCTAGAGGGCTGAGACATCTGTGACAAAAGCTTCACTAACAAGGAGGAGGAGGACCTGTAATACTTATATATTAGTAAGCAAGGACATAACTATTGCAAAAGCATCATTAGCAACTGTTAAAGGATCTGAGGCGTCAAGGGGTCAGGGCACAAAAGGGTTAATTACACTGTGTGTGAGCACTGAAAGTGCATTATATTGTATGGGCGCACTGAAGGGGCATCATACTGTGTGGGAGCACTGAAGGAGCATCATACTGTGCAGGAGCATTGAAGGGGCATCTGTGGCACCCTGCTACCACAGGTACCACAGGACCCAAAAGGGTGCATGGATGGACTTCTCCACAAGAGGCCCTCATTACAAACAAACACCTCCACCCTTCCACCTCATACCACCAGAGGGAGCCCTGTTAGGGATATATAAATGGAGGGTGGAGTCAGGCAGTGCAGTCTGAGAGTGAGTTAGTCAGAGAGCAGTCTGAGAGCAGCACGTGAGCTGCTGTGTATGTTGAGGGCCCTGAGTGTGGCTGAGGCAAGAGGAGAGGAGAGAGGAGTTGAGGGGGCAGAGGAGCATCACAGGCTCACGGAAAAGACACAATCCAGACACCGGGTCTGCGCCTACAGGGTTCTCTACACCCAGTAGGGACAACCGGCATACCAGGAGGCTTCCAGACCCCTGGTCATCCTGAAGCTACCATCAAATACAGGACTAGGAACCATGAAGGCCCTGTCGTCCAGGGATAGTGGTTGCCAAAGGAAAGTCCTACTACCAAGCGGTCAGGTGAGAGAGCAAAGCAACATAGAAGCTAGGCCAAGTTCCAGGCAGGCCAGAAGCTTAGAGAGAGGGAGGCACGGATCAGGAGGCCTTATACCCGCTCACTGGGGAGAGTCCTGAAGTGCACCCTTCCTAGCAAGTACCCTGGAACATACCTGCCGTTACACCAGTAAAGGCACTGAAGCGAATCCCCTGTGTGCATGTCCGTCATTCCCCCTGACCCGACCGGGCCATCTCTCACCTGCATCCCATCTATCAACTCTGCCCCGGGGGCCCGCTCCGCCTGTGGGAAGCAGAAACATCCAAGCTGCCATCCCATCACCCCCGGAGGTCTGCAGCAGTGCTGGTAACTATTACTAGACACCACAGGTGGCATCACGAAACAAACCAAAAACATTAAAACCCCTTTTAAAGAGTGACCCCAGGGTACGGGCCCGGGAGCTGACTGCCGTGACATCCCACAGAAGGTCAAGGCCCGGGTACCGAGTATCCCCCATATATCTCCCCCCTGGGCGAGTCATCTCTTCCTGGCGTCACGAACAGGATTTCGTGCCCGTTGCCACCAGGTACTGTATGCCGTATTGAACTGTATTTGAACTGTGCTGAACATCGCCGCCATTACCGCATCGCCGCGGGGGAAGAAGAGGGGCGTAACCGCGGGAACCAGAGAGGCGTGACTGTTGGTAGCGCACGAAACTCAAGCCCCGCCTCGCGCCCTGATGCAGCACCAGGAAGCGTCAGGTCCTGGAAGGAGACTGTCGTCTGCGGAGCTGTCGCCTACCCGAAAAAGAAAGAGAAGGTAGGCTACGGTTTACTAGGGGGGCGCAACCATGGCCGACGACCAGCAAAACGCCGGAGCACCAGTTAACGCTCTCGATGTTCAACTCGCGCCCGGCGCAGCTCAGGCCGGAGCGGCTGCCCCACCAGCAGGGGTCGTGACTCCATTGATACCCATGGCCCTGCCGTATATCCCCGGAACGTTCCAGAGGTTGATGGAGTGTTGCTTGGGACACCGGAACTTTGAGACAGTGCTACTATACCTAGATGACGTTATCGTGTACTCGAGGACGTATGAAGACCACCTGAAGCACATGGCGGAGGTATTTGAGGCATTGTCCCGGTATGGGATGAAACTAAAACCTTCCAAGTGCCACCTGCTCAAACAGAAGATTCAGTACCTGGGACACGTGATCAGCCCAGAGGGAGTAGCACCAGACCCAGAGAAGGTCACTGCCATCCAGAAGTGGCCTGAACCAAGGAGCATCAAAGAGGTACGTTAATTTCTGGGACTGGTCGGGTACTACCGGAGGTTCATTAAGGACTGTACCAAAAAGGCAGCACCTTTACAAGATCTCCTAGTAGGACAGTCCAAAAGAGGTAAAAATCCCCCATTCCAGTGGGGCAAAGAGCAGACTGAGTCCTTTGCATCAATGAAGGAAGTCCTAACCGGTGAAGAAATCCTGGCTTACCCCAACTACAGCCAACATTTCCTGTTGTACACAGATGCAAGCAATGAGGGACTGGGAGCTGTGTTGTCTCAGAAGCAAAACGGCACAGAAAAGGTAATCGCCTATGCCAGTAGAAAGCTTCGCCCTACTGAGAGGAACCCGGAGAATTACAGTTCTTTCAAGTTGGAGTTCCTGGCCTTGGTCTGGGCTATCACTGAAAGATTCAAGCATTACCTAGCCTCAACTAAGTTCACAGCCTTTACCGACAATAACCCTTTGACACACCTGGAGACAGCCAGGTTGGGAGCCATGGAACAGCGTTGGGTAGCCAGGTTGTCGAATTATCAGTTCACAATCAAGTACCGGGCAGGTCACAAGAACACCAATGCAGATGCCCTGTCAAGAATGCCCCACGAGTCGGACACCGAGGATGAAGTGGATGACCTAGAAGAAATTGAATTACCTGAATTACCTGCTTTCCACAGAAGCGGAGTGGTCCACGAGCAACATGCCTCCAGACGACGTCAGGGTAGGACGCTGAATCCTTTACCTCATCACAGTGGGAAGGAGACCCAGGACAGTGACCCGGTTGTCAGCCTCATCAATGGACTGATAACCCAAGAAGGTTCTCACCTGGAGAAGGATGCTCCTCCACAAGCCAAACACCTGTGGAATGAGAGAAGCCGGCTGTTCATCTACAGAGAAAAGCTGTGCAGAAGGTATATCAACCCCAGAACCCATGAAATGGTGTGGCAGATTGTTATACTCAGGACGGATATCCAAATGGTGTTAGAGGCCTACCACGACCAGGCAGGTCACTTTGGCTGGAAGAAGCTGGAAACCCTGCTGAAGGACCGATTCTATTGGTTTGGAATGCGGAGTTCCATAGAAAGGTGGTGCCGGAATTGTGGGCCCTGTAGCCTCAGAAGGAAAGACTATGGCAGCCAGAAAGCACCTTTGCAGCCCATCAAGACAACCCAACCCCTGGAGATTGTCGCTCTGGATCATGTCAAACTGTCGCCCAGTAGATCAGGCTATTCCTATATCCTGACCATGATGGATCACTATTCCCAGTTCCTGGTGGTAGCCCCCATCAAGGATCTGACAGCAGAAACTGCAGCAAGAACGTTCCAAGCCTACTTCTGCAGACCCCTTGGATATCCGGACAAGGTGCTAACAGATCAAAGCCCTGCTTTTGAAGCTGAGCTATTCAAGGAATTCTGTCACCTGTATGGATGCAAGAAGATCCGGACTACGCCATATCACCCGCAAACCAACGGTTAGTGCGAGAAAATGAATAACATCGTTATAGACCTGCTAAAAACTCTACCTCTGGAAGAAAGGAACCAGTGGCCAGAAAAACTACCTGACCTAGTGGACCTGTATAACCACATACCTGTGAGTTCTACTAATTGTACCCCAGCGTACCTCATGAGAGCAAGACCTGGAAAATTGCCCATGGACCTAGAGCTCGGAGTGGTAGAACCTGCTGCAGATACGTCCACTGAAGATTGGGACACAAGTCGGCAAGAGCAGTACAGGAAAGTACAGGCCTGTGTCGAAGACAGTCTAAACAAGGTGAGGAAAAGACAGGAAGAGCAGTCTAACAAACATGCACCAGCAGAACCATTGGCACCAGGAGAAATAGTGCTCAAGCGGAAAAGAAGAGGTCACAAGCTTGATGACCAGTGGGAAAGAGAGCCCTACACAGTGTTAAATTCCAAATTTGACAACACAAAAACCTGCCTGATCAGTAAGGATGGAGGTAAGACGACCGCAACAGTCTCGAGAGACCACTTGAAGTTGTGCCCAGGTCTACTGAAGACAAAGGAGGAAGAAGCACCTCTTGTAATACCGGAAAAACCCAAGGAAGATGTACTTCATACAGTTCTAGGAGACTTCCCTGCGAATTGGCCTCAACTTGATGGAGCAGTTATTATACCGGTAATACACTTCTGTCAACCACAAGAAGAGCCTGCTCAGGAACAGGAAGAGTTCTCAGTAAGAGAAGGATCACCCATTGAGGCAGAGCCTGAAGGCCTAGTAAACAGAGTACTTGCCAGTCCCATAGAGAGATTGAGGCAGTCAACAGAGAGTGCATGCACAGACACCAGTAACACCCCAGTGCTACGAAGGTCCACACGCAGCACACCACACAAGGCCAAATCCCTGTCTGGTATAGGGAATAAATACAGAATGCCTACATTGTAAATAGTTACCCAGTTGGGTATTGTTACTGTTATTTATAGTATGAACTGAAAATAAGGTGTTCATTTAGTTACCCGTAAGGGTATAAAAACTTGTAGGCTGAGGACTGTGAGCAGCCAAAAACTTTCACTTGTAAATAGTTGTGCTTCTTGAAGTGCTCTTTACTGGTTTTATATATACAACCATAGACCTCAGAACAGAACAAAAACCCCTTTGGCGTGGCCGAAGACGAGGTCCAGGATCTGGATCGTCTATGCCCTGTAGCCACGCCCAGGGCCTACGTTGAGGGTTTTCAGGCGGGTCCCTCATGCTACTCTTGTTACACCTCCGTCAGTGAAATGGACACATGGTGACGGGACTTACTGTAAAATTGTTATTGTTATTGTTATTATTATTGTTACTTTTTGTTACTTGTTTAAAATGCTTCAGTCCAGGAGTACTGAGTTGTACTAGGGGGGAATGTGGCACCCTGCTACCACAGGTACCACAGGACCCAAAAGGGTGCATGGATGGACTTCTCCACAAGAGGCCCTCATTACAAGCAAACACCTCCACCCTTCCACCTCATACCACCAGAGGGAGCCCTGTTAGGGATATATAAATGGAGGGTGGAGTCAGGCAGTGCAGTCTGAGAGTGAGTTAGTCAGAGAGCAGTCTGAGAGCAGCCCGTGAGCTGCTGTGTATGTTGAGGGCCCTGAGTGTGGCTGAGGCAAGAGGAGAGGAGAGAGGACTTGAAGGGGCAGAGGAGCATCACAGGCTCACCCCAAGACACAATCCGGACACCGGGTCCACGCCTACAGGGTTCTCTACACCCAGTAGGGACAACCGGCATACCAGGAGGCTTCCAGACCCCTGGTCATCCTGAAGTTACCATCAAATACAGGACTAGGAACCACGAAGGCCCCGGCGTCCAGGGATAGTGGTTGCCAAAGGAAAGTCCTACTACCAAACGGTCAGGTGAGAGAGCAACGCAACATAGAAGCTAGGCCAAGTTCCAGGCAGGCCAGAAGCTTAGAGAGAGGGAGACATGGATCAGGAGGCCTTATACCCGCTCACTGGGGAGAGTCCTTAAGTGCACCCTTCCTAGCAAGTACCCTGGACCATACCTGCCGTTACACCAGTAAAGGTACTGAAGCAAATCCCCTGTGTGCGTGTCCGTCATTCCCCCTGACCCGACCGGGCCATCTCTCACCAGCATCCCATCTATCAACTCTGCCCCGGGGGCCCGCTCTGCCTGTGGGGAGCAGAAACATCCAAGCTGCCATCCCATCACCCCCGGAGGTCTGCAGCAGCGCTGGTAACTATTATCAGACACCACAGGTGGCGTCACGAAACAAACCAAAAACATTAAAACCCCTTTTAAAGAGTGACCCCAGGGTACGGGCCCGGGAGCCGACTGCCGTGACATCCCACAGAAGGTCAAGGCCCTGGTACCGAGTATCCCCCATATATCTCCCCCCTGGGCAAGTCACATCGTACTGTGTGGGGGCACTGTAGTGGCATCATACTTTGTGGGAGCACTGAAGGGGCATCATACTGTGTGGGAGCACTGAAGGGGCATCGCACTCTGTGGGGGGCACTGAATGGGCATTGTACTGTATGGGAGCACTGAATGGGCATCGTATTGTATGGGAGCACTGAAGGGGCATCATACTGTGTGGAAGTACTGAAGGGTCAGCGTATTGTGAGGGGGTACTGAAGGGTCATTGTACTGTATGGGAGCACTGAAGGGGCATCATACTGTGTGGAAGTACTGAAGGGTCATCATACTGTGAGGGAGTACTGAAGGGGCATCATACTGTATGGAAATACTGAAGGGGCATTATACTGTATGGGAGCACTGAAGAAGCATCATACTGTGTGGGAGCACTGAAGGGGCATCATACTGTGTTGGTGTAACGAAGGCACATCATAATGTGTGGGAGCACTGAAGGGGCATTGTCCTGTATGGGAGCACTGAAGGGGCATCATAGTGTGTGGGTGTACTGAAAGGGCATCGTACTATGTGGGAGCACTAAAGGGGCATCGTACTATATGGGGACACTGAAGGGGCATCGTACTGTGTGGGGACACTGAAGGGGCATCGTACTGTGTGGGGACACTGAAGTGGCATCGTACTGTGTGGGTGTACTGTAGGGGCATCATACTGTGTGGAGGCACTGAAAGGGCATCATACTGTGTGGGGCCACTGAAGGGGCATCGTACTGTGTGGGGACACTGAAGGGGCATCGTACTGTGTGGGGACACTGAAGTGGCATCGTACTGTATGGGTGTTCTGTAGGGGCATCATACTGTGTGGAGGCACTGAAAGGGCATCATACTGTGTGGGGCCACTGAAGGGGCATTGTACTGTGTGGGGGTTCTTAAAGGGCATTATACTGTGTGGGGGCACCAAGTGGGCTTCATAATTTGTTGGGTTTTTAAGGGTGTGACTTACTATGTGGAGGTACTAAGGGGGTATCATACTGTGTATAAATAACTAAGAGGGCACAGAGGAGATATTATTACTGTGAGTGAGCACTAATGGGGCATTAACACTGTATGAGGGCACTGTTATAGTGCGCACACAAGGAATGCACCGTTAAAGTGTGTGGGGCACTGAAGGGGCACTATTGCTGTGTGCTGTTCTGTTTGTCAGTGGGATTTTTTTATGTAATGTGACTTGGCAGGAAAGAGTGTATATTGGGGAGGGATAAGGAGGCTCACACTAGTTACAACCATGTTAGTAAGTGCCACAAAATCAGGTCTCAAACACATTTGCTAAAATAAAGACAAAGCAGACAACTCCTTAAACTATCTGTATTTTGGATGTAATATCTTGGCTGCTATACTCTATACGATACGCTGCTGTAAGTTTAGTTTAGCAGAACTGTGTTGGCTGCATTCAGCAAGGACTCTCAACATACTCATCCTGAGTACAAATTTTACAATGACAAAGTATGCATAGCGATATTATCTTCTTCTCCAGTTTACATATGTTCCCTGGATTACCAGTTTCTGTCTGAACTTCAAAAACATTTCTGTATTGTTTCCAGCTTGGTGGAATAATTTTCGCTTTGGGTTAATATAGTGGATCAAGGATAAAGGTTTTCCGTCACTGTGAGAGGGGAGCTAGGTCAGAAAATTGCAAAATAATATATAGTTATACAGGGCCAGACACACCATACGTACAGCCTAGGCCGCTGCACAGGGGCCCATTAGGTTAGGAGGGCATCTGCCTTATATAAAGTAGCTGCTAATATTTGTTAGGGAGTGAGCTAATGAATTTTGAACATATCTCCCAACTTTCACAGAACAAAAAGAGGGACAAACTATCAGGCGCACAATATGGGCCTCGGCAATTTTTGCAGATGTGAAGCAGCCTTTGTAATGTGGAATTTGTACTACAGAAAAGCTTTGATTCTGCACTTCAAAATATTTTTTACATACTTTTTTTAGACTCCACATAGAAGCCTATGAGAAAAAAAGCCCCAAAACTGCACAGTTCAGCAGCGTCTTTGGATGCACAGAGGGTGCAGTTTTCGTGAAATTACATCCACTTTGCCTGGACAGTTAAACACAGCAGAATTTCTGTGGATAATAAGCAACAAAAAATACAACATTTACTTTACATGTGAACATGGCTTTAATGTCCAAGTAAGGTGGAAGTGATTTCTTGAAAACTCCACCCTCAGTGCGTCTGAAAATGCTGTTATAATGTGCGATTTTGTTGCTTTTTTTTCTATAGACTCCTTTGTAGAGCTTGAAAAAAAAACGCATGTAAAATGGGACATAGAAATACACTGCTATATACAGATGTATTTCTATGTACCAGTAGTCTGCCTGTGCTGTCAGAGTATGCAATACAGCTCAATATTACCAAATTCTCCTTTACTGATCAGTCCAGCCTGTGTCTCATAGATGCAGCTGCGGTCTGCAATGCAAGAGGTTGTGGGTTCAAGTCCTGGCAAGACCAGAGGAAAAAAAAGAAGAGAATTGTTTATGTAATCAATGTAAGTACATGCAGCAAGATGCCACCCTCTCCCCCGAGGAGGCGCTGCGGAGCAAAGAAGACGCCAAAAAGAAATTAGTGGAATTTGTGATAAAACCCTGACTTGCCAAGACAATGGGACTGACACCTCAAATCAGGACTGTCCCCCTGAATCCAGGACGGTTAGAAGCTATGCATAAACCATGCAATTGTCAGAGATAAATAATCAATGTTCTATGATGAGATTTCAAGGAGTAAGGGGTCCTTGTTCTGTTCTTGTCTGTGTCCATCCTGTCAGCTCTAGTATATTAAAAGGTTACTAGTAGAGGCAAAATTGCTACAAAAAAACACTTTTTGCTCTCTCTATAATCTGACCCATACATGTGCCTCCATATAAGTTGCATCAGTCCTTTTAACAAGCACAGATCATTCCCTTTGATCGCCAATGCTGACAATGTTGTCTAATAATTAGTAAATGTCGATCATCTTCACATTGAAAAAAAGAAGGCATAAAAGCTGCGAATCCCGAATGAATGACAAGTCTGTCTTTTGTGAATTGCAGCAAAAAAAGGGGGATAGTTCAAATTAAAGTGCCCGGAATAAGCTGGAGACCAATTACAGGGGCTCCATCTCCCCCTAATCTGTTTCAGCCAAGATGACACTAGAAGTCAGGAGGATAATGGAGAATAGTCCTGTATTCCCCAGAATAATGAAGCAGACAAAATAGAGTTTTTTTTATATAAATAGGCGATGCCCAGAAAATGTAAATCCATCAATTAGTGTCCTCCTCTGTTTAACAGCCTAATGAGTCTTCCACATTCTCCGGGTTGCTATTGGGAACAGCTGAGGTCGTGCTGCGGATAATGAATCGCTAATTTCCTAACCGAATTCTGTCATTTTCATCTGCTGTAATACTGTACAGAAATACAAACAATTATTGTAGAAACGGCTTCATAATAACGTCCCGGGCAATAAATGGCACTATGAATCCAATCTGTGAATTATTTATCAGCGAATAATTAGGTGGAGCCAGAATCAATGGTGGATTTCAGCATTTCTCATCTTTGGAAACAGAAATTGAATCAATTGATTGTTGAGTCAGTCAGTCAATCAAATTAATCAATCATCAGTCAATCAAATCTTTTTTCAGCAAATTTAACACTTAAACTCTCTTATAATGACCTATTAAACCCTGTGCTACATTTCTGCATACACATGCGATACTCAGCTGCTGTGACCCCTGTGGCTCCAGCAGAGGCCTCTGCGGTGGTCTCTGCCAGGACAGGAAGTGATGACTTCCCTTTCTTCTATCACCTGACCCCCGAGGCTGGTTATTGGCTGCTGTGGTCGAATAGCTGGCCAATATTTTCGGTGGATTTAACAGCAAATCAGCAATAAATCCACCACAAAACTAATCAACTGTCATCCCATGCATTATCAGTGAGTAAGGGAGCCTGTAGGGAATAGATGTGTCTAAAGGGAGCAGAGGAGCCTGGAGGAGACAGAGATGTCAGGAGGGAGAGAAGGAGCCTGGAGGGCACAGATGTGTCTGGAGGGAGCAGAAGAGCCTGGAGAAAGAGGAGGAGTCTCGAGTGGACAGAGGTTTCTGGAAAGAGGAGTCTGGAGGGGACAGAGGTGTCTAAAGGGAGCAGAGAAGTCTGGAGGGAACAAAGGTGTCTAAAGGGAAAAGAGGAGTCTGAAGTGGACAAAGGTGTCTAAAGGGAGAAGAGGAGTCTGGAGGAGACAAAGTTGTCTGAAGGGAGAGCAGGAGTCTGGAAGGCACAGAGGTTTCTGGAGAGAGGAGTCTGGAGGGGACAGAGATGTATAAAGGGAGCAGAGGAGCCTGGAGGGAACAAAGGTGTCTAAAGGGAAAAGAGGAGTCTGGAGGGGACAAAGGTGTCTAAAGGGAGAAGAGGAGTCTGGAGAAGACAAAGTTGTCTGAAGGGAGAGCAGGAGTCTGGAAGGCACAGAGGTGTCTGGAGGGAGTGGAAGAGCCTTGAGAGAGAAGATGAGTCTCCAGTGGACAGAGGTGTCTGGATAGAGGAGTCTGGAGGGGACATAGGTGTCTGGAGAAAGAAGAGTAGTCTGGAGGGAGCAGAAGAGCCTTGAGAGAGAAGAGGAGTTTCCAGTGGACAGAGGTGTCTGGATAGAGGAGTCTGGAGGGGACAGAGGTGTCTGGAGAAAGAAGAGGAGTCTGGAGTCAACAGAGGTGTCTAAAGGGAGTAGTGGAGCCTGGAGGGGACAGATGTGTCTAAAGTGAGCAGAGGAATCTAGAGGGGACAGAAGTGGCTGGAGAGAGCAGAGGAGTCTGGAGAGAGAAGAGGAGTCTGGAATGGACAGAGATGTCTGGAGGGAGAAGAGGAGACTGGAGGGGACAGAGATGTCTGGAGGAAGTTGAGATGCTTGGAGTGGACAGAGGTGTCTAAAGACTGCAGAGGAGCCTGGAGGGTAGAAAGGTGTTTGGGGGTAGCAGAGGAGCCTGGATGGGACAGAGATGTCTGGAAGGAGCAGAGGAGCTTGAAGGGGACAGAGATGTCTGGCAGCAATTTACTCCACTCTCCCAATAGAGAACACATAAACTTATAGCTGAGCTGAATGTGAATGTGCATTAGGAGTGGAGGTTGAGAGAGAGATTGGCATTCGGTTGATATTAGTCCATGGTATGGACACCTTTAGAGTATATTGACACAGATGATAAATATTTCAGAAATTTTTGTGACACAAAATAAATTCCAAACATATAACTTGTAGCGCCGGCGTCCCTGCCCTCTGCTAGGCAGGGACGCTGTTCCCCTCATCTCTCTGCTCCGAGCCCGGCGTCCTCCTCCCGCTCTGCTGGCAGCGCGCGCTCCTTCCCGGCCACTGTGCTTAGGGCGCGCGCGCTACCTCCCTCTTAAAGGGGCTGCGCGCGCCGTCCTAAGGAGTCCCCGGCCAATGGCCGGAGGACTTCACCATATATAAGGCACCTCCTCCAAAATGGAGGTGCCCGAGCAATGTTGTTGCACTGTTCACTACTCTGCTTCAGCCCTCAGGTCCCGTTGCCAGTTACCTGCCAGATTCCTGCCAGTTTGCTGTCTGATTCCTGCCTGATATTCTACTTACCTGCCTGCTAGCCTGAGGTCCGACGGTCTGCCTACCGACTCCTGTCAGTCTGTCTAAGGACCAGCTTGCCCGCTCACCTGGGAGCGCTCCTCTGCTACCTGCCTGCTAGCCTGAGGTCCGACGGTCTGCCCTCCAACTCCTGTCAGTCTGTCTATGGACCAGCTTGCCCGCTCACCTGGGAGCGCACATCAGCTACCTGCCTGCTAGCCTACCTGGAGGCTCCGCCGTCACGTGCTGTGACCACCTGCCATTCCAGAGACTCCTGCCCGCTCACCTGGGAGCGCACACCTGTTACCTGCCTGCTGGCCTACCTGGAGGCTCCGCCGTCACGTGCTGTGACCACCTGCCATTCCAGAGACTCTCGCTTGCTCACCTGGGAGCACACATCAACCATCTGCCTGCTAGCCTACCTGGAGGCTCTGCCATCACAGGTCGTACCTACTCTTTACCCAGAGACTGCCCCGGTCACTTGCCGTGACCTCCTGCCCGTTCATCCAGAGACTGCCCCGGTCACTTGCCGTGACCTCCTGCCCGTTCATCCAGAGACTGCCCCGGTCACTTGCCGTGACCTCCTGCCCGTTCATCAAGAGACTGCCCCGGTCACTTGCCGTGACCTCCTGCCCGTTCATCCAGAGACTGCCCCGGTCACTTGCCGTGACCTCCAGCCCGTTCACTCAGAGACTGTCCCGGTCACCTGCTGTGACTGCCTGCCCGTCTTCCCTGGTCGCCACCCGCTCCCTTACAAGGACCACCCCCTTGTATAGTAGCTCAGAGGTTCCGCCTCCCAGACCCGTTACAGTTTGCTCGGGCCATGGAACCCGGTGGCACCCAAGCTCCCTCGCTCTCGGACCTGTGTCATGAACTGTCCCGTCAGAGGTCCCAACAGGAGTCCATCCTGGGTCACCTGCGGAATGTCAATTGTCGCCTGGACACTCTGACTGCTCCGCCAGCAACCTCCGCCAGTGCCATGACTCGCAATCCGGCAGCTCCGCTGCCCACCAATACTATGGTATCCTACCCCGGACCCCGGCTTTCTGCACCTCCTCGCTTCGGAGGCGACTCCGCCCAGGCTCGGGGCTTCATAAATCAGTGCACCCTGCACTTTGAACTCCTGTCCCACCAGTTTAACTCCGACCGGGCCAAAATTGCCTTCATCATGTCCCATCTCACCGGGGAGGCCCTGGCCTGGCTAAATCCTCTATGGGAGAGAGGAGACCCCCTGGTGTCCGACTTGCCTGCCTTTCTCACGGCCTTCCGGAAAGTCTTCGACGAACCCGGACGGAAGACCTCATCCGCATCATCACTGCTACGCCTCCGTCAGGGAAGTCTCACCGTGGGCCAATATGCCATACGGTTCCGTACCCTTGCCTCGGAGCTGGCCTGGGATAACGACGCTCTGGTATCCGTCTTCTGGGAGGGTCTGTCCGGCCGTATTAAAGATGTCTGTCCGGCCGGTCGGGAAATTCCTACCACCCTCGATGACCTAATAACTCTTGCCACCCGGATTGACCTACGGTTCCAGGAGCGTGCCAAAGAGGTCACCCGTGAGAGGAGGTTTCCACGTCTAGCTCCTACTTTTCAGAGACCCGTCACTCCCTCCGTCTCTTCCCAGGTACACTCTCCTGAGCCTATGCAGGTCGACCAGACCAAGATGGTCAAAACCCGTCAGGACTTACGCCGTGTCGAGGGGAGCTGCTTCTACTGTGGCAGTAAGGAGCACCGGATCCGTGCCTGCCCGGAGAGGTCGGGAAACGCCTGTGTCTAGGTTCGCTCAGAGAGGTCGACCTAGACAAGAATAAATCCTCTCCATCTCTGCTGTTGTCAGTCTCAATCGTCTGCGGGGAGAACCGTTATTTCGAACTAGCCCAACTTGACTCTGGAGCAGCCGGGAATCTTATTTCACAGTCCCTGGTAGAGAAATACCGCATCCCCACCAAACCTCTGGCTGTACCCTTGTCTGTTGCTGCCGTGGATGGGGGTCTCTTACCACGCCCCATCCAACTCATCACCGAATCCATTACTCTGCAGGTGGGAATGCTGCATTCTGAGAGTATCTCCTTTCATGTTCTGCCTGGACTCTCTCACGCTCTCTTGCTAGGCCTACCTTGGCTCCAGAGACATGCACCCGTGCTTGACTGGCAGACCGGAGAAGTCCTTCGCTGGGGACAGGACTGCCATAAGACCTGTCTGGTTCCCATCCATCCCGTCCGTCCTTCTCCTACCCCAGCTAATCTACCTGGACTTCCGATTCCTTATTGGTCTTATGCTGATGTCTTTAATAAAAAGGAGGCAGAGACACTACCCCCTCATAGACCATACGACTGCCCTATCGACCTGTTACCCGGTACTACTCCTCCCCGTGGGCGTATTTATCCATTATCCGCTGCTGAGACCCGGTCGATGTCCGAATATATTGAGGAGAATCTGGCCAGGGGATTCATCCGGAAATCTACCTCCCCGGCGGGAGCAGGCTTCTTTTTCGTCAAAAAGAAGGACGGCTCTCTCCGTCCCTGTATAGACTATAGAGGCCTTAACCAGATCACGGTGAAGAATAAGTACCCCCTTCCGCTCATTCCGGAGTTATTTGATCGTCTGAGGGAGGCTAGAATCTTCACCAAACTGGACCTCCGTGGGGCGTACAACCTGGTTCGTATCCGTCAGGGGGATGAATGGAAGACGGCATTCAACACCCGGGACGGCCACTATGAATATCTGGTAATGCCCTTTGGTCTTTGCAACGCTCCTGCCGTCTTTCAAGAGTTGGTCAATGACATCTTCCGGGACCTTCTCTACTCCTGCGTAGTGGTGTACCTGGACGACATCTTGGTCTTCTCTCCGGATCTCCAGACTCACCGGAGGGACGTTCGTCAGGTCCTGCTCAGGCTCAGGCAGAATCACCTCTTCGCTAAATACGAGAAGTGCCTCTTTGAGCAGACCTCGCTTCCGTTTTTGGGCTACATTATTTCTCAGACCGGCCTACGAATGGATCCAGAGAAACTGTCTGCCATCGAGAAATGGCCTCGACCGGAGGGGTTGAAGGCCATTCAGCGATTCCTGGGCTTCACCAACTACTACCGCCTCTTCATACCACACTTCTCTTCCCGGACTGCCCCAATTTCCGCGCTCACCCGTAAGGGTACTAATTCCAAAGAGTGGCCGCCCGAAGCAGGGGAGGCCTTTCTTTCCTTAAAACAGGCCTTCTCTTCCGCCCCGGTGCTGCATCGCCCGGACGGCAACAAGTAGTTCTTCCTGAAAGTTGACGCCTCCTCCTCTGGAGCCGGAGCGGTACTTACTCAAAAATCTTCTTCCGGGAGGATGGTAACTTGTGGCTTCTTCTCTAAACTCTTCTCCTCCTCAGAGCGCAATTATTCCATAGGAGACCGAGAGTTATTGGCCATCAAACTGGCATTGGAGGAGTGGCGTTACCTGCTCGAGGGGGCTCTTCACCCGGTAATAATTTACACTGACCACAAGAACTTGGCTTACCTCCAGCATGCCCAGAGACTTAACCCGCGCCAAGCCCGGTGGTCCTTGTTTTTTGCTCGCTTTGATTTTGTTCTTCATTTTCGCCCGGCTGACAAAAACGTCAAGGCGGACGCCTTGTCTCGATCCTTTCTGGTGTCTGATCTCGAGGAAGATCCGAAACACATCATCGATCCCGCCAGAGTAATGCAGGTGGCTCCCGTGAGTCTAAATCGTCTCCCTCCCGGAAAAACGTTCGTATCTGTACCTGATCGGGAGAAGATCCTTCACTGGGGTCACTCGTCTAAACTGGCTGGCCACGCCGGTCAGAAAAAGACCCTCCAGCTTATTACCCGGCACTACTGGTGGCCTACCCTGCACAAGGACGTAATAGACTTTGTTTCTGCCTGTGTGTCCTGCGCCCGCAACAAGGTTCCGAGACATCTGCCAGCCGGTCGCCTCCTTCCGCTTTCTGTACCTGCTGCCCCCTGGCAGCATATAGCAATGGACTTTATAACTGACCTCCCAGTCTCTGCCGGTTGTACGGTCATTTGGGTGGTCGCTGACCGCTTCTCCAAGATGGCTCATTTCGTTCCCCTGCCAGGCCTCCCGTCTGCACCCGAGCTAGCTAAAGACTTTATTCGTCACATCTTTCGTCTTCATGGCCTGCCCCTCCACATCGTGTCGGATCGTGGGGTACAGTTCACCTCACGCTTCTGGAGAGCCACTTGTAAACTGCTAGACGTCACCCTGGACTTCTCTTCCGCTTACCACCCACAGTCCAATGGTCAAGTGGAGCGGATCAATCAGAACCTGACCAGTTACCTCCGGCACTTCGTTAATGCCCATCATTCAGACTGGGTGGATCTCCTACCATGGGCCGAGTTCTCTTACAACAATCACGAGAGCGAATCCTCCTCCAAATCCCCGTTTTTTGTAGTCTTCGGTCAGCATCCTCGGATTCCTTTTCCTGTCTCCACCTCTGTGGACAACCCGGCTGCGGAATCTCTCGTTAGCAAATTTTCCTCCATTTGGGAGAGTACCCGATCCGCACTCCTTCAGTCGTCCGAACGGATGAAAAGACACGCTGACAAAAAACGCCTGGATCCTCCACAATTTCGTCCTGGAGATAAAGTCTGGCTCTCATCTAAATATGTCCGACTCAAGATACCTTCTTACAAGTTAGGGCCTCGGTTCATCGGTCCTCTGGAGGTCATCAGTCAGATCAACCCGGTGGCCTATAAATTGAAACTCCCGGCCAACTTACGGATCCCTAACTCCTTCCATGTATCTCTCCTCAAACCTGTGGTACTTAACTCTTTTTCCAAGTCTACAGGTACGCCTCCTGCTCCGGTTTCTGCTGAGGATGAGTTTGAGGTAGAGAACATTCTTGCCACCAAAAGGGTAATAGGAAAGACCTTTTTTCTAGTAGATTGGAAGGGGTTTGGTCCTGAGGAGAGAACGTGGGAGCCCCGGGAGAACATCCATGCCCCTCTTATCCTAGCTAAATTTCTGTCTGGCCTAAGAAAGGGGGGGCCTAAAGGGGGGGGTACTGTAGCGCCGGCGTCCCTGCCCTCTGCTAGGCAGGGACGCTGTTCCCCTCATCTCTCTGCTCCGAGCCCGGCGTCCTTCTCCCGCTCTGCTGGCAGCGCGCGCTCCTTCCCGGCCACTGTGCTTAGGGCGCGCGCGCGCGCGCTCCCTCCCTCTTAAAGGGGCCGCGCGCGCCGTCCTAAGGAGTCCCCGGCCAATGGCTGGAGGACTTCACCATATATAAGGCACCTCCTCCAAAATGGAGGTGCCCGAGCAATGTTGTTGCACTGTTCACTACTCTGCTTCAGCCCTCAGGTCCCGTTGCCAGTTACCTGCCAGATTCCTGCCAGTTTGCTGTCTGATTCCTGCCTGATATTCTGCTTACCTGCCTGCTAGCCTGAGGTCCGACGGTCTGCCTACCGACTCCTGTCAGTCTGTCTATGGACCAGCTTGCCCGCTCACCTGGGAGCGCTCCTCTGCTACCTGCCTGCTAGCCTGAGGTCCGACGGTCTGCCCTCCAACTCCTGTCAGTCTGTCTATGGACCAGCTTGCCCGCTCACCTGGGAGCGCACATCAGCTACCTGCCTGCTAGCCTACCTGGAGGCTCCGCCGTCACGTGCTGTGACCACCTGCCATTCCAGAGACTCCTGCCCGCTCACCTGGGAGCGCACACCTGTTACCTGCCTGCTAGCCTACCTGGAGGCTCCGCCGTCACGTGCTGTGACCACCTGCCATTCCAGAGACTCTCGCTTGCTCACCTGGGAGCACACATCAACCATCTGCCTGCTAGCCTACCTGGAGGCTCTGCCATCACAGGTCGTACCTACTCTTTACCCAGAGACTGCCCCGGTCACTTGCCGTGACCTCCTGCCCGTTCATCCAGAGACTGCCCCGGTCACTTGCCGTGACCTCCTGCCCGTTCATCAAGAGACTGCCCCGGTCACTTGCCGTGACCTCCTGCCCGTTCATCCAGAGACTGCCCCGGTCACTTGCCGTGACCTCCAGCCCGTTCACTCAGAGACTGTCCCGGTCACCTGCTGTGACTGCCTGCCCGTCTTCCCTGGTCGCCACCCGCTCCCTTACAAGGACCGCCCCCTTGTATAGTAGCTCAGAGGTTCCGCCTCCCAGACCCGTTACATAACTAGAGTTGTTTTGGAGATAACAAGCACATAGATTTTTACAAGCCCCATTCAGATGAATAGGACAGTGATAGAAATTCCGGCAGCAAATTTTCCGTATGTGAATTGACCATAAGAGTACAATAAATATGAAAAGTTAATTACCGTACATATTCTAGCTATATACTAGCTAGTATTAAAAGAAAGTAGCTAATATTTATTTATATTATTAAAAATTACAAGAAAATCTAAATAAAAATAATCACATTTCCAACAATAATCAAGAGAAAAAAAGATGTAACGACTATAAACGTAGTGTGTAAAAACAAATAGTAACATCCACACAACATTGTACGTGATTCTTTGTATTGTATATGATGATGGATTTTTTTTCTCCTGTTCAGACTCTGATTTGAATCAGCCTTTTGGTTGACTGCACATCTCCTCTAGTCTCCATATAATCAACTTGTACAGGCATGAAAGTTACATTTGCACCCAATCTACCAGTTGATTAGTGCTGGAACTAGACACTGCACCTGTATGATTTGACCTCTCGGTCCTGACTTGATGTTATCATCATCTGCAGAGGAGAGCAGAATTCACAATATGGTCTGCAGCAGATCTGATTGCTATCTTTCAATCTGAGTATAGGTCTTGACAGTATTATCTGAACAGCAAGGGTCTTACTTTCCCGGTTACTCTCAGAGCACGTTTTAAGGTCACAGTGGAAATCGCTTTAGATTATTAAATCACTAAACTGCGGTTAGAATGTTTAACAGTGTTAATATAAAGATGGATCAAAAAGTGAGAATATGATCAGCGTCTTAATCACGAAAAGCTACTAGTGCCCTTTAGAGCTACTCAAGGAACGGGGCAGGCTAAGATACCGTTACAACCGCTGTCATTTTGGATTGTGTAAGAGATTAATTTTTAGTCACGTTAAACCATTTATCCCATAAGAAAGACAAAAAAACAAAACTAAAAAAAATACATGTGGCCTAAATTAGTGTCTAAAAATAATGGCGCCATGTGACCTTGGTGTCACAGGTGTATCAGGTTTGACAGACAATCATTCTGGATCTGGCTGTAGAAGGTTGCTGCGCTTGGCCTTGCAGACACTTTCTTGATCCTTTCATTATCCCTCCCTCTCTACTGCCTAGCGGTGATCTCCACCTTCTGCTGCTAATTAACACACCCTTGCTGGATCTTGAAATACACTCATTTTCTCCAGACAATCGCTGGTGATAGAGTAAATTCCTCTGTTCATTTCTGGAGTTCTAGCAGTTGGCTGGATTCTTCTTGGAGTTCCTTCTCAAAGCTAAGTGTATCCCCTTGTCTGTTTCCCTTGTTTGTCTTTAGTTGCAGTTGGTCTGACTAGTGCTCATCCCTCCCCCTCCCTACCTAGGGCCTAGCTCTAGGGTCATCCAGGGCTAAGGTTTCCTGCTCGGTGATAGGTGCGGAACCTATTTAGGGACGATAGGGGAGTCAGGGTGTTGTTAGATCTGCCTAGTGATCTCCACTCTCCCTTTCCTTAGGTGCTGGGCTTCCCCCCTTTTCCCATCATCGTACGCTGGGTCCTTCCCATACCTAGCATGCCACTAGCTTACTGTCTAAAAATAATGGCACCATGTGGCCTAGATTAGTGTCTAAAAAAATGGCACCATGGAATAGGATACTGTCAGTAGAAGAATATTATATACCTTGTAAGGCAGCGCTAGTCATCATAATGGGGGATACTCGCTGCACCGGGTAAATTAAGCACACGTGCAATGTCCTTCCAGTATTTTCTCAATACAGCAGTTTATTATGTTATCATAAACCGCTGTTCACACACATAATGTCCATCTTAGTTTGTCACCGGCATGTTTACACACTTAACATCCGGGAGTCTCTCAAATAGCAGACAGGCCCAATTGGCCCAGGTCACAGCCTTCAGCAAGCTAATACTATAGCAATGTCCATAACACAGTCCATGTAACAAAGTGTATTACCTTTGCTGGGTTTAGTTGCTGCAGTCCCTTTAATCCGCCACCACTGTGGCTTTGTGGCTTCCCAGGTAGGGGTCTCTAGCCGTCGTCCCGTCTAAGGCTACTAGAATGTTTCAACACACACATCCAGTCTGCGCCTTTCCGGACTCTTCACCAAGCCGCTGCCTTCCAAGGCCACTAGCATCCACTCACAGGATCCAGTCTCAGCCTTTCAGGCTGCCAGGCTTCACTCAGCCTCATTAGGCAGAATGGTGTCCCACCCACATGGGGAACAGGCCTCATGTCTCTCACACCGAACACACCTGTCTCCAATTACCGGGGTTTATATATCCTGTGCACACATACACCCATACTGACAGGACCTTGCTGATGTCACAGTCATGTGATCAGTCAGCTGTGTGTATAGGTCCTGTGTGCTGTCCCAGTCATGTGTACAGACCTTTACTGTGCATACAGGACCTGTGTGATGTCACAGTCATGTGACCAGTCAGTTAAAGGGGAAGGTACATGGTCAGGTAAAACACATCCTGGACCATTTACAGTAATGCTAGCAAGCTGCTGCATTACATATCCCCCCTCTGTTCAAACTTGTGGGGTTGAACACATACAGTTATATGAAAAAGTTTGGGCACCCCTATTAATCTTAAGCTTAATGTTTTATAAAAATTAGTGTTTTTGCAACAGCTATTTCAGTTTGATATATGTAATAACTGTTGGACACAGTAATGTTTCTGCCTTGAAATGAGGTTTATTGTACTAACAGAAAATGTGCAATCTGCATTCAAACAAAATTTGACAGGTGCATAAGTATGGGCACCCTTATCATTTTCTTGTTTTAAATACTCCTACCTACTTTTTACTGACTTACTAAAGCACTTTTTTGGTTTTGTAACCTCATTGAGCTTTGAACTTCATAGTCAGGTGTATGCAATCATGAGAAAAGCTACTTAAAGTGGCCACTTGCAAGTTGTTCTCCTGTTTGAATCTCCTCTGAAGAGTGGCATCATGGGCTCCTCAAAACAACTGTCAAATGATCTGAAAACAAAGATTATTCAACATAGTTGTTCAGGGGAAGGATACAAAAAGCTGTCCCAGAGATTTAACCTGTCAGTTTCCACTGTGAGGAACATAGTAAGGAAATGGAAGAACACAGGGACAGTTCTTGTTAAGGCCAAGAAAAACATCAGAAAGGCAGAGAAGAAGAATGGTGAGATCAGTCAAGGACAATCCTCAGACCACCTCCAGAGAGCTGCAGCATTAACTTGCTGCAGATGGTGTCACTGTGCATCGGTCAACTATACAATGCACTTTGCACAAGGAGAAGCTGTATGGGAGAGTGATGCAAAAGAAGCCATTTCTGCAAGCACGCCACAAACAGAGTCGGCTGAGGTATGCAAAAGCACATTTGGAGAAGCCAATTTCTTTTTGGAAGAAGGTCCTGTGGACTGATGAAACCAAGATTGAGTTGTTTGGTCATACAAAAAGGCGTTATGCATGGCGGCAAAAAAACACAGCATTCCAAGAAAAACACTTGCTACCCACAGTAAAATTTGGTGGAGGTTCCATCATGCTTTGGGGCTGTGTGGCCAATGCCGGCACCGGGAATCTTGTTAAAGTTGAGGGATGCATGGATTCCACTCAGTATCAGCAGATTCTTGACAATAATGTTCAAGAATCAGTGATAAAGTTGAAGTTACGCAGGGGATGGATCTTTCAGCAAGACAATGATCCAAAACACCGCTCCAAATCTACTCAGGCATTCATGCAGAGGAACAATTACAATGTTCTGGAATGGCCATCCCAGTCCCCAGACCTGAATATCATTGAACATCTGTGGGATCATTTGAAGAGGGCTGTCCATGCTCGGCGACCATCAAACTTTACTGAACTGGAATTGTTTTGTAAAGAGGAATGGTCAAAAATACCTTCATCCAGGATCCAGGAACTCATTAAAAGCTACAGGAAGCGACTAGAGGCTGTTATTTTTGCAAAAGGAGGATCTACTAAATATTAATGTCACTTTTCTGGTGAGGTGCCCATACTTATGCACCTGTCAAATTTTGTTTGAATGCAGATTGCACATTTTCTGTTAGTACAATGAACCTCATTTCAAGGCAGAAACATTACTGTGTCCAACAGTTATTACATATATCAAATTGAAATAGCTGTTGCAAAAACACCAATTTTTATAAAACATTAAGCTTAAGATTAATAGGGGTGCCCAAACTTTTTCATATAACTGTAATATACACAATAACATTATAACCCCCCAGCTCACATAGAGACCATGTACTTTACAATTGTGCTACTCAGCCCCTGGAACCTTAGTCAATGACATTAGCCCATTCCTTAGGGACCTACCATTTGTCATTGTCACCGACTTCGTCAGGTCACCTTTCCGGGTCGTAACCTTGTCAGGTCTTCCCCGCTCCCAGCGGTCCGTCATAATCTTGTCAGACCTACCCCGCTCCCAGCGGTCAGTCGTAACCTTGTCAGGTCTTCCCCACTCCCAGCGGTCAGTCATACCGCGGTGTGACTCACATGCCCTGGTATCTAAGGTCCGGTTCGACGCCGTAATGTCCCGTCCTCTATTGGGTCGTTTGTATGGGCTGCCCAAACCTGAGTTACTGGAGGTCTCACTACCTCTAAACCCACGCCCACTACTCTCAGGACATCTTGAAAGGTCCCTAACTCCAGCTATAGCTGTTCTGTTATTTAGGGGGCCCTTTCTCTGTCTGGTCTTGTAATTTCTAGATGGCTGCCATCTTCTGTTACTCAGATGATGCTGTCTATCCACTCGCAGTCTAGCGAGATTCAACTGTTCTACCTCTCGCAGGTAGGTCACTCGGTACTCCCAACAGCATGCGTATATATTCTAGGCTTTCTTCTGTTCCTACAGCGGAGAATGATACCATGCCGTCTTCGTCTGGTATCCAGTCCTGACGATCACGTGGACTGCTTACTTTCACCACACCAGACTTCTTGACCATCATCTGCATGGCTCGACCGCTTCTCCCAATGAGCTTTCTCACCAGAACATGAGGCACCCGGATGACCTCTTCACGCATACTGTGAGCTTTCCTCATCAGTTCCAGTTGTCTAACGGCTTGTTCCGTCTTCAACCGGAGAAACCGCTTCGTGCGAATACATCGCCAATGCATATCACTTAGGATCGCCACCCTCTTCACTGTGACTTCGGTCATGGACAGAACCACCAGCTGTTTAGCTTCGGAGGTCAAGTACACCTTACAGGCTCCCACAGCCTTCTTAAACTCTTCATGCACAGACTCACGGGTGCATTCTTCCCTCAAATCCTCGGGTACATCTACGAGGCATTTGTACCAAGACGTTTCGGTCTCACCAGTGGTTTCCAGATGATCAACCAGCTCAGGGTTCAGGGACAACTGACTTTTAGCTTCTTCCCCCTGTATGCTTACCCTGAGCTGACTCGCAGATACAAATTCACGAATTTTCATCTTGACCACTTCCACTTCATATTTATCTTCTGTTATCATGCTCTTAGCTCTCCTCAGGTCCACCTTCTCATGGTATAAGGGAGTGAGTGCAACGTGTTTGCCCTTTTCCTTCTCCAAGGAGGCCTCGTTCACTGAGTGATACTTTGTCATGCGACTTTTGAGCCCGGAAACCTCTTCCTCTAGTTGCGTCACTCGCCTCTCAGCGGCCCGTCTCTGAAGCTCTTCCTGCTTCAACTGCTCTTTTAACAGTAGAGTTCTCTCAGACCTCTCTTGCTTCAAATGGGCCTGAAGCAATTCCTTGAGCTCCCTGATCTCGGCTCTTACTTCCACCGAATCATCCAAGCTTGCATCACTCGAGGAGGTATCTGCTTCATACCTCCCATCACCAGCGGTCAACTCCTGGCCCTGGTCTGTGGCTTTTCCGATGGACTCCTCCATCCTCTCTCGCTCAGCTTCCATCTTGCTGACTGTTTCCTTAAGGTACATCTCTGCCTTCTGGAGAGTATCACAGGACATCTGTAGCTCCTTCACCTGAGCTTCCAGATCTAGGGTCTTTCCCCGGAGACCATCATTCTCCTCACGGGTGTCTTGCAGAGTGGTCTCAACCACTTGGCGCACTTGCTCTGCACCCGCCTTATCCTCCTCTAGTTTTTCTTTTACCTTGAGGAGATCCTCATAATCTCTCTTAAATTGTTGCAGTTCCATACCGAACTTTTCATCACACTACTTCTTGGAGTCACACAGCTCCTGGTTGAACTGTTCACGCAATCGTTCTAGGTTTTGTTCACGCCCAGCAACTTCATGCTGCAGCGCCTCTTTGAGGGCAGACAGCTCTAACTGTACCAGGGAGAAGCGATCTTTCACCTCGCATAACTCATCTTCACACACCGCTTTGTCAATCTCTAATTGAAAAACCTCCTCCTTGATTTTGCGGCGGTCCTCCTTAATTCCGTAGAACATTTCCTTCCAATGGTTAATTTCCGCGTTGCTTCCCTCCATGTCTCGCTGCCAGTTCCTCATAACCTGGCATATTTTCTGCTGCTCAGACTCCAGGTTCATCTGGTCTGAGGACACATTCCACAGGTTTTCACATAACTGCTGCACGTCAATCTGACACTGCGGCCTGATAGGCTCCAGCTCTTGGTCATGACTGGCCGCCTCCCTTTTCAGGGCTGTCGGATCCTGATCCGTCAGTCTCAGTACCGTACCGGAGGTTGCTACTGGCAACATCACCTCCTTTTCTATCTCTAATGGAGGATCCACACTTGAAGCATAGGCACACAGTACTATATTCTTTTTATTTTCATTTTCAGGGAGTACTACCGGAGCAACCTTTTTGTGGCCCTTGCGCCGTCGACGACGAGAGGGGGACTCTCCCCTCGTCTAGTCCCTCCTGACTGAACTTACTTTTTACTTTCATAGTGTCACAGTCAGCTACGCGGTCTGTGTCACTCCCCATGGTGTTGTGGACTAACAGGTCACCTCCCACTTTGACGTCACCCCCTTCTACTGGAGTTACCCCGTTATCAACGGTCACATTGTCATTTTTAGGAGGTACCAACCCACAACCAGTAACAATTTTCAGTTTTCTACACTCCACACTCTTGTGAAAATCCGCCCCTTTTTTAGACTCCGCCACCTTTTTAACAACCACACCGGCAGGGTAATTTTTACACAAAAAATCAGCAGTAGTCTTAGGACTCAGTTCACAACATCTCTTACCACCTCCCCGGGCACTCTGGGACAACACTGGCGCCCCCGGAGAGTTCATAGAATGGTCCACTGCCGCCATTCCACATGGTGCCCACAGCTCCCGCACCATGTCCAGTTTCATGTCCAGTAGACGTTTCTCATATATGCGGTCCAACTCGTCAGACCCATTTGCTGCTCCGTTCACAGCCATCGCGGTACGCTGTTCACACTAGAACTTCACCGCTCTTCCGGAAAAATATTCGTGGCCCCGCCGAGCCACCGCAAACCAGGTTTGAGTACGACGCCAATCTTCGCAACCCCGCCGAGTTGCCGCAAGATGCTTTAAACTTCGTGAGCCCCGCCTAGCCACAGCAAACCAGGTTTGAGTGCGACGCCAATCTTCGCAACCCCGCCGAGTTGCCACAAGATGCTTTATCCACACTCGTCGTCCTGTGCCGTTGACGCTAGCAACCGGGCTGTCGTTGCCGCTAGCAACCGGACTGCAGTTGCCGCTAGCAACCGGACTGCAGTTGCCCGCGTTCTCCACCATATGTAAGGCAGCGCTAGTCATCATAATGGGGGATACTCGCTGCACCGGGTAAATTAAGCACACGTGCAATGTCCTTCCAGTATTTTCTCAATACAGCAGTTTATTATGTTATCATAAACCGCTGTTCACACACATAATGTCCATCTTAGTTTGTCACCGGCATGTTTACACACTTAACATCCGGGAGTCTCTCAAATAGCAGACAGGCCCAATTGGCCCAGGTCACAGCCTTCAGCAAGGTAATACTATAGCAATGTCCATAACACAGTCCATGTAACAAAGTGTATTACCTTTGCCGGGTTTAGTTGCTGCAGTCCCTTTAATCCGCCACCACTGTGCCTTTGTGGCTTCCCAGGTAGGGGTCTCTAGCCGTCGTCCCGTCTAAGGCTACTGGAATGTTTCACTCACACACATCCAGTCTGCGCCTTTCCGGACTCTTCACCAAGCCGCTGCCTTCCAAGGCCACTAGCATCCACTCACAGGATCCAGTCTCAGCCTTTCAGGCTGCCAGGCTTCACTCAGCCTCACTAAGCAGAACGGTGTCCCACCCACATGGGGAACAGGCCTCATGTCTCTCACACCGAACACACCTGTCTCCAATTACCGGGGTTTATATATTCTGTGTACACATACACCCATACTGACAGGACCTTGCTGATGTCACAGTCATGTGATCAGTCAGCTGTGTGTATAGGTCCTGTGTGCTGTCCCAGTCATGTGTACAGACCTTTACTGTGCATACAGGACCTGTGTGATGTCACAGTCATGTGACCAGTTAGTTAAAGGGGAAGGTACATGGTCAGGTAAAACACATCCTGGACCATTTACAGTAATGCTAGCAAGCTGCTGCATTACAACCTCCATAGGGGTATATACATACATACATATATGGGGTGCAAAAGAAGGCATCTGTTGGATGCTGAAACACGTTACCAAATATCTTATTCTGTATTAATAAGCCTTTTAATTAATACCCCTGGGCTTCCTCCTGATTCAACAGTGCTACAAAATTCCTATATATATGTATATATACACATTTTTTCTACTTTGTATGGTAGAAACAATGTATAGACATCTCTTAAGTAGTTTTGTAAGCATGCTCTTTGCCATATGCAGAGATCACTGTGCAGAGAGGGAGGAAGGAAGGAAGGAAGGAGGAGAAGGAGATGAGCCTTGTCCAATATGTCAATGGTGTTATTTGTTGTTTTTTTCGTCTCTGGGTTTATGGTATAAGTGATACCTAGCCTTGACTCCTGACTCCCGACTCAGCAGTGTTACCAATTTTTTTTTTACTTTTGATAGAAACAATCTGTGAAAATCTATTAAAAAATGTTGTGGGCATGATCTGTCCTATGTGCAGAAGCCACTGAACAAAGAGAAGGAATGAGGGGGAGGAGATTAGCTTTCGTTCACTTCCAATTGTAAAGGGTGTCATCTGTTGTTTTTTTGCTTCTAGTTTATGATATAAATCATATCTTTGATATCCTGTCTACTAATGGTTATAAAATCACTGCTTTGGTGATTGTAAAATTCCTATAATACCCCTGTACCACAATTTATTGCACTTTGTGCAATATATGGATATTTATTTTACAGTATTTGGTATGTTTGAGCTTTTCTATAACACCCCTGGGCCCCTATTTGTTTTTAGATTTTGTTGTATTTTGTATGGTAAAAACAATCTATATATTATACAGTATTGCGAGCATGCTCTGTGTTTTATGCAGAGGTCACTGTGCAGAGAGAGAGAAGAAGGAGCAGGACCTGAGTATTGTTTACTAGTCACTATCTATTTTCAGTGGTGTTAGTTATTATGTTCTCTGATTTTATAACAGAAGTGATTTCTTTGATTGATATCCTGTCAATCCCACCAAGGACAACATCTGCAAGGAGTCTGTATGTTCTCCCTGTGTTTATTTGGGTTTCCTCCGGGTTCTCCGGTTTCCTCCCACACTCCAAAGACATCCTGATAGGGAATGTAGATTGTGAGCCCCAATGGGAACAGTGATGATGATGTCCGTAAAGCGCTGTGGAATATGTTGGCGCTATATAAATAAAAAGATTATTTATTATTATTACTGTCCTTATGTTTATGAAATTGCTGCTCTTGTAATTGTAAAATTTGGTATGTTTGAGATGTCCTATTATATTGAAAATAAATAATATAAAAATTTAATATAGAAGATCAGCTGAACAAACGTTTTCTTTTATGATTATTGTTTTAATCTAAGGTAGGGAAGCGTAATTACGTTTATTGGCGCACGTTGAATGTATCCATGGGTCCCCATTTGCCAGACACATGCCAAAAGGGTGTCTTTGGGGCATATTCTAAACTGGTATGTGTTAGGATGTG
The DNA here is from genome assembly GCF_046119375.1 of Phyllobates terribilis. Lineage (NCBI taxonomy): Eukaryota > Metazoa > Chordata > Amphibia > Anura > Dendrobatidae > Phyllobates > Phyllobates terribilis. The sequence continues at coordinate 59,492,965 of NW_027362767.1, forward strand.
TTTGGATACTTTTTTCTTATTGTATAGAATATCCTAGTAGACTATGCTATCCAATAAAGAGAAATACAGTAAAAACTGTATACTACATCCTATTGGTGTAAGTGGCATACATTGCAGTCTTTCATCTGCAACATACATCGACAGGAGGAATAAGAAAGGAACATCACAATGCAGAAATCAAAAAAGACGGAGAAGAAAATTAGTTACGTTTTTTTATGGCCAATGCAAGTATTTACTGACAAGTCTGGAGAATGGACAGATCCTGTTTAAATAACAGCAACTGGATCCTGATACATTGTGTTTTACACCAAAATCTAATGATAAATTGTCAGTCTTGATACATGAACGTTAGACATGTCTTCAGAATTGCCCAAAAGACCAAAGCTCTGATGACTCTACCGGCATCTATATTGCAGCTTTGCACTGGCGGAGATGCAGCTTTAAGAGGTAGGAATTACTAAACAGTCTGAGACCATCTGTCCTCTCGGGGAGGTAAGAATGATACTGATTGAGTGACACCTGCTTGTCAAGAAGAGCCTATTGGGAAATTTGTGTTAGGATCACTGAACCCCAAGTGATGCTACCTGCATTTGAATCGCTTTTTACACAACTAGGAATTTCTCTTTTGGAAATGAAAATAATAATTATTCGGGGTAATCACCGTCTGCACTCAAAAATTGTAAATTTGCAGTGTATATAAAAAAAAAAGCATCCTGGTCTCCATCGCCTTGTTCTGGATGACATCGGTCCCATGGGACCGCTGTTGTTCTTTTCAGGAGCAAAATCCACAACTTTCTCATTGAGCTCAATAAGGAAAATTTGCAGCAAATCCACAATATAAACTGAAAAGCTACACAGGTAAATTTTTGGGTCAGTTTTTTCCATATATACAGGATGAGTTTTGAGAAAATGTTTTCTACTTTGCTGCATTTTTTATACCTTGTATTTTTCTCCCCTGTAAAAATCAGCAGCATTTCCATCGTGATATTCCTTCCCCCTTAAATGTCCTAATGCTTCCATGATACATAGTTTGCTTGCAACATTTTTTTCTTAGACTGGTTAAAAAATGTGATGTCACACATCTGTACCCGGTCAAGGCACTACTCCACTTACCCTGGTCCGCTAAATCTTATTGTGCTTCACGTCAGGCTTTGCAAGTGGTCCAGCATGCCACCGTGTGATAGTATGCCTAGGCCTACAGTATATAAGGCCCACCAAGTCTCTTAGTTTCTCTGTGTCCTGTCTGCCTGCGGCCTCCAATGCTTCCAGTACCTGCTCCATATCCATAACTGTCTTTCCGTGTCTGGTCTGCCTGCGGCCTCCAATGCTTCCAGTTCTGGTATCCTGCGTGCTTTACCTGCTGCACCGATGCTCTTGGCACGTGTTCCTACCCTGACCATGGGCTTGGAGTATCCACCTCACCAGGTGAGCTAAAACACATGAATTTCTCTTGTTTTTACAAGCACTCTTTGTTGATGTTTTCTATTCATGTATTGTTTTTCCTTTCCTATAGAAACGCCTTTGTGGAAATGTCAGAAAAAAATGTCCTATGTAGCGCAGAAATTGATAAATTTGCTGAGTAGCTATAATGAGACGTTCCTTTCTTTGTTGGGACCTTAACTCAGTCAGATAGAGCTGAGTGAATTCTTTGAGGCAAAAAAGATTCCCCAAAAATTCGGATTTGCCAGTTGGTATTTCATTTGCACGAATTCAGCAAAATGGTGGCTGGCCCCAATTTTGCTAGATTGAAAAGGTCCAGGGAAAGGAAAATAATGCTCGCTTGGCCCTCACCTGTCTTTTACAGCCGTCTACCAGTGAAGCCTTCACTAAACTATTTTTGACCTCTTTGGCGTCCTGACTACGCCACATCATGAGCCACATGATGACATAAAACATGGCCTAGATAGCGCATGAAATGGCGAAGATGCCAGTTGCTAGAAGATATCAAAGATGCCAGGCACCAGGAAGCACCCAAGATGGAATGGTGAAGTCTACACCAGTGACCAGGCTGAGGAAGACGACTAGACCAAACAGGGTTGCGCAACAAGAGTGTTGAGGGTTGGGTGAGTGTAATTTTTTTTTTTTACACATGGATTCTGAATAGAGTTCAGAGCATAATAATTATCTATCTATCTATTTATCTATCTATCTATCATCTATCTATCTATCTATCTATCTATCTATCTATCTATCTATCTATCTATCTATCATCTATCTATCTACCTATCTACAGTCCTGCTCATCGTTATTGACACCCACGAAGTTTAAGTACATAATGTGGAATATCTCCTGAAAAAAATGAATCAAGTGAAATAGTTTTTTTCTATAGAGCACTCGTGTCAAATGCAAAAGAAAAAATGCTAAACAATAATTTAAAACAAAAAACAATGGGAGGGGAAAATAGAAAAACCTAAAGCTGCTGTGTCACTGGTATTGGCACCCTTTACATTAATTTAGTATGGAAATACATTTTGACTCGCCTGTGGTAAATCACAAATGAGATTCTCTTGTGATTAATTGTTGGTGCCCATGTGACATGAAATAGCCAATGAATGATGACTTTAGTGTTTTAAAAAGACACATTGTAGGCCCTGTTCCTTTGTCACAATGGTGAAGACAAAGGAGTTGTCTGAAGACATCAGAATTGCTATTATTAGCAAACACAAGACTTCCAAAGGGTATAAGGCCATCTCTAAAGACCTTGGTATTCCAGTTTCAACAGTGCACAATGTTATTAAGAAGTTTGCCAAGCATGGAACTATCAAGAACCTCCCTGGACGAGGGGGAAAGCGGAAAATTGACAAGAGATGTCTTCGAAGGTTGGTGTGTATGCTGGAAAAAACACCACCTCAAACATCCAAAGACCTGAAGACCAACCTGGAACAGTCTGGGGCCATGGTTTCACCAAGTATCATACACCGCACACTAAACCAAGCCGAGCTTTATGGGCAAAAGCCAGGGAAGAAACCTTGCTGAAGAAAAGACATAAAAAGGAACAACTGATATTTGCCAAAGAGTACCTTCACAAACCACAATCCTTCTGGGAAAATGTTCTGTGGACAGATAAAACAAAAATAGAGCTTTTTTGCAATGCAAAGCAACAATTTGTTTACAGACAGCACAATGAAGCTTGTAAGGAAAAGAACACCTTACAAACAGTTAAGCATGGTGGAGAATTCATAATGCTGTTGGGTGGCTTTGCTGCGTCTGGTACTGGAGGCTTTGACCATATCACAAGAATCATGAAATCAGAGAATTATCAAGCGATTTTAGAGCACAATGTCTTACCCAGCGTAAGAAAACTTGGTTTGAGTCGAAGATCATGGGTCCTAAAACAAGACAATGACCCAAAGCACACATCCAAAAGTACACAAGAATGGTTGGAAAAGAAAAAATGAACTGTTTTAAAAAGGCCAGCAATGAGTCCTGACCTCAATCCCATTGAAAATCTTTGGGGTGAGCTGAAATTTGCCATTGGGAAAAGGAACCCTGCAAACATTCAAGAGCTTGATCAAACTGCTAAGGAAGAGTGGGAGAAAATTCCAGCTGAGAAGTGCAAGAAGCTTATAGATGGCTACAAGAAACATTCGGAAGCTGTCATCAATGCCAAAGGGTGTGCAACCAAGTATTAATTAGGGGGGTCTTTATTGCTGCACATGCTGTTTATTCTGTTTCTTCTTTGAAATTGAAACATGGAAGTTGAAAAACAATGTTTTATTGTTGTACTACTTTGGACCACTAATTAAAAAATCCTGAGGATATAACTTTGGTACATTTCCATTTATTTCTGAAGATATTGTACAGTCTATGAAAAAAATGAAGGGGTGCCAATAAGGGTGAGCAGCACTATATCTATCTATTTAGCTATCTATCTAGTTATCCAGCTCTTCACCCACACCTCAAATTTGTGTTTCAGAATTTGTGTGCTGTATGCAAAAATGTCATTATTTTTCAAATTATTCTATTCTTCTTAGAATCTGAAATTATACAAATTCTCTTCCCCCTTTTCTTCAGAAGATCAAGAGAAATATCTGCCGGGCCGGGACAAAAACATCAAAGAAACACCCCAGTGATTTTTAATTTGTAGAGACATAATGTAACCTGTCTCAAAGATCTCTTTGGAATTATTTTGCTCCGCACAATATTTCCTTTAGGGTAAACAATTAGTTGTCTAATTAATTTTCAAATTCATTATTTCGTTCTGTCCCGGGGAGCGGTGTTGTGGTTGATTTGTCACCGGGTAGTCCCAGAGCCCCTTTGTGATTTATTAGTACAGTACCTTTCTCTTAAGACAAAATGCTAAATGTATTATTTAAAGTTTACTTACATGGAAGATGCTTTATATGCGAAGGTAACACAAAGCACATTGTGAAAAATTACTAGGATAGTATTTTAAGGAGTCCAATATTTTAAAAGTAAAGTTTTTATTTCTTTATATATTTTTTTTTACAAACAACATTTTCACCATAAGATGAATCTGGGTTTAAACAACAGAAAAAAACTATAAAATTTCATACAAGTTAAACATTCTTGATAAGATAAAGGACAAGTAGGGTGATGCCTTTCCTTGGTTACCAGGAGTAGAAGAAAGGATTCATATTTTATTCTCTGATACTATAGGGGGTTATTACCTAGTGGTCTAGGGTGTATTATAAACTTAATGTTTAATTCATTGTTGGTCTGGTATAAAATGTATTGACCCACAATTTTTAACCAGTTTATCCCAGTATTTGGTGCAAATTGAGCACCAAAAAGACACCAAATGCCAAAAACACGCAAAATGCAACTTCCCCAAATTTGGTCATGTTCACCAAAACTTGAAAAAAATGGGTCTTCGGTGCAAGGAGGAGCATGGCTAAATTTTTAGACAGATTTATGAAGCTTTATCCAGGAAATTATGTAGATATTGGAAATGAGATTAACATTTTTTTTCCCTGGTGGTCTAATGTGAAAAATGGGGTTAATTCTTGAAGGTCAAACTTCACCTCTTGCAGCTGCTTATCTTCTCTGAAAACAAAAGGATTGGTGATCATTAGTGATGAGTAAGCATACTCGCAAGTACTCGGTACTGGCCGGAGCATCTCAGTACTCGAGATTCTCGGAGCTCGCCTAGTATTTGTGAGATGCTCGGAGCTCGCCGAATACTTCCGAGATGCTCGGGCAGATGCTTGGGTCCCCTCCCTGGATGTTTGGCGCTCTTTAGAGCGCCAATCAACATGCAGGGATTGTCTGCCACACACTGTAATGCCGCAGCCATGTTGGTTGTGGCATTACAGTGATTGGCTGGCCGCACAGCGTCATCAGGCTCCCCCGTGCTCGTCACAGTCTACTCCGCAATCAGGCAGTATAGGGAGAGGTACTGCTGAGCTAGAGAGAGATTTGGTTGTTTATTAGTTAGTGTAGGTATTCCACAAGATTCTCTACAAATCCACTTCAACTAACAGTCCTTCTCAGGACTAATCCAGCTGCAGAAATATCAGTGCTAGGCAGGCGGGCAGGGTATATAGCAGACTGCAGTGCATATATCAAGAGGGTCCATTCCAGTTATGTCTGCTGGTGCTTTTACAGATATTTGTAGAAATAGGTATCAGGGGCCAGGAATATATTTTTTTTATCTTAATCCTGATTATTTGTTTAAAAAGCAATCCAGAGAACACAGTTTTTCTGTGCCATTTACTTATTGACACGGGGTCGCTGTTAAAAATAGTTACCTACAGGCCAGCTATTTAAAACTGTGGTTTGTCCGTCACACGGATCACATATAAGTTCGCTCCAAATTCAGCCATTTGTAGTGAGCGTGGAAGATACGGTCCTCCATTTAAAATGGGCAAGGTGCGCAGCAAGGGAGGGGGAACTGGACGTGATGGTGATGATGATGGTGCATGCAGAGGCCGTGGGCAAGCTGAAATTATGCCACAATAAACACCCACATCTTCTCGCCCGACCTTCCTGTCCCAATTACCAGGGGACCGCAGCACACCACTATTGAACCCAGAGCAGTGTCAAAAGGTTGTTGGTTGGATAATGGATAATTCTTCCAGTCACTTTGCCACCACCACCACCACCACCCTGTCTTCCACACAGTCCAGTCTCAGTAGCCGTGAGTCTGGACCGCATATTCCTCACCCTGATCCTCCTTCCTCCCACCATGCCGAGTGCCCGGAGACCACTGATCCCACACTTGGACACTCCGAACAGCTGTTCACTTTTCCATTTATAGATTGGGGCCTCTCGCCTGGTCCACTTGAAGCGGGGCAAGAAGAGATTGCATGTAGCGACGCACAAATATTTGAGCAACCACGGTCACAAGAAGGCGACGGTGGGAAAGTGTCACAAGAGATGGACGATGATGAGACACAATTGCCAGAAAGTCAGGAGGAGGACCATGGTGCGGAAGTGGAAGACGAGGTGGTGGATGATATAGTAACTGACCCAACCTGGCAGGAGGACATGCAGAGCGAGGACAGCAGCACACAGGGGGAGGGAGGCAGAGCACTCCAACAGGCAGGAAGAAGCAGTGTGGTGGCTGCAGACAGAAGGTGTGCAACTGTTCCTCGTAACACCAACACAACGGAACTTGCCAGTACAATTGTTAGGTCTTCCCAAGTCTGGTTGTTTTTTAAAGACTCTGCTGATAACCCCAAAAAGGTCATTTGCACCACCTGCCAGGCCAGCATCAGCAGGGGTGGCAAAACGACCAGCCTGACCACCACCCACATGATCAGGCACATGGCAGAAAAGCACCCGACTTTGTGGGCCGAATCCCAGGGTCCAAGAACAGTGTCTGCGGGTGACAACACTGCTTCTTCTGCTGTTGTGTGTGCAAGCCAATCCCCTGTCCATAGTACATGCGAAAATGCCTCCTGCCGTGCACATGTCATTGCACACTCTCAACTAGCACCATCAGCAAGCATGTCCTTGTCCCAGTGCAGTCTTCAGTTGTCCATAACCCAGTCCTTGGAACACAAGCGCAAATACGAAGCTAACGCCCCACAGGCCACACTACTAAATTCCCACATGTCACGACTGCTTGCCCTCGAAATGTTGCCTTTTAGGCTCGTGGAGACGAAAGCTTTCCACAACCTGATGGCGGCAGCCATCCCTCGGTACTTAGTCCCCAGCTGGCACTATTTCTCCCGGTATGCCGTCCTCGCATTACACAAGTACGTGTCCCACAACATTAGCCATTCCCTCAACAATGCAATTACTGGGAAAGTCCATCTAACCATGGACACGTGGACAAGTGCTTGTGCGCAGAGACGGTACATCTCGCTGACGGCACACTGGGTTAACATAGTGGAAGCCGGGACCCAGTCGGACCTTGGGACGGTACACATCCCCCCGACGCCGAGGATTGCGGGCCCTAGGTCAATCAGAGTTGCCCCCACAGTCTACAGCTCCTGCACCTCATCCTCCTCAGCCTCCTCCTCCTCTTCAGCCTCCATCTCCGAAATGACCACATCAGTCACAAGCTGGAAGTACTGCAGCACTGCCTCGGCCAAGCGGCAACAGGCCATATTGAAGCTAATATGCTTAGGTGACAAACCGCACAATGCTGAAGAGTTGTGGACAGCTCTGAAAGAGCAGGCAGATCTGTGGCTCACACCACTGAACCTACAGCCAGGCATGGTCGTGTGTGACAATGGCCGGAACCTGGTGGCGGCTCTGGAAGCGAGGCGAGCTCACACACGTACAATGCCTGGCCCATGTGCTTAACCTCGTGGTTCAGCGGTTTCTCAAAACCTACCCAGAGATGCTGGATCTGCTTGTCAAAGTACGCCTCCTGTGTGCCCATTTTAGAAAGTCCGCTACAGATTCCACGGCCTTGCCGTGCTTCAGCAGCGTTTGCAACTTCCGGCTCACCGACTGGTGTGTGATATCCCCATGTGTTGGAACTCTACACTGCAGATGTTGGGAAGGATTTGTGAGCAGAAGAGGGCAGTTGTTGAGTACCAGCATCAGAAAGGCCATCGGTATTCAGTTCAGACTCCACACATAAGACCTCAGGAGTGGACATGGATGTCAGACATATGTACCATCCTGTAAAACTTTGAGGACTCCACCAACATGTTGAGCGGCGATGACGTCATAATTATTGTCACCATCCCGCTTCTCTGTCTTCTGAAACGCTCTCTGCTCACAATCAAAGAGGATGCATTGCAGGTGGAGCACGATGAGATGGAGCAAATTACCATACAGGGTGATTACACACAGCCCAGCCTCAACTCATCCAACGTGGATTGGATGACAATGAGGAAGGGGAGGCGGAGGAGGAGGAAGAACAGGAGCTAGTTACTATAGCTATAGACGGTACTACCTGCACAACTGTCATACCTTCTGTTCAGCGTAGATGGCCCGAGGCCAGGGAGGAGGAGGAGAGCATGGTTAGTCGTCCTCTTGGTGAGGACACGGAAGTCTTGCCTGTTAGCAGTCTGGCACGCATGGCTGAGTTTGTTACGCTGCCTTTCCCATGACCCTCGCATTCTCAAAATTTTGGGTGACAGTCATTACTGGTTGGTGACACTTCTAGACCCACGCTACAAGGAGAACTTTCTATCTCTTATTCCTGAGGCGGACAGGTATACAAAAATGAGGCAATACCAGAAGGCCCTTGTTGTGGAACTATTAAAAAAATTCCCATCTGAAAACGCTGGCGGCAGAGGTCACAGTTCGTTGGACCACCAAGGAGTACAGGCAAGAGAGACACAACTCCAATCCTGCAGAAGCAGGAGAACACTGTCAAAGTTCAGGGAGAGTTTTCTCAGCCCCTCCCATTGCACAGGCCCTGAGGCGCAGGGTACTCTCACAAGGAGTGCAAAGTTTGGGAAGATGCTGAGGGAGTAGCTAGCCGACTGTACCAACATCCTCCGTCATTCCTCTGTGCCTTATAATTATTGGGTATCCAAACTGGACACTTGGAATGAACTCGCCCTGTACGCCTTGGAGGTCCTGGCCTGCCCTGCCGCTAGCGTTTTATCAGAGCAGGTTTTTAGTGCCGCTGGTGGAATTATAACTGATAATTGCATCCGCCTTGTTATGTTCTGCAACTTAGAACTAAGGAATAGGAGGGAAAAGCTGTCCCTGCACTGAGACTCAGCTTAATCCTACGCTGGGGTGGGTGTCCTATTCCTTATGAATAGCCCCACCGAAACTCAAAACACTGAACTCAAACGAAGACCTGTAGGAAGGGGAAAAAGTGGTCCCTAAAAGATCTAAAGACTGGGAGCAAAAGCAGGAGACCTCCTAACAGAAAAGCTAGTTGCAGAAACGAAAATTAAAGAAAACAAAACTGGTGAAACAAGAAGTCCCAGGATAACTATAGTCAAAAGCAAGAAGAACTAAACAAGGCTACTTAGCCAGAGCACGAGCGTTACAAGACTGATGTTCAGCAAGGAATGGGGGCCAGGTGCTGGGTAATAAAGAGTGCAGAGATCACGTGACCAAGAAACCCAGCACCAGAGGAAAAGACTAGAAGCAAGCAAACCACAACAAGATGGCCGATAGTAAAACAACATAGATTCTAACATGCCTATCAACTGAAAATGCTGACAGGCTGACTCTTATAAAAATGAACAAGGGCTGGATTGGGCCAGACTTCTCAACACCACCGAATAATAGCAGCGTAACATAAACTCAAATGCAGTGTCTTTTTTGTAAGGTGTATTCTCATGCACCTTTTCACACCCACACATGGGTATACGCTTCCTGATTTTGGCTATTTACTTTTGTCCCCCTCCTTCTCCTCATCCTCATCCTCCACCACCATATCACCAGGGTGACCATGGTCCATTAGAAAATAGCAAAAAGGCAATGGTACGAAGCCCCAACTCACAAGGTCACCATGAATGGGCCTGGCTGCGCCCTGGCAGATATAAAAAGTGCAAAAATATCATATGAGGTATTAGTTAATATTTTGGCCAAAAGCTCGCAGCCCATCATCAAGGGTCCTCACGGTTTTGCGAGTCCCTACTCTAACATGAAAAACAGACAGCATACCCATTAAAAAAAAATGTTCCCATTATTAGGAAGTGGGTCTCCCATTGTGTTTGCCTATGCAGTGAATGCAAGGGTTGCCAAAAATTTGGAGGCACTCCAATGCCCCTTGGAAGAGACATGGGGGTTAGAGGGCCTCCTGAAAACAATGTTCCCATTGTTAGGAAGTGGGTTTCCCATTGTGTTTGCCTATGCAGTGAATGCAAGGGTTGCCAAAAATTTGGAGGCACTCCAATGCCCCTTGGAAGAGACATGGAGGTTAGAGGGCCTCCTGAAAACAATGTTCCCATTGTTAGGAAGTGGGTTTCCCATTGTGTTTGCCTATACAGTGAATGCAAGGGTTGCCAAAAATTTGGAGGCACTCCAATGCCCCTTGGAAGAGACATGGAGGTTAGGGGGCCTCCTGAAAACAATGTTCCCATTATTAGGAAGTGGGTTTCCCATTGTGTTTGCCTATGCAGTGAATGCAAGGGTTGCCAAAAATTGGGAGGCACTCCCAGGGGTGGATTAAGAGTAGCAAGGGACCCCGGCAGTTTAGAAGGCACGAGCCCCCCCCCCCCACACACCCACACACCCACACCTGATGTATCACATGTCACATGATCTCCTGTGATAGATCATGTGATAGTTCATGTGAAATTAATTTGGCACAATATTAATTATAATATTTTTTTTTTAGGCCGTGTGCCCACTATGCATTTTTTAAGCTTTTCCGCAGTGGCAATTCCGCTGCAGAAACACTTAAAAAACACTTGGTAGAAGGTCTGCCATGTTCCCCAATGATAATCCGCATTTCCACTGCGGATTATCATTGCGGAAAAATCCGCAGCATTACTTTTATTTTTTGGAAGCGCGGCGTTTTCGCCGCCATTGACTTGCATTGGAACGCATGTCATCCACATCACTACATCTGTACATGCAGAATCCATGTGTTTCAATGTTCGGATGGTACCCGGGTTTGGAGAAGAGGAGACTCTCCTCCCGACCCGGGTACCCTAGAACCTGTAAAAAAAGAATAAAATAAAAAATAAATATTATACTTACCTTCTGATGGCCCCCGGTGTCTTTATCCGATGCGTCCTGGCATGCCGGCAGCTCACGATGGTCTGAAAAGGACCTGCCGTGACGTAATTTAGTCATGTGACGGGTCACGCGACAGCTGACTTCGGCAGACCATCAGAAGGTAAGTATTTATTTTTTATTTTTTACCATTCTTTTACGGTCACGCTATATAAATCCATGCTGGTTGCATGGATTTATATAGTGTGACCAAGTTGTCAAGCACTTTCCAAGTGATGCTAAAATCGTTTGGAAAGCACTTGTCAACCCGCATGTGGAAATGCATGTGAAGAACGCTTCACTTCCGCATGTCCCTGGCAGGAAAAACGCATGCACAATCCGCATGTACAATCCGCATGCGTTTTTTCTACCAGGGAGATGCAGAAACGCTAAAAAAAAATCCGGAGCATTTCTGCATCGTGGGCACATAGCCTTACATTAATTGTATGACTCAATATGGAGCACACGTAGCCATCTATACACAGCAGGAGGCCGCACGTAGCCATCTATACACAGCGGGAGGCCGTACGGAGCCATCTATACACGGTGGGAGGCCGCACGTAGCCATCTATACACAGCGGGAGGCCGCACATAGCCATCTATACACAGCGGGAGGCCGCACATAGCCATCTATACACAGCAGGAGGCCGCACATAGCCATCTATACACAGCGGGAGAACGCACATAGCCATCTATACACAGCAGGAGGCCGCACGTAGCCATCTATACACAGCGGGAGGCCGCACGGCGCCATCTATACACAGCGGGAGGCCGCCCGCAGTCACACACACACAAACATATACAGACACATACATACACGCATAAACACATTTGAAACACAAAAATACATATAAACAGACATCACACAAAGATATCTGCCTGCACACACACACACACACACACACTCAATCACACATACACACACTCACTCTCACACATACACACTCTCTCACATGCACACTCTCTCACACACACTCTCTCATCAGACACACACAGACACACACAGACTCACCATCCCCCGGCTCGGCTCCAGTCCTCCTGCTGCTCCTCTCCGGTGCAGCACTGCAGGCTGGGCATGCGCTGCATGACGTCACAGTTAGGAGACACGGCCGCGCACAGGGCCGTGTCTCCTAGCAGTGACGCGGCCGGGCCAGCACAAGTAAGTTAACAGCTGCAGTGCTGGCCCGGCCGGAGAAGAAGCAGCGTCTGTGCGCCGCTGCTGAAGGAGTGGTCCGGGGGACCCCCCGCCACTGTCTGCCAGTATGTGCCGCGGCGCCGCACATATAATGAGGGCAATCTGGCCATAGACGCCCCGGGCGGTAGCCCAGATTGCCCTCATTATAATCCGCCTATGGGAGGAGGGCCTCATAAAAAAATGTTCCCATTAGAAAGGAGCGGGCCTCCTATACTTGTAATGCCCATGCACTAAGTGTATGGGCTGACAAACATTTACCCCTGGGGGGTATACATGAACATACTATAAAAAACACTTTTTTTACGGGCATCATAAACACCCTTTAAAAAAATTATGTGGGTGTTGCATCATGGACCACGGTCACCCTGTTGATATGGTGGTGGAGGATGAGGAGAAGGAGGAGGACAAGAGCAAATAGCCAAAATCAGGAAGCGTATACCATGTGTGGGTGTGGAAAGGTGCATGGGAATACACCTCCCAAAAAAAGACACTGGATTTGAGTTTATGTTACGCTGCTATCATTCGGTGGTGTTGAGAAGTCTGGCCTAATCCAGCCCTTGTTCATTTTTATAAGAGTCAGCCTGTCAGCATTTTCAGTTGACAGGTGGATGCGCTTATCAGTTATAATTCCACCAGCGACACTAAAAACCTGCTCTGATAAAATACTAGCAGCAGGGCAGGCCAGGACCTCCAAGGTGTAGAGAGCCAGTTCATTCCACGTGTCCAGCTTGGATACCCAATAATTATAAGGCACAGAGGAATCATGGAGGACGTTGGTACAGTCCGCAAGGTACTCCCTCAGCATCTTCCCCATCTTTGCACTCCTTGTGAGAGTATCCCGCGCCTCAGGGCCTGTGCGATGGGAGGGGCTGAGAAAACTCTCCCAGAACTTTGACAGTGTTCCCCTGCCTCTGCTGGATTGGAGTTGTGTCTTTCTCGCCTGTACTCCTTGGTTGTCCAATGAGCTGTGACCTCTGCTGCCAGCATTCTCAGATGGGAAATTTTTTAATAGTTCTGCAACAAGGGCCTTCTGGTACTGCCCCATTTTTGTATACCTGTCCGCCTCAGGAATAAGAGATAAAAAGTTCTTGTAGCGTAGGTCTAGAAGTGTCACCAACCAGTAATGACTGTCACCCAAAATTTTGAGAATGCGAGGGTCATGGATAAGGCAGCGCTACATAAACTCAGCCATGCGTGCCAGACTGCTAACAGGCAAGACTTCTGTGTCCTCACCAAGAGGGCGAGTGACCATGCTCTCCTCCTCCTCCTCCTCTCTGTCCTCAGGTCATCCACGCTGAACAGACAGTATGACAGTTGTGCAGGTAGTACCGTGTATAGTGCAGGAAACCAGCTCCTGTTCTTCCTCCTCCTCCTCCTCTTCCTCATTGTCACCCAATCCACGTTGGGATGAGATGAGGCTTGGCTGTGTGTAATCGCCCTGTATGGTCCCTTGCTCCATCTCATCATGCTCCGCCTGCAATGCATCCTCTTTGATTGTGAAGAGAGCGTTTCAGAAGACAGGGAAGCGGGATGGTGACACTAATTATGGCGTCATTGCTAGTGTTGAGCATTCCGATACTGTAATATCGGGTATCGGCCGATATTCGCGGTATCGGAATTCCGATACTTAATTCCGATACTTTTACAATATCGGATACCGGAATCGGAAGTTCCCATAATGCCTGTGCTCTGCAGTGTCTGTGAAGGATGACAAGTTGGATGGCAGCGCGATCCAGCCTGTCATCAGAATGCCATCCCAGCGGGGGAGAATTCTCCTGATTGTTTAAAAGCCGGCGAGCGGTATAAAGCCGCCGGCTTTTAAACAATCACACAGCCCCATACTGCTTCCCCGCAGCCTCCCACCCCGATCCTCCGCTCCCCTCGCCACCTCCCATCCCGATCGTAAGTTAGGACCGGGCGGGGAGCGCAGCTCCAAGGAGCGGGGAGTGAAGGACCCGGGCGGGGAAGCCGGCAGTGAAAAGACTTCACCGCCGGCTTTCCCGTTCTGTGCTGCGCTTTCCCGCCGGTTATTTCAAATGAACAGCTGAGGTATCAGCTGATGCCGATCAGCTGTTCATTTGAATTAGCCGCGGTGCCCTCAGAGGGTTCATGTGAGTTCATGCTTGACTGCATGAACTCACATGAACTTTCCCACGGCCGCACAGGTCAGCCTCACCTCCCAGACGATCAGACCGTCATGATTAGTGTGTGTGCGGGGTGTGTGTGCGGGGTGTGTGCGCGATGTTTGTGCGGGTGTGCGCGGTGTCTGTGCGATGTGTGCGGGTGTGTGCGGTGTCTGTGCGATGTGTGCGGGTGTGTGCGGTGTGTGTGCGGGTGTGTGCGTGCAGGCAGACATAGGCCGATGTGACACTACTACTCCCATCGGCCTATGTCTGTCCCCCGTCCACTCCTGCCAGCAGGATCAGCTCGATGGGAGCAGTATTTCCCATCAGACTGATCCTGCTATTTAAATTGCCCTACTGTGTCCCCAATAAATGTTAAATACATGTCATTGGTGGCCAGTGGTTACCTAAAAGAAATTAGTTCATACATTACCTGTCCCCGCCGATCGCCACCTAAAATAAAGTAAAAAATAAAAAACTACACCTATACTCACCAAGACACCTAATTCCCCGAAGCCATCGATCTCCTGTAATAAAATATAAAATAATAAACCACAACCTTATCCTTACCCCTCCGTAGCAGTCCACGAGTGTTCCACGAAGATCTCCAGTTCAGAGCAGCCACATAGAATGTGACCGCTCTGAACCGCTGCCGCCGCTAGAATGACGGGGCCGTAAGGGTTCACCGGAGTTCAGGCAGCGCTGCTCCGGTTAGCTCCTTTACGGCCCTGCTGTATCATGAGAAATTCCCACGGTACAGCAGTGCCGTAAAGGAGGTCTCCGGAGCTGCGCTGCCTGAATGCACTCCGGTGACCTCAGTCAGTGGCTCCCGCTGCCGGGAGCGGACGTGTTCCCGGCAGCGTGAGCTTACAGCAGCCATGCACAGCTGTCACCATCTCCAGATGTGACAGCTGTGCATGGGAGATCAGCGCAGGAACGTGGACAGGTAACTATTATTTTTAGTAAACTAAGAATTAAATAAAATTGTGTGTTTTATTTCAAATAAATTATTTTTTTCTGGGTGTAGTGTGTTTTTTCTTTTTAACAATTTGTAGGTTAGTAATGGGGGTGTCTTATAGAAGCCCATCATTACTAACCTGGGCTTCATGGCAGCTGGCGCTGACATGAACCCCACCACTATTACCCCCTGCCACCACACCAGGGCAGCGTGGAAGAGCGAGGCTAAGTGCCAGAGTTGGCGCATCCTATGGATGCGCCATTTCTGGGGCGGCTGACGACTGGTGTTTCTAGCCTGGGAGGGGGCCAATATTCATGGCACCCTTCCTGGGCTATTAATATCAGCCCCCAGCTGTCTGCCTAGCCTTTGCTAGCTATTAAAATAGGGGGGACCCCACGTCATTTTTTTTGGGGGGGTCCCCCATTTTAATAGCTAGTAAAGGCTAGGTATTCAGCTGGGGGCTGATATTAGTAGCCTGGGAAGCTCCGTGGGTTTTACCCCCTTCCCAGGCTTCAAACATCTGCCCCAGCCGTCTGCTTAACCTCCGCTAGAGACTAAAATTATGGGGGATCCCACGCCATTTTTTTTTAAAATAAATCCATTATTTTAACACTAAATGACATTTGAGGAGTTAATAAAGATGCAGTCCCTAAATTATTATTTCTTTTTTAATTAATTTTTCCCAAAACTTTTGACGTGGGCTTCGCCATATTTTTGTATGCCAGCCAGGTACAGCATCCAGCTTCTATGAACGCGCCATTTTCCGGGGCGGCTGCGGACTGCAATTTTCAGCGGGGGGCAGAAAGCTTGGGCCTCCCTGCGCTGCAGATTCCATCCCCCAGCTGCCTAGTTGTACCTGGCTGGACACAAAAATAGGGAGAAGCTCCACGTTTTTTTTTTTTTAATTATTTCATGAAATTCATGGAATAATTAAGAAAAAAAGGGCTTCCCTATATTGTTGTGTCCAACCAGGTACAAATAGGCAGCTGGTGGTTGGGGGCAGCCCGTCCCTGCCTGCTGTACCTGGCTGGACCCAAATATAGTGCAAAGCCCCACGTCAATTTTTTTTTAATTATTTCAGGAAATTCATGAAATAATTAAAAAAAAATTATGTGGGGCTTTGCCCTATATTTGTGTCCAGTCAGGTACAGCAGGCAGGAACGGGCTGCCCCCAACCACCAGCTGCCTATTTGTACCTAGCCGGACACAACAATATAGGGAAGCCCTTTTTTTCTTAATTATTCCATGAATTTCATGAAATAATTAAAAAAAAAAATACGTGGGGCTTCGCCCTATTTTTGTGTCCAGCCAGGTACAACAAGGCAGCTGGGGGCTGGAATCCGCAGCGCAGGGAGGCCCAAGCTTTCTGGGCCCCACCCGCTGCAAATTGCAGTCCGCAGCCGCCCCGGAAAATGGCGCGTTCATAGAAGCGCCATCTTCTGGCGCTGTACCCAACTCATCCAGGGCCCTGGTGCGGTGGCTCACTGGGTAATAAAGGGGTTAAGGCCAGCTTGGCATTATCAGCTGGCCCTAAGCCCGAAATTCATGGGGTCACGCCAATATTAGACATGACCACCATGAATTTCTAGTAAAGTATTTAAAAAAAACACAAACACCCAGAAAAAAGTCCTTTAATTGAAATAAAGACACAATTCTTTATTGTTCTAAATTAAACCATACTTACAGTCACGCCCATTCCAGCTGAAGCCAACGATCTCCTGCAATAAAAGTAAAATAATAAAGCAACCTCATCCTTACCTTTCCATGGTTCCCAGGACAGCTTCAGCTCTGCTACATCGAGATGACAGGCTGGACCGCAGCAGAACGCTGCCATCCAGCCTGTCATCCCGCAGACACTGAGAAGCGCAGGCATGCTTGCGCTCCTCAGTGTCTCGCTGTGACGGCATCCAGATGAGCCGAGGTCATGTCCAATGAACTCAGCTCACCTCATGCACGTCACTGACAGCGTGGGAAAATTCTCCTGCACTCAGCGCTTCAGCGTGAGAATTTTCCCACGCTGTCAGTGACGTGCATGAGGTGCGCCGAGTTCATTGGACATGACCTCACCTCATGCACGTCACTGACAGCGTGGGAAAATTCTCACGCTGAAGCGCTGAGTGCAGGAGAATTCTCCCACGCTGTCAGTGACGTACATGAGGTGAGCCGAGTTCATTGTCGGCTCATCTGGATGCCGTCACAGCCAGACACTGAGGAGTGGAAGTATGCCTGCGCTTCTCAGTGTCTGCGGGATGACAGGCTGGATGGCAGCGTTCTGCTGCGGTCCAGCCTGTCATCTCGATGTAGCAGAGCTGGAGCCGTCGTGGGAGCCATGGAAAGGTAAGGATGAGGTTGCTTTATTATTTTTCTTTTATTGCAGGAGATCGTTGGCTTCAGCTGGAATGGGCGTGATGGTAAGTATGGTTTAATTTAGAACAATAAAGAATTGTGTGTTTATTTCAATTAAAGGACTTTTTTCTGGGTGTTTGTGTTTTTTTTAAATACTTTACTAGAAATTCATGGTGGTCATGTCTAATATTGGCGTGACCCCATGAATTTCGGGCTTAGGGCCAGCTGATAATGCCAAGCTGGCCTTAACCCCTTTATTACCCAGTGAGCCACCGCACCAGGGCCCTGGATGAGTTGGGTACAGCGCCAGAAGATGGCGCTTCTATGAACGCGCCATTTTCCGGGGCGGCTGCGGACTGCAATTTGCAGCGGGTGGGGCCCAGAAAGCTTGGGCCTCCCTGCGCTGCAGATTCCAGCCCCCAGCTGCCTAGTTGTACCTGGCTGGACACAAAAATAGGGCGAAGCTCCACGTTTTTTTTTTTTAAATTCATGAAATTCATGGAATAATTAAGAAAAAAAGGGCTTCCCTATATTGTTGTGTCCGGCTAGGTACAAATAGGCAGCTGGTGGTTGGGGGCAGCCCGTTCCTGCCTGCTGTACCTGACTGGACACAAATATAGGGCGAAGCCCCACATCAATTTTTTTTAATTATTTCATGAATTTCCTGAAATGATTTAAAAAAAATTGACGTGGGGCTTCGCCCTATATTTGTGTCCAGCCAGGTACAGCAGGCAGGAACGGGCTGCCCCCAACCACCAGCTGCCTATTTGTACTGGTTGGACACAACAATATAGGGAAGCCCTTTTTTTCTTAATTATTTCATGAATTTCATGAAATAATTAAAAAAAAAAAATACGTGAAGCTTCTCCCTATTTTTGTGTCCAGCCAGGTACAACTAGGCAGCTGGGGGCTGGAATCTGCAGCGCAGGGAGGACCAAGCTTTCTGCCCCCCCCCCCCGCTGAAAATTGCAGTCCGCAGCCACCCCGGAAAATGGCGCGTTCATAGAAGCTGGATGCTGTACCTGGCTGGCATACAAAAATATGGCGAAGCCCACGTCAAAAGTTTTGGGAAAAATTAATTAAAAAATAAATAATAATTTAGGGACTGCATCTTTATTAACTCCTCAAATGTCATTTAGTGTTAAAATAAAGGATTTATTTTAAAAAAAATTGACGTGGGGCTTCGCCCTATATTTGTGTCCAGCCAGGTACAGCAGGCAGGAACAGGCTGCCCCCAACCACCAGCTGCCTATTTGTACCTGGCCGGACACAACAATATAGGGAAGGCCTTTTTTAAAAAAATTATTTCATGAAATAATTAAAAAAAAATTGACGTGGGGCTTCGCACTATATTTGTGTCCAGCCAGGTACAGCAGGCAGGAATGGGCTGCCCCCAACCACCAGCTGCCTATTTGTACCTGGTTGGACACAACAATATAGGGAAGCCCTTTTTTTCTTAATTATTCCATGAATTTCATGAAATAATTTAAAAAAAAAATGCGTGGGGCTTCGCCCTATTTTTGTGTCCAGCCAGATACAACTAGGCAGCTGGGGGCTGGAATCCACAGCGCAGGGAGACCCAAGCTTTCTGGGCCACCCCCGCTGAAAATTGCAGTCCGCAGCCGCCCCAGAAAATGGCGCGTTCATAGAAGCGCCATCTTCTGGCGCTGTACCCAACTCATCCAGGGCCCTGGTGCGGTGGCTCACTGGGTAATAAAGGGGTTAAGGCCAGCTTGGCATTATCAGCTGGCCCTAAGCCCGAAATTCATGGGGTCACGCCAATATTAGACATGACCACCATGAATTTCTAGTAAAGTATTTAAAAAAACACAACACCCAGAAAAAAGTCCTTTAATTGAAATAAACACACAATTCTTTATTGTTCTAAATTAAACCATACTTACCATCACGCCCATTCCAGCTGAAGCCAACGATCTCCTGCAATAAAAGTAAAATAATAAAGCAACATCATCCTTACCTTTCCATGGCTCCCACGACAGCTTCAGCTCTGCTACATCGAGATGACAGGCTGGACCGCAGCAGAACGCTGCCATCCATCCTGTCATCCCGCAGACACTGAGAAGCGCAGGCATACTTCCACTCCTCAGTGTCTGGCTGTGACGGCATCCAGATGAGCCGAGGTCATGTCCAATGAACTCAGCTCACCTCATGTACGTCACTGACAGCGTGGGAAAATTCTCCTGCACTCAGCACTTCAGCGTGAGAATTTTCCCTCGCTGTCAGTGACGTGCATGAGGTGAGCTGAGTTCATTGGACATGACCTCACCTCATGTATGTCACTGACAGCGTGGGAGAATTCTCACGCTGAAGCGCTGAGTGCAGGAGAATTTTCCCACGCTGTCAGTGACGTGCATGAGGTGAGCTGAGTTCATTGGACATGAACTCGGCTCATCTGGATGACGTCACAGAGGACACTGAGGAGCGCAAGCATGCCTGCGCTTCTCAGTGTCTGCGGGATGACAGGCTGGATGGCAGCGTTCTGCTGCGGTCCAGCCTGTCATCTCGATGTAGCAGAGCTGAAGCTGTCGTGGGAACCATGGAAAGGTAAGGATGAGGTTGCTTTATTATTTTACTTTTATTGCAGGAGATCGTTGGCTTCAGCTGGAATGGGCGTGATGGTAAGTATGGTTTAATTTAGAACAATAAAGAATTGTGTCTTTATTTCAATTAAAGGACTTTATTCTGGGTGTTTGTGTTTTCTTTTAACTTTGACTATGGGGTTAGTAATGGGGGTGTCTTATAGACGCCTCTCCATTACTAACCTGGGCTTGATGTCAGCTGGCATTATAAGCTGACATCAACCCCAACCCTATTACCCCCTGCCACCGCACCAGGGCAGCGTGGAAGAGCGAGGCTAAGTGCCAGAATTGGCGCATCCTATGGATGCGCCATTTCTGGGGCGGCTGACGGCTGGTGTTTCTAGCCTGGGAGGGGGCCAATATTCATGGCACCCTTCCTGGGCTATTAATATCAGCCCCCAGCTGTCTGCCTAGCCTGTGCTAGCTATTAAATTAGGGGGGACCCCACGTTATTTTTTTGGGGGGGGTTCCCCCATTTTAATAGCTAGGAAAGGCTAGGTATTCAGCTGGGGGCTGATATTAGTAGCCTGGGAAGCTCCGTGGGTATTACCCCCTTCCCAGGCTTCAAACATTTGCCCCAGCTGTCTGCCTAACCTCCGCTAGAGCCTAAAATTACAGGGAACCCCACGCCAATTTTTTTTTAAATAAATCCTTTATTTTAACACTAAATGACAAGTACAGTAACCAGCACTGTCACAGTACTTCATATATATGTGACTGACATGTTTCTATCTATCTAATCTATGTGTGATTCTCTATTCTTTCTATTCTAAATTGTCGGGTACAGATGCTGAATTGCCGGCCGGCTTTCTTAAAGAGACGGTGCATGAAAACACTATTATTTTTTTAAATAAATCCTTTACACTAAATGACAAGTACAGTAAGCAACACTGTCACTGTACTTCATATATATGTGACTGACATGTTTCTATCTATCTAATCTATGTGTGAAGCTCTATTCTGTCTGTTATAAATTGTCGGGTACCGCTGCTGAATTGCCGGCCGGCTTTTTTAAAGAGACGGTGCACGAAAACACTAATATTTTTTTTAATAAATCCTTTACACTAAATGACAAGTACAGTAAGCAACACTGTCACTGTACTTCATGTATATGTGACTGACATGTTTCTATCTATCTAATCTATGTGTGAAGCTCTATTCTTTCTGTTGTAAATTGTCGGGTACCGGTGTATGCCGCTGATGAATTGCCGGCTTTTCATGTCATTCTACATTATTCTTAGTTGTTTTCCTTCATGTAGAATTAACCTACAAGGAAAGAAAGGGTTTATTTTCATTCCGATATTTGTGTCCCATTGACTTGCATTGGTTTCCGGTATCGGAATCGGCGATATCCGATACTTTTTGGGTATCGGCCCGATCCAATCCGATACGATATTTCCTGATATCGGAAGGTATCGCTCAACACTAGTCATTGCAGCTCACCATCTTGGTGGAGTCCTCAAAGTTTTGGAGGATGGTACATATGTCTGACATCCATGTTCACTCCTGAGGTCTTATGTGTGGAGTCTGAACTGAATACCAACGGCCTTGTTGATGCTGGTGCTCAACAACTGCCCTCTTCTGCTCACAAATCCTTCCCAACATCTGCAGTGTAGATGTTCCAAAGCGTGGGGACATCACATACCAGTCTGTGAGCTGGAGGCTGCAAACGCTGCTGAAACACGGCAAGGGTGGCAGAAGCTGTAGGTGACTTTCTAAAATGGGCACACAGCGGCGTACTTTAACAAGCAGATCTGGTAGCTCCGGGTAGGATTTGAGAAACCGCTGAACCACGAGGTTAAGCACATGGGCCAGGCATGGTACGTTTGTGAGCTTGCCTCGCCTCAGAGCCGCCACCAGGTTCCGGCCATTGTCACACACGACCATGCCTGGCTGTAGGTTCAGCGGTGTGAGCCACAGATCTGCCTGCTCTTTCAGAGCTGTCCACAACTCTTCAGCATTGTGCGGTTTGTCACCTAAGCATATTAGTTTCAGCACGGCCTCATGCCGCTTGGCAGAGGCAGTGCTGCAGTGCTTCCAGCTTGTGACTGATGTGGTCATTTCGGAGATGAAGGCTGAAGAGGAGGATGAGGTGCCGGAGCTGTAGACTGTGGGGGCAACCCTGATTGACCTAGGGCCCGCAATCCTTGGCGTCGGGAGGATGTGTTCTGTCCCAAGGTCTGACTGGGTCCCGGCTTCCATTATGTTAGCCCAGTGTGCCGTCAACGAGATGTACCGTCCCTGCCCACAAGCTCTTGTCCATGTGTCCATGGTTAGGTCGACTTTCCCAGTAACTGCGATGTTGAGGGCATGGCTATTGTTTTGGGACACCTGCTTGTGCAATGTGGGGACGGCACTCCAGGAGAAATAGTGGCGGCTGGTGACTGAGTACCGAGGGATGGCAGCCGCCATCAGGTTGTCTCCAAGAGCCTAAAGGGCAACATTTTGAGCGCAAGCAGTCTCGAAATGTGGGAATTTAGTATTTTGGCCTGTGGGGCGTTGTCTGCGTATTTGCACTTGCGTTCCAAGGACTGGGGTATGGACAACTGAACGCTGCTCTGGGAGAAGGACGTGGACTTGAGAGTGTGCAACGACGTCAAGTGCAGGACAGGAGGCATCTTCGCATGCACCATGGACAGGGGATTGGCTTGCATGCACAACAGCGGAAGAAGCAGTGGTGCCACCCGCAGACACTGTTCTTGGACCCTGGGGTTTGGCCCACAAAGTCGGGTGCTCTGCTGCCATGTGCCTGATCATGCTGGTGGTGGTCAGGTTGGTAGTTTTGCCACCCCTGCTGATGCTGGCCTGGCAGGTGATGCAAATGACCTTTTTGTGGTTATTGGCAGAGTCTTTAAAAAACAATCAGACTTGGGAAGACCTAACAGTTGTACTGGCAACTTCCTTCGTGTTGGTGTTACGGAGAACGGTTGCATGCCTTCTGTCTCCGGCCACAACACTGCTTCTTCCTGCCTGTTGGGGTGCTCTGCCTCCCTCCCCCTGTGTGCTGCTGTCCTCGCTCTGCATGTCCACCTGCCAGGTTTGGTCATTTACTATATCATACACCACCTCGTCTTCCTCTTCAGCACTCTGGTCCTCCGAATCTATAAATGGAAATGTGAACAGCTCTTCAGAGTGTCCAAGTGTGGGATCAGTTGTCTCTGGGCACTCGGCATGATGGGAGGAAGGAGGATCAGGGTGAGGAATATGCAGTCCAGACTCTCGGCTACTGAGACTGGACTTTGTGGAAGACAGGGTGGTAGTGGTGGTGGCAAAGTGACTGGAAACATTTTCCGCTATCCAACCAACAACCTTTTGACACTGCTCTGTGTTCAATAGTGGTGTGCTGCTGTCCCCTAGAAATTGGGACAGGACGGTCAGGCGAGAAGATGTGGGTGTTTGTTGTGGCACAATCTCAGCTTGCCCACGTCCTCGGCCTCTGAATGCACCATCACCATCATGTCCAGTTCCCCCGTCCCTTGCCATGCGCCTTGCCCATTTTAAATGGAGGACAATATCTTTCACGCTCACTACAAATGGCTGAATTTGGAGCGAAGTTATATGTAATCCGTGTGACAGAGAAACCACAGTTTTAAATACCTGGCCTGTAGGTAACTATTTTGAACAGCAAACCAGTGTCAAAAATTTTGCTGACACACTGAAATTTTTTTTTAATGGAGGCCATAAATGGCAGTAATTTCTGAAAACGTATATGTGATCCGTGTGACTGAGAAAAAACGGTTTTAAATACCTGGCCTGTACGTAACTATTTTGAACAGCAAACCGGTGTCAAAAACTTCTCTGACACACTGAGACAGATTTTTAATGCAGGCCAGAAATGGCAGTATTTTCTGAAAACGTATATGTGATCTGCATGACAGAGAAAACACGGTTTTAAATAGCTGGATTTTTAGCGCTGTAATATGGAAAGGACCTGGCTGTATTCTGCACTGCCAACAAGCAAATGGCTGAATTTGGAGCGAAATTATATGTGATCCATGTAACAGAGAAACCACAGTTTTAAATACCTGGCCTGTAGGTAACTATTTTGAGCAGCAAACCGGTGTCAAAAACTTTGCTGACACACTGAAATTTTTTTTTAATGGAGGCCAGAAATGGCAATATTTTCTGAAAACGTATATGTGTTTTACATAACTGGATTTTTAGCGCTGTAATATGGAAAGGACCTGGCTGTATTCTGCACTGCCAACAGGCAAATGGAGCAGAAAAACTGTGTTCTCTGGATTGCTTTTTAAGCAAATAATGAGAATTAAGATCCCAAAAAAATTATTCCTGGCCCCTGAAACATGGGGCTATTTCTAGAAATATAACAGCAGCAGCAGACAGAACTGGAATGGAGCCTCTTGTGCTATATGCATTGCAGTCTGCTATATACACTGCCTGCCTGATATCTCTGCAGATGGATTAGTCCTCAGAAGGACTGTTTGTTGAGATGGATATGTGTAATATACTTCTGTTCTACCTACACTACGTAATAAACAAGCAAATCTCTCCCTAGCTCAGCAGCAGCTTTCCCTACACTGCTTGATTGCGGAGTAGACTGACGAGCATGGCGGCACCAGGTCTAATATAGATCTGATGATGCTATGCGGCCAGCCAATCACTGTAATGCCACAACCAACATGGCTGCGGCATTACAATGAGTGGCAGGCAATCCCTGCATGTTGATTGGCGCTCTAAAGAGTGCCAAACATGCAGGGAGGGGACCCGAGCATCCGTCCGAGCATCTCACAAGTACTAGGCGAGCGCCGAGCATCTCGAGTACTGAGATGCTTGGGCGAGTACGGAGTACTTGCGAGTATGCTCGCTCATCGCTAATCACAATACTTAGTGCTCAATGAAAATCCCAGCTCTTGTACAGTACACGTGGCAAATTTGGCTCGGCTACATTTTGTCAAATCATTAGACCTGAAGCAACAATTGACATCAAGCTTTTAAAAAGTCTGGCATTTTATACTGCAACAGCACAAGGCAGTGACAAATACGCTGCTGAAATTGTGAGTCCCATATCAATCATCCCACCTCCCATTATCTTGCCCTTTTCCTGAAAGGATCAATATAACATTTGCATATTTTGCTATCAATATTTAATGTGATGCAGCAGGATGCTTTTGATGAGTTGGAGTCCTTCTGAGAGGTCCTTTAACATGACAGAGGCTGGAAGCTCAGTGGGAGCTCAGGTGCTGAGGTCACTATGTAGGGATTGTCCCAATCGTAGGAACTGGCTGCCTGAAGACAGGGAAGTGAGCTCTGGGAGAACAGTGATGAATTTTAACGATTTGGGAAGACAAATGAGCCTTGGCTTCACCGCAATTAGTCGGATGTGGGAGACGTGTAGGGTGTAAATGAGGGATATGATCTGCTGTTAACTCCCAGTGTGGTAGGAGCTCCTGTTGTAAAGCTCGTAATGAGGAATGGGGATGACACCGTAGACAGGTTGACAGCACAATTAGAGGGGCAAGTGCTGCTGATTCAACATTCAACCACTTATAGCACATTGTGGGAGGGCAGAGCAACCCTACTGTTTACAAGTCCCCCCCATGCACACTACCTACAGTCATGGTGGATTACAGATGTAGTAGGGCTGGGTCTGTTGTTTGGCACAATGGTGGGAAATTAGCAGTTTTATGACATACAAAAGTGGCAAATTACACTGTGTATTCTTTACCACAAAAATTAGCACTTTTACATCTCTCTTGATGCTTTTGAAAAGTTGTGGGAAAGGGGGCATTGTTGGCTAGGCAAAAAGTCTACGTTAGATTTATTAATTTTGACTTTTAAAAAGTCAAAAATAAATAGCAATTTTCACTAAAGTAATGGGTGATGTAGAAATTGAAAAAACAACTGTACACTGTGTTCCAAATTATTATGCAAATAATATTTTCTCAGATTTTCCCAAATTACCTATATGAATTGCAGTCATTGTAATTTTCCAGTCAAATAACTATTAGAGTACAATTGAAAGGTTTTTGTACAAACTGCCTATGATAACAGTATATTTTTAAAAAAATAAAAAACTCAAACTGCACTCAAAATGCATGTTCCAAATTATTATGCACAGCAGAGTTTTCAACCTTTTCATTTTAATAAAGAACAAAAAAATGGTCATTTTTGAAATTATAAGCATTAGCAGGTTATTACAAACTGAAATCAAACAGTTTTCAACTCAAAACTTTATTCTAGGTGATGTTACATTTGCACATAGGACCCCTTGTTCGAAAGGAGCTTCTGAACTCTCTCGTCCATTGAATTTTTCAGGTTTTGGATGGTTTCTGCTTCAATTGTTTTGCATGAGGACAGAATACCCTCCCAGAGCTGTTGCTTAGATGTGAACTGCCTCCCGCCATCATAGACACTCCTTTTGATGATGCTCCAGAGGTTCTCAATGGGGTTGAGGTCAGGGTAGCATGGGGGCCACACCATAAGTTTGTCCCCTTTTATGCCCATAGCAGCCAGAGATGCAGATGTGTTATGTGCAGCATGAGACGGGGCATTATCATGCATGAAATGATCTCGATGGTCCAGATGGATGGAGTGGAGGATGGCTGGTTGATGGACACCCCATGCAAACACGGCTACGGCGCTAACAAGGAGGAGGTGGAGTAATGTTTTGGGCTGGAATCATGGGGAGAGAGATTGTTGGCCCTTTTAGGATCCCTGAAGGGGTAAAGATGAACTCCATAATGTATGTTGAGTTTCTCAAACAGCACTTACTTCCATGGTTCAAGAAGAAGAACCGTGCATTCCGCAGCAAGATCATTTTCATGCATGATAATGCACCATCTCATGTTGCACATAACACATCTGCATCTCTGGCTGCTATGGGCATAAAAGGGGACAAACTTATGGTGTGGCACCCATGCTCCCCTGACCTCAACCCCATTGAGAACCACTGGAGCATCATCAAAAGGAGTGTCTATGATGGCGGGAGGCAGTTCACATCTAAGCAACAGCTCTGGGAGGGTATTCTGTCCTCATGCATAACAATTGAAGCAGAAACCATCCAAAACCTGACAAATTCAATGGACGAGAGAGTTCAGAAGCTCCTTTCGAACAAGCGGTCCTATGTGCAAATGTAACATCACCTAGAATAAAGTTTTGAGTTGAAAACTGTTTGATTTCAGTTTGTAATAACCTGCTAATGCTTATAATTTCAAAAATGACCATTTTTTTGTTCTTTATTAAAATGAAAAGGTTGAAAACTCTGCTGTGCATAATAATTTGGAACATGCATTTTGAGTGCAGTTTGAGTTTTTTATTTTTTTAAAAATATACTGTTATCATAGGCAGTTTGTACAAAAACCTTTCAATTGTACTCTAATAGTTATTTGACTGGAAAATTACAATGACTGCAATTCATATAGGTAATTTGGGAAAATCTGAGAAAATATTATTTGCATAATAATTTGGAACACAGTGTAGACTTAAATGATATATTTCAAAGTACACTAAATTTATCAAATATTGTATAAGTTTGTGTGCCCACTATTTGTTTTTTAGGAGTTTCCGCAGCGACAGTTTCGCTACAGAAACGCTTAAAAAACCGCATGGTAGAAGGTCTGCCATGTTCCCCAATGATAATCCGCATGTGCTGTGCACATACTGCGAACATTTCCGCTGCGGTTTATCATTGCGGAAAAATCCACAGCACTACCAATTATTTTGCGTAATCGCGGCGTTTTCGCCACCATTGACTTGCATTGAATCGCTTAATATCCGCATGACTACATGTACACATGCGGATATTAAGCGATTCAATGTGCGGCTGGTACCCGGGTTTGGAGAAGAGGAGACTCTCCTTCAGACCCGGGTACCATAGTACCTGTGAAAAAAAAGAATTTAAAATAAAAAAATATATTATACTCACCTTCTGATGGCCCCCGGTCTCCATAGTGATGCGTACTGGCTTCCCGGCGGCTCGCGATGGTCTTAAAGGACCTTCCATGACGTCATTTATTCATGTGACAGGTCACGCGACATCGACTAAATGACGTCATGGAGGGTCATTTTAGACCACCGCGAGCCGCCTAACACACCGGACGCACCGGACAAGGAGACCGGGGGCCATCGGAAGGTGAGTATAATGTTTATTTTTATTTTTTTTACCATTCTTTTACTATAACTTGGTCACACTATATAAATCCATGCTGGTTGCATGGATTTATATAGTGTGACCAAGTTGTCAAGCACTTTCCAAGTGATGTTAAAATCGCTTGGAAAGCGTTTGACAACCAGCAAGCAGAAATGCAAGTGAAGAACGCTTCACATCCGCATGTCTCTGGCAGGAAAAACGCATGTACAATCCACATGTACAATCCGCATGTACAATCCACATGTACAATCCGCATGTACAATCCGCATGTACAATCCGCATGTACAATCCGCATGTACAATACACATGTACAATCCGCATGTACAATCCGCATGTACAATCCGCATGCGTTTTTTCTGCCAGGGAGATGCAGAAACGCTCAGGAAAAATCCGGAGAATTTCTGCATTGTGGGCACATAGCCTCACACTTGATCTAAATAACGACAAGGCAACCACAAGCAAAACTGACATCAAACACACATCTATCTATCTATCTATCTATCTATCTATCTATCTATCTATCTATCCCATATCTATCTATCTATCTATCTATCTATCTATCTATCCCATATCTATCTATCTATCTATCTATTTGTTGTAAAAAAAAATAGGCAATCCATGCATGTGTCACAGCTATCTAACAGCCATGCAGCCGTGGCGGATCAAACAGAGTAGCCGAGCACGTCGAAATTACTCGGAGAGTAACCATGCGTGCTTGTTTAAAGGGTTAAACGAGCACGCTCGCTCAACACTAGTAGGTTCACTGTAGGTGAATTCACTCGTCAGATTAATTTAAATACATTTGAAGCCATTAGCTGAGTCTAGTGAAAATTGCCGTGCTGGAGTTCTGCAAGATTATAGATATTGGACGTTAGTCATTCTCTGGTGCAAGAAAACCTCAGAGCGGACTTACCTCTATCATACTATTATAACAGCCTGGTAAAAGCGCTTGCTGTCAAATGCAGCAATGCGATAAATACCCGTTATGAAGGTATGACTATGAACAAGTCTTCCATATCCATCCTATTAGTCTTTATAATCAGATAGAGTAGAATTTAGTTTATTTGCCTTTTTTTGGTGCAGGTTTTACAAAGAGCTCCAATTGTAATAAACTCAAAAAATGAATAATAGATATAACCCCAAAGAATAAGATACCAAATTCAATTCTACTACATCTGTAAAAAGCAAAATCCTTTCCTTAACATCCCTCTGCACGTAGTAGGTTTATATGATTATTACTTTTGCTCTACGCCTTAGAGGCGTCTTTTGTTGTCGTGTTATACATTTGCCTACGCCAAGGACACTGGGATTCCTTCAGGTTGCACATTCTCATATACCCCCATCCTCATTTAGGTATGTCAGCTGGAAACGGTGAGTAGGGGGTGACATGGCTCACTCAGCCACTCAGACCTCTGGGATAGAAATAAAAGCTTTCTTAGAAAACCTTCCGAGTCTCTCCTGCCCTCCGGTCTAAATTATTTCTCTGTACTCTGCAGTCGAGCTCCAACCTCTGTCTAGTGTCCCACTGGCTTATTTAATGAACAGTCATTGGTTTAGTAGAAGAAAATCTATACCACTGCTTGCAAATCTGTCTTTCTCTGCTAAAATAAGGACAAACATGTATGGACTCTGCAGGAGCTCTGATTCAGAACAATAGCCTGGGAGAGCAATGATGGCTGTCTCAGGAAAGCTCCGAGGTGGAAGATTCATCACCTACTTATTCCTTTTCCATCCTCACATACGGCAAAGAGGCAGACTATCAAATGTAAAAGTAATATAAGCTATCGGCACATCTTTACTAAAGCTAGAAAGGGGTTTATACTCCATTAAAGGGGTTTTCAAGTAATAGACTCTGATAGCTTATTCTAAGGATTAGCAATGAATGGGAAATTTGTTTCAGGTAGATTCGAGTTGGTCCAAATAAAATCAGTCCGAGCTTTAAAGGTGCCTTGATTGCCTAGAAAAACATTTATTATGCTCTGAGGTCTCTACATACCCCAAAATATAGTAAATGGAGGGCAGGGAAGGATTTAGAAGTTAAAAAATACATTATTATTATTTATTATTATAGCGCCATTTATTTCATTGCTCTTTACATGTGAAAAGGGGTAAACATAGTAAAGAACAAGTACAATAATCATGAAACAATACAAGTCAGTGACTGGTATACGAGGAGCGAGGACCCTGCCCGCGAGGGCTCACAGTCTACAAGGGATGGGTGAGGATACAGTAGGTGACGGTAGAGCTGGTCGTACAGTGGTATGGTGGAGCGGTGGTTACTGCAGGTTGTAGGTTTGTCAGAAGAGGTGGGTCTTCAGGTTCCTTCTGAAGGTTTTCACGGTAGACGAGAGTCTGATATGTTGGGGTAGAGAGCTCCAGAGAAGGGGGCATGCACGGGAGAAATCTTGTATGCAATTGTGGGAAAACGAGAGAAGAGGTCCTCAAATGTCCTAACGCTGCCACAGCTCCTTGGTTGCCATACTTCGGTTCTCCTAATTACTATTGAGGGCAATGATTGACGTTACGAGGTCATGTGAGAAATCTACACCACCTTCACTGGAGTCAATGATGTCTGTCGCCATCGTGGCCACGTGAGGGCAATCATTGGCCTCGAGCCAAAAGAACTGAACACATGTGAGGGCCTATGGCAGGTGAGTATAATGTATTTTATGAATTTAACTCCTTCCCAGCCCTTTAACAAAGACAGGAAAATATAATCTGGCTATTTTGATTAATTCATCCGAATTTTGATGCTAAAACTTTCAGTGTCTCCAGAATCGTAAGATTTGGGGAAATTCATAACAATATCCGATCTGATTCTCTCATCTTCAGTAATCAGTAGGGCTAAATAATGCAAAGGTACAAAGGTACTCTAGTGAGTACCGAGGTCCCTTCAATGTTCATTTATAGAAATTGGTAAATTCCGCCCTTCATGATGTTTTGAATCAAGTTTGCCGTTGGACAAAGCATTTTCTAGTTATGCCCCTCATAATAATAATAGTAATCATCATCATCATTTTTATTTCTGTAGCACCCACATATTCAGCAGCACTCTACATAACAGAGTGTACTTGTACAGACAATAAAGACATAACAGAGTAACACATAGTGTGAACAGCACATAGCAGGACACAGGATTGGTGGATTAAGGGGGTTGCCTTTAGCAGTATGAGCTCTCCCTAGAAGTCTGCTGGGAAAAAAGGTATGCACATTAGCTCTCATCCAACCGGAAGGAAACTACCTCTAATAAATGCCTCTAGAGAGACTGTTTTCTTTTTCTGGAGCAACATGAGAAAACTATTCGTTCTTAAGGAGACCAGCATGGTATAGTGTCTTAGAAGCAATTTTCCATGGGATTAAAATATGTAAAATAGTCTATTTTATTCTGAAGAAGAGCTATCTTACAAGTACTACCTAATGTAGGAGTGTTAGCTATTAGTTACCCAATAAATCAATGTTTGACCCTTTAACCTTAATTCTGAGGCAGAAACTCATCTGCAGACCGCCTGTTTCTGGATTTTTGCTCCTCATCAGTACAGAAGAGTCAATGCGGAGGAGTGCAGACTATATGTAGAAAAGTTTTTGGCTTGGCATTTATATCTAGCATTGTGGCAAGGTTCATTAAAGGTTCAAACATTTACTAATTAGGTGGCTGCCTCTTCTAGGGAGTATTTGTGAGATAGTTTATTTAGTTCTTCGAAAGTGCTAATTTGCATACTTCCTTCTAGAGGAGAGCTAATTTGCAGACCTTTTTTTCACTGCTTGGCCTGGAAAAGTTCCTACATCGCTATTAGTCACCACAAGGTAAAACAATACCCTGTGGGAGAAAAATGATTAGCTTCTCACCCAGCCTAGCAGTACACTGTTTTGTACTGATGAGGGGCAGGAACCCTGAAACAGCTGTTTTTTTTAGATTGCTGTCTCTTGCTTTTGGAGGAGGAAATATTCAATTAAAGAAAAATCTGTTTTGACTAATATCCTCAGTCATGTTGCAAGACTCTTTAAAAGATTGTTCATTGACTTACAGTTAGGTCCATATATATTTGGACAGGGACAACATTTTTCTAATTTTGGGTCTAGACATTACCACAATGAATTTTAAACAAAACAATTCAGATGCAGTTGAAGTTCAGACTTTCAGCTTTCATTTGAGGGTATCCACATTAAAATTGGATAAAGGGTTTAGGAGTTTCAGCTCCTTAACATGTGCCACCCTGTTTTTAAAGGGACCAAAAGTAATTGGACAGATTAAATAATTGTAAATAAAATGTTCATTTCTAGTACTTGGTTGAAAACCCTTTGTTGGCAATGACTTCCTGAAGTCTTGAACTCATGGACATCACCAGACGCTGTGTTTCCTCCTTTTTGATGCTCTGCCAGGCCTTCACTGCGGTGGTTTTCAGTTGCTGTTTGTTTGTGGGCCTTTCTGTCTGAAGTTTAGTCTTTAACAAGTGAAATGCATGCTCAATTGGGTTAAGATCAGGTGACTGACTTGGCCATTCAAGAATATTCCACTTCTTTGCTTTAATAAACTTCTGGGTTGCTTTGGCTTTATGTTTTGGGTCATTGTCCATCTGTAGTATGAAACGACGACCAATCAGTTTGGCTGCATTTGGCTGGATCTGAGCCCACAGTATGGCTCTGAATACATCAGAATTCATTCGGCTGCTTCTGTCCTGTGTCACATCATCAATAAACACTAGTGACCCAGTACCACTGGCAGCCATGCATGCCCAAGCCATCACACTGCCTCCGCCGTGTTTTACAGATGATGTGGTATGCTTTGGATCATGAGCTGTACCACGCCTTTGCCATACTTTTCTCTTTCCTTCATTCTGGTAGAGGTTGATCTTGGTTTCATCTGTCCAAAGAATGTTCTTCCAGAACTGTGCTGGCTTTTTTAGATGTTTTTTTAGCAAAGTCCAGTCTAGCCTTTTCATTCTTGATGCTTATGAGTGGCTTGCATCGTGCAGTGAACCCTCTGTAGTTACTTTCATGCAGTCTTCTCTTTATGGTAGATTTGGATATTGATACGCCTACCTCCTGGAGAGTGTTGTTCACTTGGTTGGCTGTTGTGAAGGGGTTTCTCTTCACCATGGAGATTATTCTGCGATCATCCACCACTGTTGTCTTCCGTGGGCACCCAGGTCTTTTTGCATTGATGAGTTCACCAGTGCTTTCTTTCTTTCTCAGGATGTACCAAACTGTAGATTTTGCCACTCCTAATATTGTAGCAATTTCTCGGATGGGTTTTTTCTGTTTTTGCAGCTTAAGGATGGCTTGATTCACCTGCATGGAGAGCTCCTTTGGTCGCATGTTTACTTCACAGCAAAACCTTCCAGATACAAGCAGCACACCTCAAATCAACTCCAGGCCTTTTATCTGCTTAATTGAGAATGACTTAATGAAGGGATTGCCAACACCTGTCCATGAAATAGCCTTGGAGTCAATTGTCCAATTACTTTTGGTCCCTTTAAAAACAGGGTGGCACATTTAAGAAGCTGAAACTCCTAAATCCTTCATCCAATTTTAATGTGGATACCCTCAAATGAAAGCTGAAAGTCTGAACTTCAACTGCATCTGAATTGTTTTGTTTAAAATTCATTGTGGTAATGTCTAGAACCAAAATTAGAAAAATGTTGTCTCTGTCCAAATATATATGGACCTAACTGTATATGGTAGATACCTTCAATATGTGGCACTTGCAAGACAGATTTCTTCTTTCAGGAGAGGAGCTAATTTGCATTCCTTCCCTTAGTGGGAAAATTGCTGGAGTGACATTAAGTAAGACTACTCTGATGACTCTTAGCCTAAAATAGATCTGTCTTGCCTTCTGTCTGGGGCAGCAGGGGATAGAACAGGAGGAGCTGTGCTCGGTATGTATGATTTTCTAACATTTTATTATTTTCATGTCAGCCCTCATAGAGAAAGCCTGTGAGTCCTACTTTCTCCTCCCACACTCGATGATTGACAGTTCTACATTGATTAATTTGTTCACATGTACAGCTGTCAATCACTATGTGTGGTCGGGGTAGAGCAGAACCCACAGGCTTCGTCTATGGTGCCTGACAGCCATCAAATAGATTTATACTTAAGAATACTGAATCAAATTCTGGAAAACCATATATCCTTGAGCTCAGCATCTCCCACGTAATTCCGTGCTGCTCTCAAATACAGATCGGATAGATACCCTTTAAAACTGGACTTTCACTTAATTGCGTACACTAAACACTGTAGGAAGCTTAGTATCAATCTACCTACACTTTTCTTATCTCCTTCTGCCATATTAAAAATCAGTCTCATGTTTTGGACTGGATCTTTAACACGGATTGGAAAGTCTTCGCAAGAGTGTTTTATGTCTCAAACCTTTCTCGGAGTGAGTTATTTAGGGTCTCCATATTTCTGCCTTAAATAAAATGCTTGGGCGCTTTACTCTGAGGTTATAGGACGGCAGCGTCCATATGTTCTGCTTTATATACCGGGTTTATTCTCAGTCCCAGTCCTGCCCTGAAGATGAGGAATTGTGCTGACTGTAAGTGAGGAGCTGTCCTTTATTGCCCCCCGTCTTACATCTGATGTTAACTCATCACGTGCTGGAATCTTCATGAAACTTGCAGCCCCCACTACATATTTTATTTATATTTAATATGTATTTAAAGCAGCGGGTTTCGCTTCTGATTTACTCATCCATCTCGCGTTCCCGGCTCTCCCATGTAGCCTGTTATTTGTCCACATTAGGATGTCATCTCGTTTTACTTTGCCGTGCTGTCAGTGTGAATGAGGCCTGCTTCTTTTCAGTTTATAGTTTTATTATTTATTTATAATTCCACTATTCAGAGTTTATCTTCCTGTAGTGATCGGTTTTGTTTTTACTTACTTCGCCTGCATACTGGTGTTAGGACAGAGAGGAGAATATCTTTTTATATTGTGCTGCTCTTTTTCTTTCTGATTTATTTCCAAAATATGAGGTCCCAAAGATGTTACACTGTAAGCCCCTGTAGATGTGAACTGTCTCTTCTGAACTGGGAAACCCCAAAAAAAGTTATTTTACCATATGGTACAGTAATAATTAGCCACACAATCGCCATAGGTTTCTATAGTGTTTAGGAAAACAGCTTTAACATGTCTGTGCAAACATTCCTGGTGGGCTAGTGTAGTAAAATCCATGTGATATGGGAAAAAGTTGGGGTCAATGTAAGCATCCCTCTTGATCTAGGACAGTGCAGGGGTCTAAGGGGAACCTGTCATGTCCTCAAACCCTATTTACCTGCAGATAAAGGGTTAATCTACAGATTACTAGTCTGGCGCCCCTGAGGGTTCAGTCGCCACAGAGGTACTGCACCTCACCCAGAGGTGTGGTATCTCCTTCTCTCAGGTAAGGAGGGAGTGCTGCCCGGGACCCCACCACCTGCACTCAACACTACACTGCTCCAGGCCGGCTGGAAGGTCAAGAGGCAATGTGTTTTCCTGCTGAGCTCTGACCCTGGCTGGAGTGGGGGGAACCCAGAGGTAGGGGGAACCAGTAGTGGGGTGTGGGTGGAGGAAGCAGTTTAGTGGAGCAATTTGGTAGGAGTATAAAAATGGGAAGCCATCTTAGGGTGGCAGTTCAGTGAGAGGACAGTTCAGAAGAACAGTCTGGGAGAAGAATCTCAGTAGGAGCTCTGCCACACAATTAGGACCTAGTGTCAGAGGCCCAGGAGGGGAGCATGGAGTAGGCTCCGTTCTGTTGAAGGGATCCTAGGGGGTACGGCGAGTGCAGGACGGCACCCGTATGCCCCGAATCTGTCAGAAGACAGAGGGATCCTAGGCTGCAAGAAGGGGACCGGCCCCTGGCCCAGTCGTGTACTTCAAGTCTCGGCTGGAAAAACAGGGAGCTTCTGGCTTATATAGTCAGTTGCCGAAGCTGCATTCTAATCCTCAGGAGGGTCAAGCAGGTCCGGGAACTCCGACACACAGGAGGGACTTCACAGCACCCGAGTGGGATTAAGAGTGGGCAGCGCAGGGCAGGAGGGAGAAAGACCCAGCGTGAAGTCGGTCTAGCTAGGAACACAAGGAAGTGGGGTTCTGTCCGGTACTCCTAATCTGCCTGAGGAAGTGCTGAACCCCTACCTGGTGAACGCAGCACGACGTGGGAGGCTAGCACCCGTACAGTGCACCAGTGGAACTGTCATAAGAACTGTGAGTAAAGACTCGGATGACTGCACCGCACTGCCTCCGTCCATTCTTTATCTGCACCATCTTTCCCTCACGACACTACAACGCCCAGCGCAACCACCATTTTCCTACACAGCCCTGGAGCTAGCGCTACCTGTGGAGAGCCACACCATCCCTGCTGCCGTAACACCAGCTCCAGAGGACTACTCCGCAGCGGCGGCACCCCTTAGCTGCATTCCACAGGTGGCATCACAAACAGTTTCCCAAATCCACAATATCCCCCTTTTTACTGATTGCCCTGGGTCACGGACTGGGCCAGCCACCGTGATATCCCCCAGCAGCCAGAGGCCCGGCTGCCGAGTACCCCACGGCCCTGGGGGCGCGTCACTAGCGTTACAATGCTGTCCGGCCACATTACTGAAAGCGTGGCTACCGAGAGGAAATCAACTTTATTGCTCACGGGAGCTGCCAACTTTCAGTCATCCAGTCACACAGGAGTACCCAGCGCGGCTACAGTCACCACTCAAAGCTTTAAAAACTGCATCTGTAAGCACGCCCGGGCACTTTGACAACTTTCGGAGCACAGATGTGCTGCATAGCAATCTGCCGCTTCTTGCGTGCCTTTATGACCAAAAGCCAGTGAGTCCTGGGAGGAATAAAGTTAATTTTCTCCCTGTAGCTGCGCTTTCAATAAGGTGGCTAAAGAGCTCATGTAACACAATTAACCTGTAGAATTACCCTATATCTAAAGGTTAATAGTGTTTGGGGACATAAGTCTTTATCCTTGGTGGTCTAGGGTAAAAAGAGGCAATGCTTGCGTCCCTGGTGGTCTAGGTCAGTCTTGCATTCCTGGCCTGTTTACATCACTAGTGGTTTAGGACAGTCAACAGGTTCATGTCTGAGTTCTGAGTAGTCTAAGGTAAAAAGGGGTAATTATATCCTTGTAGTCTAGGGTAAAATGGGATCTGTTTGCATCCCTGGTGGTCTAGGAAATCAGTCAGTTAAATGTTTGTATCCTGGTGGTCTAGGATAGAAAATGGGCAAATTTTACCATCCCTGGGGGTCTAGAGATTCTCAACATGTGGGATGTGTATTGTACAGTAGATGCATTCCTGTTAGTCAGTGGGAAAATAGGGGCAACATTCACTTCCCTTGTGGTCTAGGAAAGTTAACTAGCTAA
The DNA here is from genome assembly GCF_046119375.1 of Phyllobates terribilis. Taxonomy (NCBI): domain Eukaryota; kingdom Metazoa; phylum Chordata; class Amphibia; order Anura; family Dendrobatidae; genus Phyllobates; species Phyllobates terribilis. Next base: position 59,530,683 of record NW_027362767.1, read on the forward strand.
TGTCTGCATTCTTGGTGGTCTAGGGCAGTGATGGCGAACCTTTTACAGACCGAGTGCCCAAACTGCAACCCAAAACCCACTTATTTATCGTCAAGTACCAACACGGCAAATTAACCTGAATACTGAGGTTTTAGTTTAGAAAAACAACTCATACAGAGAGCAAGTGAGGGGGTTAAGAGAGCAGGCGAGAGCAGCATAAAGTAGCCGCAGAAAGGAGCAGGGGTATGAGACTGCAGAAATAAAGAATGTGCTCACCCCCATCTTAGTATATGCCCCCAATCCTTGTATGTATGCTGCCCCCAATCCATGTATGTATGCTGCCCCCAATCCATGTATGTATGTGACGCGCCCCCTGGGCCGTGGGGTACTCGGTAGGCAGGCCGGTCCTGTATTGGGGAAGTCATGGTGGCAGTGACCCAGTCCGTGGCCCAGGGTGGTCAAATTAAGAACAGTAAGAGTCAATTTGGGGAAATAAAGATTTGGGAATAATGTTCGTGACGCCACCCATGGTATGCGGCTATATGGGGCCGCCGCTGCGGTGCAGATCCACTGGGGCTGATGGTGACGCAGCAGAGTTGGTTCAGCTCTCCACGGGTAGAGCTAAGCTCCAGGGCTGTATATAGTGGATTTTTGAGGTAGATGTTGCTGGTGTAGTACAAGGCAGGTGATGGAGCAGCAATTATTCAAGGACACAGTTGGGTGCAGTCTTCAGGTTTTACTCACAGTTATTAAGTTCTCCATGTTACAGTTACCGGTCTGTAACCGCCCACGTCGTCCTGTGTCCTTCGGGGAAGTGATCCACCCAACTCTCAGATATTTTGGAAGCACTTGAAAGGGTCCCCTTTCTTATGTACCTCTCCAGGTCGTCTCACTGCGCTGGCTCTTGCCTTCCTGCCCTGCGCCTCACACACAGTGTCCCAAGCCAGTGGCCGCGGGCCTTGTTGGGCGACGTCCTCTGAGTCCCCTTGGTTCTATATGGCCACCTTTTCAGCAATTGTGTGTGGAATGTGGTTACAGCACCTGAAATACTGAAACCTCCGGTTTGCTAGCTGTGCCCTAAAGTACTCCTCTAGGCTGGGGACGGTCCCCTACTGCGGCCTGATCCCTCCATGTCAGCGTGAATTCGGACGCACGGGTGGACTCCGCACTCGCTGTGCCCCTAGGATCCCCTCTATATCTGGAGCCTTTCCCACTGCTCCTGTCTTCTCTCCTCACTCTTCTCCTGGGCCTCTCTCACTAGGCCCCACTCCTCTGTTCTCCTGAGCAGGACTGAACTGAACTGCTCTTGAGCAGAACTCCCCTCAGAACTCCTTCTAGATCTTTCCACCCCTCTTTTTATACTCCTTTCTCAGTGCTCCCCTAAACTTCTTCCTCCACCCACACCCACTACATGGTTCCCTTTCTGTTGGTTCCCCCCCCTTCCAGCCAGGGACAGGGCTCAGCAGTGACAAAGTGCATCTTGCCCCGCCTGCTTGTCTGGAGTGGTGTAGTGTTGGATGTAGGTGTGTGGGTCCCGGGTAGTGCTCCCTCCTTACCCGAGAGTGGGGTAACACATCTCTGGCTGAGATGCAGTACCTCTGTGGCAACTGGACCCGCAGGGGCGCCACATTTGCTGCCCCCAATCCATGTATGTATGCTGCCCTCCCCCAATCGTTGTATATATGCTCCCCAATCCATGTATATATGATGCCCTCCCCCAATCCCTGTATATATGTGTGGCACCCTGCTGTTCACAGGTACCACAGGCCCAGGGTGCATGGATGGACTTCTCCACAAGAGGCCCTCACTACATACAAACACCTCAACCCTTCCACCTCATACCACCAGAGGGAGCCCGTTAGGGATATATATATGGAGGGTGGAGCCAGGCAGTTCAGTTCAGGCAGTCAGTCAGACAGAGTCAGAGAGTCTGAGAGCGTGCTGACGCTGAGAGCAGCGAAGACGCAGCACGTCTGCTGCTGAGTTCTGAGGGCCCCGAGTGTGGCTGACGGCAAAGAGGAGAGGAGAGAGGAGTTGAAGGGGCAGAGGAGCATCCTAGGCTCACCCCGAAGATACAAACCGGACACCGGGTCCGCGCCTACAGGGTCCTTTATACCCAGTATGGACCACCGGCATTCCAGTAGGACTACAAGTCCCTGGCAGACCTGAAGCTAGACCCATTACAGGACCAGGAACCACAAAGGCCCCGGCGACCAGGGATAGTGGTTGCCAGCAGAAGGTCCCACTACCAAGCGACAGGTGAAGGAACCGCACGACACATAAGCAAGGCCCAGTTGCAGGCTGGCCAGGAGCATACAGAGAGGCAGACACGGACCAGGAGGCCTTATACCCGCTCACTGGGGAGAAGTCCTGAAGTGCACCTGTAATAGTGGGGAAGGACGTAGCCTTCCCTTGGCGCTGAAGTAGTTAAAGGAAGTGTCCCTGTAGTTAGACCTCTCTGAACTGTTGGTAGGCCAAGCTAAGGGGTTAGCTTCAGTGGTCCAGTCAGTAGAGTAGAGGGGGAACTTAGTTCCCTGATCAAGCCTTGAGAGTTATAGAGCTTGTTCCTGGCATAATTCCTTGTGGGCTGCAGTACCTGTAATCAGCCACAAGATGCCACTGTCCTGGGTTCAGATGTCAGGATGAGTCTGCTATCAGTGTTACAGACAGTGATGGGGTTAATGCTGTGTGATGACAGTCCACAGAGGGTGGGCACTTTAGGAAAATCCCTGCTTAGTTTCCAGAAGCAGGAAGTGATGAGTAGTAAGAGATAAGACAGTGAACTGTACGGGCAGCCTGACTATATGGTGGCTGCTAGGGTAGATGGGAGCTCCATACCCTCAGACAGTGGGATCACCAGTGTAAAAGTCTCCCTACGCAAGAGTCCTGCTAGCCGGCCGGAGAAACTCAACAGAGGTATTGAGAATCCGGGGCACTTCTAGTCTGCATGAAGCAGAGGAAGATAAGTAGGACTCCAGGCTAAGACGTGGGGGAGATATTGGATCCGGAACACTGTTGGTATTGCTGAAGAGTCTCTTGGGCTAGAGATTAGAGTCACAGAAATGCTTCACTTAAAGAGGGAACCAGGGCTGAAGATGTTGCCAGCGCCTGTGAGAGATATAATAACCTGTCGGGCCTTATCCATTATATCTGCCTGTAAATACTGTACATATTCCTCTTCCCCAAGTAAAGTCCTTGTTATGGTTAAGAATCTCGTGTCCTCTGAATTTATTGCTGCCCTGGTCCCAGAAGAGAAATGCCTGGAGACAGCCGCGATCGGATGGTTTGAAGTAAGTGGAGAGCACCACATACACAGCCACACATCAGAGGGAGGACACGAATTGTCTGTAGGGTGCCAGAGCGAGAGGGGGCTACAGCTCGCCCACGACTACCTCGCTGGGGCACCTTACACACCCATCCTACTGAGTACCCTGGACCGTACCTGACATCCGCACCAGTAAAGGTATTGAAGCGAATCCCCTGTCTCTGTCAGTTACTCCTGCTGCGCCATCCCGCCTGCACTATAAGTCCCAGCATCACCACCATCAAACTCCACACTGCCCCGGGGGCCCGCTCTGCCTGTGGGGAGCAGAAACATCCCAGCTGCCATCCCATCACCCCCCGGAGGTCTGCAGCAGTGCTGGTAATCCTTACCAGTTACCACAGGTGGCGTCACAAACTATTTACTTTATTTTTATTTCTATCCAAGTTCCAATCCCCTTTTTCAAGAGTGACCCCAGGGTACGGGCCCAGGAGCCAACCACCGCGACATCCCCAAACCAGGCAAAGGCCCGGTTACCGAGTCGTCCCCATCCCCTGGGCGCGTCATATGCTCTCTCCAATCCATGTATGTATGCTGCCCCAAATCTATGTACAGTACAGACCAAAAGTTTGGACACACCTTCTCATTTAAAGATTTTTCTGTATTTTCATGACTATGAAAATTGTAGATTCACACTGAAGGCATCAAAACTATGAATTAACACATGTGGAATTATATACTTAACAAAAAAGTGTGAAACAACTGAAAATATGTCTTATATTCTAGGTTCTTCAAAGTAGTCACCTTTTGCTTTGCACACTCTTGGCATTCTCTTGATGAGCTTCAAGAGGTAGTCACCGGAAATGGTTTTCACTTCACATGCGTGCCCTGTCAGGTTTAATAAGTGGGATTTCTTGCCTTATAAATGGGGTTGGGACCATCAGTTGTGTTGTGCAGAAGTCTGGTGGATACACAGCTGATAGTCCTACTGAATAGACTGTTAGAATTTGTATTATGGCAAGAAAAAAGCAGCTAAGTAAAGAAAAATGAGCGGCCATCATTACTTTAAGAAATGAAGGTCAGTCATTGCGAAAAATTGGGAAAACTTTGAAAGTGTCCCCAAGTGCAGATGCAAAAACCATCAAGCACTACAAAGAAACTGGCTCACATGAGGACCGCCCCCGCATTCAATACATTGTACTGATCAGATTTCTCTTGCGAAAACTAGCGACTCCGCAAGACAAATTGACATGGTGCGGTCTAGAAAGACGCGCCACATGTCCATGTCCGCAGGTGAGCCGCAGGCACAGATGAACGCATAGTGGACATGCGATTTCTACAAATCCCATCCACTATGCTGTAACTATGCTGGGCCGTAGCATCTCCATACTGGGGATCCCAAAAGGGGGTGGACACCCAAAAGAGGGGAACTAGATCCACGTTTGGGGGGCGTTCCTAGAGCCCAGGAGGGATCTGAGTTGCTGCCCAAGGTCCCGCCCCATAACGTCGTATGTTGGAGATGTCATACCCCAGGTCACATAGCCACCTGTTGCCCCATGACCAACAAGCCAATGGACTGCAGCACAGAAAGGCGCTGTTCGTACATTGGTTATCCTGCCTGTAGTGCTGTTCCTCAGTCAGACGAGGGACTGCAGGCTTGCCTCATGTTGGTGAATGGAGTGCAAGTGACTGCCCTGTTAGACTCAGGAAGTTTGGTAACCCTTGTGAGGGCCACAATTCCTCATCGGCTGATTCCGGGGAAGGAGCTCAGCGTCCGTTGTATCCATAGGGACGCTAAGGACTACCCTGTGGCTCGAGTGGTCATAGACTCAAACTGTGGCGCCGAGTCCCACGAGGTGGGTGTAGTCAAAGACCTGTTGCACCCGGTATTAATAGAAACCTCATTGCAGGCCACCGGCGACGGGTTTCCTTTTTGTGTGCTTGTTGTGGATGAGGATGAGGCAGCGTTCCCGGAGGCCAATATCCCTGAGCTGGAGGTGTTCGGGGGAAACTTTGGAACCGCCCAACTCAGGGACTTAACTCTAAAAGGGGCATTTGGTAATGTCACTGTTCTGAATCGTGTTGCTCAAGAGCCGGGGACTGACACCCGATATCTGTACTTCGCTGTGAATAGGGAGTTGCTATATTGGGTCCCCAAGCTCAGAGGGGAGGTAATTGAGCAGTTACTAGTGCTAGGGCCATACAGACGCAGGGTGTTAGATATGGTCCATACACATGTCTTAGGTGGGCATCTGAGGGTAGAAAAAACCCAGGAAAGGATCCTCCAGAGGTTCTACTGCCCCGGTTGTCACAGAGAGATCATTAATTATTGCAGGTCCTGTCCCACTTGTCAGCTGACCTCCCCTGTGGCTCACTTCTGCAGCCCCTTAGTGCCACTACCCATCATTGAGGTCCCATTCGATCGCATCGCCATGGATCTAGTGGGGCCCCTGGCCAAGTCCGCCAGGGGTCATCAGTACATCCTGGTGGTACTGGATTATGCTACCTGGTACCCGGAGGATGTACCACTACGAAACTCCTTTGCCAAGTGCATAGCCCGGGAGCTGGTCCACATCTTTTCGAGAATGGGGTTGTCTAAAGAGATCCTAACGAACCAAGAGACCCGATTTATGTCAAGGGTGATGAGGGAGTTGTGCAATACCCTGTAAATCACACAACTCGGGACCTCAATCTACCACCCACAGACAGACGGCTTGGTGGAAAGGTTTAATAAAACCTTGAAGGCGATGTTGAAGAAGGTCATAGAGAAAGACTGCTGGGACTGGGACTGTCTACTGCTGTACATTCTGTTCTCCATTAGAGAAGTCCCACAGGCCTCTACTTCTCCCAATTTGAGCTTTTATATGGCCAGACTCCTGGACGTATCTGGGAGGCGGGGTCTACACCCTATAGGAGTATAATCGAACATGTGGCCCAGATGCAAGAGAGGATTGCAGAGGTGAAGCCCAATGTGAAAGAACACCTCCTCAAAGCACAAGAGGCACAGTTGAGGGTGTACAATAGATTGGTGAGGGTGAGACACTTCAACCCTGGGGATCGGGCACTGGTACCGGTACCTATGATGGAGAGCAAATTCCTGGCCAAGTGGCAGGGCCCCTATGAAGTAGTAGAAAAGGTTGGCGATGTCAACTATAGAGTCCACTAACCAGGGTGAAGGAAGCCCTACCAGGTGTACCACGTCAACCTGATTAAGCCTTGGCGAGATAGGGAGCCCATGGAAGTTCAATGTTTGGTGGCGACGACTGAAGCCGATGTGGAGGAAGTCAAGGTGGCAGAGTCACTGTCATGTGCACAGAAGCAACAGTGCCGAGAGTTGCTACATCAGAACAGAGATCTGTTTTCCCAACTACCAGGTTGTACCCAGATCATAGAGCATGAGGTCCTTACAGAACCTCATGTCCGGGTAAACCTGAAGCCGTATCGGATTACAGGAGCCGGCCGAGAGGTGATCTCAAAGGAAGTGAAGTGGATGCTGAGCCTGGGAGTCATTGAGGAGTCCAAGAGTTTCTGGTCCAGTCCCATAGTCTTCGTGTCGAAACCAGATGGAGAATGACAGTTTTGCAATGACTATAGGAAACTCAATGAGGTCTCAAAGTTCGACACCTATCCAATGCCCAAGGTAGATGAACGGTGTGATGAAAGCCGGCCGGTGGGTGCAGCTCTCTGGCGCCCCCTTACCTCTCAGGTCAGTCAAGGTACTGCACCTAGAGAAAGTAGTGCCAGGAAGCTGCAACCAGCGCAGGGAACACGGTAGAGTGTTAACCCTTCAACGTCACTAAACCGTAACGTCACTACACAGCACAACTCGCTAGCGCCCTCTTAGCCTCAGGTCAGTCAAGGAACTGCACCTAGGATAAGCAGTCGCCAGAGAGACTGTCCTGTAACCTACTGGGTATCGGGGCCCTCTGTAGTGAGGGCGGTATATATATCTTCCTTGGCCGCGCCAGGAATATATATATCTGAACCTCCGACCGTCACTACCAGCCTTCCCCAACCCCCAGTTGGTATGCTGCCACCAGTCCCTATTTTAGATATACGCCCAGTCCGTGAATGGGCCTATATCGGGTCAGGAACCAACCCTGGGTAGCGTTTTTGGCTTGAGCCGAGCTCACACGGACGTGCGTTCGTTATGCAGAATAAAAGGCAGGCCCACAATTACTTGAGGTAATTGATTATAATAATACACTAGATACACGATATACAACTAAATATACACAGGTATAAGGTCAGGCTAAACTATACAACAATGGAATACAACACACAGAATCACCACAGCATATCAGTTACCGGTTTCTTGCTTTTCTTGTGACGCAGGGAGAGGATTCTGCGGTCGCAGGCACGGTTCTTTGTTACAGGCTGAGGCCTACCACCGCATGGTCAAACTGCTCCTCCCCTTGGTGGCCTCAGCTGGTGCTCAGATGTTCAGCACCCCACTCTTGGGTCAAGACTGATGGATCTCTTGTCTGTCCTGCTATCTTACCTGCCCCGTCCCGCCCACTGCTGGTGAGGTCAGCTGGCTCAGTCTCCACCCTCAGGTCTAACTTCGATCAGAAGCCCAAATTCTACGGAACCCAATAACTTCTTCTGGGATGGTCTCATGATACCCCCAGGGGTTCCCATGGATTCGGGCCGCCGTAACCGACCTTTTGATATCAATTATGATACCATACGGTCCTCAGGAATGGCTCAGCGCTATATCTTGGCTTCCAGAGCACGTACCAACGTCTTCCGCGGAGGCTTGTGTGCGCAATGGCTCCGGGACGCCGTGATATTTTTTATTGGCCCATCCCACGCAACATGCGTGTACTATTCATGTTTCTATATCTTATGCCTCCATGCTTGTGACAGACAAAGAAACTAGTCCTATGGGACAAATGGTCAGTTACAGATGGAGGAAGCACCCCCCCCTGCTGGCTGTGTTTCCTCTCGAAGTCTTTGAAGCTCCTAGCATTCAAGTGTTAAGTAGGCCCTGGGGCTTCTTATCTCACAGGAGCCTGGATGGGGGGAAACTTTCTAGTTGACGTTTTAACAGAAGGTCCCAAGGGTGGGGGCTGCTGAAGTGTGGCCATCCCTGGATATGATTTATCATTACCAAGATGGCGGCTACGGGTTCAACACAAACGGATTGAAAGGTTAGGACCGGCCAGCTACATTACCATCCTTGACCTCACAAAAGGGTATTGACAATTTCCTATGTCCCAAGACGCCAAGGAGAAGACTGCATTTTCAGTGCCAGACAGATGCTTCCAGTACACAAGGATGCCGTTTGGGTTACAAGGAGCACCAGTCACCTTCCAGAGAGCCATGGACCGGATTCTAGCTCCTCACAAGAAGTACGCAGAGGCCTACCTGGATGATATCGTGATCTACAGTCAGGATTGGGGAAGCCATCTGAGCAAAGTCCAGGCTATACTTGATTCTCTACGAAAGGCGGGGTTTTCCATGAACCTGAAGAAATGTACCATGGACATGGAGGAAGCCAAATACTTGGGCTATGTCATAGGCAGAGGCGTAATAAAGCCCCAAATAAATAAAGTGGACGCGATCCGCGGGTGACCACAACCTCTCTCAAAAAAGCAGGTCAGAGCGTTCCTGGGCATCGTGGGCTTCTACCGCCGGTTCATACCTAACTTCGCCATGACAGCCGCCCCTTTGACAGACCTCCTTAAAGGGACAAAATCAGCTATGGCTAAGTGGTCTCTAGAAACTGAGACTGCCTTCCAGGAACTCAAGCAAGCCCTGTGTAAACAACCAGTGTTGGTGGCATCAGATTTCTCGAAGGAGTTTGTGGTCCAGACGGACGCATCAGATGTCGGGTTGGGGGCTGCCCTATCACAAGAGATTAATGGGGAAGAACACCCCATAATGTATTTAAGCCGAAAGCTGACATCTTGTGAAAAGAATTACTCCATAGTGGAGCAGGAATATTTGGCCATCAAGTGGGCATTGGACACCCTGAGATACTACCTCTTAGGCCGGAAGTTCAGGATGGTGTCAGACCATGCCCCACTCAGATGGATGCGCGAGAAGAAGGGGAACAACGCCTGAGTGTCCAGGTGGTTCCTAGCCCTTCAGGATTTCAACTTACATGTAGAGCATAGGCCCGGGAAACTGCATGGCAATGCTGACGCATTGTCAAGAGTCCACTGTTTGCTAGTGGAAGGTGCCAAGCCCCCTGGCTTTGGGCAGAGGGGGAGGTATATAAGATGGCCGCTGGACAGGTCCTTAATGGGAGATATGTATCACCAAGATTGGTAGCTTCGAAGATGTGAAACCGGAAAAGTATACTCCAGCACGTATAGGGCTGAGAGGGGAAATAAAGCATATCAGGGACGGTTTTTACGAGCAGTCATAAAACATGGGTGGGAGTTGCTGCTCACATATCCCCACCACGGGGCATGGTTTGTTGTAAACAAAATGGAGGCCAAGTGTCTCATTTGGGGTCTGTGTCTGGAGACGTATGGCTCTCCAGTGACCTGTAGCAGGCGAACCCGCACCATTGCATTGACATTTTGGTTTGTGTTTTACCTTTGTGCCGAAAAAGGCTGTCTTTTTGTTTGCCTATGCTAAGCGGTTTATGAAGTCCGAATAAACCTGCCTGAACATTTGTATGAAAACGTTTCCTGTTCCTCCCTGAACCGCGGCTGAGTGAGTACCAAACCCCTACAATATATATATACATTGATAGATACATACACAAAATCAGATTTATATATACATATATATAAATAAATATGTGAGTGATATATTTATTCTGTGCATTTATTTTATTATTAAAATAAATATATTTAAAAAAAATTTGCGTAGGGTCCCCTGTAATTTTATAGTCTAGCAGAGGTTAAGCAGACAGCTGGGGCAGATGTTTGAAGCCTGGGAAGGGGGTAATATCCAAGGAGCTTTCCAGGCTACTAATATCAGCCCCCAGCTGAATACTTAGCCTTTACTGGCTATTAAAATGGGGAACCCCCCAAAAAAATTATGTGGGGTCCCCCTATTTTAACAGCTAGTAAAGGCTATGCAGACAACTGGGGACTGATATTAATAGCCTATGAAGGGGCCATGAATATTGGCCCCTTCGAAAGCTAGAAACAGCAGCCCTCAGCCGCCCCAGAAATGGTGCATCCATAAGATGCGTCAATTCTGGCACTTAGCCTCGCTCTGCCCATTGCCCTGTGGTGGTGACAAGTGGAGTCATAGAGCTGGGGTTGATGTCAGCTTATAATGCCAGTTGACATCAAGCCCAGGTTAGTAATGGAGAGGCGTCTACTGTATAAGACACCCCCATTACTAACCACATAGTGGAAGTCAAATGTAATATAAATACACCCACACTGTGAATGAAATAAACACAGACACCTTTTAATGTTCTAAATTAAACTCTACTTACCATCACGCTCATTTCACCTGAATCCATTGTCACCTGCAATAAAAGTAAAATAATAAACCAACCTCATCCTCACCTTTCTGACGTGAAGAACAGAATCCATGTGTCCCGCGATGGCTCCAGCTCTGCTGGAGATGAGCTGAGTTCATGTTGCATGAACTCAGTTCACTTCATTGACGTCACCGCGAGTGTGGGAAAGTCCTCACGCTTGCCGTGCCAGCAAATAACGAGAGTTTTTCCCACTCTCATAACATAAACTCAGCTCATCTTGATGCCGTGACAGCGAGTCACTGAGGAGCGCAAGCATTCTTACACTCTTCAATGTCTCTGCAAGATGGCAGGCTGGATTGTCACGTCCAGCTACGATCCAGCCTGCCTTCTCCGCTACAGAAATTGACATGCTGCGGGTGAGTTTACACAGCGTGAAAAACAAGAACAATGGGCATGGGATTTCTTATAAATAAAATGAAGAATTAAATGAAAAAATGGCGTGGGCTCCCGCGTCATAACCAGCAGAGGGAAAGCCGACCGCTGGGGGGCTGATGTTACTAGCCGGGGAAGGGGCCATTAACCAAAGAGCTTCCCTGGCTATTATTAACAGCTCACTGCTGTTTACTTACCCTTTGTTGGCTAAATTACAAGGGGACCCCAGAAAAAAGATTGACATAGGGTCCCCCTATATAATCTAACCAGCAAAGGCTAAACAGACAGCTGTAAGCTGATATTAGTAGCCAGAAAAGGGACCATGGATCCTGGCCCCCTCCGAGGTTAATAACATCAGCCCTCAGCAAACCCAGAAACAGCGCATCCATAAGATGCGCCAAATCTGGCGCTTAGACTCGCTCTTCCCACTGCGGTGGGGAATGGGGTAATAGGGTTGGGGTTCACGTCAGCCTTGTATTTGTGGATGACGTGAAGCCCAGGTTAGTAATGGAGGGGTGTCTATAAGATGCCCCCATTACTAACCGCGTAGTAAACGTTTACGACGCTTTTTTAATAAAGGCACGGCCAGAATAAAGTCTTTTATTGATATAAAATGACACATGGTTTTAATATTTTTTTTATTATTCTGCTAGTCCCCGAATCCCTCATCTCCTGAAAAAAAACAAAAATGAAAACAACCATATCCCTCACCTGTTCGCCATCATGACGTAATCCACATTGTCCCACGGCGATCCGGGTCACTTCTACAGCAGGGACATCAGCAATCACTTATGTGACTGCTGTAGAAGGCAGCACTGTACACTGACAGGAGTGTAATCACTCCTGTCAGTGTATAGTGCTGCTTCAGGGGTAAGGTCACTTGAGTTCAAACAGCTCATGATCATCTGAGAGCTCAAGTGATCTCACTTACATTAGTGCTGTGTGGGAAAATTCCCACACTGCACTAATGCTGTAAGTCAGGTCCCGGAGCTCTCTGCTGATTATCAGCTGTTTGAACTCTGGTGACCCCAGCAGCTTCTCGCGATACACTGTGGGAGCCTAGCTCCTGTCAGTGTATCACTGGCTGCCGGATAGGATGGTCACATCTCTGGATTTGGCCGTGCTATTACTGAGATCGTCGTGGGACACTCGGTATATGGACATACCTTTTGCTCTAAAGGAGTTTATATCTGTATCTCAGGTTGTCTAAAACTGTAAATGTCTGGGTGCCTGGTGGGCAAGGGTTATGAAAGAATTTACATCATTCTTCCTGGTAACCAGCTGTAAATGCTATATATAGCTGTATATAAGGAAGGGGCAGCTTCATTATACGAAATACAATTCATAGCAATCCGTTCAAGGCTCATATTCTAAAACATTTCATAAAGTTCTATGTATTTTCTTACTTTATTTTTGTAAGTGAAACATGGATAACACATTGTATGCTGACAGCAGAGAACAATATACATGCACCGTAAATTAAACCTAAAGCTGTCTCTGTGACAGACAGCAGATATCCGTCCTTTCAGTGCTTAAAGGGATTTATGTGTTATACATCTTGTATGCTAAAATTCAGATTAGTGAATGTAAGGGAGAGGGAATGAAGTATCTGACATGTCTCCATCCATCTGGATCTATAATGTGCGGGGAATCTCGGGACAACAGGAAATCAGCGGGGAAATGATGAAATTAACATAATCTCACTTGATGTGGTGGTGGCATAAATATACATTTACTTTGTATCTGGAATTAAGATGGAGAATCATTAGCATGTGATGTAGAGTCTATCTATCTATCTATCTATCTATCTATCTATCTATCCCATATCTATCTATCTATCTCATATCTATCTATCTATCTATCTATCTATCTATCTATCTATCTATCTATCTATCTATCTATCCCATATCTATCTATCCATCTATCTCATATCTATCTATCTATCTATCTATCTATCTATCCCATATCTATCTATCTATCTATCTATCTATCTATCTATCTATCTATCTATCTATCTATCTATCTACAGTATCTATCTATCTATCTGTCTAATATCTATCTCATATATCTGTCCATCCCATATCTATTTATCTATCTATCTATCCATTCATCCATCTCATATCTATCTATCAAATTCAAATAAGCTTTATTGGCAGGACAAAATAAACACTAGTTTTGCCAAAGCACGTGTACAGTAGGGGATAGGGATAGGGACTGTGGGGATCATGGGTAGGGACTGTGGGGATGATGGATGGGACACACCCAGGGTGGGAGCTGTGGAAATGCATGGTATATCACAGTTCTCTTTCTCGCAGTCTATGGCATGCTTTTGCATACAGGGTTGCTATCTCCACCGTGCTCTCTTCTTTCCCCAGCAGGATAAATGTTTTCTCTTCCTCATTCATGGAGTTGAAATCCGGAAATAAACATAGACTCCTGAAGTGAGTGTCCCTCACTGCTGAGTATTTGCTGCAGTGCAGCAGGAAGTGGGTCTCATCCTCCAGGGCCTCCAGATTGCAGTGTGGGCAGAGTCTGTCCTCCCTGGGCTTGTAGCTCTGTCTGTGCTGGCCAGATTTGATGGCCAGATTGTGGGCACTGAGGCTATACCGGCTCAGGATCTGGCGGTCTCTGGGATTCGAGAGTTTCTCCAGATATGGAGCCAGTTTGTAGTCTCTCTGTAGACTCATGTGCATGTTTAGTTTCTGTGAGGTGCTGTATCGTTCCTCCAGTCACTGACATTCCTCTCTTGGCCCTAGTCTACCATCTCCTGATTCTGACTTTTGTCAGGCTGCTGTGATTGGTGTTTTGGTCCGGTTGTGTTTGGGTGTGCTGTTCCTGGGGTCCTGTTCAGGTGGAAAACCTATATGTACCAGGGCTTTATGGTGATGGGAGCTTGGATTGCTACTATGTAGGTGAGCCCAGAATGACAGCGCCCGCTTCACAATTGCTAGGTGTAGAGGGAATCTGCCCAGCTCAGCCCAACAGGCATTGTTGGTGGTGCTCCGATAGACCTAGAGAAGGTGCTTACAGAATGCCAGGTGGAATATTCTGTTGGGCTGGAATCCCGCCTTGACCAGTCTGGGTATGCGTGAGGACCCCAGACTTTACTGCCGTACAGAAGGATCAGGGAGATGATGGCATCGAAGATTTTTAGCCAGACCCTCACTGATAGCTTCAGATTGTAGAGTTTCCTTTTGCTGGCATAGAAGGTTTTGCATGTTGGATCCTTCAGGGTCTCTATGGCTTGTTTGAAGCTATCTGACTGGTGAATTTCAAGGCCCAGGTAGGTGTATTTTTCCATTTTTGTAAGAGTACAGTTGTTCAATGCAAATGAAGAGTGCTGGTGTGATCTTGGCTTTCTCCTCTGGAACACCATGATGTTGGTTTTCTTTGGGTTGATTGGTAGTGTCCATGTGGAGCTGAATTTCTCCAAGATTTTCAGGTTGTCTTGGAGGCTTTACTCTGTTGGAGACAGCAACAGTAGGTCATCTGCATACTGCAAGAATTTCACCTGAGCATCATGGAGTGTGAGACCTGGTGTCATTTAGGATTCCAGAGCAGTGGCCAGCTCATTGATGTAAATGTTGAAGAGTGTTGGACTTAGGCTGGAGCCCTGTCTGAGTCTACGGCTCTGCTGGAAATCAGCCATTCCTCTACCGTTCACACGCATGCTGCAGCAGTTCTTGGCTTTTGATGACATCATAGGTCTTTCCTCCTATCCCACACTCAAGCAGTTTCAGGAACAGGCCCGGGTACCATACTGAGTCGAAGGCCTTTTTAAAGTCTACAAAACAGGCATTCTTTGTGTTATGGATGTGGCTCTGAATGAGGCTGTGCAGGGTGTAGATTTGGTCAGTAGTGCGGTGGTTGGGCATGAACCCTGCTTAGCTTTTGCTGAGGATTTGGTGCTTGGTGAGGAAACTGAGGAACCTCTTGTTCAGGATGCTGTTGAACAGTTTTCCCAGGTTGCTGCTGACACATATGCCTCTGTAGTTGGCAGGGTCAAACCTGTCCCCACTCTTGAGAATGGGTGTGATGAGGACTTGGCTCCAGGTAATAGGGAAATAGCCTAGCCAGCACTCAGCAGAATAATGAACAGTTTAACCATTGCTGCCTGTATTTCTGGTGGACTGTACTTCAGCATTTCTGGTGGGATTCCATCTAGGCCACTGTTTTTTTCTACACCTTATGGAAGACATTGTCTCTGTAACTTCCTGTAATGTGATTGGTGTATCCAGAGAGTTTTGGACATTTTTGACTTTTTCCTCCATTGCCTTTAGTTTTGCTGTCATGTTTTTCTGTTCTTGGCTTAGTCCTTCCTTCAGGATGTCTTTATAGAGGTCTCTGAAGTATTGGAGCCAGATGTTGCCATTTTGGGTTTGGATGTTGTTTTTCTTGCTTCTATCTATCTACAGTGCCTTTAAAAAGTATTCATGCTGACGCGCCCCCTGGGCCGTGGGGTACTCGGTGCCGGGCCGGTCGTTGCTAGGGGAGATGTCACAGTGGCGGTGACCCGGTCCGTGACTCAGGGCGGTCAATCAAAAGGGGAAATTTTATTTACAGGGGATTTATAGTTTTTATATACAGTTCGTGACACCACCTGTGGTATGCGGCTAAAGGGAGCCGCCGCTGCGGAGCAGGTCCTCTGGAGCTGGTGTGAATGCAGCAGAGTTGGTTTAGCTCTCCACAGGTAGAGCTTAGCTCCAGGGCAGGGTAGATGTTGTTGTTATGAAGTAGCACTCGTGGTGCAGTGTAGTGCAGGGAGTGATGGCGCAGCAGCAATAACTGACAGAGACGGTGGGGTGCATTCTTCAAGGTTTTACTCACGATTTTCAGACTCCAAGTTACCAGGGCCAGGGTAACCTCCCACGTCGTCCTGTGCTTACTCAGGGAGGGGTTCAGCCAACCCTCTGGTACCTCCAGAGTACATAGCGGGACCCCCTTCTGTGTGTTCCTTCTGGCCGTCTTCCTGCACCTCACAGCTAGTGTCCCAATCCAGCGACCGCGGACCTTGTCGGGCGACATCTTCTCTGTCCCCCGGGTCCTCTATGGCTACCTTCTTGGTGAGACAGATTTGGATTGTGGCTGCAGTACCTGAAATACTACAGCCTCCAGTTTATTAGTTGAGACTTGAAGAACTCTGCTAGTTTAGGGACCGGTCCCCTCTGTGCGACCTGACCCCTCCACCGCCTGGCAGATTCGGGCGTACGGGTGGCCTCCAGCACTTCCCGTACCCCTGGGGTCCCTTCCATGTTCCTGGAACCTTGCCTGCTTCTCTCCTCCTCAGTCTGTCCTGGGCCTCTCCTCAGGCCCTCCTCCTGAGCAGAGCTCCTGCTCCTCTCACTGTCCTCCTCTGACTGACCTGTTCTTTCAAGATGGCTTCCCAATTTATATCACTTCTTCCAATGCTCCCCTAATTTACTTCCTCCAACCACACCCACTACATGGTTCCCCCTATTTTGGTTCCCCCCACTCCAGCCAGAGACAGGGCTCAGCAGGAAGCGTGACACATCTTGCCCTTCCAGCTGGTCTGGAGTAGTGTAGTGTTGGATGCAGGTGTTAGGGTCCCGGGCTGTACTCCTTCCTTACCTGAGAGTGAGATACCACACCTTTTGATGAGATGCAGTACCTCTGTGGCGACCGAACCCTCAGGGCTGCCACAATGCCACATGATCTTTTCTACATTTTTTCACGTTACACCCACAAAGTTAAATGTTTTATTTGGGGATTTTATGTGATACCAACTCAAAGTATTTGTGAAGTGTAAAGGAAATTATACTTCGTTTTCTAAATATTTAAAAAATATAAATTTGAAAATTGTGAGGTCCATTTGTATTCAGTCCCCCTTAGTCAATACTTTGTAGGACCACCTTTCACTGTAATTACTGCTGTGAGTCTTTTGTAGGATGTCTCCACAAGCTTTGCACATCTATAGGCTGACATTTTTGCCCCTTTTTCTTTGCGCACTCGCTCTCGCTCAGTGAGATTGGATGGAGACATCTGTTAACAGCAATTTTCAAGTCTTGTCACAGATTCTCAATGGGATTTAGTTCTGGACTGTGACTGGGCCATTCACACACATGAATATGCTTTGATCTAAACCATCCATTGTAGCTCTGGCAGTATGTCTAGGGTCGTTGTCCTGCTAGAAGGTGAACCTATGCCCCAGTCTCAATTCTTTTGCAACCTCTAACAGGTTTTCCTCCAGGATTGCCCTGTATTTAGCTCCATCCATCTTCCAATAAACTCTGACTAGCTTCCCTGTCCCTGTTGAAGAAAAGCCTCCCCACAGCATGATGTTGCCACCACTATGTGTGACTGTGGGGATGGTGTTTTCATGGTGATGTGCAGTGTTAGTTTTCCACCACATATAGCGTTTTGCAATTAGCCCAAAAATTTCTATTTTGGTCTTATCTGACCAGAACCCCTTCTTCCACATGCTTGCTGTGTCCCCTACATGACTTTTTGCAAACTGCAAACAGGACTTCTTGTGGCTTGCTTTCACAAATGGCTTTCTCTTGCCACTCTTCCATAAAGACCAGATTTGTGGAGTATGTGAAAAATACTTGTCCTGTGGACAAATTCTCCCACCTGAGCTGTGGATCTCTGCAGCTCCTCCAGAGTGACCATGGGCCTCTTGACTGCTTCTCTAATTAGTGCTCTCCTTGCTTGGTATGTCAGTTTAGGTGGACAGTCATGTCTTGGTAGGTTTGCAGTTGTGCCATGCTCCTTCCAATTTTGAATGTTGAATTGATCAGTGCTCTGTGAGATGCTCAGAGCTTGGGCTTTTTTCCTATAACCTAACCCTGCTTTACTCTTCTCCACAACTTTATCCCTGACAAGCCTGGTGTGTTTCTTGGTTTTTATGATGCCGTTTGATCCCCAATGTTCTCACACAAACATCTGAGGCCTTCAAAGAACAGTTGTAGTTACACTGAGAAGAAATTACACCCAGGTGGACTCAATTTACTAATAATGTGACTTCTGCAGGCAATTGGTCACTTAGGATTCTATTTGACGGTATCAGACTACAAGGGGGGGGGTGAATACAAATGCACCTCAATATTTTTTAGATTTATATTTTTAAAATAAATGGAAAACCGGGTATCATTTCCTTTACACTTGCTACCTTGTGTTGGTATATCACAGAAAATCGCAATAAAATACATTTAAGTTTGTAGGTATAACGTGGAAAAATGTGGAAAAGCTCACGGGGTATGAATACTTTTTCAAGGCACTGTATCTATCATCTACCTATTTATCTCTCTATTTCAAATCTATCTATCAACATTATTTCATATTTAACAATTTAATATACAGTATAGCTCTTATCTAACAACTTTATCCATTTCATATCTACAGTATCTATCTATAGTAGCTCATATTTATCTAATATCTATCGCTAATCTATCAACTTTAATTACTATCTATTAAATATCTACTTATCTTTCTCATATCTAATATGTCTTTTATTCACATTATGTCATTTTCTAGCAGATAAAAGAATATAATCAAACATCTAACCTATGCAAAACACTAATCGGTTGCCTTTTCTCTTTTTATCTCCAGACATGACATAGTTTTTTCCAATAAATTAGACAAAACTCCCAAATTGAAAAGAAATCCTGTTTTTCTTATTACAGACAAATTTAGCAAGCAGTAAGCATACGCTTCGCTGGAGACCACATGCCGGCATAAGGGGGCTGGTGGACGTCGCTCCAATCGCCTACTTCAAACAATTGTAGAGGAATCACCTGGGACAAGGCCTCGGCTATTAGTGCAGACTCGTCGAGATTCTTAATGCCACCGAGAAACCCAAAGGAACAGATGAGTCAACTGAGAAAATGTCACAAGGAAAAA
Organism: Phyllobates terribilis; assembly: GCF_046119375.1. NCBI lineage: Eukaryota > Metazoa > Chordata > Amphibia > Anura > Dendrobatidae > Phyllobates > Phyllobates terribilis. The sequence continues at coordinate 59,549,612 of NW_027362767.1, forward strand.
AGCCAAAAGGATAATCAATATCCAGCTCAAGCTTTTTCTCCAGCACATATTCATGGTTTACAAAAATGTAAGGGTCTGGAGGACTGGAGCCATTCATGTCTGGAGGAGCCAGGGGTTTACTGGAGACCTTTTAAGTTACAGCAGCTAATGCTGGGATTACAATGAAAGCAGGTCTCAAGGATCTGGGTTTTCAAAGAAAACTATTGACTATTGATCCGTAATAGAAATGATAATGAGGTTGTTTTGTGGTTAAGCTTTGGCACGTTAACCTCGTGGTAGCTGGAGACTGGAAGAGATAGTATTTGGGGATAGCTGGGATATTATAGGACTTACAGTGAAGAAGGGGTTACAATTACATAATGTTTAACTAACAGTCACAAGATCTTAGGTGAGTGTACATTATATGATTATTTGTCTTCAAGGTGGTCTTCTCCTTCCTTTTATAGTCTCCAGAGATTGGTATTTTTTAATTCAAGAAACTAAATTTTCTTACACAATTTATACCATTCTGTGCTTGAAATCTATATAAACGTGTGGGCAATATTGTACTGTAACATTAAAAATATTTTCCTAATATTGTGTAGGTCTCCCCTTTGTGCTGTCAAAATAGCTGTCACCCATATAGACACTCTATAAGACCTCTGAAGGTATCTTGTGGTATCTGTTAACAAGACGTTAGCAGTAGATCTTTTAAATCTTGTAATTTGTTCGGTGTGGCCTCCATGGATCTCACTTATTTGTCCAGCACATCCCACAGATGATTAATCGGATTGAACTCTTTGAAATATTGAGACAAGTCATCACTTTGAACTCTTTGTCACATGCTCAGACCCCAGCTAAATGGCTGAGGCATTATCCTACTAAAAGAGGCCACTGCCATTGAGGAACACCACTACCATGAAGGGGGGGGGGGCACATGGTCTGTAAAATGTTTAGTAGGTGGTACATGTCACAACCACATGATGCCAACATCTAAGGTGTCCCAAAGAACATTGCCCCATCGTAAGTGTAGTAATTTGAAACTTCTAGGCCTCTATGCAAATCCTCTGGGCCCCCATCACAAGTCTTTAATAGTAATAGTCTTTTCTTATGGTCCAAAGGGACCTTTTAGGTTCCCTAGGCTTCAGGGCCCAGATGCGATCGCAACCCTTGCACCAATTGTTGTTACTCCTCTGCCCATCACACTGCCTCTGCCAGCTTGTCTTTTTTTTTTCGCTAAATGCATCCAGGTGCCTTCTCTTCTTCAGGTATATGACACATATTCAACGACCATCCACATAAAGTAAAAGAAAACATGATTCATCAGACCAGGCCACTTTTTTTCTATTTCATGGCCAGTTCTGAAGCTCACATGCCCTAGGTATGCAAATTACCTCTTCAGAGAGGAAGAGGACTAGAACTCTAGAGCCATCTATTAAAAGTAGTAATTCTACAAGTCAATATCGACCCTTTAACAAGCCTTGTCACATGATTCGTTAAAGGGTTGATATTGACTTGTAAGATTGCTACTTCCAATAGGTGGCACTAGATTTCTAGTCCTCTTCCTCTCTGAAGAGGAAATTTGCATATTTAATTTTCCAGAGGAGCATGCATGGCTAATAAATCTCCTCATTCTGACATGCCAGGCCTGGCTTGTCACTCTCCACAAGGAGAAACGTTAACCCTTAGATCCATGCCCTAGGTAGGAACTTTCAGAGGTGAACAGAGGTCAGTATAGAGACTTTGACTGTGGCTATGCTGTCCCATACACAGTAAGCTATGATGCTCTGTTCGTTCTGTCAATTTCCTACAATAGGCAGCAGAAACGTTTTAAGCTTTTTGCAGCTCTTTTACGGTATTGGTTCAGACATGGTGTTTTTTACTCCTCATGTGCATCTCTGAGCTTTGGGTGCTGTGATGGTTGCTATTTCATTGGTGACTTGTTGATCCTAATTAGACCACTTTGGTAGGTATTAAGCAACAATATCTATCAAAAAAAATCTTCATTCCCAAATTTAGAGTTGCTAAAATCATTTTGTTGTAGATGTATACTGTGTGTTTCAAGTTTTGTTACAAATAGAACAACCTACAAACACATTGAGTGAAGTGATTTCTGAGAGTGTGAACCTTTTGCACATTGTATATCGAGTCCTGCATTAAATTGTCTTCTAAAACAAACACTCTTAACCATCAGGCGCCTTGTAAAAGAAGTAAATGACGGGGCCATGTTGTGGCTTCAGCCGAGCCCCAAATAAAAGTCGTGATCTATAATGGATTTATTTCAAAACAAATTGTGTTGCCAAATGCTTCACAATTCTCTCGTCTACTCTTTTTTTCTTCGACTAATGGCTGATAAAGTGCTGCAAGAGACAACGTTGTTTTTCTTTACCGCATGCAGTGTCTGGAAAAAACGTCCTTTGTTTAAAGAAATAGAAGAAAATGAATTTCCATTTGGAGTTTAATAACAATTTGTAAAAAACACATTCACAAAGGACAAAAAAACATGTCAAACTACAACACAACAAGAATTTGAAACTGCAGATCTGGAAATGACAGTCCTATAGCCTCGTTAGCGAAGACACTAAGAGAGGGTGACTCTACATATCACCAACAAGCAAGTGGTGATAGACATGAGTGAACTGAATTCGTCTTGAATTTTCTTAAAAACAATGTATTTGCCTTTATCCAAATTATTTGCAGTTTGAATCAGTCAAATCCAGCAGTACGGAAGATGCAATTTTTCTTGATTACTAAGGACTGAAAAGTGTTTAAAAATGAATAATTATACTCTCCTGTCCCGCCACACAGCTTCACTCCAGCTCGGTCATCTTCTTCGCTCCAGTCTTCATTGAGCTATCTTTGTTGTCTTCCGGGTATGGCCATCTTCATTGTCTTCTGTTGCCTGCCATCGTCAGCACCTAACACCGGAAGACGTTGAAGATGATCCAGTGAAGTCTGGACCAAAGAAGGCAGCCCGGTTGAGAAAATTCATAATTTTTTTTTTTGCCTATGTGAATTATGATCTGAGGTCTGGATAGATTCCACAGCATAAAAATCACTTTCAATTTGAATCAATTTAAAATCAATGTGAATCAAATTTCATGGACAAATTTGAACCTGTCTGTAAATTAGAATTTTTGCACTTTCACTCGTCACTATTTAGTGAGGATAGCAGCCGTCAGAGCAATGTGAAAGCAAGAAATATGACAGAGTAGTATCAATGCTGGTAAAGGAATGAAAATCAATACAGAGCTGGACAGAACACACAAAATGCAAGGCAAAGCAATCAAGTGGATCTATTCTGCGCTGCTGAAATCCAAAGGACATGAGGAACCAAGACAGAGAACTAATGGTTTATTGTCAACGCGTTTCAAAATCAGTCTGACTCCTTCCTCAGGACAACCACATGTTTTACTCATTAAGACTGATGCTGCGCACTCCAACCTTAATAAAGGCTTGCTGGAGTACGATGTGCTAAAATCATTAAGAGGCGCACTCAACTTAATGAATTTGGCGAATCTTTTCTGCGGCGTGTGCCTCTGTGCGTCTCTGAATACCTTGCCAGAAATGCTACTCCACTCAAGTACCATTTTTGGAGTAAAAAATGCTGCCACTTTTAATGAATTTGACGGGCGGGTGAAGCTACGCCCCGTCCCTTCCCCAGCCTTGTCCATTTTGGCGGAGCTGCTTGAGACTGATGTGAAAATGGCAAAAGTCATAACATTTATGTGCCATTCCACATTATGCAAAAGAATTACGCCTTTTCAAGACATTTTACGCCACTTTTCTGGCATAAAAGCTTTGTTGAATCTTCCCCATTGAGACCATCAAAACATCAGATATACACAGGACAATATAGAAGAATTTTTAATTTGTCTCAGTGTTGACATTTCCCTATGCCTATACATAGGCAGATTCCTTAAAATTAATACTTGTTTGTTCTGGGCACTAGGTTCCCCTTTTGCTTTTATAAGTATCAGTACTGTTTTGATGCCTTCTGGTTGTAAGCAGATTGCTTCATATAGCTTCCTGTAGGTTAACCAGACTGGGTGTGGGAACCCCACTGAATTTGGCACTTACACTGTGGAGCACACTCGCTTCTCTTTGCATGACTTTCTAGCTAGGTTCATGTTTGTTTGTCACAGGAACTTATGATGTGTTGCCCTACTGGGAGGTATACAGCCTACCATACTCACAATTCCACCCCATCAACGCCTTGCTTCCGCTCTTTGAACAGATCTTCACCTTGGCTCTAGGTGTGGCAGCCCAAGTAAAAGCAAGAGGGGCTTTCCCTACACCTCAGTAAGGAGAGGGTATCCATATCCAAACTCTGCTGTGGTTTTCTGGTATGGTAGAAAGGGAAAAAGATGTTTGGGGCCCTTGCTCCTTTTGGGAAGAGCTTGCAATGGACTACCACATCTTTTGTGCACTTTTTTTGTGTGGCATACTGCAATTTGAAGTATTTGGATGAAGAAAGTTATGTTGTAGGGATTTCGATAATAGCCAACCAAGCCAATTTACTTTTCTCATGGGAAAATCACTGAACAATTCAACTGTGCGATTTAATTGCCGTCACTTGATGCATCCAGTAGATGGGTTCATAAGGGACACAGTTAGTTTGTTCACGAGAACATCCATAAGAGAACGTGATGCAGCACAGCGCTACAAATAGTATGATGGCGTTTGCCCAATTTTCCCGTGGCACCTTCATCCTACCCCTCACCCTATAAACTGCTTACAGTATATACATGTATATATATACTTATTCTTGATATATATAATTCTTGTCTCTTTAGGAGTATACATAAGAGTATACATGCCCACTAAACCTACATCCAGTTAAACAGCGCAGTGCCAAATGTCACCATACTAGCATTTTACAGTGTGTGATCCATCACTGAGAGCTGCTCTTTATATTTGGCTAAATCCAGACGGTTCAGGGAAAGTATACATCATAGACAGAAATTATACAGTTACCATTGATTAAAAGCGTCATAATTCTTTGCGACTCCAGCAATCTATTTTCTGTCAAGCTAAGAAAATGCCTTTTAATGTTAAGATTAATTATTGATCCTTCCGATCGCTGCGTCCCGCTGACCAGTTTAAGGCTGGGAAGGCTTCTTTAGCTCTGTTTCCTCAGACAATTGTGGCAATATATATATCATTAGAGGCTAAAAACATGTAAATGGTCAATTAAATGCTAAGCAGCAAAGCAATTTAAGATCCTTAAGCTGTATAATTTGTGGGCGGTTGAGTGTTTGTCATGGTTGTATGGATGGTTGTAAAAGTCTAGTAATGAGTGCTAATAAATATGACCAAATTCATCATTTCTTTAGATCTGCATGCTGTAAAAAGCATTTTCCAATGAAAAAACCCCCCAAAATAAATGAAATATAAATCCTTGAGTTGTCCTTTTCTGTCGAGTTAAAAAAATAAATCTATTTTAGTTATATCTATTGCACGGCAAGCTTTCTTAAGTACCTTCTATAATCTTTCCAGGAACAATGGCAAAACCTCATGGACATGGCCATTTTGGGCATGTGTTATGATTGTGTAATAACTTACAAGGGAAAATAGGTAAAGCTAAATACTGCAACTGGCCCTGCTGGTTCCTGTACAGACTAGAGATCCTGACTCCGCAGTCCCTAGTGGTTCCTGTGTGGCACCCCAGGGGTCTGGTTTCCACAGTAATGTAATGTTATGTCTGAGAGCAGGTGGGAGGTCCTTTGGTCAGGGATCCTGTGCATGCCACACCTCCTGCCCAGTCTTGGGAGGGGAAGAACTTCCCCTATATAAACCTGAGGCTGAGGCAGGGTTAGGAGTTTTCAGAAAGGAGAAGACAGGGAGCAGAGCTGCTCTATGGGCTCTGCTCCACAGGCAGGCCCTGTCCTGGGGCCTGAGCCTGAAGTAGAGAAGAAGTAGAGAAGAGAGCAGCTATGGGAAGAAACAGCAGGAGCTCTGTGGGGAGCAGTGTTACAAGGAGTCAGGGGCTGGCAGCTGCAGAGCTCGCCCTGACTGAGAAGATTTCTTACCGGACCCGGAGTCCGAGGCTGTGGGGACTAACTCCTACCCAGCAGCAGAATCCGTCAGGCAGGGGATTTCAGGTCCTCTGGCCAAGAAGCCCGAAGGCACGGTCACACGCATGGGACCAGCACCGCTGTCGTGGAGCGGAAGCTATTAGAAGGCCCCGAGTCACCGGCCATACGGGTGAGCACCACACGGTACACTCAGGGACGTGGGCTACTTATACCCGCCTCAAGCAAGGTAGCCAGAAGAGTACAGATAGTTTGGGAGGCCTACAACTCCGCCTGGCCAGGGGAGATCCCATCTGCTCACGGACTGACCAGGCCCCAATCACTAGCCAGTACTCCGGGAGGGTCTATCTTTGTTACCAGTAAAGACCCTGAACTGCACCGTACCGTCTCCGAGTGGTTCCTGCTACCCCCATCATCCACATCTGCTGCCCTGAGGCCATACCCCTCCCGTTGGGGGTTATACCACCACGCTGCACAATCTCACCACCGGCCTCAGCGGTCTGCCCTGCAGCGGCGGCTCCAAAGCTGCATTCAACGGGTGGCGTAGTCGTCCTACATCTACTGCTAAAGACAGCGCCACTTAGTTTGACTCCCTGGGCACGGACCGGGTCACCGCCACGAGACTACAACCCTCAACAGATCCGGCTCCGGGTAGGCTCCCGCGTGCGCAACGCAGCGCGACTCAGGCCCAGGGGCGCGTCACCTGTGTCAGCAGAGATGGCCCTAACCATAGACTAGACAATGGCAACTCGAACCTATGCTGCCTGAAAGGCCGTCGAGAGCTACATGTTCCTCCTAAAGAACCGGAGGGCAGGGAGCACAGTGTGAATTAGCTATAAAAGTGTGCTGAAAAAAGGAAAGATCCCAGAGTGAGTAAAATAAACCACAAAATACAAAATAAAGTATAAAGTACATAAGGTTAGATAATATGTTGCCTACTTCCTAAAAAGAAACAGAAGATAGGTGCAGAGCAAAGAACAGAATAGCAAAGAGATAAATCCTAGCTGGAAATTCACTGACTGGCTTTAAACTACAGCAGAATGGCTGAACAGCCATATGAAACTATCACCAGACGGAAATGTTAGAAGGGGGGAAGAATATAAAGCCGCACCTAAAAGGTGATAGGGTAGACAAATGAAAACACCACTGGTAAGTAGTGAGGGGCGAGTATGTTCTGTTAACCCTTTCGCCAAATATGCTCGGACGAGTGCCGAGTATTTATAGCGTGCTCGGTGATATGTTTGAATCACTCCCATGTGCATGATTTGCAATGGTTTGACAGCTTTAATACATGTGAGGAATGTGTAAGAAGCAGACATTCCTCACATGTATCAAAGCTGTCAAAAAGTCGCAAATCATGCACACGGGAGCGATTCAAACATATCACCGAGCACGCTGTAAATACTCGGTGCTCGCCCGAGTATACTCGGCGAAAGGGTTAACAAAAATACTTGCTCATTACTACTGGTAAACTAAACAGACTGCAGTCAAAATAATAGAACCTAAACACCCAAAGAAAAGGTGTGTCTGCTGTGGCTTGTTGGACAGATAAGCCAACCACAAAACACAGGCTCAAGGGTTTGAACCCAGGAGCATGACAGAACGTTTGCATTAGCCTGATCTCTTTGAGGTCTATTTTCTAGTTGTTGAATCAGATTAGAGAGTAACAGTGACACTGGATCTTTCTGCTTCATAGGTTCTTGTCCTGATTTCTATAAACAGGGTAGTAACTCTGTCATTAGATGTTTTTGGAACCTTCAATATTTATAACTGTGGAGGCTGTGGTGGCAGAGCTGTGGTGGCTGCAGGTAAGAACACACTGGTTTTATAAATGGCAGATGCAGAGCCATAGACAATTGCTTAAGCAAAGGTTAGTGTTGTTAGTCAACCTTACATTGTTTTTTTTTTACTGCAGATTCATGCACTAGAAGGTTATGGGCAAGATGTTGCAGATTTCAGCCGACTGATGGCATTAACCATGTTTGCCTATCTGCGGTTGTTTAGTAGCATGTTTAGGCAGACACATCGAACTTCAGATGCGCAAAAAAAGATCTGTAATAAATTGTTTTGTGCTCATTGGCTGCCATTGTTCTCAGTGCCACTTGTTCTGTTTACACAGGACGATATGCTGTCGAGGATGATGATCTTTTAACCAAGTCAAAAGATCATTTTACCCAACGAACAAGGATTTTTGCTTATTCTTCAGATCAGCAGCAACAACACAAACAAACCAAAAAGGTTTCACAATACAGTATAGAGAAGAACTACATAAATATAAACAAGCAGAAACAGTTAAAACAGCACCACCTGCTGTCTGCTCATCACAGTCCCTACGGCATAAGCCTAAAGCTGTTGTATACTCCAACAAAAGCAATCGATTGCCCTTTGGCCCCTCCTGCCTAACTAAAACCTGAAGTTACCGTCCCCAGTTTAAAATCTGTAACAGGGCTCTTCATGTACCATGCAAATGTTATATTTATGATATTGGTATCTTTTATGTAGGCTTTTTGGCATTCTAGAGCATAAGTACAGCTGCTTTATCAGCACCCCCTACAGCTAAAGAGTGCCTATTAGTGATGGGCGAGCACTAAAATGCTCAGGTGCTCGATGCTCGGGTCAGGCAAATTGGAAAACTCGGGTGATCAACCCGAGCAACGAGCCCAATGTAAGTCTATGGGAAACTCGAGCATCTTTCAGGTGGCTCTCCTCGGCTGTCTGCAGAGGGCCTAAAAATTGCCCAAATCGATGGGAACAGTGCTCAAATGACATAGGAACAGCATGGGGAAGACCCCTGGAAGCATTTCTGACTCCCAGGTCACTGCTGTCAACAACGTTGTCAGAGGTATTACGCCACTTTTACGGACTCACAATAAAACATACAAAAACAAAACCAAAATTGATTTTCCAGGGAAATATGTTAAGGAACATCCTTTGCAGTGTAATGACTTGTATATAAGGCAAAATAAATAACCAAAAACAAAAATACTCCTCCACGACTTGGGCTATGTTCACAAGTAGCGTTTTTGGTGTGTTTTTGCACTGTTGCATTGCTTTCAACCATGACAAATGCATTCACCAGGAAATGTCATTTTAACATTTTACAACTTATCTGGCCATGTGGTGTGTGACACATCATCAGACACATGCATACAGTGCTGAAAAGACATGGGAACAGCATGGGGAAGACCCCTGGAAGCATCTCTGACTACCAGGTCACTGCCTAAAAGTGTGCCCATCATAAGTGATCCTTGGCGCATGCGAAGATGCCTCCCGCCATGCACCTGTCGTTGCAGACTTGCAACAATCACCGACCTCATCCTTGTCGCACTGCAGCATTCAGTTGTCCCTACCCCATTCCTTGGAATGCAAGCGCAAGTATGCAGGCAGCCATCCATCCACCCACAGACTGCAATACTATACTGCCAAATTTTTGACAGCTGCTTGTGTGGCGCCCCTGAGGGTTCAGTCGCCACAGGGGTACTGCACCTCAGACCGAGGTGTGGTATCTCCTCTCCGAGGTAAGGAAGGAGCACCTCTCAGGACTCAGCCATCCATCCAACACTACACCTCTCCCACCTGTAGGGGGGGGGCTTATATTCACCAGGGTGCTGCCCCAGCCGGGATAAGAGGAGATGGGGGAACCAAAAGTTAGGGGGAACCATGTAGTGGGTGAGGGTGGAGGACGCACTTTAGGTTACACTACAAAATTCATATTTAATAAACAGCCATCTTGGGCTTATGGTCTTTGATTGTGATCTTCATCACTGAACGTGGCTTTCTGTGTGAACCTGCAGCTGATAAGGGCACGGTCCTCGTACTCTGGCCTTGAGTGGAGGAGCGGGCAAGAGTTAACGGCTGTCTCCACCTGGTCAAGGTTCCTACCTAAGAAGGCCTGGAGGGGAGCAGAGGAGACAAGCTCCACAGGCAAAAGGATCCCAGGGGGATGCAGACGGAGCGGTATACGCCACCTGTCCTCACTATTCTGGCCTAGTCAGAGGGATTCCTGCTGCAAAAGGGGTACCGGCCCCCGATATCTGGCTTTGCTACTTCAAGTGCTAGTCAGAAAAGCCCGGAGGCTCAGTGGATCCCACCGGGTAACGGAGCGGAGTCGCCACCCGTACCCTTGTTCTGTGCATAGTCCAGAGGGAGACCCGGCCTTAGTACATGTACCACACACGGACAGGAGAGGACCTAGTGGGAAAGTCTAGAAACACTCTGTTACGAGGGTCCTGATTGATGCACCTGAACTACCCGGAGTGTGCTGAACCCCTTCCTGGTGGCCACAGCGCGGCATGAGGAGCAGGGAGAAGCCTTGCAACTGTGCATTCTACCGTGAGTAAAGATTGGAAGACTACCCCTATGGCCTCCGGTCCTTTATTGAAGCACGGCACTGCACCACACCGCACCACATCTCCCACTACAACTCCCATCCTCCTGTTCCCTCTGCCCTGAGGCCCTGCTCCGCCTGTGGGGAGTAGTACCATCTTCTGCTGCCACTACATCCCGCCTCAGAGGACTTAACGCAGCGCTGGTGGAGAATCACCAGGCACCACAGGTGGCGTAATCATTACATCCACTCGATCAACACCAAACCCTGAAAGCCCATTAAATCTTTTATGTGACGGCCCTGGGCACGGAACGGGTCCAGGCCACGACTGCAACCCCCAACATCTGACCCGGCTCCGAGTACCCCCATCTCCCAGGGAGAGCTGAGAGCGTCACACTTGCACTTGAAATGTGGCCTTTTAGGCTCGTGGAGGCGGAAGCTTTTCACAACCTCATGCCGGAGGCGGCCGAGTGTTCATACTCGGTCCCCAGCCGCCACTATATTTCCCAGTATCGCCTCCGCCTTCCACAAGCACGGGTCCCACAACATTACTCCTGCCTTCCCCAGTGCACTTACTGGGAAGGACCACAAACACATGGACAGGTGAATGTGGCCAGGGACGGTATGGAGCCAGTCCACAACTTTTTTTGCTAAGAGTTGTATTCAGCTCGGTGAAAGGACTAGCATAGAGGGAAACCGTATCTAGCCTGCGTGTCATTTCTCCCAGGAAGTCCAGTAATTGAGCTTGTTGCAGAAGCAATGGCAGCCCGTCCAACATCAACTCGCACTTGTCGGTGGTGCTTTGACACACACACATCTCTCTTTGCGCGTTTAATTTCTTGAATACAGAGTTGGACAATGGCCTGATCTGTAATGGGCTTTGAGAAATAACATGCATAAGCATGGCCGATCCACATTAAAAAAGCAGACATAGAGTGTCCAGGAACCTTCCCCCACACTTTTCTTAACCAGGGCTGCTTTTCGGCAGGGTTGGATTGGCTCACCAGAGAACCGGAGACTCCTCCGGCGGGCCCTGGCTTCTCCTTCAGGAGAGTTCATAGTGCCGAGGTGAGGCCATGATGATGATAGAGGCCACCATCTGCTTAGTTTTTTGTTACTTGGTATGCAAGTGCCAGTAATCAGCCAGCCACCCACCCACAGGCCGCAACACTAAACTGCCAGATTTCTGGGCAGCTCTTTGCACTTGAAATATGGCCTTTTAAGCTCGTGGAGGCGGAAGCTTTTCACAACCTCATGCCGGCGGCGGCCGGGTGTCCATACTCGGTCCCCAGCCACCACTATATTTCCCTGTATCGCCTGCGACTTCCAAGAGCAGGGGTCCCACAACATTACCCGTGCCCTCACCAGTGCACTTACTGGGAAGGACCGCCTAACCACAAACACGTGGACAGGTGAATGTGGCCAGGGACGGTACGGAGCCAGTCCACAACTTTTTTGGCTGAGAGTTGTATTTAGCTCGGTGAAAGGACTAGCATAGAGGGAAACCCTATCTACCCTGCGTGTAATTTCTAACAGGAAGTCCTCTAAAGCTGCTTGCACTTGAAATGTGGCCTGAACATTACTGCTGGTACTTTTCTGTGGGAATTTGCTTGCTTCCTACCAGCATGGAATATTTCCAGCAAACTATGGTATGACGCCATGGTATTAGCACTGCCCCCAGCACCAGTAGCGAAGCCATCCCCAATTTCCTTCTCAGGAATTTTATTTGGTAGACTGAGTGGCTGCCCAAATACATTTTCTCACAAAGGAGCTGAAGATAGAGTGGCAGTAGGTGCAAGTTTCTCCAGCCTGTTAGATATTAGAGGGTGAACGGCAGCACATTGGATCAGTGGTTAGCACTGAAGCCTTGCAGTGCTGGGATCATGGGTTCAAATCCCAACAAGGACAACATCTGCAAGGACTTTGTATGTTCTCCCCGTGTTTGCATGTGTTTCCTCCTCAGTAAAAAAGCAGCCATAGAGTGTCCAGGAACCTTCCCACACATTTTTCTTAGCCAGGACTGCTTCTCAGCAGGGTTGGACAGTCCCACTAGAGAATCCTCTAGTGTGCCTTGGCTTCTACCTCAGGAGAGTTCATGATAGCGCTAACTTTGCAGCTGCTATGGGGCTCTTGAGCGGGTGAGAAAGGTTAGCCCTCAGAATCAAATCCTCTGGTGGGCACAATGTTTTTCAATTTGAAACAGCTTCTCAGTGGGAGTTGTATTCTTTAGCTCGGTGAAAGGACTGTCATAGAGGGAAACCGTTTCTACCCCAGCTGTCATTTCTCCGTCACCAGGTTCCACCCATTGTCACACACGACCATGCCTGGCTGTATGTTCAGCGGTGAGAGCCACAGATCAGGCTGCTGTGTTACAGCTTTCAACAACTCTGCAGCACTGGGCAGTTTGTCAATTAAGCATTAAGCATGTTATCTTCAGCACAGCCTGTTGCCGCTTGGCCAAGGCAGTGCTGCAGTGCTGTCAGCTTGTAACTGATGTGATCATTTCGGAGATGGAGGAGGAGGTGCATGAGCTGAAAAATGTGATTACATTGAGGTTAAATTGGTGACGCTGTTTTTTATACTAAAGAAAGATCCTATTGTTTTTTTACGTTATTTTTTTAAGACAAATGCATTCACCGGGAAATGTTATTTTAACATTTTACAACCTTATCTGGCAATGTGGTGTGTGACACATCATCAGACACATCCTTTTTTATTTATGATGGAGGGACTCTGAAAGTCATAAAGCTTATTTTTACAGGGACATCAGACGGCCCTTACTATTCTTAAAAGGCCAGCAGTCGGCCGTAGCTATTGTTAGAGAGCCATCAGCCAGCTATGCTTTGTTGTTCCCATTATTAACAAGTGGGTCTCCTATACTGTTATTGCGTATCCAGTGACTGCAAGGGCTGCCGAAAATTTGGACGCAACCCTATACCCCTTTGAAGAGACATAGAGGAGGGTCTCAGTAAAAAAAATGTTCCCATTATAAAGGAGCCGGTCTCCTACAGTGGTAATGCCCATGCTGTGACTGCAAGGGCTGCCAAAATTTGGGAAAAACCCCACTAAGAATTTAAAGACACATAGAGCAGGGCCACAGTAACAAGGTACGACATGTTCCCATTAGAAAGGAGAGGGTCTGCTATACAGTTATAGGGTATGCAGTGAGTCCAACGGCTGACCAATTTTAGGAAATACCCCACTAAGAATTTAAAGACACATAGAGCAGGGCCACAGTAACAAGGTATGACATGTTCCCATTAGAAAGGAGAGGGTCTGCTATACAGTTATAGGGTATGCAGTGAGTCCAACGGCTGACCAATTTTAGGAAAAACCCCACTAAGAATTTAAAGACACATGGAGCAGGGCCACAGTAACAAGTAAGACATCTTCCCATTAGAAAGGAGAGGGTCTGCTATACAGTTATAGGGTATGCAGTGAGTCCAACGGCTGACCAATTTTAGGAAAAACCCCACTAAGAATTTAAAGACACACAGAGCAGGGCCACAGTAACAAGTACGACATGTTCCCATTAGAAAGGAGAGGGTCAGCTATACAGGTATAGGGTATGCAGTGAGTCCAATGGCTGACCAATTTTAGGAAAACCCCCACTAAGAATTTAAAGACACACAGAGCACGGCCACAGAGAAAAGTACGACATGTTCCCATTAGAAAGGAGAGGATCTGCTATACAGTTATAGGGTATGCAGTGAGTCCAACGGCTGACCAATATTAGGAAAAACCCCACTAAGAATTTAAAGACACATGGAGCAGGGCCACAGTAACAAGTATGACATGTTCCCATTAGAAAGGAGAGGGTCTGCTATACAGTTATAGGGTATGCAGTGAGTCCAACTGCTGACCAATTTTAGGAAAAACCCCACTAAGAATTTAAAGACACATGGAGCAGGGCCACAGTAACAAGTATGACATGTTCCCATTAGAAAGGAGAGGGTCTGCTATACAGTTATAGGGTATGCAGTGAGTCCAACTGCTGACCAATTTTAGGAAAAACCCCACTAAGAATTTAAAGACACACAGAGCAGGGCCACAGTAATGACAAATTCCCATTAGAAAGGAGAGAGTCTCCCATAGTGTTGGCCTATGCAGTGAATGCAAGGGCTGCCAAAAATTTGGAGGCACTTCAATGCCCCTTGGAAGAGACGTGGGGGAGGGCCTCATATAAAAATGTTCCCATTAGAAAGGAGCGGGCCTCCTATACTTGTAATGCCCATGCACTAAGTGTATGGGCTGACAAACATTTACCCCATAAACATACTGTATAAAAAAAAATTTTCACCGGCATCATAAACACCCTTTAAAAAAATGATGTGGGTGTTGAATCACGGACCACGGTCACCCTGGTGATGTGGTGGAGGATGAGGAGAAGGAGGAGGACTAGAGCAAATAGACAAAATCAGGAAGCGTATACCCATGTGTGGGTGTGAAAAGGTGCAGGGGAATACACCTCCCTAAGAAAAGACACTGAATCTGAGTTTATGTTAAGCTGCTATCATTCGGTGGTGTTGAGAGCTCTGGCCCGATGCAGCCCTTGTTCATTTTTATAAGAGTCAGCCTGTCAGCATTTTCAGTTGACAGGCGGATGCGCTTATCAGTTATAATTCCACTAGCGGCACTAATAACCCGCTCTGATCCAAGGCATAGAGAGCCAGTTCATTCCACGTATCCAGCTAGGATACGCAATAATTATATGGCACAGAGGAATCACGGAGGACGTTGGTACGGTCGGCAAGGTACTCCCTCAGCATCTTCCCAAACTTTGCACTCCTTGTGAGAGTACCCCACGCCTCAGGGCCTGTGCCATGGGAAGGTCTGATAAAACTCTCCCAGAACTTTGACAGTGTTCCCCTGTCTCTGCTGGAATGAAGTTGTGTCTCTCTCGCCTGTACTCCTTGGTTGTCCAACGAAGTGTGCCCTCTGCCGCCAGCGTTTTCAGATGGGAATTTTTTTAATAGTTCCACAACAAGGGCCTTCTGGTACTGCCCCATTTTTGTAGACCTGTCCGCCTCAGGAATAAGAGATATAAAGTTCTCCTTGTAGCGTGGGTCTAGAAGTGTCCCGAACCAGTTATGACTGTCACCCAAAATTTTGAGAACGCGAGGGTCATTGGAAAGGCAGCGTAACATAAACTCAACCATGCGTGCCAGACTACTAACAGGCAAGACTTCCGTGTCCTCACCAAGAGGATGACTGACCATGCTCTCCTTCTCATCCTCCTCCTCTCTGTCCTCTGGCCATCCACGCTGAACAGACGGTATGACAGCTGTGCAGGTAGTACCGTCTATAGTGCATGAAACTAGCTCCTGTCCTTCCTCCTCCTCCTCCTCTTCCTCATTGTCACCCAATCCACGTTGGGATGAGATGAGGCTTGGCTGTGTGTAATCACCGTGTATGGTTCCTTGCTCCATCTCATCGTGCTCCGCCTGCAATGCATCCTCTTTGATTGTAAGCAGAGAACGTTTCAGAAGACAGAGAAGCGGGATGGTGACGCTAATTATGGCGTCATCGCCGCTCACCATCTTGGTGGAGTCCTCAAAGTTTTGGAGGATGGTACATATGTCTGACATCCATGTGCACTCCTCAGGTCTTATGTGTGGAGTCTGAACTGAATAGCGACTGCCTTGTTGCTGGTACTCAACAAATGCCCTCTTCTGCTCACAAATCCTTCCCAACATCTGCAGTGTAGAGTTCTAACGTGTGGGGACATCACACACCAGTCTGTGAGCCGGAAGCTGCAAATGCTGCTGAAACACGGCAAGGGCGGCGGAAGCTGTAGCTTACTTTCTAAAATGGGCACACAGGCGGCGTACTTTAACAAGCAGATCCGGCAGCTCTGGGTAGGGTTTGAGAAACCGCTGAACCACGAGGTTAAGCACATGGGCCAGGCATGGTACGTGTGTGAGCTTGCCTCGCCTCAGAGCCGGCACCAGGTTTCGGCCATTGTCACACACGACCATGCCTGGCTGTAGGTTCAGCGGCGTGAGCCACAGATCGGCCGGCTCTTTCAGAGCTGTTCACAACTCTTCAGCATTGTGTGGTTTTTCACCTAAGCATATTAGCTTCAGCACAGCCTGTTGCCGCTTGGCCGAGGCAGTGCTGCTGTGCTTCCAGCTTGTGACTGATGTTTCGGAGATGGAGGCTGAAGAGGAGGAGGCGGCTGAGGAGGATGAGGTGCAGGAGCTGTAGACCGTGGTGGCAACCCTGATTGACCCAGGGCCCGCAATCCTTGGCGTCGGGAGGACGTGTTCCATCCCAAGGTCCGACTGGGTCCCGGCTTCCACTATGTTAACCCAGTGTGCCGTCAGCGAGATGTACCGTCCCTGCCCACAAGCACTTGTCCACATGTCCGTGGTTAGGTGGACTTTACCGGTAACTGCGTTGTTGAGAGCACGGCTAATGTTTTGGGACACGTGCTTGTGTAATGCGGGGCAGCACACCGGGAGAAATAGTGGCGGCTGGGGACCGAGTACCGAGGGACGGCCGCTGCTATCAGGTTGCGGAATGCTTCCGTCTCCACGAGCCTAAAAGGCAAAATTTTGAGCGCAAGCAGTCGTGAAATGTGAGAATTTAGTAGAGTGGCCTGTGGGGCGTTGGCTGCATATTTGTGCTTGTGTTCCAAGGACTGGGGTATGGACAACTGAATGCTGCGCTGGGACAAGGACATGGACGTGCGTCATGATGCTACTACTTTAGAGTGTGCAACGACAGGTGCAGGGCAGAAGGCGTCTTCGCATACACCATGGACAGGGGATTGGCTTGCATGCACAACAGTGGAAGAAGCAATGGTGCCACCCGCAGACACTGTTCCTGGACCCTGGGGTTCGGCCCCCAAAGTCGGGTGCTTTGCTGCCATGTGCCTGATCATCCTGGTGGTGGTCAGGCTAGTCGTTTTGCCACCCCTGCTGATGCTGGCCTGGCAGGTGATGCAAATGGCCTTTTTGGTGTGATCGGCAGAGTCTTTAAAAAACAACCAGACTCGGGAAGACCTAACAGTTGTACTGGCAACTTCCTTCGTGTTGGTGTTACGGGGAACGGTTGCCTGCATTCTGTCTGTGGCCACCACACTGCTTCTTCCTGCCTGTTGGGGTGCTCTGCCTCCCTCCCCCTGTGTGCTGCTATCCTCGCTCTGCATGTCCTCCTGCCAGGTTGGGTCAGTTACTATATCATCCACCACCTCATCTTCCACTTCCGCACCCTGGTCCTCCTCCTGACTTTCTGGCAATTGTGTCTCATCATCGTCCACCTCTTGTCACACTTTCCCACCGTCGCCTTCGTGTGACCGTGCCTGCTCAAATATTTGGGCATCGCTACACGCGATCTCCTCTTGCCCCGCTTCAAGTGGACCGGGTGAGAGGCCCGAATTTATAAATGGAAAAGTGAACATCTCTTCAGAGTGTCCAAGTGTGGGATCAGTTGTCTCTGGGTACTCGGCATGGTGGGAAGAAGGAGGATCAGGGTGAGGAATATGCGGTCCAGACTCACGGCTAGTGAGACTTGACCGTGTGGACGACAGGGTGGTGGTGGTGGTGGCTAAGTGACTGGAAGCATTATCCGCTATCCAACCAACAACCTTTTGACACTGCTCTGGGTTCAATAGTGGTGTGCTGCGGTCCCCTAGAAATTGGGACAGGAAGGTCAGGCGAGAAAGTGTGGGTGTTTGTTGTGGCACAATTTCGGTTTGCCCACGGCCTTGTCCTCGGCCTCTGCTTGCACCATTACCATCATGTCCAGTTCCCCGTGCCTTGCCCATTTTAAATGGAGGACAGTATCTTCCACGCTCACTACAAATGACTGAGTTTGGAGCGAATTTATATGTGATCCGTGTGATAGAAAAAACAGAGTTTTAAATACCTGGCCTGAAGGTAAGTAGTTTAAACAGTAAACTGCGGTGAATTTCTTCAATGACACACTAAAGGAAATTTTTAATGGGGGCCAGAAATGGCAGTATTTTCTGACAACGTATATGTGATCCGTTTGACAGAGAAAACACAGTTTTAAATAGCTGGATTTCTAGCGCTCTAATATGGAAAGGACCTGGCTGTATTCTGCAGTGCCAACAAGCAAATGGGGCAGAAAAAATGCCTGCGAATACACCCTGCCTGCCTGATATCTCTGCAGATAGATTAGTCCTCAGAAGGACTGTTTGTTAAAATGGATATGTGTAATGTCCTTTTTTTCTCCCTACACTACCTAATACATAAGCAAATCTGTCCCTGACGCAGCAGCACCTCTCCCAAAACAAGCAAATGGCGCAGAAAAACGGTGTTCTCTGGATTGCTTTTTAAGCAAATAATGAAGATTAAGATCCAAAGAAAAGTATTCCTGGCCCCTGAGACCTGGGCCTTTGTATAGAAATATCTAACAGCAGCAGAAGGCAGAATTGGAATGGAGCCTCTTGTGCTATATGCCCTGCAGTCTGCTATATACACCGCCTGCCTATACACCCTGCCTGCCTGATATCTCTGCAGATGGATTAGTCCTCAGAAGGACTGTTTGTTAAGATGGATATGTGTAATGTACGCTTTTTCTCCATACACTACCTAATACATGATCAAATCTCTCCCTGACACAGCAGCCGCTCTCCCTACACTGTCTGATCCGGAGTGACTGTGACGAGCAAGGCGGCGCCATGTCTGATATAGACCTGATGACGCTGTGCGGCCAGTCAATCACTGTAATGCCAACAACCAACATGGCTACGGCATTACAGTGCATGGCAGGCAATCCCTGCATGTTCATTGGCTCTCTAAAGAGCGCCAAACATGCAAGGAAGGAACCCGAGTTCCCGCCCGAGCAACCCGGAAATACTCGGCAAGCGCCAAGCATCTCGAACAGTGAGATGCTTGGGCGAGCACTGAGCAGTAGCGAGCATGCTCACTCATCACTAATCCCGATTCAAAGTTTTTATTGATATCATTTTGGGGTAGACCATAGATATATTGTTTGATCACCTCTGATTACATTTTGTTATGCTGTTGCGCAGGCCGAAAAACTGCAATTCTGGCGTTTTTAATTGTTTTTGTCGTTCTGACATTTACCATTTGGATTAATTTATGTTATATGTTGATAGATTGGACTTTTATGAACGCAGTGATACCAAATATGTGTATTTTTTTTTTTTTTTTTTAAATGTCTTAATTTTTAATGGGGGAAAAAGGGGTGATTTGAACTTTTAGATTTTTTTAAACTTTTTTTTATTTTTCACTGTATTTGTTAGTCCCCTTAGTCCCCTGTATTTGTTAGTCCCCTATGATCATCTGATCATGTGGGCTATATACAACAATGCACACAGTATTGCTGTCTGTAGCAAAAATTATGGTCTCCTCTGAACACCAGCCACGGACTGGCTTTCACAGGAGTACTGTCATGACAGGTACAGAGGTCTTTGGCAGACCCTTGGCCATAATAGTAACCCAACGGCGCTCCGCGATCACGTTACAGGAGGACTGGTGGGCACATAGAACGGCGCACCCCCCTGCCGGCGTACTGTAAATGTCACTGTCACAGATCCGTTTGATGTGCGTGGCTGTTACAAGCAGATGATGGTTGTTATCACAGCCATCATCTGCCGGAAAAGATGCAGGCTCGGCTTGTGCGCTTGCATCACAGTTAAAGAGATGGCATATGTCATACCCAAATGTTGTTAAGGGCATAGGCGGATTATAATGAGGGCAATCTTGGCTACCGCCCGGGGCCCCGGGGCTCCGGGGGGTCCGGGGGTTCCACGGCCAGATTGCCCTCATTATAATATGCGCGGCGCTGCAGCACATACCGGCAGTCAGAGCCCCCCGGACTGCTCCCCCAGCAGCGGCGCACTGCCGCTGCTTCTTCTTCGGCCGGGCCAGCACTGCACCTGTTAACTTCCCTGTGTGCTGGCCCGGCCGCGTCACAGCTAGGAGACATGGCCCTGTGTGCAGCCGTGTCTGCTAGTGTGACGTCACGCAGTGCGCGCCCTGCACTGCTACTTACCACCGGAGAGGAGCTGAACGACTGGAGCCGAGCCGGGGGATGGTGAGTGAGTGTGTGTGTGTGTGAGCGTGTGTGTGTGCAGATATCATTGTGAGATGTCTGTTTATATGTATTTTTGTGTTTCAAATGTGTTTATGCGTGTATATATATGTCTGTATATGTTTGTGTGTGTGTGCGTGACTGCATGTGGCCTCCCGCTGTCTCTGGGGGGGTGCAGTGCGGCCTCCCGCTGTCTCTGGGGGGGCGCCGTGCGGCCTCCCGCTGTCTCTGGGGGGGCACTGTGCGGCCTCCCACTGTATCTGGGGGGTGCTGTGCAGCCTCCCGCTGTGTATAGATGGCGCCATGCGGCCCCCTGCTGTGTATAGATGGCACCGTGCGGCCCCCTGCTGTGTACAGATGGTGCCATGTGGCCTCCTACTGTGTATAGATGGCGCCGTGCAGCCCCCTGCTGTGTATAGATGGCTACATGCGGCCTCCTGCTGTGTATAGATGGCACCGTGCAGCCTCCTGCTGTGTATAGATGGCACCGTGCGGCCCCCTGCTGTGTATAGATGGCTACGTGCGGCCTCCTGCTGTGTATAGATGGCTACGTTCGGCCTCCTGCTGTGTATAGATGGCACCGTGTGGCCTCCCGCTGTGTATAGATGGCTACGTGCGGCCTCCCGCTGTGTATAGATGGCTACGTGCAGCCTCCTGCTGTGTATAGATGGCTACGTGCGGCCTCCTGCTGTGTATAGATGGCTACGTGCGGCCTCCTGCTGTGTATAGATGGCTACGTGCAGCCTCCTGCTGTGTATAGATGGCTACGTGCGGCCTCCTGCTGTGTATAGATGGCTATTTGCGGCCTCCCGCTGTGTATAGATGGCTACGTGCGGCCTCCCGCTGTGTATGGGAGAATTGTGGCAGCTCATATTGTGTGTAGGTCTTATACTGTATATAGGGGATGTCAGCATACTTAATTGTGCTCAATATTAAGTCATACAATTAATGTAAAAAAAGTTATTATAATATATTAATATTGTGCCAAATTAATTTCACGTGAACTATCACATGATCTATCACAGGGGATCATGTGACATGTCACGTGATACATCAGGTGTGTGTGTGTGGGAGGGGGGCCGCGTCTTATATACTGCCCGGGGCCCTTGCTACTCTTAATCCACCCCTGGTTAATGGGTTAAAGACTTGTGTTTTTCTTGATTTTTTTCCCCCTATATGCTTCAATGGGTAGTCTGAAAAAACACATGCATGTAAAAATGCAATACCTTTTACCTTGCAAAATTCCAGTAGTTCTGTACTACAAATACGCATTTTTAAATAAACGTGTCAAATCTGCAGCAGAAACAGGAAGAAAATGGAAAAATGCGGCAAAAACACATTAATCAGGGCAGATTGCTAGTGCATGTTTTGGTGCAGACACCTGCAGAAAAAAGCAGTATTTTCACATGTGGGAAAATACCGTAGCCTAATGTATCTTTTGTGCAGAAATAAATGTATGCCTACAAGCCAAGAAGATTGATGCCTTATATACAGATCTCTACATGATTAAATAAAGTATTCTCAAATTCATAAACTCCGGGACTATTATTGTTATTTTTCAAGTGGCCTAATTTGATGGCTTTAACTCTCATTAATTCTATGAATGACTTTAATTTACTGAACCGTTAATAACCCTATCTTACCATTTTGGCCTATATTAGTATGTACATTAACATATGTGAATTGCCCAAAGGGACCAGCACTTTTTAATAATTTTCGCTCTGGTTCTATTTTATTTTGTATTTTATTACAAATAGACTTTAATTTTCCATCAAATTAAAAAAAAAAAAAAAAAAAAAAAAGAAAAGTAAAAAAAATAAAAAATAGAAAATACAGCAGCTAATTACGCCATGTTTACATGGTAGTATGTAGATTTGACACAAAGGAACAATCTTAATATGTTAAGTGTAATCGTTTTTAACCAAAATGTAGCATCATGACAACATGAAATTAGGAATTAGGCTGCATTCATTTATTCTGTATGTTTAAAAATGCATGCAAAGTATCTATGAAGTGTTCGTGCTACAACACCCAGTAATATAGGCGTCCGCTATTATTGCAGCTTCTTATATTGAGCCTTATTGAGTTGAAGCTGGGCTTTATTTTGCCTTTGCCTCATGCTAGTTATGAACAGTGGCGTGAAAAGTGCTTCATATCAATCGGATAGAGGCAAAGCCAGCAGCTTTTCTACAGATGTGTAATTAGTAAGGACAAAAGGCGTATATTTAATTTTTATCTTTGGGACAGCGTATTATATACAGGGTGGTCCAAAAGTACGTGGCCATAAAATAATAGCATTTATTTTGATTTATATATAAAATTATATTTACTAACACATTTAATAACATTGACAATTACATTTTGTTCTGAACAATAATACAAAAGCCCTTAAATGTTATCACCGCAGGTGCTCAAACTGTTTTCCATTACAATTTGCACAGCTTTGAAGTCGCCTCTTACGCTTCGACAAACTTTTTTGCACAAGTCTTTTTGGGTAATAATTTCTTGAAATGCATCTCTTATGTAATTTTTCAAATCACTGACACTTTTTGGTTTTCGACTATAAACTTTGTCCTTGAGTACTCCCCAAAAGAAAAAATCCATTGGGGTTAAGTCTGGTGAACGTGCCGGCCAATCAAGTGGACCTCTTCGGCCAATCCATTTATTAGGAAATGTTTCATCAAGATACTCGCGGAATACTCTTGAATATTGTGGAGGGGCCCCATCTTGTTGGAAATAAAGGTCATTTGAATTAGGCTGTTGCTGTAACTGGGGAACAACTTGATTCATTAGAATTTCGAGATACTTATCTCCTTTGACTGTTCCATCTAAAAATATTGGTCCTAAAACACCAAAACTTGAAATGCCACCCCAAACATTGACACCAGGCTCATTTAGTTGATTCTCTAATGTTAAATGCATGTTCTCATTATACCAGTAAATACAATTATGTCTGTTAATATGGCCGGATAATTTGAAAGAAGCTTCATCACTCCACATAATGTTATCTAAAATTACTGGATTTTGTTTGATAAATCTCCCCCTTCTGTCCACCTACTTTTGGACCACCCTGTATATACATATATATAAGTATATTTACATCTATTGTAAATGTGGCGCCCCTGCGGGTCCAGTTGCCACAGAGGTACTGCATCTCATGCAGAGGTGTGGTACTCCACTCTCAGGTAAGGAGGGAGTACTACCCGGGACCCAAACACCCACTTCCAATACACTCCACTTCAGTAGGGAAGGGTGAGATTGCTCCTAAGGGAGAGCACAGTCCCTGGTCCCTAGCTGGAGGGTGGAACTAGGTAGAGGAGGTGGGTGGAGGAAGTAGATCAGGGGGGCATCGACAGGAAGAGTATAAGAAGAAGAGAAACATCTAGGAGGGTCCAGTCCTGCTCAGGAGAGCAGTGCAGAAGGGTCCATGCTCCAGGCTCCAGTGCTTGGAGCAGGAGTTCAGTGGAGAGAGAGGAGTGGGGCCTAGTCAGAGAGGCCCAGGAGGAGGAGAGTGAGAGAAGACTAGAGCAGAGGGAAAGGCTCCAGAGACAGTGGGGATCCCAGGGGCACGGTGAGTGTAGGAAGTCACCCGTGCGCCCAAATTCACATGGACATGGAGGGATCAGGCCGCAGAAGGGGACCGGCCCCAAAACTAGTGGAGAACAACCAGGCTCAGCTAGCCAACCGGAGGCTGCAGCATTTTCAAGGTGTTGCAGCCAAAACCCACAATTATATCGCTGAAAAGGAGGCCACATAGGGTTCAGGGGATTTCAAGTCGTCCGACAAGACCTGAGGCCACTGGCTTGGGACACTGATTGTGAGGCGCAGGGCAGGAGGGTGAGAGCCAGCGCTGTGATATGACCGGGAAAGGTACATAGAACGGGGTCCCAATTAAGTACCCCTGAGATACCTGAGAGATTGCTGGATCCCTACCCCGGGGGACACAGGACAATGTGGGCGGTCATTCCCGGCTGAAGCGGTGGCTTGGAACTGCTTTGAACTGTGAGTAAAGTTGAAGACTGCACCCCACTGTGTCCTTGACTCATTACTGCGCCACCAGCCCTGCACTACACCGCACCAACAACATCGACCTCATAGTGACTCGCCCCCTGGGCCGTGGGGTACCCGGAACCGGGCCTTCTGGTGTACGGTGCTGATGGGGGTAGTAGTGGCAACCCGATCCCGTGGCCCAGGGTGGTCAGACCAAATTGTGGCAGTCTATTTATCAGTGTTTTGAATGTCCGACTACGCCACCCGTGGATTGCGGTCAGAGATAACCGCCGCTGCAAGGCAGACCGTTGAGGCTGGTGTTGGTGTGCTGCACAGGGGTAGGATAACTCCCCACGGGAAGAGTGTAGCCTCAGGGCAGTGTAGGTGGATGCTGGGGGTGATGGTGCAGGCGCAGCAAAGATCACACTGAGTCCAATGGAGCAGTCCAGGGTTTTTACTCACAGTTGTTATCCATGTCACTTCTGTCAGCAATGACTGCCAAAGCCGTGCTGCGTCCACCAGGTGAGGAGCTCGGTCAACCCCCAGGCAATTCAGGAGTATGGCAAAGGACCCCCTTCTGTCCTTTCTCTGGCTTCTCTTGCCCCACCAGTGACCAAACTTCTGTCCAGCTACCGCGGACCGTGTCGGGTAATTGTTGGCCTCCGCTTCCCGCTATCCTATATGGTGCCTTCCTAGCAGGTTTGGCGGGGGGTCGCACCAATAAATGATCATGACCTCCGGTTCTTGGCTGAGGGATGATTTACCTCCACCAACTTGGGAATCCGGTACCCTTCCACAGCCTGACCCTTCACCCGATATAATGCTGGTTTGCAACGGTTGCTGTCCGTTCTGCTCTCTTAGGGTCCCTTTTGCCTTCTTGTTTCTGGAGCCTTTCTTCTCCTCTGTCTCTTCTCCCTCCTTCCTTCTCCTTCTCCTCTTCTCATCTCTGGCCCCGGCCTTCTCTCTAGGCCTGCCTCGTGGAGCTCTCTCTCCCTTCTGAACCTCTGACTCGACTTCTTCTTCTCCTGACTAAGATGGCTCCCACCTTTTATCTGCTTCTGTGTCTGAGCTCAGGTGACCTGCACCCAATGAGCTCCTTCCTGTGCTCCAGAACCCGTCCCCTCTCCTCCTACATCACTGGGCTCTCTCCCCCCTCCCCACTCCAGCCAGGGACATGGTCAGTTGTGCCTGCATAAATGGGAGCACCGTCGAGCTGTCCCCCGGAAATGGGGTGAGTGTGTGTATGCAGCTAACTGAGCCCTGGTCCATACTCCATCCTTACCTGGGAGTGGAATATCACACCTCTGGTTGAGGTGCAATACCCCTGTAGCAACCGAACCCTTGGGGCGCTACATTCCCCCCTGGTAAACCACAGCATGTCCTCGGGCTGGAAAAGAGTAAAAACATTTGATTTACAAGACATGCAGAATTAAAGTTGTTTTTTTTTACGTTAGAAAACGGCCGACATTATTCAATTCCCTTTATGGGAAACACTTTCATCTTGCAAAACATTTTCAATATCATGTAACTCTCCTAGCAGCATATATAACAATTCTATATATAAAACTTTTTCAGGTAAAACATTTTTTTAAGTAAATTCTCTTCTTCACTGGCCACTGTGCAACTTGCGACCAGGTGTCCATTTTTCAATAAAGTGCAAACTTGGCAAAACTTTTAACAGGAGGGACCCGTTCGTAAACTCTCAACGTAGGCCCTGGGGTGGCTGCAGGGCATAGCTGATCCAGCTGCTGGACCTCATCTTCGGCCACCTCTAACGGGTTTTTGTTCTGAGGTCAGTTGTTGTAGTTTCTTATAAAACCAGTAGGGGGCACTTTAGGAAGTGCAAACATATACAAAGTTGACCGCTCCCAGTCCTCGGCCGGATAGTTCACTAAGTTGGCTGCTCCCAGTCCTCAGCCAGTTTTAACTGACCCAATGCCGGGCAACTCTATGCAACAGTCTCTTTACCCTGATGGGTAACTATATACATTTGTACGCTGCCGCTCCTCAGTAGCGGTGTCCTCCTTGCGCACCTTCTTCCTCCTCATAATATTCTTCAGACCCGTCCGGGTCCTCTGGGTAGCAATGCTCCTGGTACTGTTCCTCCTCCACCCTCTGGACATTGAGGGCATACCACCCTTTTAGGCCTCGATGTCGGGTGTATATTACCCGATCCCCCGGCAACAACTCCCGCTTCGGGTGACCCGCTGGCAGGTGACCCTCCACATCCCTCCTGTCGACATGGAGGTCTGTGGCTGTGGCAGAGTCCCGGATAAACCCCCACCCTTTCTCCTGGTGGAACTTCACCACCGTCCCAGCTGTTTTAAGACCGCGTGCTGCATGGGGGCTTTGACGAGTCTGCGTCTTCTCCTCCGCGCTCCGGGCCTGCAGCTGCTCCCTCTTCCGGCGCCGCGCCCGCTCCTCCTTTGCAAGCTGCTCACAGATCTCTCGCCTGCGGACTGCAGCCGCCCGCGTCTCCTGTGCAAACCCCATCACATCCTTCCCGGTCTGGTCGCATCCCATCTGGACCTCTTCCTCCGGGAGCTGAGAGACGGCGACTGGCTGTGGTCGGGGCAAGAGCAGAGCAAGCGGGGCCTCGGCCTCTGCGGACAGGTTTTTCCGCTGACTGGGGTGAACCCATCCCTCTGGTACAGGGACCGGCTCTCCATCGGGTCCGGCGAGCTGGCTGTACAGGTCAGTCCCAAGGGGTGGTGGCTTCGTGACCGGGGGCGCACGCGGTTGGGGGGCGCCTGGGAAGGCCAGGCCTTGCGACCGGGCCTGGAGCGGGCCTCTTCCGACCGCACCCGGGGTCAGGGGGCACGACGTGGGGCGTGGCTCAGTGGCGGTGTTCGCGGCTTGAGGCCCCGGTTTATGGGACGGGAGCGTGGAAGCTGCAGCGGCTCCCGGGACTTCTGGCTCCGCGGCGGGATCCAGGGGTAAGCTTTCGGTGTCAGGACCCACGGCAGGGTTGTCTTCCTTACCTACCTCCGCGGCAGCGCTGTTCTCGGCCTCCGGTCTCCTCTCTCTGTCCTCGGGGGCAGGCGCACTGCCGAGTGCTGGCAGCGTCTTTTGCTGCCGGGTCGCGACCCGCCGGGCCATCTCCTCCCTCCATCCGGCGATGACTTCCCTCTGCGCCCGGACCATCCTCCGGTCCAACTCCTCCAGTGCTGTCCGCAGGAACTCAGGGTCTTCTGCGGGGAGCTGAGCCATCAGCTCCATAAGGCTGTACAGGGTCACCTCGGCCTGCAGCAGGCCGCTTGCCAGGGTGCTGGAGTTGGTGCTCCTCTCCATCTCCGGGTGTGATCTGGTGAGACTGATCCAAACCACACCCTGCCCCCCGGTTTTCTTCTCCTTCCGCCCCTGTTGGGGTGGTCCTGGGGCAATCTGCTGACAATCACTCTCAGGGGCAGCCTCCCCACCTTGATGGACATCTCTACAGCCGCACTCATGGCTGTTGGGGGTGGGCTCCTTCTTTGGCGCCATTCTGGGACCTGGCCCACGATGGGAGGTGGCTTCCTGTTGTCTTTTGGCGTGCACATTATTGCGTTCGTTCTGCCGGGGCAGGCGCCATTTTCAATACAGTGAAACGGTCTCTTTTCAGGCACGCAATACCCGTTTGTAGCGGGTTGGTCACGATCCTGCCGACTACGCCAAAGCTGACTCGCCCCCTGGGCCGTTGGGTACGCGGAACCGGGCCTTCTGGTGTACGTTGCTGATGGGGGTAGTAGTGGCAACCCGATCCCGTGGCTCAGGGTGGTCAGACCAAATTGTGGCAGTCTATTTATCAGTGTTTTGAATGTCCGACTACGCCACCCGTGGATTGCGGTCAGAGATAACCGCCGCTGCAAGGCAGACCACTGAGGCTGGTGTTGGTGTGCTGCACAGGGGTAGGATAACTCCCCACGGGAAGAGTGTAGCCTCAGGGCAGTGTAGGTGGATGCTGGGGGTGATGGTGCAGGCGCAGCAAAGATCACACTGAGTCCAATGGAGCAGTCCAGGGTTTTTACTCACAGTTGTTATCCATGTCACTTCTGTCTGCAATGACTGCCCAAGCCGTGCTGCGTCCACCAGGTGAGGAGCTCGGTCAACCCCCAGGCAATTCAGGAGTATGGCACAGGACTGCCTTCTGTCCTTTCTCTGGCCTCTCGTGCCCCACCAGTGACCAAACTTCTGTACAGCTACCGCGTACCGTGTCGGGTAAGCGTTGGCCTCCGCTTCCCGCTATCCTATATGGTGCCTTCCTAGCAGGTTTGGCGGGGGGTCGCACCAATAAATGATCACGACCTCCGGTTCTTGGCTGAGGGATGATTTACCTCCACCAACTTGGGAATCCGGTACCCTTCCACAGCCTGACCCTTCACCCGATATAATGCTGGTTTACAACGGTTGCTGTCCGTTCTGCTCTCTTAGGGTCCCTTCTGCCTTCTTGTTTCTGGAGCCTTTCTTCTCCTCTGTCTCTTCTCCCTCCTTCCTTCTCCTTCTCCTCTTCTCATCTCTGGCCCCGGCCTTCTCTCTAGGCCTGCCTCGTGGAACTGAGCTCAGGCTGAGCCTCGACTCCCTATCAGCTCTCTCTCCCTTCTGAACCTCTGACTCGACTTCTTCTTCTCCTGACTAAGATGGCTCCCACCTTTTATCTGCTTCTCTGTGTCTGAGCTCAGGTGACCTGCACCCAATGAGCTCCTTCCTGTGCTCCAGAACCCGTCCCCTCTCCTCCTACATCACTGGGCTCTCTCCCCCCTCCCCACTCCAGCCAGGGACATGGTCAGTTGTGCCTGCATAAATGGGAGCACCGTCGAGCTGTCCCCCGGAAATGGGGTGAGTGTGTGTATGCAGCTAACTGAGTCCTGGTCCATACTCCATCCTTACCTGGGAGTGGAATATCACACCTCTGGTTGAGGTGCAATACCCCTGTAGCAACCGAACCCTTGGGGCGCTACATTCCCCCCTGGTAAACCACAGCATGTCCTCGGGCTGGAAAAGAGTAAAAACATTTGATTTACAAGACATGCAGAATTAAAGTTGTTTTTTTTTTACGTTAGAAAACGGCCGACATTATTCAATTCCCTTTATGGGAAACACTTTCATCTTGCAAAACATTTTCAATATCATGTAACTCTCCTAGCAGCATATATAACAATTCTATATATAAAACTTTTTCAGGTAAAACATTTTTTTAAGTAAATTCTCTTCTTCACTGGCCACTGTGCAACTTGCGACCAGGTGTCCATTTTTCAATAAAGTGCAAACTTGGCAAAACTTTTAACAGGAGGGACCCATTCGTAAACTCTCAACGTAGGCCCTGGGGTGGCTGCAGGGCTTAGCTGATCCAGCTGCTGGACCTCATCTTCGGCCACCTCTAACGGGTTTTTGTTCTGAGGTCAGTTGTTGTAGTTTCTTATAAAACCAGTAGGGGGCACTTTAGGAAGTGCAAATATATACAAAGTTGACCGCTCCCAGTCCATAGTTCACTAAGTTGGCTGCTCCCAGTCCTCAGCCAGTTTTAACTGACCCGATGCCGGGCAACTCTATGCAACAGTCTCTTTACCCTGATGGGTAACTATATACATTTGTACGCTGCCGCTCCTCAGTAGCGGTGTCCTCCTTATGCACCTTCTTCCTCCTCATAATATTCTTCAGACCCGTCCGGGTCCTCTGGGTAGCAATGCTCCTGGTACTGTTCCTCCTCCACCCTCTGGACATTGAGGGCATACCACCCTTTTAGGCCTCGATGTCGGGTGTATATTACCCGATCCCCCGGGAACAACTCCCGCTTCGGGTGACCCGCTGGCAGGTGACCCTCCACATCCCTCCTGTCGACATGGAGGTCTGTGGCTGTGGCAGAGTCCCGGATAAACCCCCACCCTTTCTCCTGGTGGAACTTCACCACCGTCCCAGCTGTTTTAAGACCGCGTGCTGCATGGGGGCTTTGACGAGTCCGCGTCTTCTCCTCCGTGCTTCAGGCCTGCAGCTGCTCCCTCTTCCGGCGCCGCGCCCGCTCCTCCTTTGCAAGCTGCTCACAGATCTCTCGCCTGCGGACTGCAGCCGCCCGCGTCTCCTGTGCAAACCCCATCACATCCTTCCCGGTCTGGTCGCACCCCATCTGGACCTCTTCCTCCGGGAGCAGAGAGACGGCGACTGGCTGTGGTCGGGGCAAGAGCAGAGCAAGCGGGGCCTCGGCCTCTGCGGACAGGTTTTTCCGCTGACTGGGGTGAACCCATCCCTCTGGTACAGGGACCGGCTCTCCATCGGGTCCGGCGAGCTGGCTGTACAGATCAGTCCCAAGGGGTGGTGGCTTCGAGACCGGGGGCGCACGTGGTTGGGGGCCGCCTGGGAAGGCCAGGCCTTGCGACCGGGCCTGGAGCGGGCCTCTTCCGACCGCACCCGGGGTCAGGGGGCACGACGTGGGGCGTGGCTCAGCGGCGGTGTTCGCGGCTTGAGGCCCCGGTATATGGGGCGGGAGCGTGGAAGCTGCAGCGGCTCCCGGGACTTCTGGCTCCGCGGCGGGATCCAGGGGTAAGCTTTCGGTGTCAGGACCCACGGCAGGGTTGTCTTCCTTACCTGCCTCCGCGGCAGCGCTGTTCTCGGCCTCTGGTCTCCTCTCTCTGTCCTCAGGGGCAGGCGCACTGCCGAGTGCTGGCAGCGTCTCTTGCTGCCGGGTCGCGACCCGCCGGGCCATCTCCTCCCTCCATCCGGCGATGACTTCCCTCTGCGCCCGGACCATCCTCCGGTCCAACTCCTCCAGTGCTGTCCGCAGGAACTCAGGGTCTTCTGCGGGGAGCTGAGCCATCAGCTCCGTGAGGCTGTACAGGGTCACCTCGGCCTGCAGCAGGCCGCTTGCCAGGATGCTGGAGTTGGTGCTCCTCTCCATCTCCGGGTGTGATCTGGCGAGACTGATCCAAACCACACCCTGCCCCCCAGTTTTCTTCTCCTTCCGCCCCTGTTGGGGGTGGTCCTGGGGCAATCTGCTGACAATCACTCTCAGGGGCAGCCCCCCCACCTTGATGGACATCTCTACAGCCGCACTCATGGCTGTTGGGGGTGGGCTCCTTCTTTGGCGCCATTCTGGGACCTGGCCCACGATGGGAGGTGGCTTCCTGTTGTCTTTTGGCGTGCACATTATGGCGTCCGTTCTGCCGGAGCAGGCGCCATTTTCAATACCCTTCCACAGCCTGACCCTTCACCCGATATAACGCGGGTTTGCAACGGTTGCTGTCCGTTCTGCTCTCTTAGGGTCCCTTCTGCCTTCTTGTTTCTGGAGCCTTTCTGCTCCTCTGTCACTTCTCCTTCCTTCCTTCTCCTTCTCCTCTTCTTCTCTCTGGCCCTGGCCTTCTCTCTAGGCCTTCCTCGTGGAGCTGAGCTCAGGCTGAGCCTCAGGCTCCCTATCAGCTCTCTCTCCCTTCTGAACCCCTGACTCGACTTCTTCTTCTCCTGACTAAGATGGCTCCCACCTTTTATCTGCTTCTCTGTGTCTGAGCTCAGGTGACCTTCACCCAATGAGCTCCTTCCTGTGCTCCAGAAACCATCCCATCTGCTCCTACATCACTGGGTTCTCTCCCCCCTCCCCACTCCAGCCAGGGACATGGTCAGTTGTGCCTGCATAAATGGGAGCACCGTCGAGCTGTCCCTCGGAAATGGGGTGAGTGTGTGCATGCAGCTAACTGAGCTTTGGTCCATACTCCATCCTTACCTGGGAGTGGAATATCACACCTCTGGTTGAGGTGCAATACCCCTGTAGCAACCGAACCCTCGGGGCGCTACATTAGCATCACTATATCCTGCCCTGGAGCTTAGCTCTACCTGCTCTACCTGTGGAGAGCTGAACCTGCTGCATCACCATCAGGTCCAGAGGCTCGGCACCGCAGCGGCGGCCCCATATAGCCGCATACCACAGGTGGCGTCATGAACATTATCTCTAAAAACTTTATTCCCCTTTTATTTTCCCTTTAATTGACCGCCCGGGACCACAGACCGGGTCACTGCCACCATGACACCCCCAGCACCGACCGGCCCGGCTACCGAGTAGAGATGAGCGTTGTTCTACTCGAACTGTTCGCCAATCTCAAATTCGAGCTGTTTTGGGCAGTGTTCGAGCCGTTCGGCGAACACGAACGATTTGAGAAAAATTCGGCTGTTCGAGGTTATGTTCGATAACTGTTCGTGCACCAAAATCATAACTGGATTTTTTCTCAGTAATGATGAAAATTAATTTTAATACGCAGTTTGAGTGTACAGCGGGGTGGGGGGAGGGGCAGGGGATGGATCTCTGCAGGAATAATGAAGATCTCCATTTTTTTTTCTCTTTCCCGCATTTACAGTGGGGAGGTGCAATTTGTCAGCCTATCAGCAGCGCACACACGGAGCGAAGTTCTTTTTTTCACACAAGCAAGGGCATGTGTCATTGGCAGTGTATGTCACATGTCCTTGCCCTATAAGACCAAGCCATTTTCCCCGTCGCCACCATTTTCTCACTGCTGCAGCTGCGTGTTAGACGGCACCGCTGTTGCTGTGTGCGCTATACCTTGTTAATTTCAAGCCAATTTTCGCACAAATCTACAGATAGCTTGGGAGTAGGGAATAGTTGTGATTGCAGTCCTTTTAACGACTAGGTTACAGCATTTCCTACGACTTTTATAAGGCAGGTCTGTGCTCTTAAATAGATAGGTTGTGGGAGTAAAGACTAATTGTAATTGGAGTCCTTTTCAGGACTAGGTTACATCAGTTCCTATCAGTTTTTGCCAGGCAGGTCTGTGCCAGTGCTGTGCAAGTTTTTTTCACAGCATTTGGCTGAATCTAGCAAAGCTAATCCTTTTTGGCCTATTGCAGAGTGTGTTAGTCAGTGGAGTAGCCTATCTGTGTTGCAAGATATACCACCTGTGTATAGAATACCAATTTTTTTACTGCACCTAGTGAAGTAAAATCTTTTGGGCATAGCATCATTCTATTAGTCCATCTATACTGAGCTCCATCAGGTTGCAAATTGAATATAATTTTTTTCTGCATCTAGCTCTGAAAAAATATTTGGCCTTCTAGCAGTGTGTGGGACTTTCTCTATTAGTCCATCTATACTGACCTCCATCAGGTTGCAAACTGAATATATTTTTTTCTGCATCTACCTCTGAAAAAATATTGGGCTTCTAGCTGTGTGTGGGACTTGTTCTATTAATCCATCTATACAGACCTCCATCAGGTTGCAAAGTGAATATAATTTTTTTCTGCATCTAGCTCTGAAAAAATATTTGGCCTTCTAGCAGTGTGTGGGACTTTCTCTATTAGTCCATCTATACTGACCTCCATCAGGTTGCAAATTAAAAATAATTTTTATCTGCATCTTGCTCTGAAAAAATATTTGGGCTTCTAGCTGTGTGTGGGACTTGTTCTATTACTCCATCTATACTGACCTCCATCAGGTTGCAAATTGAATATAATTTTTTTCTGCATCTAGCTCTGAAAAAATATTGGGCTTCTAGCTGTGTGTGGGACTTGTTGTATTAGTCCATCTATACTGACCTCCATCAGGTTGCAAACTGAATATATTTTTTTTCTGCATCTACCTCTGAAAAAATATTGGGCTTCTAGCTGTGTGTGGGACTTGTTCTATTAATCCATCTATACAGACCCCCATCAGGTTGCAAACTGAATATAATTTTTTTCTGCATCTAGCTCTGAAAAAATATTTGGCCTTCTAGCAGTGTGTGGGACTTTCTCTATTACTCCATCTATAATGACCTCCATCAGGTTGCAAATTAAAAATAATTTTTATCTGCATCTACCTCTGAAAAAATATTTGGGCTTCTAGCTGTGTGTGGGACTTGTTCTATTAGTCCATCTATACTGACCTCCATCACGCTGCAAATTCAAAATAATTTTTTGTCTGCATCTAGCTCTGAAAAAATATTTGGCCTACTAGCAGTGTGTGGGACTTTCTCTATTAGTCCATCTATACTGACCTCCATCAGGTTGCAAATTAAAAATAATTTTTATCTGCATCTAGCTCTGAAAAAATATTTGGGCTTCTAGCAGTGTGTGGGACTTGTTCTATTACTCCATCTATACTGACCTCCATCAGGTTGCAAATTGAATATAATTTTTTTCTGCATCTAGCTCTGAAAAAATATTGGGCTTCTAGCTGTGTGTGGGACTTGTTGTATTAGTCCATCTATACTGACCTCCATCAGGTTGCAAACTGAATATATTTTTTTCTGCATCTACATCTGAAAAAATATTGGGCTTGTAGCTGTGTGTGGGACTTGTTCTATTAATCCATCTATACAGACCTCCATCAGGTTGCAAACTGAATATAATTTTTTTCTGCATCTAGCTCTGAAAAAATATTTGGCCTTCTAGCAGTGTGTGGGACTTTCTCTATTAGTCCATCTATACTGACCTCCATCAGGTTGCAAATTAAAAATAATTTTTATCTGCATCTACCTCTGAAAAAATATTTGGGCTTCGAGCTGTGTGTGGGACTTGTTCTATTAGTCCATCTATACTGACCTCCATCAGGTTGCAAATTAAAAATAATTTTTATCTGTATCTAGCTCTGAAAAAATATTTGGGCTTCTACCTGTGTGTGGGACTTGTTCTATTACTCCATCTATACTGACCTCCATCACGCTGCAAATTCAAAATAATTTTTTGTCTGCATCTAGCTCTGAAAAAATATTTGGCCTTCTAGCAGTGTGTGGGACTTTCTCTATTAGTCCATCTATACTGACCTCCATCAGGTTGCAAATTAAAAATAATTTTTATCTGTATCTAGCTCTGAAAAAATATTTGGGCTTCTAGCTGTGTGTGGGACTTGTTCTATTACTCCATCTATACTGACCTCCATCAGGTTGCAAATTGAATATAATTTTTTTCTGCATCTAGCTCTGAAAAAATATTGGGCTTCTAGCTGTGTGTGGGACTTGTTGTATTAGTCCATCTATACTGACCTCCATCAGGTTGCAAACTGAATATATTTTTTTCTGCATCTACCTCTGAAAAAATATTTGGGCTTCTAGCTGTGTGTGGGACTTGTTCTATTAGTCCATCTATACTGACCTCCATCAGGTTGCAAATTGAATATAATTTTTTTCTGCATCTAACCCAGCCAATAGTTTTGGCCTAATACCACAGTTTGGCCACTCAGCTCTGCTCGGTTCCCATACATTGTTTTTTTGTGCAAACAACTCCAGAGTTGTGAATTAGTTAACCACCAAAATGAGTGGAAAAAGGCCTGCTGCTGGTGGAAAGGGGAATAGGCGTGTTGGGAAGGGGAAAAAAGGTTGTGTCCGTGGGGTAAGTGTTAAAGCAACAGTAACATCAGCAGAAGAAAGACCATCTTCCAGCCAAACTAAAATGTCTACTTCTTTTAGCGGACAATGTGATAAGATCCCTTTCTTACGGCCACGCCAATCGCTACAAATTCCAGATGAGGCACAAAAACAGCAGGTGCTTCAACGGATATCAAGTGCTCCTTTAAGTGGGCTCTCCTCCACATCAACTTCAACATCACAAATACTCCAGTCCTCAAAGGTGTCACCCCAATCGCACTTGCTTCCTCACAGCTCCCAAATCTCCAGCTGCCCGTCTGAGTATGAGGTAGAACAGATGGTTGAGTCTGCAGAGCTGTTTACTCATACTATAGCCTGGGAATCAGAGGTCGACTCCAGCGCTTCTGTGAATCCAGACGAGGAAATGATCTGCACTGATGCCCAGAATCTTTATGAGTCGGATCCAGGACCAGACGCAGAAGGTTCTGACCATAATGTAGACCCTCATTCCCAAACTGTAAGTCCTGTTGGTGGAGACAATGAGGAAGACGATGATGAGACTCAAATACCTGATTGGAGCGACAACTTTAGTTTTTTGTCAGGGCAGGAACAGGTTGGCTCTGAGGACGACGGGTGTGATAACGCACAGGGTGATGATGATGAGGTTGGAGATCCCACTTACTGTCAACCCACAGTCAGCCAAGAGATGAGGTCAGCAGAGGAGGTGGAGGAAGATACTAGTGACGACGAGGTCAGGTTGCGCCTTCCTGGACAGAGACGTAGTACTGGAAGCACGTCAACAACTGCATCCTCAAACACAACTCTGCCTCTCACCACAAGTCGTGGTGGCTCTTCAGGTCGCATGGGTGCTAAGCCTTGCATAGCCTGGGCATTTTTTCAGATCGATAAAGATGACCCAACTCGTGTTATCTGTAACATTTGTCAGCAAAAGCTAAGTAGAGGCCAAAAAATACATAGTTTGAGTACTTCATGCATGAACCGGCACATGGACATGAAGCATAAGTTGCAGTGGGAAGCTCAGTGTGCTACAATGCGGCCTAGCCGGCCGGGCCAACCACCGTCTGCCATATCTTGTGCATCCGCGGCCTCTTCATCCTCTGTGGCTGGGGGGACAGCAGTCACACCTGTTTTGGGGCGCAGACCTGCCACCTCTTTACCCGCAACAGCCAGTGTGATTGGCAGGTCATCATTTTCTTTGGAGGTGGTAACACCAGCTGGTGTTGAGCACTGTCCGACATCGATAGCACCACCTTTGGATCAAGGCAACCTAACATGTCCGCCTGCATCTTCCTCACAGACCGGCAGTTTGCCGGGGACAGCCCTCGGTCCCTCAGATGTGGACAAGTAAAAGACCATTTCCTCCTAGCCATGAGAAAGCTAAGAGGTTGAATTTCACCATCTGCAAGCTCCTGGCTACAGAAATGCTGCCTTTCCGCCTGGTGGACACAGAGGATTTTCGAGACCTTATGTCCGTCGCAGTGCCCCAGTACCAGATGCCCAGTCGGCACTACTTCTCAAAGAAAGGTGTGCCTGCGCTCCACCAGCATGTCGCACACAACATCACCGCTTCTTTGAGAAACTCTGTGTGTGACAGGGTGCATTTCACCACAGACACTTGGACGAGTAGGCATGGACAGGGGCGTTACATGTCGCTGACTGGGCACTGGGTAACTATGGTGACAGCAGGACAAGGGGCTGCTGTCCAAGTCTTGCCGTCCCCACGAGTTGTGCGTCAATCCTCTTTATGTCAAAGTTCCTCCACTGCTTCTGCCTCCTCAACCTCCTCTCGGTCTTCCACCTGCATCCAAAGCCTGTCTGGTCATGCAACAAGCTTTCTAACTGCACAGAAGGGATCCTGCACACCTCCTTACTATGCTGGCAGTAGGGCTCAACGTCATCAGGCGGTTTTTACTTTGAAATGTCTGGGAAATGTGAGTCACACAGCTGAGGAGTTGTGGTCAGCTCTGGAGAACCAATTTCATGAATGGTTGTCTCCACTGGACCTGAAACCAGGGAAGGCCGTGTGCGACAATGCTGCAAACCTGGGTGCGGCCCTTCGCCGGGGCAATGTCACACACGTGCCTTGTATGGCTCACGTGTTGAACCTGGTTGTCCAGCAATTTTTAGCCCACTATCCCAGACTAGATGGCCTTCTGCAGAGGGCACGGTCGCTGTGTGCTCACTTCCGCCGTTCGCATCCCGCAGCTCAGCGACTTACATCTCTACAGAAGTCGTTGGGCCTGCCACTTCACCGGCTAAAATGCGATGTGCCTACCCGGTGGAATTCAACTCTGCACATGTTGCAGCGACTGTGGCAGCACCGACAAGCCCTGGTGCAATACGTTCTGACGTATAGCCTGGGCCAACGAGATCCAGACGTGGGGCAAATCACGCTGGAGGAGTGGTCTCAGATCAGGGACCTATGCACCCTTCTGCACAGTTTTGAAATGGCGAAGAAGATGTTTAGTGCTGATGATGCCATTATCAGCATGACTATTCCGGTGATTTACATGCTGGAGCACATGTTAAACAGAATTCGGAGTCAGGTGGTGGCACAAGAGGAGGTGGAGGAAGTAGAGGAGGAGGAGTTGTATGCGGAAGGGCTAACATCTGCAAGGTCCAGACGGTCGGCAGCACCAAGGCGGCAGGCATGTGAGGGTGGGGGAGATGGTTTTACCAGGGCGCATGGTAGCAGCCAAACTAGTGAGGAAGGTGCAGGAGCCCAGGAAGAAGTGGAGGACGAACTGATGGAAGACTCATCAGATGAGGGAGACCTTGATCACATTTCTGTTGTGCGAGGTTGGGGGGAGAGGACAGAGGAAGGAAGCA